>NC_086240.1:14675156-15275156 GCF_036321145.2 Pelmatolapia mariae
TACAGCCATCTGTAAAGCACAGTGGAGGATCTGTCATGGTTTGCATATCACTCCCAGACAGCAACATTATTGAAACAGCATCGGATAATCTCGATAAAGAAAAACCAAAAGACAGCCAATATCTAAAAAAGAGCTTCCAGTGTCCTTCAACACGCCTGCAGCACTGTTCCTGAAGACTGTTTAAAGAAATTACAGCCACTTTACCTAAGAGAGTTCAGGCTGTGTTGATAAATAAAGGTGGTCATACCACACCAAGGTTAAATTTTATAAACTCTGTTTTTGTATTTCATAATGTATTTCCATGTATGTGTGCATGCATTCCAATACATTGGCACATCTGTATTTTCCATTTTCCTACCAAAATATAAAGATTCAAGACTTTTGCACAGTACTGTATATGTATTAACACTGTGGCTCCATAGTGTAGTGGTTAACACATTTGCCTAACATCCAAATGATTAATGTCTGGAGAGCGGGAGGAGACAAGTCCTTTGGAGGGTTACATCAGGAAGGGCATCAGGCGTGAAAAGCTGCTAAATCAAATTTGTGGAATCATCCATTGTGGTGTCCGCTTGTCAATAAGTCAACAGCCCAGAGGTTTTCACTATTCAGTGACATATGAGGAAATGAAATGGCTTTGCCAATGAGTGTGATGGGTTAATAAACACGTTAACCCATATATACTTGTGGTCAGAGGTTTTTGCACTCATCATGGGCATGAATGGTAATTTGGGTGTTTTAATGATTTCTTTGAACTGTTCTTTTTCCGAGGTGGAATGGCTCTACAGCATACATCTTTAATGACTTTTAAAAAACACAAGTTTTGAGTTATTTTGCATTATCTCAATATCACACAGGGTGAAAAGTATACATAGAGTTTCTGTTGTAAACATCTACTAAGGTTCAGTAGTTCAGTCTTGACCTATAAGGTAGTTTTAACTATAGGGCTGTTTCTTTCCAATCTGATCACTTAGATTTGGATGGGTTGGATGGGCTCTGTCAGTTTCTTTGCTCGTGTCATCATAGCAGAGATGAGATGGTCAGAATCATGAAAAACAAGATTCAAGAATTCTGTTTAAGATAAGGATTAGTAGCAGGGGTAGGCTGAGGTTAGTTTAAAGTTTAGTGTCAGGCATGTAAATGCCTGATTCTAGAGATGCAACTCCCAGAAGTACAAGCTTGTGTGTATGATGATATGCACAGCTAAATTCCCTTCATTATCACTTGGGGAACACTTTGCCTTTGCAGAGCCATGACTGTGACCCTCTGTTTCAATTCTAATATAAAAAAGAAGGCAAATTCCAGCCAGGAGGATTTTCCTGTAAATGTCCTCCTCTGGGTGAGAGCCATCAATCTGCCTCTGGCAGCATTCAGCCCGGAAACAAGGATCACATTCAGTCAAAACAGACCAGTGTTTGGTTTCCACCGTAGAACACGGTTGGACGCCAGTGGCAAGACCCTTACTGTGTGTGTGTGTGTGTGTGTGTGTGTGTGTGAGAAAAGAAGTGAGAACCTCTGGTTTCTTTGACGATTTGAAACACAGGTGAACTGTGAACCCCTTGTATCTAATTTGTTAATTTGCCCGGAAGCGAAGAAAACCTTGACAGCCTTGCTTACTAAATGGAGTGAACTTTCATCTCTCGACACTATAATTGCGTGCCAGTGCCAGTTGGTGAGCTGCACAGGCACACGGAAGACGCCTGGTCTTCTCAACACATGTTACTGTGCTTTGTAATGAGTTGAAAACTCCCATCTGTAGCTTGCTCTCTGTTCTCCTTTCTTCTCTGGGTCAGAGAATATAAGCCATTAATCATCACCTGGGTGTGTGACAGCCAGCGTTTGATTGGAGGTTTGATCCCAGCTCTTTGACAGCCTTCTCTCTCTGGCTGGTGTTGCTAGAGGGGTAAAGGTAGGGAGGCAGGGTGGCAGGGATGTGCAGTGGGGTTGAGCACACTTCACAGGAAGCATAATTGGCCGTGAGTGAGTGCTTACTGGATCAGCAGCGAGGTCCCTGACTGAGCAGTGTGTGTCAGCTGCCCTGGACCCCCTCCAAGAAGCTGGGGATATTTTTAATTTACCTCCTACATCAGGCCTCAGGAATGCCCCCCTCCCTCCCCACCTATAGATTCCATACCCCACCCCCTCTCCCTTTCATTCACTCTTGCTCTGCTTCCCATTATCTTTATTTGAAATTCAGATCTAGATTGACTCATCAGAAACACATGTTAGCGGCATACTTGTGTATGTGCGGAGCGTACAGAAGCTGCCGTGTGCATGCCAGCATAGGTATATGTGATCTTAAGAACACAGATTCACATTATTTCACTCTGAAAGCTGATACGTGGGTTCACTGTGAAATGGGCCCAAGGTGCACTCCGGAAATACCTGAAAGCAGAGTCAGGATGCATGTTGTTTTATCCCGCACTGCCAGGTCACAAGAGTTCAGACTTTCTTCACAGGCATGCCTTTCTGATTGATCTGGATCGGAACCAATGACTGGTCCTGCCCTTAGGAACAGTAAATCTACTTTGTTACTAATATATAACCAGGTTGACGTTGTTTAGATGCCTTCTGAAGGGGCCCTGCTGCTACCGCCGTCTTACTTTGAAAACATCACAAGGACAGTGTAAGGGCTTTCTTGGTTTAGTTTTTTTGTTTCTTAACATAGCTGTTTTTCGAATCTTCAAAAGTGATGACACCATGATGTAAACATTTCTGTCTTGGTCTATATCAAGCCCCTCGGTACCACTACTTTTGAAATACTTAGAAATACAGGAAGTATTTCTTCTCTACCAACTACTTGCTCCCAGGACGGCAAGACCTCTAGGAGGCAACTATGTGGTCACATACATAAACATACAAGGCAGAAGTGTCTAGTTTAGATGTTATGGGAAGTCTGACTTCAGATTTAATTGTTTTCCCCTTTAAGAGAAAAGATAATATGACTGTTAATCTGACACCTTGCTGACAAGGCAGTCCTGTAAGAGAGGCCGAGAACATTTTGAAGATCAGAAGGTGAGGAAAGGTTTACATTTTCCTTGACTCTCACCATCAAGGTTAGAGGGAGGTGAGCTAAAGCAGGGTTCACTGCCAAGGTCTGCATGTGTATTTCTGTGTGTGTGTGTGCCCTCTCTTTATGAACGTTCACCTGAGGAGAGGCTGTTTCCGCTGTCACGGTAAATTCCTGTGCAGATCTCACAGTGTCAGCACCGGCAGTGGTCTGTCTTTGGGGTGGTCGCACTCAAGAGGCCCCCTGTTTCATAGCTTCTGAGGTCGCCCCCTGCCATGCCTGCCCAGAATAAAGTCTGCCTTTGTGCTCTGGAAACATCATTGATATACCTCAGACAAGCAGCTTATATTTCAGTAGCCAATAGACATTGATGAGCATTTGTAATTGTGGACAAGAAGAAATCTTTAATTATTTCTGTTAATTTGTACACTTAGGTATCCTATTCTTATGTAAGATTAAATCATTGGTTGTTCTATTACAGTGCTTAAACACTTAAAGTTAACAGTTACCTAGAATCCTTCTTAAAGCAACAAAAAGCACAGCTCATGTTGTTCATCGTAGAACGAGACTTATTTTTCTTATCAAGGACAAATCTTGCCAGGTTAATTTTTCATACAAAGTTATTTCCAGTACCAGGATATTCAATCTGTTTGTTGCATTGCATTGTTGTCACACTCAAAACCAAAAGTGAGCATCATCATATATAACAAAGAAGATGAATTGAAGTGTTAGTCTTGCTCCAAGTTACTTTATAAATATTTTGCTTAACAATAGGGATTTTTTGCAGCGTACCATCAAGGTGCCCTTAGAAATCCCCAGCAGTTCTGAATAGCCCAGTGGCCAATAAATAAGGACTGGTTGTACTGGGCAGTTCACAGCTGTTTGGGTTTTTGAACTGTGGAATTGTGCACAAGAGAGCCTCATTCATGCCCAGTACGTGAGTTTACTATGAGCTCGACTGTCTCGTAAATTCACCGAGAGATTCTATGAGTACAACATTTCATTCAAATCATGTGCTCTAGTTTAAAAGCATTGTGCATCCCATTAGACAGTGATAATAATCTCCAGCCAATTAGGATTGAAGAACCAGATAATTAATGATGTTCTTTTGTCACTGCCTTCATTATTCCGATCTTGCCTTGTGAAAAAGCCACCGACTTGCATATGTGTGCAATAAGTGTTTTATTGTTTTTGTGAACTGGACTGTGGAGGGGAATTAAATGTGTGTGATGAGGGGGAGGAGGGAGGTGGGGAGGATTTGTTGTTATCTAATATGCTATGTTCAAGCTGATTTTTCCACCTGCAGGTGTAACAAAGCAGGCGAGGCAAATGAGGGAGGAGCCTATGTAAATTAATTTCCTATTGCTGTTTTCTTTGTCTCTAACCCTTTCTGCTTTCCAGTCCTATGTACTGCACTTACGCTGTTTCCTGCTACACCCCACAGTCAGTGTCTTTCTCCACATCCTTCACTGCCTCCCATGGCTTTGCTTGGTTTTTGTTCTTCACTCTCTTTGTCTATACATCACTAATGCTATAGATACATGACGTCACTCTGGTGCTTGCACTCATTACTGTAATAGCCCAGCGTGCTCTGCTTGGGGAGGGGAGTCCAGACAGATTTTCCTGCTGTACTCTGCATAGGTAGTGCATCATCTCCCTTTGTCTGTCTTTCTCTATCAACCCCAACTCTCTTTGTGCCTTTGTCTTACAATCCTACCTTTCTTTATTGCCCCATTCCTGCCTTTGTCTTTGGTTTCTTTTGTTTGAACTGTGACACTTCTCCATTTATTTCTCACTGTCTCCCTCTTTTTCCGCCTCCCCCTCCACCCTCTTCTTCAGCCTCTTAATTCCCTTTACACTTTGCCACACACTTCCCGTGTCTCACGGCAGTTAGTTGAGGGTAAGTGTTGGAGCCTGCTCTTTGCCGTAAAGTACACTAATAACGATGACCCTGCGGTCTGATGTGCAGGATGTCTTCCACCACGACGACCCCTCTGGGAGGTGTCAGTAGCACTCTCTGATGGGGAACGTGTATATGCGCATATGGGCCCTCATGCGTGTGTGTTTCACTGGTAATGTAATGTAAATATCTATCACAGGAGAGGAGAAAATGGAAGATCAAAGCCGATAGGATGTGGGAGAACGGACAGCTGAGTCTAAATGTGTTTACCCTGCAATATTAGCTATGGGTCTGATGTGTTTAGAGATGGAAGAAAATCCTAAGAGGCGCTGATTCCTCAAATATGAACTTAATAGATGCAGTTGATGAAAGCATTAGTCTGGCTGTTATTAGTCTGGCCATGTGGAGTGGGGGGTGGTTATGGAGGTAGAGGGGATTGTCCACTAAGCAGAAGGTCAGTGGTTTCGCTACTCCAGTCTGCATGCTCAAGTGTCGTTTGTGTAAAACATAGCTGTATGCTTGGATGTGTGTGTGAATGGGTGTCAAGAGTGCTTTGAGTGGTCCACAAGACTGAAAAAGTGCTCTGCGTAAATATACACCACTCCATTTACCATGTGCTTCTGGAAATTTCAGGACTGCATCATCAATTTTCATGCATCTGTCAAGTTTTACTGTGATATCGGAGAAGGCAGGGGAGCATCTGAAAAGAAAAATGTGAGTCGAGCTCCTCAAGTCTCAACGGGGCAATGAGAAATGATGGGTGGTGACAATACACCCTTCAACAAAAAATGCGCTTCCTCTTCAGTAGCCCTTCCAATCTTGTCCCCAGGCCTCTCACAGCTGTCTGTACCACGAAGCTCTGGCTTGAGAACCTTTGAGGCTCCAGGAGGCCACCAAGCTGCCCTCCCCAAACTGTCATCCCGGCTGCTTCACCCTGAGCCCTTATGCTGGGCCTCTGACCAGGAGCCAGGGGAAAGCATAGGGCAACTGCACTAATCTTTTCATATGATGTGGCCTGTAGAAAGGTCTTGATATGAACTGAATGTGACAACAGCAAATTACAGCCAACAAAGGGCACAGAGGCCTGAGGGAAGCTATCACACAGTGGACTGCACAATGACTAGCACAAAGCTACTGTCCGCCTGCATTAGCTGTGTCTAACTTTTATTTTGCTTGCTTTCGCCATCTCTTGGTCTCTTTTTTCCTCTTTTACTACTGTCATTACCTCCGTCCAACTGAATGAAGTTGGACGATGTCAGTTAAGTGGACACGTGTGGACAAACTGTCAGCCACTGATCGAGCATGTGAACTCATTTTGTATTTACATGTGCTCATCCTAAATGAACTGGATTTAGGTTCCGCTTTGCTCATACCATGCTGAGATGGTTGTTTGTCTGCTATTGATCACAGCCACTCGTAATCAATCCCTGCGGTCTTGCTGCTGCAGAAAAGACGCATAAGTAATTTGAGCATCGCAAGAGAAGTGACCAGGAATAAGCCTGACCCCGTCTGCTCCTCCACAGCGTATCGATCCTGCGTTGCTTTTGGCAGATGTATGATGCCAGTTGCTTGCAATCTCATCAACGTGGCAGTAGTGCGCACCGCCCCTGGGTGGTCACTGTGGCAGTTTACGGGCGTTACATAACCCCCCACTGATGAAGTTGTGATTGGAGACTGATAAGATTTTGTGATCCCTGTAGAGGATTTAACACACGCCTCACTTCATCCCTGATCCCCCTTCCACTCAGCATAAAGCAAATTACTAGTAACAATCTGCAGCGACAGTAGCGCAGGCTTCTAGTACAACAAGGACAATGCCTCAGCTCCCTCCCTCCCTTACTCCCCCAACAATTATAAGTACCCCACTGGGCTCAAAGAAGGCTGTCGGCCTCAATTTCACTAAATTTTACACGTCTAAACAGCGTACTTAGATGGCAGTGAAAAGAAAATATTTTTCCTTTTTTGTCTTCTCCCCCTTTGTCTCAGCAGTCCTCGATTGTTTCTAATTGATCGTGCTTTGAGGTCCATATTCATTGCAATTTTCCCATGCATTTGATGGCCTGTGTGCTGATTGGATGGACAGGGGTCTGGGAAGGTGCTGACATAAACAAACACATGCCAACATGACCACCTATGTGAGAAGTAACATGATTTGACAGCTGAAAATGAACTGACAGTCCAACTTTGATCAAGACATCTTGCAAAAAAGGAGGAAAACAGTTTTATGGGATTTTCATAACATCACCATAGAAAGGTAGATGTTCTCAGCCGTACCTCTGTACATATAGAAAGGAAAAGACATAGGCATAGGAATTAATGTATGCATGTATGCCACTTTCTGTTTCCTGAAGGTCACCTCAGCACTGACTGTATTAGTAGAGCAGGAGTGGGGGTGGAAGTATAAGAAGTAAGTGGAATAAGACAGAAATGAAGAGTAAGCACAAACAAAGGAGACAGGAGCGTGTTAGCTCCTAATCAGGACAAAGACACCTGATCGAGAATAAAACTGAATATCCACTTTTTGAAATCTGAAGAACATTTCTGACCTTAGTTCCTGCTTGCATTATAAAAAGAACTAACTGGCAGGAAGCACAGCATTGCTGTCTCCTGTGAACCCTTTGGCATAACATTCAGCCTTCATCAATGTTTTCTTATGAGTTGTGTAACGCCACCCTAACAGTACTGGCTCGCCCTTGACTGTCACTCTCATCATCTCCATCACTCCTTAAAAATGGATATTGAGTGGAAACCTGCAATGAAGAAACGCTGTACCCTTAAAAAATGCCTGAGCCACTCTGTTTAGGTCACCTTGTGTTTCCTCAAGTGTTTCCTTTTGCACGCAATGCATTGTCCTCCTTTGAGCCAACACTCGGTGTGTTGAGAAACAATACAAATTTAAATGAATTTGCCCTGCAGTTGACTATTTGCATATCTATGTAACTAAGGATGCTCTCACCATATTTCATCGATTAACATATCTGGAAGCTTTGTGCAACAAGATTAATTAAAGCCATTTATCTCCTAAATGTCCCTGCTGTGCCTAAGGACATCACTATTTGTCTTTGTGATGATTACTGTTCAGGGCAGTAGTCTTCACTGGAGTGCCATCTAAAGAAAGTAATCACCACTATTGGAAACAATAGAGCTGTGAAAAATCATCCCTACATGCATTGGACGGCTTTAAGGCGCCAGCGCTGATGATATTCTGTACATCATCCCACCGAGTCGACTATCCTCACTGAACCTCCTGTTGTTTGCATCGATTCTCTCTCCCTCCCTTCGCTTCATTCTCTTGCATAATAGCAGCCGTGAGCTCGTAGTAGCAGCAGTGAGCTCACAGCGGCTCATCCCGCCCACCCAGCCCGGCTCGGCTCAGCCGTTACTGAAAAGCTTCCAGTATTTCATCATCCTCTCTGTCTCCCCTCAATGACCCCAGCTGCAGCTATACTCTCAGTCGCCTCAGGGTGGCAGCGAAACCATGCATTTTTTCTTCCCTTCTCAGCACAGACACATTGTCCTCATTGACTCTGTGTATGTGTGTGTGTGCGCCTAACGGCTGGCACAAATACCAACCGCCTGGAGTCTGCAGTACTCTCTTTCTACAACAGTCTGGCACTGGCTAACACCAATAGACACAAGGGAGGAAGAGAGCGAAAGAGAGAAAGGAGACTGAGTGAGGGAGGGGAAGGAGAGACACTGCAGGGAGAGAAAAAAAGGACAAAGAAAAAAAAAGAGAGAAAGGGAACATTTAATGCAGAGAAGGAGGAGGAGGTAATGTATAGAGTGATGAAGTAAGTGGTAAAGATGGAGAGAGACACAATAGGATGCTCTGGGACGTTGAGGGGTTTAAGAAAAGGATTTAAGAAAAGGAAATGGAGTGGGAAAGAAAAAAATAGAAATGTAATATAGAAAAAAAAACAGACAAGTGGCTGATAGGAAGAAAAATGAGGTGAGAACACAATAGGAAGAATATAAGAGGAGAAGAAAGTAAGGCAGAGAAGGTAAAGAAGGGAGACAGTGATGAAGTACCTACAGAGCCTAAAATATAGTTTTTTGTCTATATGTCCCAGGAAAACATGTATCTGCAGTGCAGAGGACATTGGTCTACTGCTATGACAACAGCTGTCCAGTGATATGTAGGTATATCTGTGTGTATGTGCGTGTCCTATTTCATATAGGTGTAGCTTCAGAAACACATATTCAACAGACTGGTCTGGCCGCAAGCAGGATGGTGGCAGAATATGCTGTAATACATGTAAAGGGGGCATAAGTGGGTGTGTGAGGAGGAAGGAGAAGGGCTCTTAAGTCAGCACCTGTCGTGTGCTGACCCCAAAGGAATACTCTGTGTGTGTGTGTGTGTGTGTGTGAGAGAGAGAGAGAGAGAGAGAGTAAGAGTAAAAGGGAGATGTATTGGAATGCTGCCGAATCCCCTGAGGTCCCCCCACCACACACACACACACACACACACACACACACACACACACACACACACACACACATATGCGCACAGTGTGCCCACCATTCCCTCAATGAGTCTTCATAGCGCAGAACCCTGTGATCCCGGCACTTATCACATAGGCAGGCGCAAGAGGAATACACAAGCAGATGCGTACAATATGCACACTGCAAAGTGCGGGAAGGTGCTGGAGGTGCAGTACACACAGGATGGAAGACATTGGCTGATGTCCAGTTGCGGATTATATCACTTCCCCACTGCTTTCTACTTCAATACAGGGAAATCTAGTGGAGCCCCAACTGTGCCAGCGCTTCCCCTTCCTCTCGCTGGCACCTCTGCACCGCCAGCTGCACTACAACTGGGGATTCAGGCGTGTTAGTAATTTACACAGTCTTAATCCAACGGCAAATTCCATCTGTAACAATAGAATATCCCTGTGTCCCGAGGAGTGTTTTGTGAAGAACACTTGCTCATTTTCATCCCCATTAAGTTTTGCATCCATAAAGTACTTACACACACAATTGAACCCTTCATTGTACAGTACCACTGGGAATTTTGAGGCTTAAGCGTGTTGCTCAAGTACATGTTAAGGGCTATTAAGAAGGAGAAAGTTATTTTATATATCTATTTTTAATAGTTTTCACATTTTTAGCTCTTAAATTGCTGTAAATATTCATGGTCACATATCATTTTTATGTCCTGGAAGTGTGTGGTAATTTCCTGGCGCTGTAATGGCAATAAAACCATTTGATTCCAAAAATTATAGGTATAATTTTTCAGACATTAACCCTATAAAACGCTTAAGGATCCCCAATAAAATGCATTTAAGTGAGCTGTCTGGACACCTTCATTGCACTGTGACCTCCTGCCATGACCTTTAACCCACAGAGTGTATACACAATGGGAAGCAATGAAACAAGGGATATGGTAAAGTAGTGGAACTCCCCAAGGTCAATGACTTTATGGGCTAGGAAAGAAAAAAGAGGAAGGGATGAGGAACAGGAAAGGAAACAGGACAAGACAAGAAAGATAACAGGAAGTCAAGCTAGTCTGAAAAAATAGTTTATCACTCATTGGCACATTAACATATACCTCTGTGCTCCACATATACCTTCATTCACACACAGACACACACACACACACACACACACACAGTAGCCTACTTCCCCAGTGTTTTGGTCAAAGCAGCAGAGTTAAGATCCCCAAAGTAATTATGAAATTTAATTACAATTCCTTAGGGACCAGTATGGAAATGAGCTCCGTACCAAAAGGCTGAGAGTCGCACAGCACAGCAGCTAAGTCAGAGACAACGCTGGAAACACCAAGCAACGTCATGACAGCTGAGGGATTACACAACGGAGCTGACATTTAACATGGCACCTGTGACAGGAGCGGCAGTGTGTCGCTCACACTTTCAGTTTGTCTGTCAGTACTCAGGGTGTGAACTTCAGACACAAAACTCTACATCTGTGGTAGCATTTCATCCGACTATAGAATAGAGGCTGTACTGGAAACATTAGTATAGATTGCATTCTGTCTGATTGACAGACTGTGATAAGATGTGAAATCCGCGGGGGTTGAAAATAGAAAACACCCAACTGAACCGCGGTCAACAAGCCATTAATCCTGCCTGGCAAACACACAGATGTGCGGAGAGCAAACACAATCCAATCACGTCTCCAAGCCATGGAATGTGGACAGATGCAAAAACAATATATGACATCAAAGCATGCATGGTTGTAAACTCCAAGGGGTTGAATAACCCCTCAGATTAGTCCTGTAAGTCATGGCAGCCCCCTCTTTTCACAGACCCAGACGTCATAAATGTCCCCAGACACCGAGAACCAGCATTCGGGCTTGGCCTCGCTAACCCTAGGTGGATGCCTGTGGGTTACTTAGATTTGTAGTCATCTAGCTCCCAAGTTTAGTCTTCCGTTGTTTCACACTCAGCGTTTTAACAGCACAGGGGTTATGTCTTAGATGATGACTCCAAGACCAGGGATGACTCGGATGAATCGGATCAGCTGCCTGGGGGATGGTTGGGTGGGGGTGCACCCATGAGTTGATATTTTCCAACAAAGGTCCCCATGACCTTGGGCAGCAGAGATGTACTTGACAATGGGAGGAAGTTATTAAGTGTTCAGCATTTTTTTTTATCCTGCATGATTATTGATGTATGTAAATATTGGCCCACTCGAGGCATCCTAATGGCTCAGACAAAAGCAGAACTAATCCCATGTAATTACAGGGCCCTTGAGTCATGTGTTTGTATCGCTTCAGTCTCTCCGCTCTGAATGATCTTATAAATCATGAAATTAGAAGGCACTGGAGCAGCACAAACCGCTGCCAACACTTAAGTAGAGACACCATTCCTAACACTCAACTTTAAATTGATTTCTTGACTGTGAACACAGCTCTCTTATAGCATTCATTTATTTTCTTTGCTTTGTTCGTTTAGTTTCTTTTCTTTTCTTTTGTAAGCTTGGCTAAATATAAGTATTTATTGTGGCAGTAATCCTGTACCTGAATCTCAATCCAACTGACACTGTTCAGACATGCCTTGTTTGGCACAAGGCCTATTTCTTTAAAGTCCTCATAAGTCGTAGAGATATTCAACTTCAGAATAAACAGACCAATAAATAAGAGAATTTTTTTTTGAGTTTCAAATGTTTGCACTCATCACTTCAGCTCCTGCTGTCACTACAAATGCTGGCTTCTGGCTTCTTGGCAGCCAATCTTTCTGAACCTGTCTCGCTGTACATGGACGAGACGTCTGTGCTCCTGTTCTGCTAACAACAGGTGTGTCTCTGAATTGAAGGCCACCCTATGGGGAACAACACACTGATAGAAAACACACAGAGGCATGCACACACACCCAGACACACAAAAGGAGGCTCAGAAAAAAGTGAAGGGCAAAAAGTGGAGTTGGTGAATGAAGCAGGTTTAGATGAAAGAGGTTCTTTTGACATCACCGGGCTGCTGAGCCTCTGCTGGCAGCTACAGCCAGGGTCCGTGCCAACAGGGCAGATGCTGAGGCCCGGCCACCTGATATAGTAGGAAAAGTTTGAAAAGCACAAGGAGAGGAAGAGAAAAGGATAAAAAGGTGACAAGACAATGGAGAGTGGGAGTGACAAAAAAAAAAACCAATGGTGTGTTCAGGCAAGCTGTGTGTTCAGACAAGAAAAACATCAAGAAAATTAGAGTTTTGTGCCATTTCATCCTTTTGCTTGCATTTTCCTCCACTCTGTCTTCTCCCTGTCTATTACACACACAATCGCACATGCACACAAATTGTCTCACATTAGCATAATCCTGCCCATGAGCATGGGAGTTATGGCTATGCTCCCAGGAAGGCGGCGACTTATGTTGTGTGTTTCTAATCATATTACAGTTAGCCGTAAACTGATGTTCTTGGCACGGTTCCTGCTGATACACATGCTAGACTCAGCCTCCAGCACTGGACCGCCGGTGTTAAACACTGGGATGATATTTAAAAGAGTCCTAAAGATTTTTGTCTCTTTTTGTACTGTTGTTGATTCTCTTTATCATTAAACATGTTTTACTGCTCTCCTGGTCCTGCTTATTGTGGAATTTGCAGATGTTATAGCTTTTCCTCCTGGCTGCATTTCTCAACAGAAGTTAGTCAACTTCAAACAGAATCTCACCTTGTGGAAATACTCAATTTAGTTCACGTGATGGCTCACCTGAGTTGAGCATGTCGGCAGGTTAAACTCAGCTGCCTCAGACATCTGTGTTCTCACGTGAAAGCAATGCAATGAAAAATAACTAAACTTTTATTTGCTATTTGTGTGAGTTCAGTCATGTAGTAAAGCGCTGAAATCACAGAGCGCATTCTTATGCTTTTTACAACACAACCAAAGCAAATATGTTGTTGGACCAGCTTGTCTAAGCTTTAAGGCTCCATGAGGTATGGTAAAAATGGGAACAAAAGAAAATTAACTTGCTATTGAGGCTCCGAGTGCATCTTGTTAAAGGCTTCTATTGCTCTAATACCATATTTAATCTAGGTCATGCACTTGTCACCAGGAGGCTTTGAATCGAACTGAGACCAGCTGATAAAAACTGGGGTTAGTTTGTCACCCAAACTGGTTCCTGTCAATGGCTTTTTAGTGAAAACAGACACTGCAGTGGTGCTCCTCAGTGGTTTACACTATGGATAAACATTTGTGAAAGAAAAAATGATTAACACATGCTCATCCTATATGATAGCTGTGATCGGTTTATTAGAAGACTGATACAGAGATTATAGAGCAGCTAAAATTAAGACCAGATAAATAAACTCTAAACAAATCTTTTAATCACATTTAAAGAGCAGAGGAAGGAGGTCTGTGTTGACTTAGCAGCACATAGAGATCCCCTTGTTTGCTGCTCTTTAAGTGAAGTGGAACACACTAGTTAAACTCTATCAGATGGCCTGAGTGTTTTATAATGTTCAACATAAGGCTCTCATCTGTTCTGTACCCCACACAGTTGCATAGGCATGATACGTGCGCGCGTGTGAGTGCACGTGCACGTGCGCACACACAATTGTATCGATACTATCATCTCATCCTACACGTGCTCTTTGATGGTCTGCACACGTCCTGTGTATGATCCTCAGAGGGTGGAATTGAAGATGAAGCTTTCTGCAAGTCACAAAGAACCCTGGAGCGGTTGTGGCCTCATTGCCTTGGAGGCAGGCTGATTCACAGCTCCATCACTGCACAGAGGATATCAATCTTCATCATCAGCACCTGACAAAGAAAGGAATTTGCAGACAGGAAGTCAGCCGTATTTCTAACGGATGTAGCCTTTCTCGAGACCGCACATACACTCGCCATGTGTTCTCGGCTACTGGAATTGGTAGCCGAGTGCACACACAAACACACACACACGCGGGTTGAACTCCTCGGCCCCACATCTCGTCCTGCATGACATCACGGCACCATGTGAGCCTGAGTGACAGGCGGTCTGTTTGTTTTCCTCTTCAAGACGGAGTCCATTTCCTGTGCTCCCTTTGTTTTAGACCTTAGATTAAAAAAAAGATCTCCCTTTTAAACTCTGTGTTTACACTGTGTGAGCGCTTTGAGGGAAAGCGCAAAGCCGCCACACAGTGGGTGGATTATAAACTTGGACTGAGTTTCAAACAGACTGAATTTATAAACACAGAATTCCCCCACACTCAACTCACGGGTCCCAGCCTGCTAGCATATTACTGTGGATCAAATGCAGACGAGGCCTGCATTTGCACTTTGATGCGTTCGTGTGTGCAGACGCTTGTGTTGGGCTTGCACCTACTTGCGTTTTATGCTTCTCGTGAGGCACGGGAAGTCATTTTAACGCTTTACCTGGCGTTATCAATCACATCACCTCTGTGTGTTTTATTGGCACTGTTGGCATGACGGTGTTCCCAGCAGGAGTTTGGTGGCGTGATCTCTGGTTGCCATGTGGTGCTGAGGCACGTGAGGGGGGACGACCTGGGATCTCAATGTCCTATCGAAGGACTACAAGTGCCTGAATACCCATTATGTGCCAGCTGTTCAGAATGTGGAGTAATTGCACTGTTGGCAAGGGTCCATGTGGGCCCCTGTGTTGTGCACCCCGCCACCCCCACCCCGGGCTCCCTGCCAAACCCTCCTGTATACTGCCTCCCTGACCCATCCTACCATCACCCAGTGGCACCCCACCCCTCACCAAGGCCCACCCCTAAACCTCGCTCCCCAACCCACATCTTCCCCCAAAACTCTTCCACCCATTACCACCAGCGCTCTGTTTCACATTCCAAGGGGGACACTGGTTAAATCTAATCCCATAATAAGACGCTCAGCTGTCCAGGAAAAGAAAGAGAACTTTCCTCTGGTAAATTCTAGATTTCCTTTTTCTTTTTCCTCTCCCTTCTTTTCACCCCAAGTGGAGGCAAGATGACACTTCGGGCCCCCTTGGCCAGTTGCTTTTGTCTTTCTTCAGGCTTGATTTATCATTCTTTCATTTCGTTCACTCCCTAACTCCCTCTGTCTTTTAGTCACTGGTGTAAGGTTGCCTTTGTGCTGGACTGAGAGTCCTTAAACAGATACACAGGAGGGCCACACTTAGTGGAGGGCCACATGTTTTTTGTTTTTTTTTATCGCATTTATTCTAAACACACAGATGCAAGTAATTTTTACATTACATTGCCAAACCTTTTGCTGTTCTCCTGTCTGTTGCAAAGAATAAAATCTGAATTTTATGGGAATTTGTACCATTAATGTAAAATAAGGTCAATAAGAAAAATATGTTTATGTGTCAAAAAGAATAAATTGTTTAGAAGTTGTTGTTTTTCATATTTTTATTTAGTGCACTTGGGTCACGGGGCTTATCTGATTATCTTATAATTATGGCGTGTATTCAAGGGCCTTTAGTGAGAATTGCACTTTTCATTATAGTTTAGGCCATAAATATTTGCACAATGAAATAATTTATCTCAACATAACCACAGTGGATTTGTAAAAATGTGACTAAATCACAGACTTTTAGCTTCAATTCAAGTATTGTTTTTTGTTCAGATGTTTTCTGCGAAATTCTAATTTGGGCTTTTGCTGTTTCTCTTATTTTTGTTTTTCAGCCTAATGATGGCTTCCTTCATTTGCACCCACATCTGTTTGGACCTCATATTAAGAGTTCCTATGAACAGCAAATTCAACAGTTGGAATCAGCTCCAGATTTGCTTCATCTGTCAGGAAATAACAAGGGATCAGGTCTCACCTTGCCACTTCTGTCAATACTTCAATTAATTTTGAGCCTCTTCTAATAAAGGATTGTGTATAAAAATGGCTGCAATTCCTAATCAGTTGATGCAATAGTTAAAATAAAAACACACACACACACACACACACACACACACACACACACACACACACACACACACACACACACACACACACACACACACACACACACACACACACACACACACACAAAAACAAATAATATAGCTCTTGAAGGGGCTAAATTGCAAAAATAATATTACTTTCCAAAACCTTATGGACCTAACTCTGTATGTATGTGTTTATTGAAAAGCCTGTGTGAGAATTATCCTGATGAACACACACTAGAGCTTTGTCTTTACTGCCAAATATTAGCAAAACCAACAACTATCAAAAGGTAGCATTAAGCATCTGATAAGATCAGGTTTTATTTATTTACTTCAACCACATAAATAAGCATTTAAATGATCATTTTGTATACTTTTAGAAAACTTGTTCACAACATTAGTTCTTTTACAACATTTGTGCTTTGTGAAAGAATTTTTACATCCACTTTGCTGCACTTGTGAGCTTTATAAAATGCAAAACAACAATCGCAGCCGCATTCAGTTACCTGCGACTGTTGAAACATCTGTGTCCAGTCACAGCCAACTGAATGTGGTAAACAGGTGAGCCTTACATCAGATGTACGTTAATGTGATTACAAAGATTACAATGGGGTGTTCATGTAAACACTGTCTATAGTGGAGTATTATCTTAATCCTGTGGTAATTAAATATACATTAATTGCTTAGTTGTTAATTGTTTTTTGCTATATTGATAAAAAGGTTCTTCAAAAGAAGAGTCTCAGAATTTCTCTGTGTTTGAGTCAGTCTGTGAAAAACAACAAAATAGTGTGTGTGTTAAATACATAGTGTGTTCAAATGCGCCTGTGCTCACATGTGGCTAAGTAAGAAGTGTATGTTGAGGGTTTAGTGTGTCCATGTAGAAACTGCTAAGACGGATTATTTAGTTTATTAGCCTTGGAAACTGGAATAGTAAAATATAGATGAAGAGAGATAAAGACAAAGTTGAACAGACAGAGAGAGGAAGATAAGTAAGAAGAGTTGTTTGCCATGAACTCTATTATTCTGCTTTCATGGATCAGGAGTTCAAGAGAAAAACACATTTCCTTTTTAGTGATTTCAAAAACTCTCTTTAAAGTCAGTTGTTTGTTGTGAAAGTTAAGTTAGGGATGTGTGAAATGTACACCCGATATTTATTTTGAAAAAAGTACAAAGACAACATATATAATGTTGAAACTAAGAATATCAGGGACTACATGCTTATATATGCTTTTTCCATAATTATACCTTCTATTGTCTACTTTTGCTTTAAATTGATCCACAGTGTGCAAAATGAACACCATGTTGTATTGCAGAAGACTTTAATCCAGCAATAAAAAACACAAACATATTCAAAAAACATTTACAAAGGTGGGCCATCTCCTCAAAGACAAAGGTAAGAATTGACTTTTTGGAACTAGTGGAGTTGCTCCTTGCTAACCATTAATGAGAAAGCTGACTTCTGGCATTTACACATCACTGCATTGGTTCAGGACGAGTTCAGTAAGTGAGTATATCAAGTGTAAAGAGAAAAATGTAGCTTCCAAAATGGCAATAGTTCTGTTGTTTCTGAAAACAAAGAGGGTCATTAATTAACAGGTGATGCAACAAAGGGGTAAACGTGCTCCTGTCCCACCTTTTTGAAACACGTTACTTAACTGTCTCTTGTTAAAACACACTAAGATCTGATATTTGGTATCTTTATTTTTGTTAGATTAATGATTACAAATCATTTAATGTTGTTTGAATTTACATTTCCGCCCTGACTGTTTTCATTTGGAGAAATGAAGAATGAAGCAGAGGGAGGTGAAGCCTTGCCTGTGGTCATTATAAAGGAAAAACCAAAACAACAGATGGACTGTGTAGTGTCTGTAACCCAGATTCTGTCACTCTAATCCTGTCCTCACTGCAAGAATGCCCACGCTTGACAAATGACCGTTCGGATTTGAACCTGGCTGATCTGAGGATAACAAAGTGGCTAAATGAGTGTTGTGTAACAAAGTGGCTAAATAGGCGTTGTGTCTGTCACTGGGAAAGGTTAGGATTACGCCTTGGATGATTACGACAAGACAATAGTCAAGGTTGACTTGTTGATTAGTCTGTAATCGTCACTTAAGTCTAATTTTGATGTTGTAAAATCCTTCAAGCAAATTAAAAATGTATATCCAGAAGGTCTGTTGTTGCACAGTGCACCAGCAGTAATGAAGGCGTATGCAGTGTGCAGTTGGAATGGGGGTCGTCGGAGAATAGGGGACCTAGTCAGCTGTCAGGACCCTTAGCGGGGTGATGGCGCGGCATCCATCAGCTGATTTAGTGGAGTGCGCAACCACATCAGTCAGCTGACAGGATTAGAAATGGGGTGCGGGGTTGGTTATTGGTGTCTAGGCTGAATCAGTCAGCTGCTGTCACATTGTTGTTTGGCCTTAAAAAAGCAGGTCAGTGATAGGATTACCAAATCAAACCTTGTTACTTACTTCCCATCTCCCTCTGTGGGGCACCGACACCTCTCCATATTTATGTCTCCTTTTTATTTTTTTAGTACCTGAATACCTGATTTTCATCCTTAACCCTCTTCTTGGACATTCTAGTCCCTCAACATACTTGAAATGTATTCTCTGCCCTTTAATCCCCTGCTCACCCAGCCTTTTATTTATCCCTTTCCCCTCCTTTCATTACAACCACAGTTAGGCACCCTTGCCTGTTCAAGGTCAAAGACGGTATGTCAGGACTTTCGAGGTCAGGTCTGAGGTGTACAAGGTTCTGTGTACAAGGGACTGCACTGTAAATTAGTTGATTAAGAATCCCTAATAAATACCTTTAATCTGTTTCAGGATACCAGTCTTAAGCTCAGGTGTCATGGCAGGTACCGAGAATGAGCAGAAGAAGTCCACGAGGCCTTAGAGGTTTAGCGTGAGATAAAGGAAATTATCAAAAAAACTAAATGTTGTTTGTTAGAATATGAACGTTGTAAGGGCTGCTTTGTTTTGAATAAAAGAAAACTGTTTCCTTATTGCTTGCAGTGGTAAATATCTAATCAACATTTGCTAGACACAGATCAGTCTCTGCATTGATTATATTGGTAATGCAGTAACATTGGCGACTGTTTTTCAAAAGTTTAATGAAATTATTACTGTTGGCTTACAATTAGTACTGTGAAATTGCCTTTGGTATTGAGTTGCTTTCCACACAACAGAATCACAAAAGCCTAGTATTTATTTTCCTTCACAGTCAATGATGAAAGGTTAGCGATTCTGTTGTTTCTACCTGGAATCAATACAAACCCAGGGCTGACGCTGCAGAACAGGAGCCAGACAAGGACTGATTATTCTGTAATAGGATCAGCAGCAGCTTTGCTACAGAATCTTCAAGGTTACAACTCTCACCTAAGGGTGTGATCTGACCAAATCAGCGAGTGTTTGAGATTAGATATTATGTCATCATGAGTATTTAGAACAATTTTTTTTAAAATATAAAGTTCAAATGTAATCAATACCTGCTTTATTCAACGGACACTTTGATGCATCTCAACCTCAATTCCAGATCAGGTGGGTAATAGTCAATTAAACACAAAGTTATATGCATGTGGTGTTATTGTCTGATTGGATAATCAGTGAAAAAAGTGTCATGGCCTTGATGAGAGGAGAGGCATGAGGGTAACTCCATGCCCTTGAAATTGAGCTGTGACAGAGGTCATGTGCAAATGAAATGGCAACCAGACGAAAGAGGCCAGCTGAATCAGCACACTTTAGGATGTGAGGTCAGAGGTCAAGACCTTATCCAGTGGACCTGTCCTGTCAAGACAGCCATAAACTGTGTCCTTCAGCAGCAGAAACTCTGTAGTGAACCTAATGCCGATCAAAAGTAGAAACAGACAGAAGTGAAGCAGCAATCATTATAGGTGAGTTGGGGGTTTTCTGTTTTTTTACATTCTCAGGTGTTTGAACTGCAATTTTGCCAGTAATAGAATTGTAATTGAAAAGTAATTACAACTGAATTCCACATACATATCTAATGGGAAATGG
The DNA here is from genome assembly GCF_036321145.2 of Pelmatolapia mariae. Lineage (NCBI taxonomy): Eukaryota > Metazoa > Chordata > Actinopteri > Cichliformes > Cichlidae > Pelmatolapia > Pelmatolapia mariae. The sequence goes on from NC_086240.1 coordinate 14,695,392, forward strand.
TGTGATAAAGTTTTAGATTTTTATTTCCTTATTGTTCTAAGTAAACATTTTTTTGGCCATTATTCAACAAAAGTGGAGTAATTCATTAGCTTGAAATACTAGTAGTACTAGTAGAAAAAGCTATGTCCAGATGAACAGAATCAATTTTTTGGGATTCCTTACTTGGATGTTTGAGCATGCATCAAGACACTAGTACTATTATGTTTCTCACAATAATGACTAATAATGACTGTGTGATGCTTGACAAGTAAATGATTTTTGATTTGATTACAAAACAAAATGATTATCCCATAAACTTAAACATAAACTCTCTTTATTAATAAGTTGTTTGTACATTTATTCAAAACGTTAACATTGTGTTTTGTAGTCAGGACACAAACTGGATAGTTGCAGAGTATTCAACTAATAATATCATCAAGTTAGTTGACTTAGATAAATTATACTATATACTAGATACATGTTAGCCACACATAATGATTCTTATGATACTAAAAATTGTACTGTTAGCATTTTGGTATTGAAAAAATGTCATAATGTCAGTTTGTACAGTTTAACAAACCACTAGACTTCAAAGTATAGATTCTGGCCATAATACACATCTGATAAAAACCAAACACAGCATATCATCAAAAACACTCCACACCTATTGTCAAGCACGTTGGTGGAAGGGTAATGATTTAGGATGTTTTGCAGCCACAGGGCTTGGACACTGTCACTCAGTCAATCATCAACATGGATATCAAAGTATTCAATTCAATTTGTTTCAAATCACAACAACAATCACCTGGGTGTGCTTTTTATGTAAGGTAAAAACCCTCACTGATACAATAATATTAGAATCAAATGTGAAGCTGTCTTTCCGATTGCTAAATGATCCCAGAACAGCAGTTGCAATGGTGCAGTCAGTTAGTCAAAGTCCAGATCCCAGTCTGACTGAAATGCTGTGGGAGGACCTTAAGAGAACTGTGCATAAATTAATACCCACAAACCTCAATAAACTGAAACAATGCAGAAGAGAAGAGTGTGCCAAAATTATTCCACAACTATGTAAGCGATTGATAAAGTCATAGATAAAATGATTACTCCAGTTATTGCTGCTAAACGCGGTTCTACAAGCTAATTACTCATGTGGTATACTTTCACAGGACCGTGAAAATGAATTATAGATCGCAATGAAAGATGTTTTTTTGTATTAATATTTTGTTCCACCCATATTCAATGCCAGCAGAAGGGAAGACTGTGTAAAAGTGAGGACACTTGGTTGGCAGCAGAGATTTTCTGTGGTGCATTTTAAAATTTGTGGATTTCTTGTGTTTTCTCAGCACTCTGGGTGTGACTGGCTGGCAGTTTGCTGAAGGCATACAATAAGAAGATGGCAAGTCTAGTTTGGATATGAAATTGTTGTTTGAATCAAGCACACTTTGATGTAGTTGTTCTCTTGTCGCCAACAACTTGAGGTGTTGATGACAATTTATTTGTTGCCTTTCGATAAAAAAGAACCAGAACTGTGTAATGAATAAAATGCTGTTAAAATATCTTTAAACATTAAAAACTTGACTTCTTCTCATAAATGAATGTGAATAATAAAAGAGACTGCAGACGATGTTTACCTAGAAATTTATGTTAAATAAGCTGGAGTTTCTTTCAAAGTGACGACAGACTGGTGTGTGACAAACCTCTGAGATACCGCACTTTCAATACAAATCTGTCACTGACTCTCAATCTGTCATCACGTTACTTTAGCACCCTCTATTCTGAGTTCGCTTTTAAAACGTCTCGTCTTAAAAAGGATTGCTGAAATATTTAAATCAAAAGTTACAGGGCGGGTCGCAAGTTTTTTTTAAATTTTTGCCCTGGGGCTACAGTCTATATTGTTAGAATCAGTCACTAATTCAGTCTAGAGAGCAAAAACTTTACTCAGAAACACAAGACAAGGATAAAAGCAGACAAGATATAAACCAAGTGATGAAATGTGGAACGGGTAAACAAGAAAAACAAGAACAAGAAGGGTGGTCAAAGACAAAAGCAGTAGGAGAGGGAAAGAGCAGAGAGGGAGAAACAGACAGCCTTGTAGATGGGAGCGTGGGCGTTTTTATGGCGGCATGAGTGGAGAAATCAATAAAAGAGGTGAAAAAAAGCCTCTCAGTTTTAAGAGCCCTATCACTGCGGCAATTAAAGGAGCCTTCAAAGAGTTGCTCTAATCAGCAGTTAAATAAAGATAGAACCAGGCGGCGCTTTGGATGGCCTCGCTGCTGTAATCTAACACCTACTGCCCTGAACTCAGAGGCCCCTTGAACTCAGTGTGTGTCTATGTGGGTGCATGTCTGGGAATGCACATTCTTGTGCATTTATGTGTCTTTCCTCCGCTCGCACATACAGAGTGCTCAAACGTGTTTTTGACAGCTCTGTGGACTCTTAAAAGGCAGATTAACCCGTATAAGCTTCCTCTCTACATCCTTCTCTGTCAGTCTCTCATGTTTGACCTCCGTCTAAACCAAAGTGAAACAAAGCAGATATGTATGCTCAGCTTATATATTGCAGTTACAGTCTACCCTCTGTACCCATGACCCTTCCGCTTACCTGCCGTCTTATCTGCTGCGCCATAGACTCATTCTTCATGTGTGTATGTTCTCACCGTGATAAGGTGCTGACTGGTGAGTCAATACTCCAGCCTTGAGTCTGTCTTTGCGAGCCTCTCCCTGCTTAAAGAGGCACTGTGTGGACCGAGCCCATTCCAGGCGGAGAGAAAAGTTTGCTTTCGGCATGCAGAGGCCCAGACAGATTGTTGAAAAAGGCCTTTACACAATGTCATTTGATGTCATTCCACGGCATTAAGGTTTACAGAGTGGACTGATTTATTTTGAGTTTCCTGTCTGCAGTTGTGTTTATGAATTTTAACACGTTTTGTGCTGATCGAGGCAGAAATACACATAGCATTGGTTTTCAATAGTCATTTTCAGATTGCCATTATAGCCTGATTTGCTATGCATGGTGGTAAGAAATGCATTATTGACTCTCCTAACAGCTCTTGTACTTATTGATAGTCAGTTTTCTCCAAGCTAGTCTCTGTAACAGGCCAAATCCTATTCTGTGGGGGAAAAAAGTCTACTCACTAATGTTATAAGAGTATTTCACTGTCTGAGACTTACATTCTGATTGCATTCTCAGTATTTAATATCAATGGCACAATGTTATGCTCTTTAAAATGTGCATTGTTCTTCTACTGGGGCGCATGGCACCCACATTACTGACAGTGCAACTTGACCCACTAAAGGTTTAGGTGTGATAGTAGTGAATAATGTATTGTAAAGCTATTAGCATTATTCTACAGTCACACTAGGGGAAAACACTTGTTGGAGATCTCTTAGCACAATAGTGTGCAATAAACATGTTATCTCAATGCCTTTGAAATGGTTGCCTGGAAGATTTGGAACAGGTCTGCAACTACTCGCAATCAGCTGCCGACTTTAGAGCGACTTTGGTGCATCAAGATGATAAAAAAAAACCCAGTAGGATGGATTCAGTCTGCTATCTGTCTGCATCAGTTTGTGCCTGAATGGGGTCAGTTACAGCTTGTTTGTGATAATATGGGAATTAACTATTAACTATAAAGTGTTCAAAAAGAAATTCCGATTAACTGTTTATATTCAGAGTCCAGCCAGAACTTTAAAGGCCTGAAATTCAGATATTCTTCCATAACTAGTGGCATAATTGCTACAGGATGGCCATTCAACTTCCAAAGATATAGGCGCTTGGCAACCTTCCTTTATTTTTTAAATATAACCAGAATAAAACCAGCTGGCGACCAACTGAGTCAAGCCCCCTATTGCAAAGAGACACGCCACACACAGGTAGCGCCGATTGCAACGTGTTGGTAATCTGTCTGTGTTTATGAATTCGATAGTTGCTTGTTAGAGCGATTCAGCCCGAGTTGGACCACAATTGTTTAGAGAGAAGTCTTCACACACTAAGTAAGCTGTCTATTTCATCCAGTTATTATGTTACACAAACCCTATCATACTCACTGAAGTAATTACTTAAACTACTATATTACAAATGCCTATACTATTCTACTATAGTATGGTGTAGACTATACTATAATCCCTAACTATAATGATGTACTGTGCTTTAATGTGTGTAAAGCACAGTACACCTTTGTAATGAGGAGTAGAGTGAGAGTATAATCATTTGAAATCCTTAATATTTTTATAATCTTAGATTTATAAATGCAAATGTAGATTTAATCAAGAATTCATAGTTATTCAAAGTGCTAAAATGCACTTGAACCTCAGACCTGATGCACACATCAAAGACCACGCTGCTCTACACACCTGTAGCTGTGTGTTTTTCTAATACTTCATTCTGTCTTTCTTATGTTCCCCAAATTCTTTTTCCCTCCTTCCTATTAACCCTGTCACCTTACACCTTGGAGCACATCCCCGTGGTTAAGTCGGCATTATAGGGAGGCTCATTAGGGCAGCATTAGTGTCGGAGATGGACAGAACAATATAGCTCGGCAGCTGGATCAGTGAAGCCAGAGAAGACTTCAAGCTATTTTTTTTAATCTTCTTTTTGGCCTTTCGGTCTCTTCATGCTATTGTTTAGGGATGCCTCAGTTCTGACACAGGAGGTCAGAGGTCACCATTGCACAGGAACCGTCCTGCTCCTTCTCCCCAATGCACTGTCACTATGATTCACCACTCACACGAGTCCCTGTCACTCGGCCTCGACACAGCCGTCACTCACATGGTTGCGAATATGCACAAATATGCTTGCAGGCAGACGCATACTTTTATCCCTGGCAGCTCTGTTTTCTACTTAAAAACCACAGCCCAGGAGATGACAAAACATCAAACAGTATCTGCTATTTAGTAAATGGTTTCACTTTTGAGCTACAATACTGGGCAAAAGCCTTGACCCACCCCTAACTTCTTTATGTTTTGCCAGACGTTCGTGTAATTTTTAAAAATGGTTTCGAGTCGTAGTTCCCAAAGCTTTCTTGAGATATTTCTTGGACATCAGCTGCTTTTTTACTCTTTTACAGTCCAGTTCTTGTATCCAACCATTTTTACGGGAATTTGTGTTTTTTGTTGGTTTGTTACAGCCTCTAAACACTATGAATTATTCAAGCATAAAAAGGAATCTAACTCAAGAGATGTTCAAGTATTTCGTCTACTCAGAACATTCAATTTAGGAAAGAGACAATTTAAAAATTTTATCTTTAGTTATTTTGTAACTAGCTGCCTGTCATAATGACACTTTATTTGTTCCAATTTCTTTAGATTGAAAAAAGATTTGAAAATTTTTAAAGATAACACAGTTTGATAGGAAATAATCTTAAAGTAATAATCTGGCATATCTTGGCATGGTGTGCAGAGTGTTCTTTACCGAAATGATGTGTGTGTCAGTATTTATGTTAGAAAATGGTGTGTGAGTGTGTGCATATGTGTGTGTGTGAGATGTCCAGCTTTAAGTCTTTTTTCTTAGAAGGCCACACTGTGCGTTACAAACTAATTCAGTAACAGTAAATGATGAGTAGCCTCTCGGAGCTTCAAAGATACCTCAGCAGCAAGAACCAAAACAAAATTGGACTTTATTTTGGTTCTCACTCAAATAGTTTATGCAGCTGCACTGCAGCCACGATTAAAAGTATGCACAGTAGTGCAGGAGCAGTCATTTTGGAGACGGCAAGACTTTACAGCACACAGGAGGCCTCGGAGGTAGAAACAGACTAGCTGGACTCCAACTCTGACTCATCTGAAGGTGAGAGCAGAGAGGAGATGGTTGAAGCAGTGAGAGGATCGATTTCTCCATCTTCCCATTTTGGTCTCTCACAAAGACTGCAATGCTTTGCTCTGTATAGCAACCAGAGGTTTGATCCCGGGACCTACACAACATCCCACCATCTATGCACTGCTGCTGATGGATGAAATCCTGCAGCAAATTGTGGCCATGACAAACCTGCATGGTAAAGACTCAGTGACTTATGTGGACACAGAGGAACTGCTGATTTATGTAAGGATGCTCATTTTAGACGGTGTTTACAGGTCAAAAAAATAATAGATTCCAATCTGCAGGGTGCTGCTGCAAGCCTCTCTCATCAGCAAGGGCAGTGTGACTTTTGCCTGGACAGAAACAGAAGAGCTGGCAGCACCATGTGGAAACCTTACATGCAGAGACCACAGTCTTTTTCAGCCAATGTCAGCCTCTGCTCCACCTCAGCTGGAGTCCCTCTTCTTTAAAGGGTTAAAATCCCAAAGCTATAAATAATATTTGATATTTATATTTCAGGCTTAAGTAGTTTGAAAAGACTGTGTTGTTTAAAGTGGAAAAAAAATATGACTATATAATACTTTTACAGCCATTTGTAGGAAGATGACATTTTCTTTTCTTTCATTCTTTTACAGTTTTTGTAAAAAAAAAAATCTGACATTGTAGAAAAAATAAAAATGTATGAAAATCATTGATACGTCTGGCCTAAAAAATAGTAATCATGTAATCATTGAACTGTATTTCATGGAGTTTTTTTTTTTTTAGTTCTTCTTATATGATGATCTAAAGATTAAAAAGACACTCTTAAGGAAGGGAAACAGAGAAAAGGCTGAGGTATACTGAATAAAATAAATACATAAAAAAAAAAACAATCTGTGGCAACAGATCAAACAGATGATATTTAATCTGAAATTTTTGGCTCCAATTCTTGTCAACATGTACGGACAGAGGTTAGGAGAGAGGGACAACACAGTGCTTGATCCTAAACCCACTTCCAATGCAGTATAAGTGTACTTAGATAGAGAAACACACAGTGGAACATTACCAGTCATTGAGTGGCCTCCTCAGAGTCCTCAGCATTATGAACAAAAAGATCCAAAGAAGAACTTTGAATGTTCCTCAAGAAGCCTGGAGAACTATTCATATGTTTATTGTAACTATTGCAGCGTAGTAGCAACTTACAGTATTACAGTATCTCCAGTCATCTCTATGACACACCTGAAAAAAGCTGTGAATGTCAGGTGAGTTGTTTTATTTGGATGTCCTTCAAATTGGAGTACGAGTGCTGGACGTCTTGTGGACAACATGTAGGATATGAAAAACAACCTTAGCATGAGAACCTTCTTGTTTAATATTCTTTTGATATGAAGGGTGAGTGAAAGGTTTGTTTTTAAAAAAAAAAAAAATTAATAATCTAATATTGATGAAGTAATTTTCACACAATAAGGTAACTATTCATGTGAAGATCTTTTAATCTATCAAATAAATAAAGCTGGAGATTACTTTTGCTTTCACTTTTTTATCTCATACAACTCATCAGGTGGCTTATTGTGATTTAGAGTTAAGTTCAGATCAACATATGCAATAGTGCTTGAAGGCCAAATAGAGGTTTCCTTGTTAGCATCTTTTCCATGTGAAGCAAACCAGTGTCATGCTCACAGATAGAGACTTAGCAGCCTTGGCCCTGTGACACAGATAGCACCACTTAGGAAACCACTGCCCACATTCCCATCGCCAGCAAATGGCTCCCCTTCTAATCATTAACACACAAATGGACTGTGTGTGTGTGTGTGTGGAAATGTGTGTTAGCTGAGCACTTTGTGCTTGACATAAAGCTATGATAGACTCAAAAACCTGAGACCCACTTAGAGCTTAGGTTTAAATTTAGCAGCACATGATACTTGCAGTCATGTTTGCAGTCTTTCCCTTTGTCTCTCTCCTTGTGGATTTCTGTGTACCAGTGTTTACTTGTGTACTTAAGAGCGGATGTTTGAATGGGTGTGTTTCTCTGTAACTGGGAAATGTCAATTGACCTCATCTTGCAAAGGTGCGATAAGTTTTATGATACAATAAGAAGTGTTTGATCTTTGCAGCAGTACGTAGGTGTCCTTCTATGTATGTGTGTGTGTGTGTGTGTGTGAGTCAGGTGAGAGAGAGAAAGACCGAGATTAGAGATGTGCTTCAAAAAGTGCTCCCTTTGCATTTATATCTCCTAAAAACTACTACAACATACAAGGATTTTTCTCTGTTGCTCCTTAAGACTGTTGAGTCCAAGAAAGAGTGAAAGCGCAAAAGAGAAAGAAAATGAAAAGAGGAAATAGAGCAGGTGATGAGATGAAAAGCAAGTAAACGGCTTGCTCAACAGTATCAGGTGTTCAGTTGTGTCCATGCAGAGGTGAAAAGGTGTGTGTGTGTGTGTGTGTTTGTGTGTAAGGGTGCGAGAGTGAGTGCAAAAGGGTCTCCCACATGGTTGCAGAAGTGATTGTTGCTTCACCTCTGTTAGGCGACAGGCACCTTTAGGCAACAGGTGAGGGTCAAAGTTCAGATCACAGAGGCCCAGGATCTTATCTGGGTCAGAAAAAAAAGGATTCAACAACACAGATAAACAGAACACATGCATGCACAGACCTAAACATTAAAACAACAAGAGTAATAGAACATTTACATTTACTAATTTGAACACAAACGCAAAAATAAAATTAAGTCTTTGTGTCAATATATAACAATATTAAATAAATAGCCCTCTCTAGATCGCCCAGGCATGCTGTTTTAATGATTGTTAGTTATATCTCTAAAGACAGCCCGTCCGTGTATTTTATTAAAATAATATTTGTGCATGTATATTTATAGATATCAATAATTAGATATGTAATTATTGAATAATGAAATACATGGAAATAACCAGTTTCTTTTAGTTTAATTGTACTGATTGACAGGTACAGATCTTAAATATGATCTGTCAGAGAGAAATAGTCAAAATAGTCTGAAAAAAAACCCTTCCTTCCTTCTGAAGATTTTAACACATGCAGTATATAGTATATATATATTATATAATTATATATAATAATATAATCAGCAATGCAACTTTGGTGTGAGGATATGAATCATGCACAGTATGTAAGTCTTTATTTGTTATTTCTCTTCTCTTTAACTATCAGTTTTACTGCACATATCAAAGAAAAGGAGAAGCAGGGAGTGGTGCTATTGGTCTGATTATAAGAATGAATGAATAACTTCCTGCTGCTCATAGACAGAGCGCGAATGCATTTGTTATCTAGCTTGGGTGTTTTTATCAGGATCAAACAGCAGCTCAGGCATTAGCTCCAGAGGACTCCGCTCTTTTATCTGGCAGGGATAATAATTCTATTCATGCAGAAAGCAGGAGCAGCGGAGCTAGGCTATGTTCAAGGAAAAACTGTTAAGGCGGGGGATTTGGTGATGGGAATTTACCCACATAAGTCTCACGCAACACATCTAAAACATTTAGACGCAAGCTGAGCTTCTTGCCCTGCTCAAGAGAACCTTGGCAACCATCACTGGAAGAGAGAACCTGTCTATCAAAGGTTTGTGTACATGGAAGTTGAACAACTACTCTACAGTCCCACGTTTTCTTTCCGTCGGGGTACTGCCACCTCTTTCGGAAATTTTCCATTCTGCTCTATTTCAAGGGGTAGATGTACACTTGTTCCAAACTGACTTCCAAAAAATATTCCAATGAATTTGTTTGTTCCAACTTAAAGGCGTATTCCATGTGTTTGTGTTCCACGGTAAAGGAAGTTGGAGTCCATGAGAAGCTGAAGCAAGTAGGTTTGTTAAAAAATATCAACAGTTTATTAATTTATCCAAGGTTTTGTCCTAGTCTATATCTCAATTCTAGCTGCCAGAAAATTAGTAATGTTTTTAAACTTTTTTGTGTGTTGTGTGTGGTTTTTTTTTGCCGATTATAGGAACATAAAATGGGTCACTCTATGTTCATTGGTCATGAGTTTTTTTGGGTTGCTGTTAGGCATATTTTGGACAAAACCAAATGTATAAGTCTCGTCTCTCCTCTCACAGAGCTCCTAGTCTATGATGTTCTGCAGTTTTAGGGGACTTCCGCTCTCAGATAAGGGTGGCCCCACTCTAGACCTAAGTCGGCTCAAAGATCATCTTGAGACAGACAGAGCGCGTATGGATTAACATAATCCACCTAAATCAACTCCCTGGATGACAGCCAGACTGAACACTGTACACAGACAGTACACCTAGACACATACTTTCTTTCTCCCCTTCCCCTCCTCCTCCCAGTTCGTACGAGAAAATCTCTGACATGATAATTACAAGAGTTGCCCTCTTACTTATAAAGCAAACTATAAATAATATGTTTCTCTTTTACTAGATGAACACACCCGCGCACACACCTGATCATCCCTTTCCACCTTGGGCAAGCACAGAATGCAGACACACCCATCAATTTGGTAATATTGCCCCAATTGAGGGTCGAGTGCAATGGAAGACGTACCCACGGTGTAAATTTTCATTGAGTATTAAATCATTGCCTTCCCACCCTGACAGTGTCTTTGAAGTGTCAGGGAGCATGCATTTTTTTGTCAAATATATGGATTTCTTGCCCAACCCCCTTAATTTTAGTACAACACAATGCAGAGTGAGCGACAGGGAGGAGGGCGGTGGGAAGTGGGACCGTGTCGTTTGATGTGTTCTTACCCTATCCAAAGTAAAATATCCCTCTAGCTTTGATGTGTTACCTTAAAAGCCCTCCCCCTCTTCTTTGGTTCCCTTGTGAGAAGCTATAGGTCTATAGGTGATCATGTGTACACAAATGCATGGTTCCTGGCCAGGTAGATGAGGGTAACGGTCTGCCTTTCCACGCATGTGTGTATTGTTATGTGCATGCATGAAGGTTATGTGTTCTGTGTTATGTGTGCATTCAGCTATGGATGTAGCGATGCTTGCCAATGTCTCTTTATTTTAGACGTGGTACTGCCGGGATTCGACAGACTTTGGGAGATTTAATCGCCCTGGGAGTTTGAGTGAGCAAGAGGAAATACCCTTAACAAGCAGAGTCAGAGTGTGATTAGCATTCATTTTTTCCTTAAGTCTGTTAGTTTATGTGTGCGCCGGTCTGTTCTGGTGACTCACATCCCTCAAGTAATGACACATTATCCTTCAACACACACGGTAAGCTCCCGCTACTTTACGGGCATGATCAAAAGCAGTAGTCATACATGTTTCATCACTCTTAACCACAAACTAATGCCAATCTTTGCTTTTATGACAAACCTCAAACTTTAAATCCAAGTTGTTGCTTTTAAGATAAATCCTGCAGCTATGTCACAACCGGTGCCTTCATTTATGTTGAACCCCCTCAAATGTCGAAGGCCCAATCCTGGCTTTTCGTGACAAATCTGAAAGTTTAATTTTCAGTACTCTTGCATTTATACTAAACTTTTAAGCCCAGTAGTTTTGTTTATGATGAACTCCTAACCTTAGTCAGTCAAGATGGCTTAGTGTTGGTACTAGTTTGGTTCGGTAGTAATATGGTTCCCCCCTGCGCCCTCCCCAGTTGGACACTAACGAGACGCCGCACACTGACCTCTGCAACAGCTCAAATTAGATGTAAATTGTGCCTGATTTTTACGGGGGTCCCTAACGCGATCCAGATCCCCCGCCACTGCAGCCAGCGGGTCAACGCCGTGAGAACGTCTCGCTCCCTAACGACATTTGGAGTGGTCGATGAGAGGGGTCGTGGGTAATGGTGACCTCACTGGCCTACACTTCACTTCCTTCTAATTAGAGCGCTGGGCCAGATCAAAGGAGCCAACCGCATCGCAGCGGGAGGGCTACTGAAGAAGGAGGGCGGGTAGTAAAGACGAAGAGGAGGAGGAGGAAGACAAGAGGGCAAGAGGAGGGTGAGGTAGAAGACTTTTCTATAAGTAATGGGGTGCCGTGAGGATGGGGGAGAATGTAAGAGTTTTTTTCATTAGTCTTGGAGGTCAGTGGGGCACTCAACCTGTGTGCAAAGGTATGGCCGCTTTTCTATAGGTGGCAGGAGTGCCTTAAAGAGGAAAGACTAATAGAGAGGTAGTGGAGGGAAGAAATGTATTTGTGTGAGAGGTATAGAAGGAGGAGAGGGGGTTAGGGCTAAGCTCAGGAGAGAATAAACCATTATTACATGGCCTTTCAGGAGAGCCATGCACTTCAGTGCTGGCCTGCTCTATGTCTGGCCACAGCTGTGGAGACGGACCCAGACATACAGGAAGTGGAGAATTTAGCACTTCCTAACCCGAGGACGTGTGTGCTTACAGCCCCCAATTTGAACATATGGATAAATACACATATTTACACAAAACACGCACACACAAACTCTATCCATCTCTTTGAAAGCTGTGGATGCACATAATGACAAGAGCCAGACTGCATCTGTCTCCACGGTTACAAAGGAGAGCACAAGCAGGCTGGATTATTACATATATCTAAAGCTTTAAGTGGCAACATTTTACTCAATGAGAACAAAGTGTGAAAGCACATGGCGGGGTCATTTTCTTGGAAATCATTGCTGTAGAGGTAATAATGGATTTCTGTATAAATTTGATGCAGTGTAAATTGTTAGGGGAAAATGTATGCAAGTTAAATGGATCTGTTCATCAAACTGCCTGGTGCAAAAAAAAAAAAAAAAATTCTAACTATATTTGCTAAAGTACTGAGCCAGCTCTTATTTCTTTTTAGTTTTCTTCTAAGGAGCCAGACATTCTTGTAACTTTTTAAAGTGGTCTTGAACAATAGTTCTCCAGGCTTTCTGAAGGTCTTTTGACATTTTTTCATTGTACATTTTTACAGGAATATGTTTTGTTTCTTAAGCTACTTATGACTTATTCAAGCATTAAAAAAAGGCACCAATTTAAGGCATGAGCCACTATTTGTGTCTACACATAACATAAAACTTAGCTTTAAATTTGGATTTTAAATTGTATATTTAGCCACTTGTCTTTAGAGATGCATCTAACCATTTAGCTGATGGGTTGTGTTCACTGAAGCCTCATCAGAAATTGTATCAGTGTCAAGAAGTCATTCTTAAGGAAGGAAAACAGGTAGAAAAGGCTGAGGTATGCCAAACTACACAAGAACTGGACCGAAAATCAGTGACAACAGGTCTTCCACAGTGAGTCCACAGCCATGCGCAAAAGATTGTGAAGACTTTGTCCTGGAACAAAAGGCAGCCAACATCCAAAGAAGAGCTTTGGAATGTCCTTCAAGAAGCCTGCAGGACTACTCCTGAAGAGTACTTAGAGAAATTGCAAGAAAGGTTGCCTAAGAGAGTTCCTTTGTGTCACAAGTTTCAATTAATTGTGCAATATAGTTCCCATTTTCTTTTATGAGGAAATTAGGGGTGGCTAAGACTGTTAAACAGTACTGTAAATTATTTAATGACTTTTAAAAAATGTTTAGAATGCAGTAAATTCCTGCAGATTAAAAATTTAAATGCTGGTTAAGAATTTTTTTCAGGTATTCATTAATGGGAGAGATTAACCTAAACTCTAATTTCTCTTTTTTTTCCCTATGTGCTGTTTCTCCATAGATTTTTTTTGCTATCACCTGGAAGGATATACCTCCATTCCCTTGAAAATAATGCAACTAAATGGAATTGTGAGACAAATGCAAAATACATTAAAAAAAAGGAAAAGAAATGTGCAGCTAAAATTACAGTTTTACCTAATTTCATATAATCAGCCTGAGCCTTTCTGCACAGGTGTGATTTATTTTGCTCCTCAGTTTTTCAAAAAATCTTTTGGTGCTTTGAAGTCCACAAGGCAAGTGCCATTTAGTTCTAGCATATCCAAGAGTAGCCGTATAAATCTAGATGTGATATTTTCATCAGTGCGTCTTATAATCTGGTGCACCCCTATCAATTCTGGTTGTGCCTACTGACCTTGAATCAATTTTATGTGGTACAGGTGCTCAGAAATCTGTCAAAAAATGTTTTAGTACAACTTTGGTAAGCTAAGAACCCGCACCGATTGATGGATTACAGCTACTGTAGTCAGGAGCCTTGCGGAGTAATCTGGGTCCAAAACTCCATCTGCTTCAGGTCCCAAAGTCAAACGAACACTGAGGGATCACCGAGAGTTAAAAACTGTCTAAATTCTTTCATCTTTGATAAAATGATCAGTGTTGCTGCTTTACCAGGTGTAACAATTAAGTTTAACATCCAGGCATCCATGAAAACAGGATTTATTAAATTTAACAGAGTTAGAAGTTAGCAGGAAGTTAGTTCGCTAGTTTTCACCTAAACATGATATAGCATGTTCTGACTGAGAGATTTCTGAAAAAATTAAAAAGTACAGCTCTGCTATCACTTCCAACATAAATGAAGACAGAAAACTAAACAGCAGTGACTTTTGTAGGGTTACTGAAGTCAGACTAGCTGGTATATAATGACGGCTACGCGATCGCTAGCAACACAGCTATGTTAGCATAACAAACACAGTGAAGCTGGAGGATGAACGCTAACTTTTTTCCACTCGATAAAAGCTAACGTGAGGGTTCCCAAATGTTAGGGACAAATCCAATTGCATGTCAGGATGCTGTAAACGGACCAAACTTCAGTTGGGAGAACAACTGAGATAATCCATCCACAATACGAGGTTAGTCATTAATAAACTGCAACAACATGGGAATAAAGCAGCTGCGAGAGAGTTCAACAGTAATGAATCAATGTTACGGAAGTGGAGGAAACAAAAACAATGAGCTGAGTAAAGTTTGACTTATCTGACTGTTTTGTTTCGCTTAATGCCCCTTATAATCCGATGCGCCTTATGGTCCGAAAAATACGGTATTTGGTAAGAATAAGTTTATTAATTTCTATCATACATGATAATAAAACATAGGAATCCAACTACTACCAATAAATACACAGAGTCTCTAACATCCCGCTTATAAAAAAAATAAGCAAATAAAAACAGAGTTATATGCTGCACTAAGCATGAAAAAAAAGTGCAAAAAACGTTTTGTGGTTTTTAGATGAAGTTCATGTTGTTGACTTAATTCCATTCTCTTCCTGGCAGGCTCAGGAATGAGAGTCCACTTTTTTATGATTTGGCAAGGTAATAAGTTAAAGTTCAAATTTCTGTTTTTCTCAAACTGCATAGCACAACAGAGAGGTAAAAAGAAGAGAAAACAGGCCTGAAATGGATGAAAAGAGCATGACTCGTGACATGTGAACTCCGGTTCTCTTTGGACCTTTTGTTACTAGGATATGTCTTTTTTTGTATGTATCATACCACTTTCATCAGTAATACCTATGTCTGAATAATTGAGCATGTTCTACTATAATAATAATAACAATGATAATAACTTAGATTTGTATAGGGCCTTTCAAGAAACAGAAGGACACTTTACAAAAGAGTATAAGTAAACAAAATATATGAATAAACAAAACTGCTTATCATTAAATCTCATTGAAATTTAATTATTGCTTACTATATGTTTCAGTGCTTGTGAGAGCAAGACAGCAAAACAAGCTTTCTTCTGTTTCAACTCTGAAAAACGTAAGTGCAGGCCCAGGGTAGTTCTGATTTTCCTTACATGTTCTTGAAGGCACACATGGGATGGAAATAGTTGAATTTCTGTATGTTGGAAGCTATGTGTAGGGATAAGCAAAGAGAAGAGTGAATATTCAGCCTGGGATGTTACCGGTTCTTTGATGGAGCCAGAATTCCAGGAGACTCTAGTAATACTGGGATAAGGCTGTGTCATCCCTGTCACTCACCTGGATTTATCAGCAGGAAATCTCGAAATGAGACGGCATTCCTGTCCCCTTCAGGAGCTCAGACAAGCTGAAAAGCAGACAAAGAGGGCCACAGTCGCAGATGAGATGTGACTTGACACTGTGCAGACTACCCTCTCACACTTTGTCAAAATATATATAATCTTTCAAGATATGTTTTGTACGACTTTAAACAAACCACAGAGAGATTTTGTTAAAACAAACCTCATAGATCACAGTGATTAAAAACCTGTTTGTAAAAGTCAAAATGAGACCTTTTCCTGCCAGCCCCCTAGATCCCTCAGGGCAAACCAGTGAACTATGTACAACCCCCTACTATTGATGTTGACATGTTCACTGACCTAGTCTATCAACACACACATGCATACACATACACATAATTGGTCTGCCTCTCTCGTGCTAACCCGCACTGATATCATCTGTGTTGTCTGATATGCTCTGATCTGACCTCAGTATATGCCTTGGCTGCCCTCTGGTTCTGTATGTACCCATCAGCGCACAAGAAGCCCTGGAGGCTCACTGACCCCTGTGATGAGCTTCTCCCCAGGATGCTGCAGGATAGAAAGCACTCCTTTCATTTATGGGCTGTAAGACCAACCACAAAAAAAGGGCATAAACTAAGTTTCCAGATTATGTGAATAAAAAATTATTTCATAGACTGACAAAGAGCCACATTCATGGAAACTCATGTTGATGAATGAGTCCCTGAGAGTAGGAGAGTAGTCCCTGAGAGTTTCTTCTATTTCCTTTTACGACAAACCACTGAAAAGACTAAAGTTATTCAATGTTATGTCCGTAGCTATAGATTTTTTGGGGTCAAAGAAGAGTGTGACTAAGATCAGTTTTAATTACTAAATAATGAGGGAATTGAAGTGAAGTGACATCTTTACATCTGGACATTTGTTGCTTGAACCAGAACATATTTGGCATATTTCCTACTGTATGAAAATGTATGAATTATCTGTTGATTGATAAATGGATTCATCAAATAATCATTCCACAGCTTTAACAGTGCAATTTCTTATTATAAATATACCATTACATTTTTACAGTTTTTCAGATTTTAGGATCATCTGCTTTTTCTGTGGCTGTTTATTATATATATACAAAAAAAGAAATGTTAATATAAAATAATTCTTGAAGACCTGAAGACCTAAAACCCCGTGTCCTCGAGTGGGGACATATGCAGTAAAATAACCAATCATCCTCAAATGACAAAACAAAAATATGCTAAAACTGGATGTGTGGTTAAAAAGTACAGAAAACAAGGATAAAAACTTAAAACCAAAAACTCCAAAAACTCAAACCACTTTTTGTTTCCTTCTATGAACAGTGGTGTCAAATAGGAAACAAAAAGTTTTATCTGCAGGAAACTATTCAGTTATCTTCAGTTAGCTCCCTCAAAACACTGTCACAAAATGTTAAACTCATCAAAAAAGAATTCATCATTAAAAAATGTTTACTGCATATATCTGAATTATGCTCGTAATCATCAAGTTCTTAGATGTAACATGATAGCGTGTGATTGTTTTCTTTTTTATTTTAAGCTCTGGCATGTTGGTGACAGATGCCTTTATAAACACGCACAGGAAACATGACTGCGCTGTACTGGTGCTGCAGAAAACACACCTGTGATGTTTCACTAAGAGTCATTCAGGCATGAAAATACGATTGCAAACACGCTGACTAACAGCCAGCTATCCACACCAGCTCATTATGGCAACAATTAGTGGGGTAATCAATTGGCTAAATTATACACCAATAACTGAGGCAGTATTGTCTGAAGGGAAACACAGTGCCCTTCATCAGTGCTGTCCAGCTCGAATGCATCATTTTGGGCTTGACCCTTAGGACCCCTTGAACTCCTTTGCGCTCTTCCCCACCCCTAATACCTTCCTGTTTCCATTAACAGGCTGTGGAGGTCACCCTGTGTAAAGGTCAGCGTTTAAGGGTCACGCTGTCACTTAGGCGGGAGCAAAAAATAGGTGCTGTGTGATTTTTAACCAGTGAAGACCTGAAAGCTTCAACATTGTGATGAGTTATGTCTCCACATCATTAACTTCCTTTACATAGAGAATGGCATGCACTCCAAAGCACCCACATGTATACATTAGACTATGTCATACTATATACTGACTAAACAACTGTGCAGATGTCCCAAATACCAAGTTCATTGTTCAGAACTCAAAAGCAAAGTAACTCTAAGAAAACAGTCCTTTAAACTAGCCCACAGGAATCCAGTGATAATAGCTGTGAGGAGAGGTGGCCAGGTTGTTAAAATGCTGGTAAAATCTTTGAGGTTGGATTTAGCGCTGTATACGGGGGCTCTATGACGGATGTTTGCTGGCACAGACACAGGCATCGGTCACGATACTAATAGTGCAATGCAAATCAGAGATGCTCTGTTAGTGCTGCAGCATAAATCTGTCACATGCCTGCTACCACCGTATCCAGGAGCTGAATGGGCCTGCATTGTGGGTTGCATTCTCAAACAGTGCCTTACCTGCGCTGTCTGCGCAATGTGACTGTTATGGCTCTGGTGAATAGGATGAGGTGATATACCTCTTTATCTGACATGCAGATGACAAATGGTGCACTGTACTGTAAGTGTGGGATGGTGTTTACAGTTATTTGGTAGCTAAGAGGTAATATTTTACCTTACAAGTGTGTTTATGCATGATTGCACAATTAACATCTGCTTCATTTGCCTTGGAAGTAAGTTCAAAACTCATTTACATTTAAAACCCTTTTAAGAAACAGAGAATGTAGAGTATCCAAAGTCACTGAATTTCCAAACATCAGTCTTTGTGTCTTTAATGACTTGTAATACAGTAAATTAACAAATATTTGAAAGCATGTTGGGGCAAAAATCTTGGCACAAAGGTTTTATTTGTTTTAGAACTTTTGGCTGTTTTCTGTTGGCAGGATCGATGAAAGGTAATGCTTCACACCAGTTACTTTGCTCATGAGTAAAATGAACATTTGGGTATTTGTTTTCATTCCAAACTAATGCACACTAAAACCGTCATTCATTAGCCATCAGTGCTAAATGTTTTTCACTGCAAGATGGGGGGGAAGCTGTTTGACCTCTCACAAGAAGGAAAAATGGTAATAAATCACACCTGTGTGAGGCTGTCTTCCTCTTTGCGAGGATGTGTGGCTTTGGAGTTGCCCGTATCTGTTGCTATAAAGATTCTTGCCTCCTGACCCGGAAAGGAAGGCCTGTAATAAGAGCCATCAAATCATGTGATTGATCGCTCAACAAAACCGAGAGGTGAGGACGCAACAGGCTGGATGGGCCGGTGCTTGCCAGCATCAGGGATGGTATGTGGGTGTGTGTGAGAAAAAAGTGAAGATGAGAGAGGGAGCTAAAGAGGGAGAGAGACCTGTTTAATAGGCTAGGGGAGCGCATTTTCTCTTTTTAAGAGCGAGATGACAGATGGAAAGAGCATCTTAGAAGAGGCCAGGGGGAAAAAAAGTGGAAAAATGAGACTAAAGAAGCTGACATCAAGAGGAAGAGAAGGTCGGATGAGTCAAAATGAGAGGGATCAACGACAGAGACCCCATTACCCTGCAGCCAGGTGTAAATCACACATAGAGCTGCCAATCTGGGTCTGACTTTGTGCAAAAGGAAATTATTTGTTCCTCTCACTTATCGATTCCTGTGCTGTTTCTCGTCAGCTTTGTCCCAAGGTAGCTAAACGAGAGTAAGGTGACATCAACATGATAGATGTCCTGCATGCACAATAAGCAAAGAGGAACAGGGAGTGGTGGAGCTGAACAACTGTTCATCTTCCATTGTGCATACCTGATGTCATACTGAAGTATTTCCAGCTCAGTTTGCTCAAAGCGATTAAAGATAATTGGCTGCACATGTCCCTTTCAGTAGGTGCAAGCTCATACTGCAGGGTGTCCTTGTATTTGTTAAGTTTATCGTTATCGTTTTTTTGTGCGTGTAGAAAAGTGTCGCTTTTTCACACAGAAGCTGTTACATGCTGGTGTTATAATCTCTTCTAATCCGATTAGATTCATGTATAAACGTCTGTCCTGCAGGTGTTGAGGGACAAGGAGATAGACTCACACTTATTCCAAGACCTCATCGCACCTGGAGTTGCTGACTTCCAGACGTCACACTTGACTGAACGGAAGTCTGGTCCCTGATAAGGATCGCGGGTCTCGAGGATCAGGGTTTAACAGACACAAGGAGAAGAGAGTGAAAAGATGATAGACTGAAACTGTGGGAAAAGCAGTGATGGTTAAAAGCCGGGTCGGTATACATGTGTTTCAGGATGGTGGGTGAGTGAGGGATGCAGGGTTTTGCGCTCGGATGGGGTGAGTGACAGAATGATGATGGGGGCGGATTGGTGCCTAAAGCGGTTTTGTTTTTTTCTTTTAAGGTCGGAAGAGCTGATTGATTAACGTTTTTAAGCCCGTGGGGGAAACTCCTGTTGAACTTCCTGTACTTTTCTCAGTTATTGCCTCAAACTGAACAAAATTTTCCTCTAAGGAAAGAAAAATTAACAATACTTTACATTGTGCACTCATATTTTAGATTGACTCTATGAAAAAGGAAACATTGTATCTGCTATATGCAGAGGTCATATTTGAATTTACATCCTGGAACTATGACTCATGTAAGCTCCTTTACCCTCAGGATGCAAAGGCAGCAAGACGGTGCACTGTAAAAAAAAAATTACGCATGAGTCAAAACTTACAGGAACAATAGAGTTTTTGTGAACAACTTGTGGAGCAGCAGGGGTAAGAGACGGAGAGCAGAAGAGTGGTTCGAGCAGAAGTTGTTGTGCATGTTGAGAAGGAATGCAAAGTGTTTGAAAAGATATTAGATAAAGCTGGCAGAACATTCTCTGTGTTTGGCTGTGAAGCACCGTTACGAACGCCAAGCCTCGTTCCTCCGACTGGGCCCAGTACTACAATTGAACAGAATGCGTCGTAACACACAGTGTCTGCTTGTGCACACACACACACACAAACATTGCCCAAGGGGCCGTTAACAGGCTGCAAAGCAAGATGAGGTCTGGGGAATTTAGTCACTGTGTGAAATTGGTTTCATTAGTTTGTGATTGGTGGATTATATAACAACAGTTGCAAGAGGATCTGGATGTCTCGGTGCTTCCTATTTTAGTGCATCTTATCAGTGCTGTGAAAAAGTCAGTCAAATAAGATGATGTCATTGTAAAATATTCAAAAATGTTAAGAACATGCATTTTTTTCAACACTTTCCATAGTACTTGAAAACTACCTTTGGTGTTAGTTCTTGCTACAGTGGGTCCACATTTTAGGACCACATTTTCCAACAATGACAGACATATGAATGCATAAACAATAGAAGCTACACTATGTCATCTGTAATCATCTTTAAAATCTTTAAAGGAAATCCAAATTCCACTGAAATAAAAAAAGCAATGACAGTCACATGGTACTTTTAATGTTACACAGCGGCAGTAAGAAATGGATGTTTTTGAGCCCGTAGCTTTCCTCACTATTTATAGTAATGTAATTGTGAGTGCTGATTATTTCAGTAATATTTTTGGACTTGTTTGTGGGCCAGGAACTATTACAATGTTGTTGTTTTTTTTTACTTGAGCACATTTATTTTCTTTAGTTTTTAACTGTGACACTATGCAACTTGAATTTATGTCACCTTTGAATTCAAACAGGTTTACTGACTCTGCATATCAAGTAGTATGTCTCTGTTTGAAGGTGAATTTTGCAATTTCTTTTTTCCAGAGTGTGATGCAACTTATGATATAGCTACCGGGACTACAAATGTTAGGCCTGGAATGTAAGTCCTTGCACTTGGGCATCTTAAGAGAAACGTTTATTTATTTATTTTTTTGGTTCTTCTTTTTTCGTTATACCACTTCAAACTGACCAATTGCATTGTTGAAGGAGAGAAAAAGGGAGGAGAGGCTGGGGTATTGCACAAAAACTGGACTAAAAATCAGTGACAACTGGTCTTGTGGTTTAATAAAATGAAATGGAAACTTTTGATTCAACAACTTCTGATCTCTTAAACAGAGAGGTGAGTGTCTACAGCCATCTGTAAACCACGGTGGAGGCTCTGCATTGGTTTGGCACTACATTTCAGGCAGTGGTGTTGAAGAGCTTGCAAACTGATTGAATTATGAACTCAGAAACAAACTGTCACATTTTGATCCACCATACAAAACAGAGAAAGAACAAAAGAACGTAGCAAAAGGATGCCAACATCCAAAGAAGAGCTTTGAACGCCTTTCAAGACCCCTGGAGAACTGAATACTACTTACAGGAATTATAAGAAAGCCTGCCTAAAAGTGTTCAGGCTGTGTTAAAGAACAAATGTGGTCATACCAAACATTATCTCCCAAGCTTTTTAGAATTTTTACTATATTTCCATGTATGTTTGCAAATTTCAATGAATCACAAAATACAAAGAAATGAGGGGTGGGTTTCTGCCACTACTTGCTGTTTGCTTAAAATTATTTATTGAGTATTTGTTTCTCAATGTCTCAATGTTCTGGCATCACAGTATGGAAACCAGTAATACAGTCAAAGGATCATAAGAGAGAAAACATAAAGTCAAATGAAAAAAAAGAGCATGGTGATGTGTTTTACTGACCTCTGAGCGGAGACATAGCAATGGGAGTAAGGGGCTAGTGATGCATGTTAAACTAGTCACTCACCATCCACACAGGGAGACTCTGGACCACAGAATGTCCCGACGCAGCGTTTTTCATTTTCCATACATTGCATAGAGAAAGCTCAGAGGCTGACAAGGGCAAACACAAACACACATACACAGTCGCACTAAGGCTCTGGAAATCTGCTGACATGTCTGCTTCGACCAGGCGGCACTCAGTCTGTGGTGCTGCCGAGCGGTTCAGCTGTGACAGCGACGGCGATGACACTCCTCACCCAAGGGTGAGCAGAGGACAGAACCAGGCTTACATGCAGTGGTTTATAGATGCAACGAGCATAGGAAAATACAATTAATCACAGAGCTGTCTGCTGAAAAGATGCCAAATGACTATACGTCAAGTGTAAAATGTATAAACCGCCAGTTCATCATGCTGTCTGGCGTAGCTTTTTTTAATCCTCTGAATATTTTTGCCTTATTTTATTCACGTCTTCTGGCATCTTGCATTTTTTAAAGTTGAAAGGATGCTAATAAAATATTTCTTCATCTTCGTCTTTTTTTTTTTTTTTTTTTGCTGACACACCTTCAAAACTCCTAGACTGGAAACCAGACATCAGCCTTTTTGCTGTTGAGTTGTTTGGGTTGAGTAAGGGAAAGTGGGTCACTCTGAAACACCCTGGGGAAGCAGAGGATAGATGGAGGGGTACACGCATATGTATGTGTATGTGTGTGTGTGTGTGTGTGTGTGTGTGTGTGTGTGTGTGTGAGATAGAGATAGAGAGAGTTGTTTTTGAGTTGGGGGAAAGAAGAGATGATAGTAGACTTGAAAAGGGGATTCTAGAGACTACCCACTGGATTCTGTTTACTCTTAAACCCCCTGAATCTTACTTCAGAATCCCCTGTATGTCAATTTACAGTGTTTTTCTTTTTGGCATACACATTTCTACAAATATTAGTGTAATTTTGTCATAATTTTAATTTTTTGCTCATTAACAGGAGTTTTTTTTTATTTTTATTTTTTCAGTTCTGTAAACAAATTGTGGTCAGTGATAAAACATAAAAGTCTCTTTTTCACATCATGTGCTCAGCAGTACTTCTACAATAATACAGGAGGGGCGCTTATGGCTGTGTGGAAGGGCAGGTAGTGAGCAAAGATAGTGTTGGTATCAGCAATGCATTGACTCTAATGTTATTGCGTATACAAACAAAAATTCAAAAAGGTAATTTTAATAAAAAGAAGAAAATATTAAGAGATTATTAATTATTAAGCTGCACATGCTTGACTTGCCCATGAGCAGATGTGACAAAAGTGGTAAAGGAAAGACAAAAAAAAAGGGAAGCAAGGGCGAGAGGTGCAGACCGAGGAAGGAATGAAATAGTAATGAGATGGGCATGCGAAGGCCACTACTTTTCACTCTCCTTCTCACACCCCCTGCTGTGATAACGTCCTGCCTTGTCTCATCCTCCCTGTCTTGCTCTGTCCTCGCATCCCCAGCCTCCTGTTCTGTGAGTTTCTCACTAGTTTAACTTCTCCTGTTTCTGTCATCTACAGCAGGGGAGAAGTAGCCAGGAGGGGTGAGAGACACTGAGAGAAATGTGTGAAAGAAGGAACACTTTCTTCCAGTCTGTTGTATAAAGCCATCAGTGTCCCTGTTAAGCCTTGCCATTCCCTGCGCCGTCTGTCCTCCTCACCCTCTGTCTAGTTATCAAAGTGTTTATTCAGCTTGGCATTGTTTCCCCTCTCCTCATTTTCAGAGAAAAATCAGTGAGCGGAGTGTGAGTCACTGCATTCACACGAGGACACTGGGAGCAACTGAAAATGAAAAGACATTTGAGGGGTGGAGGGGTGAAATGCACCCTTTGCTTCATAGTCACCAGTGGGAGGGTATGAAGGCTTCCATGCCAGTTAGAGGTGGTGCAGGAATGGAAACAGGGGCCTCTCCGGACTGTGCCCCTGCTGATTGAGATGTACCCCACACAGGCGAGCCATACTTCGGTGTAGATCCCCAGTGCAAACGCCCTCTGTAGCCTCCGTGGCGCGCCAGTCCGAGTCAAGAGCCTGCTGCGAAGCAGAGTGTGGGGGGATGAACTTGACGTGCTGCTGGATGGACTCTAAAGGATCCTGCGGGTGGAGGGAGGAGCAGGGTGGATGAGAGGGAAGGCTGAGGCGGGCGCAGGGTTGGGATGGGGGTACCGCTCTGTGCCAGGGTTGCCCGGGTTACAGGCAGACAGAGGAGGCATGATATTCTCTCAGTGTCTTAGAAGATTTTTTGTGTGTGATGCTGTCTGCTTGTGTGTCGCTACACCACTGTGGGGATGCTCCGATCCCCGCCGCTCCAGTGTCTTCACTGCTGCCCTTTGATGATCAGCGCACACATATATACACATAGTTTACACACACATGTGCACACACAGACTGGGGGAGAGTGAAAAAAATCTCCTCTGTACCACGTTTCTTTGATGCTATAGGACAGACAGACGCACACTCAGATTACACCGTGAGATGAAGTTGCTCAGTAATGTCTGGCAATTGGTTCTGTTCAGTTGCTCTTATGATGGCCTAATCACAATAGTCTGAGAAATTATGGCCAAGCCGACAGATTGATTGTATGTGCAGTGAGGTGCAGTGTGTGAGTGATTATGTGGGTCTGGTCTGTATTAAGGCTCTGTCAAGGGATATAAGGCAGTTACTGTACTATGAGCTACTGAGATGTTCTGGTATCCATTTGGATGAATCAGCACTGATGACTGAACTGTACAAAGAGACGGGGCGCAGTCAGATAACTACTGCTCTTCCCTGATCAAACAAACCACCAGCAGAGACCTCTTTTATGTGCTCTCTCACTATATTATCGCTCTTTTCCTCTCTCTGATCTTTTTTCTTCACCTCCCTCTATCTCTTCTCTATTTTACACATTCATAAGTTTAGGATTTTTTTTCTTCCTATTGCTTTTTTGCCCTTCTTCCCGGCATTACATCCTCACTCCTATTTAATTGCCATCTGCCACTTGCAATCAGCTTTATTCAAATACCCACAATTCCAGTGTCACAGACGGCAGGTCGGGAAGATAAAGAGAAAGAGAGGAGATGAGAGGAGAAATGATCCATGATTCATCAGGAGCTTAAGAGAAAGAGGAAGCACTTTCCTCCCATGTTTTTGGAAGCATCAAAAATGATTCAAGTGGAACTTTAATAGAGGAAATGTTATACCAGCACACATATCTAGAGTGACACAATGACAGATGAGGGGGATCAAAGGTGGCCTGGAAACAGAGGAGGCCAGATAATCACCACAAAACCAATTATTAGCCAGGGCTCCCTTTACACAGGTAAGAAGTATTTGTATGTGCGTGTGCTCGATCATGCTACATGTACGCAGAGAGCTGTTTTTTTCACCGTGTGGATCAATGGATGGTGTTTGAACCTGAGCCTGTTTGGGGTGCGTTTTGATAGTGAACAGGGAATAAAGATGTGGAAGGCAAAGACACAAGAGCAAAGTTGGCAGGTATTGGCAGGAATGGGATATTGTGCAATGTTGCAGTACATAGAGTTTCTCTATCTTTAATGAAGGCCTCAGAGTAATATAAATGTTGAGTAACCCAGCTCTGGGAACCAAAACGAGTCCACTCCCTTCTTCAGGATATAGGAATACAGCTGAGCACCTTTCCAAGTGAACTTCTGAATTTAGAATATATCACTTATATCTCAAATAACATTAAACTGATTCTTCCAGTCTGATAAATGAATTGATTTCCCTATAAAAATATAAATAGCCTTTTCCTGGCTGCGAATGATCACTGGAAGGAGGAGGAGGATCTGACTGCTTACAGTAAAAGCAAAGAGTCTGCTTTATTTGACAAAAATCTATTTCTGTTGAATTCACAAATCTAATTGAATCAATTCACTAGTTCAATGAAGAGATTCAGTGCAGATAGAGGGGGTAAAGGGAGGACCGAAGTGGAAGAGAGGAGATTGACGGTCTTAATCCCTCCTCGGTGGCCTGGCTTTCCTTCAGCACAACAGGTCCCATAATTACCCTCTCTTCTGGCAGCTCACACTCACAGCTCTAGCAGCAGGGAACTGGCTAATACTCTTCATCCTCATCTCACACACATAGACTTTGGTCTTGGATCTGTCTTGAGTTGGTGACACGCAGCAAGAGGACAGACAGAGGGGACAGTGTGGTCCCTCTGACACTTGTCCAAAATCTGTAAGAAAATCATTTCGCTGGCAGAAGGTGTAGTCAAGTGGCTGTCGGGGTCGGCCACATTTATTTTTTCTGTCTCCTCCTGTCTGTCGATCTCTCGCTGCCTCTGTGTGCAGCTCAGCTAATTAACACAGTCACACAGCCAAGAGTGGTTTGGCGGGAAAAATATAATGGTTTCACTGTGGGTCTGACAGAACGTGAACGAGAGCAGCGCCTTGTGTGCGTCTGCTTTAAGGCTACTTAATACTGAAATAAAAAGTAACACGGGGTTTAGAAAGATTTTAGGTTACAAATAAAAATACTAAACTTAAAGAGAAGAAAACAAAGTAAATGAGCTAACCTGCTTTGGAAATGAACTCAAACTGACATGAAATGAAAACGCAAAATGTGAATGAAAAAACTCATAGAAAATTTTAAACTAATCATTTTGGTGTGTTTAAGCTTTTCATAACAATTTGAAGATAGCAGCAATTAGAATATATAGTGCAACAAAGGGATAGGACATATAATACAATACAAAGTTTTCTGCACCTAAGGGCTTTAAATTCTTTACAGCGTGCTTTAACACGAACCAGATTTATTTGCCAGTTTCACAGTGACAGACAAAGTATAAGCAAAGTCATAAATGAGTTTTTTTCCATCAAGAAGAACAAAAAGTCCCGCAACAGAAATGATCAGAGGCCTGTTTTCAACAAAATCAAGCCTGCATGAAGTTTAAAAAAAAAAAGAGAGAGAGAGAGAGACTGAGACAGTCTAAATCCACAGGAGCAGCGCTATGTCATTTGCTCCACACACTCGAGACACCTGAAGGAGGATTTGTAAATAGGCACAGGATACACACGATTGTGGTAGAATGCACCAGAGGAAGGAACGGGCAAGGATTAGTAAGCACTGCTCAATGAACAATAACAAAGGTCAGTCCTAGAGTTCTTTTGTGTGGTTTCACCATCATATACTGTTTGTACCTCCTCAAAGTCTTGTTTAATTGTGATTAAAATCCCCTAAAGCAAATTTACTGACATCTTGGAACATTTATGCTTTGCATCAGCTTTGCTGCTGCTGCTGCTGCTGCTGCATTGGTTTGTGGATGTACGCTGGCTGCCTGGAAAATTACCTCTAAGAAAACATGAGGCAAATGGTAAAAAAGGGGTGGTATTGTCAGGAATTTATACCAGGATCCTTTCAGTCAGCATTGCATTACTTGAGATGGAGAGGTGATGTAGAAATATATTTACTGCAATAAAGTGCTGGATCTCAAATTTGAACCTTGAATTCATTTATTTATTTGTGCATGTATCTGTATAGTTGCAGTTGCATAACAATACATCCTTGCAGTTGCATAACAATCACACACTTTTTTCATTATGGTTTCCCTTGATGGTTATATTTTCAATGCTCAGATTTACCCTTGCCTCCTGCATTACTAGATAAGTGTAACAAGCTGCATGTTGTAGGCTGTACTGTAGATTTTATATGAGTACAAAAGTGTTTTTTTTTTCCTAAACCTTCTTGCAAATAAAACAGAAACGCCTTAGCCTTCTTTTCACAAGTAAATACTCGGAGGCAATGTGCCACAACATTATCTGAACACTCCGCTTCCTTTTCTGATTTGTCTGTTATCTGTATGTGGGCTCAGAAGATATTTTCCAGACTGAAGTCTGGTAGTGAAACATGAGCTGGTGAGTCTGGCTGCATGACAGTCCTGCTGTACAGTTTAGTCAACAAAGACAAAGAGCACTTCCACAGATGCACTCAAACTGCTGTCTGGCTGTGCATCTCCTGTGATAGCCTAAAAAACAAGAAGCAAGGCAGAGGTGTGGAAGTAGTCTGATCTAAGCCTAACTGTAATCTAAGAATCTAAGACCAGCCTTCTGTTTAAATTGTGATTTTTGTGATTTTTAGATATTAAATAATTTCAATACTATGTGCGTTTTAGCTCATTATTATGATTTTATGCTTCATTTAAATAAAAAAAAGTGTAGTCTTATTTAAATTTTCGGCAGCTTCTTTTATGTTTAATGAGGCGACCATAAAGAATTGCTCAAGTCATTAATAATACATCAAAATTGTCTAGGTCTTGATAGCTTCTGAACATGATGTCATGACATGTTCCTGAATCAATAACGAACACTATGCACTTGAGTCATACATATTTTAGCCTCAGCAACCAACGTATTACCCTAATAGCTCAGAACTCACTTCCTGTCTTTAATTCTTTTCATTATATTTTCCTCCAGAGTAAATGATGATCACTGGCCATCTCCCTGCACATCCACAGCCATATGTGTTCGCATACTTAGCAACTTCACATGTATGAGATTTTAAATTCACAAAGGTTTAATATTATTCAATAAGATCAATGGGGTTTTGTTCTTTTTCAATAGCTTTTAAATTTAGTTGTCATTTTGAATGTAACTCTGATTTAGACATTTAATCTCAATTGGCATTCATTTCAGATGAAGCGCTTCCATGGAAGTTTTATTCTAAGGTTCGGGCCGTTATCTGCTATTGATGACATTGTCGTGTAACTTAAAATTTGCATATCAAGGCAAATACTTGAGATTTTTGGCATCGAGTGAAGCGAACCAAGTCAAATCCATCTCTCTAGCGAAGGCTAGGGTTGAGGTTAGGGGTTAAGTTGAGTGTGTGTTTGTGTGTGTGTGTGTGTGGGTGGGTGGGACTGGGGTGCAATGGCGTGTCAAAGAATGGCCATTTAAAATAGATATGAAGAATAATTGAATGGTTTCCCAATAATTGAGCTTATTGGTTAAGCATAAACCTTTGTGGAACTGTTAGTTAGCTTCCCATGGGCCAACATTTTTCATATCATACAAGATCCTGGATAAAATGTATCACGGTCCAGTGGAGCTCTCTCATCCTCATCACCATCATTCTGTAATTCAGTTACTTTTGGATAAGATAACCGAGATCCTTAGTTATGCAGCCAACGCTCCCCTCCCTTGTCCCACCCACCTCAACCAACCATGACCCCCCCATGGGGGTCATACAATGACTGTCATGCATATCATTATTGGTGGAGGCCCTCCTTCCCCTCTGGGGGTCCGCTCATTGACCTCCCGACAAAGGATGAAAGTGTCCCGTCTGGGGAGGGGGCTGACCGGGCTGAGGTTGAGGTGAAGAGCTCTGCGTCCTCGTCCGGGTCAGGATAAGACCCAGCAGGGCTTTCTTCACACTAATAGGCACGACCCCTGAACCCCACACAAAGAGCATCACTTCAGGAGCCATGGGCACTCAGTGTGGGAGAGCAAGGAGGAACCAATAGGAGCAGGGTGGAGACTCTAGGTGCCTTTGAGAGAGTCTGACCACTGACTTTACAGAGGAAGAAAACAAGAGAGCAGGAAGGAGTAAAAAACACAAAAAGAGAGAGGGGAGATAAGAGGAAGACTTTGTGTTTTTGTTTAAAGGAAAGGGGTTGCTGGAAAGGTTTAAAGGGCTGATCTGTTAGTGCAAGGGTTCCTTTCCCACTTTTCTTCTCTTTTTCTTTCAGTCTGTTAATGGATGAGGTTGGAGGGATTAGTGGGCATTTCAGATGTCCTTAATTACCTATTGGAGGTTTGTATTTTAAGTGTCCACAAAATGGTTGCAACAGTGTCTCCACTCATATATAAATACATGAGTACATACAGATGTGTACAGAAATCAAGATCATTTTTATTTTAGTGCACCTAAACATATTTAAATGCCTACAGCTATACTCAGATTTAGATCAGGATATTCATCTACCTGAACTTTAACAACTGGCCGGTGAGTGTGTGAAGGACTTTTTCTTTTCTTCAAGGATCTGGAAAGGATCTTGGTATGATCCACCACAATTGTTTCATGTGGCTGTCCAAGCCTATTTTCTGTTGCCAAGCTCACCAGTGTGTTTTTTTCCTTTTATTTTTAAAAATGACTGTACATCATGCAGTGGGCTATAATATATTTTTCAGCCTCTTGTATTAAAGCTATTAAAGCTAAATATGTAGTTTAAATTCATCTTTTAGCTCAGTGGTTCTCAGATTTAGTCAAAAAAAATTTGACTCAGGACTGCACAAGATTGTCAACAAACTCTTATTAGGGATGGGGGGACTTCTTCAAGTACAAACCATTCATTCAGTTTTGTTTCACTCTGTGTTTTTCAGCTGGTCATCCACACCCCACAGTGTCCCCAGCGATGAAGCCCTCCCCTGTAACTTGTTCGTAACTGTGCCATTGTCCACACATAAATGGACCTAACTTAATAGAATTCAAACCTACCTAGAACTGTTGCGAGCCCAAACTTTCCTTCATAACATTTAGACAAGTGTTACACTTAGAGTATTTTAAACAGAGAACAGCAGACAGTACTCACAATTTACTTGAAAAATAACTGAATAATTAATTCAGCTGGTTTTCCCGACCCCTGGTCATTTATGTCCATAACCTTATGTGCATGTTATCATGGAAAGTCAGATAACAGGTTTGGGGCACAGTAAAGATCCTCTTAGGGATGGTGAGAAAAGACTGCTGCCATGGGGGGTATAATGTGGGAACCAGAAGCCCCTCCTGCCCTTCTTGTTTCAGCTCTGTTGATCAGAAGGGAACCAAGGCGTTGGAGGTACTGTACCTGCAGGGAGCTGGTGTGTCTGTATGTGTGTGTGTGTGTGTGTGTGTGTGTGTGTGTGTGTGTGTGTGTGTGTGTGTCTGTGAGGGAGAGAGAGAGAGAGAGAGAGAGCATGGTCCACTTTTGGTTCTGGTGTAATCCATCTACAATACCTCTGCATAGCCTCTCCCTTCCCTCTGGCTACACCTTTGGCCTTCAGGGTGACAAGTTCCAAACAAAAGCTTTCAGCATCCTTGCACAGAAACACATCATTTTAATACAGGCAGGAGGACTGGACGAGAAAGAGAAATGGAGAGTGAAAATTTCAAATGATACCAGGCTCTATAACCTTTCCAAGGTTCCATTGATTTCTTTGATTTAAATTACTTTTGTGACAGTTGCTTGTTGATGTCCACTAACAGTGCCACTTACCGTGACTCTTTTTGGACAACATATAGCAAAAATACGATTTGTGATGGGATGGTGCAGTTAAATTAAATGTCAGCCACTTTGTCTGTTGTCAGTGTCACACACCTGATTGCACAGCATCCCCTAAAGATACATCCACTATATGAGCACAGGCTCTCACACATTTCTGCAGTGCATGAATGGATGCTTTAGTATTAAGCAATAAATGTGATTCAGAATGAGACGTTGACATGGCCTGATCATAACAACTGGATGAAAAATAAAATAATTGAATCCCTTTTTTTTTTTTTACTTGACATATTTATAATTCCTAAAGTATTTCTGGTCCTGATGGGCTATCAGCTGTGGA
The DNA here is from genome assembly GCF_036321145.2 of Pelmatolapia mariae. Taxonomy (NCBI): domain Eukaryota; kingdom Metazoa; phylum Chordata; class Actinopteri; order Cichliformes; family Cichlidae; genus Pelmatolapia; species Pelmatolapia mariae. The sequence goes on from NC_086240.1 coordinate 14,727,152, forward strand.
GAGAAACGTTATCACTCCTGTAATTAATGACGCCTTAATTAGGGTGCTGAAATTCTGCCTCAGGTCATTAGTTCGAGGCAGGAATACTGGTTCTGCCAAAAGCCACTTTCCCCTCAGCTGTTACATCACTCATCAATGCAAGAAGCTCAGCTATGACAGAAAATACAGCAAATGTTTTATTTTAATAAAATAATAGCGCTTCTTTAATTTAATTTCTTCTGCTTCTTTTTCCTGTTTGAAGAGAACATAGTGTCACTTTGAGTCACTTGTAAGAAGTGATTCAGCTTTAGCTACCCTCTCAAAACAGTTTTGCATTTTCACAGCTTCGTACACCTATACTGCCTCCAACTAAAGGTGCTGTATACTAATACATGCTGTGCTCAGTCTGCAAAAAGAGTCACTCACCTTTTCTTAAGAGAGTCCCTTAAAACTTTCTGCATAATCAGTGAAACCCAAAATTTTCACACTTCAGTCTAATCAGAAACACTCATCATATATAAAATTCAACATTGTGCATGCTAATACCTTGTCTTGAGATAGCGGACACCACACACACACACACACACACACACACACACACACACACACACACACACACACACACACACACACACACACACACCAACATGGCCTGGAAGAGTGTTATGTCAAGTACCTCCCATCATGCTTTGTTCCTGTGTAGTGAAGTGAGTGAAGCGAATGGCAATTCTTCATTCTCACCCTTCCCTCCCACCCCAACTTTCATCCTCTCCTGCCTCCCTTCCTTCTAACCCCGTCCTCGCTCTCCCCACTGCACTAATCCGTATTGAGGAAGCCCCCCCACACCCTAAAGTTTCCTCCCCCATTTCGATCTCTCCCACCTTAAAAGTCTCTGCTTCTCTTTTTTTTTTTTTTCATTTTTATTTCAGGTTTTGTTTTTTTGTTTTTTTTCCCCCTTTTGTTCACTCCCACCATTCTTCTTGTTTGAGCCTTATGTTTTCCATATTTTAAAAATTCAAAACTGGAGACTGTGATTCACTTCAGGGAGCGACTTAAAGCTCAACGCGGTCATCCTCCCTCCCTTTCTTGCTCTGTCCCTTCAGCAGTACTCACTGTACCAATCAATCAATCTCCATTTCTTACATTCCATCTCTCCTCTCCAGCATCCTATCGTGGATGAGAAACAAAGCGGGCTCCCATTATCCTCCTCTACAACCCACCCACCCACCTACCCTTCAGCTTCCGACCGGGCCTGGCTGGTTAATCTTCCCGAGGCGTTCAGTGTCTAACCGACCCCCCTGATGCCAGCAGACAAAGAGAGGGCTCCCTAATTCTCCCTTTCTCTCCTTTACCCTCACCCCTTCACCACCCCCCACCTACATTCTCCATCTACAGGGCCCCAGAACCAGCGGAAAGGCTTTGAAGAAGGGAACACCCCCTCCCAGTTTCTGCCTTCCATCCCTGTAGTACCCCCACACCCCTTAAAAAAAAACAAAAAACTGCACCGCTAAGGCTGTCAGGGTGGCCCTTCCTTCTCTACCCCATTGTGGGGTCTTGTGTACCCGCTTTACATATCCCAGAAACTTACTCTACCCAGTCACCCTCCCACCCCCACATCGCATCCAGCTCATGAAAGACAAACTTGCTCAAGAATGTTGTTTTTAGTTCCTTCCTTTTCTCATTGAGTGGGTGATTGGTGATGTGCCCGGTTTTGTTGCCCGTATCAATGGTGCCACTTGATGACAATTTGGCGGGCGAGACAACCATTTTTAATCAGACGTTAATTTATTGCGCTGCACCATTGCTGGTGTGACTTTGGCTAAAGGAATGAGTAGGCTGTTGTGTGGCTTTTTGTTCAATGTTTTGTTGGGGAGTGTGGCTAACATTAATAGGGTGTAGCTGTAGTTCCTCTTCAGAGAGACTTCCAGTGCGACTTAGCCTTGAGACCATTAAAAAATATATTAGCTGACATACACATGTGTACTAGAATCACTTGATCCAGTAACTAGTGAATGACTGACGAGGTTGCAGCATTTTCAAATTGCATAATTTTGAATATTTTAATTTTCGCATGACAAAAGTGCCATAGACATCTGAAATCTAGTTGGACTAAAATGCCAAACAGTATCAAGAGAAAAAATCATATGCCACTGCCAGCAGTTGGTAAACATCAGGACACGTGTACCTGCAGTGAAACCTCTCTACACTACTGGTGTTGGAAAAAGTATTCTTTGAACAGATGAAACCAAGATGAACTTTCACCAGAATGGCTAGACAAGAACAGTATTGAATGGGGTGACTGGTGGTGTGAATTGGTGCTATACATACACACACACAATGACACTAAATCCAAAACTGAAGCCCAAGAGACCCATGGACAAGAAACAAAAGGGCTTCTTTATGGCAGGAAACCCAACATTTGGTGATGTTCTTATCTTCAGGTATTGATTATACTTCATTCCATGTAGTGCTATATTTATAAATATGGTTGCTCTTTGGTAGTCCACTCATTTATAACCTTGCAATAACGAAACTGGGAAAAAAGACCATAGTTCATAAATAGTTAATACAATATTTTTAATAGACCTTGCAAAATAATGCTGAAAGACTACAGTTTATTCATATCTTATTATCTTGATTTGAATTGTGAACAAGTCTATTGTGTATGCTTTCAAAGTCAAAATGACAGTAAATGCTTAAAAACATGTAGAAATTCAAACAGAAATAGACAGACAAACAAATTGCGCTTTTCACATACCTGCACCGCGGTGAGGAACTGACAACTAGAAATCTGAGCTTGCACCGTGACCAAACAATCACTGGCGCTTCTCTCCATCTGTCTTTCTCTGTATTCGTAGTGCTTTGCTTAAAGTGTCCAATATTTTTCAAACTATAAACTGTCAGCCAGTAGGTCATTCTGTTTCTGTGTTTTTTGCTGCTTTTGTTTGATTCTAAAGGCAAACTTTTCAAGTCCAGTCTTCTCCCACTTTCCTAAACCCATTACCAGTTAAAGTAAAAGGTGGTGGTGGGGGGCAGCAATGTCTGTGGGTGGACACCTGAATGAATGGCATGTGCATGGCTAGAAAAATGATCCTACTTCAAACAACAGTATGAATCAGTAAGGTATCAGTAACACCACCCACTCAAAAGCAATAAAACAAGTGTGAGGAGGAGTGTCTTACAAGAAGTGAAAGCAAAGTGGTAAAGAAAACGTTAACCATTAACAGAACTGAACTTAAACATCTTTTCCTGGGTTTTATGAATGAATGTAGCCTTTGTCCTGGATTAAAAATTAAACAGAGCTAGATTGTGTCTCAGTTTGATGCCAAGCCTAATTCTGCTGGCCTGCTCAACCCTGCAACTGTCCCAGTTATGTAATCAATGTGCTTCTAAGTGCATCTGAGGAATGCATAGGGGATTTACATAGATTGGGGTGCACCATGAGGGTTGGGTCCTGCGGTCAAACGAGACAAAAAAACCAAGGGCAGGATATGAAGTCAGTACTTGAAAATACCACCATTGTGAGTAATGCGGGCCTCAGGCTTTTACTGGATACACACAGAAGGTGTGCAAGCCCTTTTTGGATCATTGCCTAAGCTGAAGATATACGATTATAATCCAACTGTGATGAAGACTTACCTACTCCTTCATGTTCGTCTAGATTTCATTTACAGTAAATGCCCGCAACTTACAAAGAACAGCAATACAGGAAGTGTTTCGAAAGATTTTCATCATGCCGGCTTTCTATTGTTATTGGTATATCTTATCTCTGTAGGGTCCAATAGAGCCCTACAAGGAGCTAAAGTTCTAATTTAACTTTTACAGCCCATTATTTGCAGGGTATAAAGAAAGAAGAAGAGAAACGGGAGTAAAAGTGTGTGTACAGGGCTGTATACATGCGATAAAGACTATAATAGAGTGCTTAAACATTGACAAGAAACAAAGGGAGGAAAAAGATGCAAAGGTGGAATTCAAGAACTCCGTGATCCCTGTGTGTTGTGGGCATGTGCGTCACTGAGTCAGTTAGAAATTTCAGGAAGTTCAAACGGCTGATTTATAAGGTGTCATTGCTGAGTTGATTGGTTTTAGATTAGAAGGTGGAGCAAGACTGCCACAGGGCTACTTGCTTTGTCTGACACTCGTGGAAGAGAAAATTTTGGGGAGTTTTAAGAACTATAAACAAAATGTAGATGGATTGCAGAAATGCGTGGTTCTGTAATTCAAAGGTTTGCAGGGGGAGAAAAGATGCAACTTACCAATTCAGTTAAATGAGGTGTTCGGTGTCAGATGTTTGAGTAAACAGAGAGCAAAATATGACAAAATATTACATTCACGCGATCACTCATGCTGAAATTGTAAATGTAGGAATGAATGCTTCAATTTTATTTTCTGTTTTTGTGATGCTACAACTTGCTATGTTGACACAAAACAGCAGACACAGACAAGCACTCTGCCAAATGTGTGAAGCCCCTCTAGTAAAGGAGTCACATGCTCAAATAGATGTCATTTGGCATTGTGTGGAACTGTAATAGCACACAGAGTGTTTCAAAATATCTCCCTGAATGGGTACCCCTTGTCCTCTAGGCCTGCAGTGCTGTAATTGCAGTCCCGTAAAATTGTTGTTTATTGCCTTTTATCTCTTAGAAATTAGCTAGCGGCTTATGGAGACCTTCAGTAGTGAAGTGGCTGTTTGTTTAAAACCAGAGACTGCAAATCAGATGTGACCTGGGGAGCCTAAAATGTAACAAATTGGACGCTGTTTTGTAGCCAGAGCTTTCACGTGTTACGCTTTTGCTTGCGATATTTAGCGATTCTTTCAAGCTTCTTGCTGGTTGTTGAGAGTATTAAAGGCAAAGGAAATCATCTAAAACAAGCCCACACTCTTCACCTGCACACTAGATATAGATTACAGTATGCTAATATTAATGTGTTGTTGTGGCAGCAACAATAGATTAATTTTAGCATTTTGGTATTGTTGTCACTAGCAGACCAGGTTAAGTGAAAACTCTAAGCTGGTCGTTTTTGTGGCTACTCCACTGCATTCTGCATTCATTTCTGATCCTGAACATCCAAATCAAACACTGGATTGCACTAATAGATAAATAATTGAAACAACCAAAGCATTTTACAGTTTTTTTTCCATCATCCTAATTTATTGTATTAAACGATAAAGGGACCAACTGCTGAGTTGCTGTCATAGCTCAGCAAACCTGTTTTCATTTTGTCTGATCCTTAAATCACTAGTTTCTACTATAGCTTTAATGTGGGTTGTCAGGGCACATTTTCCATATCCTTGAACCATGCAAATTAACTTTTTTCTTAAACATGAGGGGGGCAACAGCCATTAATAAAACACTTATTGTAGTTTCTCCATACCTTTAACATCATGCTTTCATATTTCTCTGCCATTCGTTACAGCCTATGTACTCGTGAGACATATTGGACACTCACGAAACATGAATTTTGAGCCTAATATAAACCTGTTATGTACATAAAATCACAATTTAATGGCTGCCCGCATCTAATCTGTAACATTCACTTTGAAAGGGGGAATAATTTCAGGCTTTGAGGATGATAAAGAGTGATGGAGGGTGCTGTATGGAGAAGCAAGCATGCGTTTCCCATATCAATCAAGGCCTATGGATGGTGAGGCTAGTTAGCAGGTCGTGATTGTTTTGAGGCACTTGGCTGGGGTTCCAGTGTATCCCTGAGGCCCGTCCCTTTTGCTTGGCCCAGTGGGGGGCGAGGTGGCGCCTCGGCAGCCTCAAATCCAGCCCACGTTCATGCGTCCGTTCGGATCCATCACTGCAGGGCGGAGTGGTGGGGCAAGGGCCAGCCTTTGTCCAGCGCTGCATTCTTTGGCCCTTTGTGCACAGACCACAACCATTTAGGGATTTTAAAGGCTCGTTTGCACAATTCCTTTTGTCAGCGACCCTCTGCACAGAAAAGCAGTAGAGGGGGGAGAGGCCACTGGTTTTTCAATGTAAAAGGGGAAAAAAGATGGAAAAAACTAAATGAGAAAAGGGAAAAGGAATAAAAGAGGGGCTAAAAAAATGGGATTTGTTGATGTTCTTTTTTAATTACATGGTGTGGCAATATAGAAAATTGGGGCCCTTGGCACAATAAATATGCCCCATTTACCCCTCCATTTAAACACTGTCTCACCGTGTCTTCATGAGAGCCTTGGAATTTTTCCATCAGCAACAGGCAGGCATACTTTTCTCATGGCACCGAAGTACATGTTGTAATGGGAATCCAGATACCAGCTCAGACACATCACATGTTCTCATTGAGTAAAACAAATACTAAGCAAAACACGATACCGCGGACCCCTCCTGGCTGTCCATAAGAAAACAGCTTCTTATCAAAGCAGAATATTTTCCCTGCTCTCTACATTCCTTTGAATGGGACAGGCCTTCAAGAATCCTTGGCTGGTTTGTTTTGACTGTGATAAACCTTGTGTATGTGTGTGTATGCTTCTGTTTTCTTACCCAAATCCAGTTGTGTCCTTTATGACGTCATAGATTTGCAATGAATCAGTGATTTACTTAGTTAAACATGCAGTACCGCAACACTTATATCGACAGTAACATGCAACATTGTATTTAGGCATGTTAAAACACTACCATTTTTTCAGTCTTGTTTAGAATAACCAATATTTATATCTATTGGATCAATATAAAAATTGATCCTTTAATAGTCGCAATGTGTTACCTGTGTTATCCTATTGCACCGACTTAATATCTCAGGTAACACTGTTAATATCAAAGCCAGTGAGTGGCAGTTCTGTGCTGTGCACCCTGCATGCTCTACTCAGGTAACAATATTTTCTAAACCAAACTAAGCATTTCTAGTATTGAAGTGTGGCTGATGTGAATTATACACTGCTCTTGACTATATTTGAGATGGGGCAACTTTGAACCTGACTCCAAAATTCATGTGTAAAAAAATAAATAATCCTTAAGAATGTGTACGCTCTGGTTCAAAGCCTTCATTTGTTTTTCAGTAAGCACAAAGCCAATTTTAAGGTAAAATATTTACTTACACATCTAATAAACGCTAGTCCTAATAGACTCTCCTAACGTCTTTTCATTTGTAATCAGCTTGCTGATAAATGGGATGCGTGGAGGTGATTTTAGATTTTAGCAAATGTGAAGAAGGTTTTGTGTTTATGTTTGTGTTGTTGTTTAGCGGTCAGTTAGCATTACATTGCACATGAATAGGTGGCCACAGGGGGTAGATGGCAACAAGCTAATCTGATGCTATGGCGAATCCTTAAAGTCCTTTAAAGCACATTGTTATCATCCTGATTGGGTTTAGCACCCAACCAGAAACCAACACATTCCTTCCCATTGTGTTTCATTCACCAGAAAAGCTGGAGAGAAACAAAAGTGGCTGAGCATCACAATCTGGCCCTATTGTTGCTCATACAGTGACTGGCAGAGTCTGTTAGAAAGTTTTATTGACTGACTTAACACTTGGCTGTGAGGAATTTCGAGATTCAAATACTATTTATTTTTATTCGAGGGGCTTTCTCTGAGTGGGTGCCGATCCTCTGAATTGGGAAGAGAATCGTAAGGGTCATTACTTCTGGTTCAAGAGGTCAAAGTTGAAATGACATCCAATGTGGTGATGAAGCAAGAGGAAAAACAAAGTGTTGCTAAGCAACGAGCAAATGGTATTTAGGTTAGGATCAAGCTTTTTAGACGAGCTTTACAGGTGGTCTTGAAAGAAACTTCTGTCGTGCAAATTTGACAGAAGATTACTCAAGATGTTTGAAATTACAAGTCTGGACAGATGTGACTGGCTTTTCTTCTTAATCTATAGGGACATACGTTTTCTTCTTTGATGTATTCTGTGTCTTTTACCACTTGGACTTTTACCTCATCTTTTCTCAAGTTTGTAAATACGCTCTGAGCAGCTTACTTGCACAGGCGTGTTCTTGCGGGATTCCAAGGACTGTGTGTAAAGAAACAAAACGCTGATTTCTGCAATGCGTCGACTGATTTTGTCTTGCAGTATGAGTGAATCTGGACCTGTACAAAAGTGGGGGTCAAGTTTGTCAGCAAGGACCCACATGTATATATGGATGCACGATGGCACAGCTTTTAAGGAGAAGATGACCTCTGGCTTCTGTAAGCACACAACCTGACCCTGCTACTTCAATATTCATCCTAGTTCTCAGCTGTTGCTTTCCTAGTTCTCTCTTACTCTCTGTTTTTTATTATTGTATGGAGCTGGTCCTTCCAGCAGCAACCCACAGGAAGTCATTCACTTCCTAATTTTCTGCACATCAAACAGGGGTCACCACGGAGACGCAGACCATAAATTCACCCCACCCCTCCCCTCCGATGTGGTGTGATAGTGCAGCAACAGCTGCCTCTAATTGGGGCTGTAGGTTCAAACTGCTAACATATGACTTCCCTCCCATTCAGTAACACGCTGTCTGCCACTGCCAAGGCCGCAACACACAGACCAGATCGCCGGCACAGAGAAGGATGAGGTTTCAGACAGAGGAAGACAGAGAGAGTAGAGATAGTACGGGAAGCTTGGTGTGGTTTTGGGATGAGCTCTGAAGTGGTCCAATGTTTCCCCATCCCACCGCAGAGACCCTCTATTCAATGGGAGCTCACCCAGATTGAAAAAGAGAAAGAGAGGGGGATGAAGAGTGAAAGAGTGACAGACTGTGATAACAAAGGCAACCACAGTATGGTTTTGTGATGGCTCCCTGGGCGAAAACCAATGAATAGTGCGATCTGGCTGGGCCACGTGTTGCGTGGTCACTAAAATATGGAGTGCTTCTATGAATCTTTTCATGTTTAAAAAAAACTAATTTTTTCTTGCGTCCCTCCAACTGCAGGTCTGGCTATAGGATCAGTTACCAAATAGGTTTCTTTTTTCTGCCAAATGACACTTTAATAGATGTATGGATAGATAGATGCTCAAACTGATGTTCATGTGTTAAAACCATTGAAACATAATGAGCTATTTGCTAACACATGACCATGGGAGAGGTGTCAGAAGAGGAGTCTATAATCCAAAGGGCTCAAGAGGCTTTAGTACCTGCCACTGCAATGTAAATTGGACCCTCAGAAAGTGAACGAGTCGGCCTATTGTCTCGAATGGCCTCTTGTTAGAGATGCTGCCTGCAGTGTGAATTTGAGTTTGTATACCCGCTCCAGGGTACGTGCATATGCACTTCCTAGCTTCCCTTAAGTTTACTGCATTTAGCAGGAAACACAATTAGCCCAATCAAAGTGAAAGGAGGGGGTCGGGAGTGGAGGGAGGAGAGTACATTTTATGAACATGGGTGGTGAAACAGCAGCATTGTGAAGGCAGAGGATATGAGGTGCTGGGCGGCAGCTTTTTGATGTAGAAGAGTCCTTAGCAGGCATCTGACTCTTGTTAAAGTGGACCGACGTACAATTAAAGATATATGGTCCGGGACAGCCGTGTGATTTGGATACATTAGAGGATGAGATTTTAAAGGCAGCTGTTTAAAGGATGGCCAGTAAATACTATTCAGCACTAATGTGTGCTCTAATGTATGCAGTGAATTAGGTATTGTTTAAGAGTGCCATTTTTAAAAGCATGTTAATGGAAGTCTATTAAAAAAGGATGTTAGGGGGATTAATTACAGGTCCACAAACTGTTGTGTGAGCAGATTCTCATTAGAGGAACAAAGCTACCAATCCAGTTTGTCTTTTATTCTGCCTGTCAGGTTTTCTTGTTTCTTCATTTGCTCAAGATACAAAACCTCATTGCTTAAATTCCATAGACATGTTCAGTGAAAGTGTCTCTTGAAACTAACAGGATGTCCTGTTGGTTTCAGGGAACACAAGATTTTAGAGAATGGCTGCCTCACTGTGACATTAAGTCTGTGCCTTGTCTGAATCTAGCTTAGCAGATTAATATGAATTTTGTTTTAATATTTCTAAAAGTTACCCGAAAACAGAATCTTAAAACAAACAAAAAACAACAGCAACAAAAACAAAAAACATTTAAAGGGTAGAAATAAAATCAAAGTATTATACGCTGAACAAACAACTCATTCCTGAAGAAACTGATTGTTAGACACATTTGACGCTCGGATACTCATTGGCTGCTGTCCTAAAGTCGTTCCAGGTTCCACTCCTGTTGGCTAAGAATAGAAACTGAGGCTAAAATCTGCAGATGCTCGCCAAAACTGGAGAGTAGAAGACTGGAAAAATGTTGCTCGGCTTGATGAGTCTCGATTTCTCCTTTGACATTTAGATGGTAGGGTCAGAATTTGGCTTAACATGAAACAACGTGAGGGATATTTCCTTGGCACAGTCCTTACTATCGACAGAGTGAGAGATGTTTAAATGCCACAGACTACCTGAGTGCTGTTGCTGACCATGTCTGTCCCTCTCTGGCCTGTTCCCAGCAAGATAATTCACCATGTTATAAAGCAATGACTTCACTGTACTCAAATGGCCTTCATAGTCGCCAGATCTCAGTCCAATAGAGCATCTCTGGGATGTGTTGGAATAGGAGATTCACATCATGGATGTGCAGCTGACAAATTTGCAGCAGCTGTGTGATGCTATCATGTTATTATGGACCAAGAGTCTCTGAGGAATGTTTCCAGCACCTTGCTGAATCTGTGCCACAAAGAATTAAGGTACTTCTGAAGTTAAATGGGGCTCCAACCTGTAGTAGCAAGGCGTACCTAGCAGGGTGTCTAGTACAGCTTCAGTGTAGATGTCATGTCCTGGCCAGTTTAGGCCATCTGCCAGACTGGAGGTGTGAGGTGCTGTTTGAGTGGGTGCTGTTTGAGGTATAAAAAGGCAAGGGGACTAGCTATTTAAAAAGTTAGTGAATCAGGAAATTCCTCAAACACTCTTGGGGGAGGGGGTGGAGGGTGGCTTAAGCTGACCCTCTGTTTCCAGCGCTCTCATACCCCTATGTGGACTCAAAAGTGGGCTCACTGGATGTCCCTTAGTCAGCACAGGCAGGGGGTGCAGACAAAAGACCCATTCTGCCAACAAAAGGGGGCATTTAAACCTTCACATACCCTGGTGGCTCCAAGGGTGGGGATGTCGGGGGTGCTAGGGAAGCCAAGAGAGCAGAGATAGGAGAGTTTAAAACTTCAATGGAAAAAAGCTATGTATAGAAAAGGGTCAGTGCTGTCCAAAAGCTAAGCTTACCTATGGGCAGGGTCAAAGGTCAGGGAATAGATACACAGAGGAATCCCTGTGGTAATGCTGAGGGAAGCAGAGCCAAAGGGGGCTGAGCCTAATGACTTAAAGACTGTGTTCAAAAATGCAGCCTCTTTATTTGTTTCAATTATAAGATTACTTGGCACGGTCGGGCCAAAAACAGCAGGGTCATCTGACTCATTTGGCAGCACACTTCTCCGGCCAATCAAATAAGCACAAGTGCACAGCCCAGGTAGAATACAGTGTAAAGTGGGTGGTGTGACATTATGGTAATTACCTGAAACAGTTCCATTTAAACTGCTGTTCAGCATCTTTGTGTTAAAGACCTTTAAAGGACGTTTAAAGTTTTTAACCTTGTTTATTTGTCAGTATGATGTAAATGATGAGGATGAGCATTTCCACCTTGGAAGTGTAGTGACAGTTTAAAAAATTCTGGTTCAGACAGCTAGCATTTTAAACCAAACATCCCTGGGAATCAATCCTGTCAGCTTGCACTGTGATGCTAACATCTCAAACTGGCAATAATGTTTATAATCATCTATACTTTTCTGATGTTGTCGGGATTGATATGTTAATTTCCATTTAGATACATGATCTTCTTATTGTTCTTCAGAATCTGAGTATTTTAACTGTGTTTGAGTAAAGTTAGCTGCAGGCTACAGCCTTGTTGAGTTAGCCATTTTGATTAGCAGAATAGATTCGTGTAGACCGAAGGTTGATTTTTCAGTTCACATCTACACATAAGCACAAACTCCCGAAAGTAGAGGAAGTTATACAGTGTTTCGAAATACGGCACTACTTTTAAAGAGTGACACCCTTTGATCAAGTGCTTGCCTACCATATAGTGTAAATATGCAAATTGTGCTAACCTGCAGCAACTTCAAAGATCGACTTCCATTTAGATAAAGCACACACAAGCTCAAGGGGAAAGTAAAAAAAAGGCACTTTCATCCCCATCGAATGGAGGACATTTTTTCCTATCCTTATACAGCTCCCAGGTGCCCTGTGTGCCCTCCCTTCCCTTTCTTTGGCCCAAATCAAAGGCTGATACTCTAAACGCGATGAATGACATTGATCTTAATCTGTGAGGAGTAAGGGTAATTTCGATGGGTGTGTGTGTGCGAGTGGAACAGAGAGAAGGTCAGGGGGTCTGTGGAGAGGGGGAAGATGATCTCTGTGCTCCAGCAGGGCACAAAGCGAGGGCGCAAGCTACAGGAGCGCCCTCCCGTACAATGCGCCCTGAGGATCGTTAAGTGATTGTGTTACAGAGAACAGGTGAACTGCGTCTCTCTGCCTCGTCTTTTATATTTTCCTCTCTATTATGATTTACAGGGCTATTCTTCTCCCCCTGCTGCCCCACCATAACTTGTGCTGTTCTTTTGAAGGCAGGCCTGATCACTGCTATTGTACCTGGCCGGCTTTGAAGTGCCTAAGTCTTAAATGATGATGAGACAAGGAGAATGCTTTTCTCTAACAGCCAGGGTAAAAGAGGCTCTTGTTTCTGACAGGTGTCCTTTATAGAAGGGAGTGTGCTGGACTGGTGTTTTGTTGGGGATCGGGTTCCACCCTTCTCCATCACCTGCTAATTGAATAGCATTAGCTTGCCATCTGTGGAGATTTACTGGAAATGACCTCATTGTTGTGTTTAGATTACAGATTAGTCAATAATGAGGAAAGATGTGCATTGTAAATAAAGTCCACTGTTGTGGAATAATAAAACAAAATAATTTCCAGCTTGCTGGTGACAAATTCTGTTATTGTCATTTCAACATAATCATCCATCTGAGCTTTTGTAAACGGTTTTTACTGACCCAAACAAATGTCTTACTTGACATGGTAACTCATCAAAATGTTGCTTTTCCCCAGGATTTGATTGGAGATTCACACTTTAGGTCTCATTTACAAATTGACTTACAGTCAGTTTTGAACTCAGGTGTGACTCAAGCCATAATTCATACCATGTATAGGTAGTTATTTTAAAATACATTGATGTGGAAAAGGTCTGCTCTCCAAGCAAAATCTAGGCATGTTACATTTTTCATTGTTCAGAAGGGAGAAAGCCTTTGAGACTATAGAAGCTTTATGATTATTGATGATCCATGTCTTATATATAATCCATAGTTCGGTCTTACTGCCCCATGTAGTTCCCTTCAGCATTTATACACTCCAATGTTGCATGCTGGGCTTTGTTTTCCAAACTGTTATTAAGTACACTGATAACTACTTGTTAGCCACCCTTCAGTCTCCTCTCCTCAACGAGCTAATCTGCCAGTAAGTTATATTTTCTGTAAGGACCTCAGAGTATCTCCTAATATCCTATCAGATATCATCAAATTTGTATTGAGGTTTCTCACGTGATGTCATGCGCACATTGCTCATGAGTTGTCCCACATACTGGACTTGACACAAACACTGTTTGCTAGGGAAAAATATGTATTCTCCAATTGGTTCCCAGTGGCTCCTGGAAGTTGCTTTTACTTTGAAGGGGAAATCTTTGCATTTCTGGTTTGTGCCACACTTTTCACAGTTTCACTACAGTTCAGAGAGTAGACGGCCCGTGTTTGTAGATAAGTCTGTCACTTCCATCCATAGCAGTCAGTTGAGAAATGCAAATTTTTTCCTAGCAACAGGTGGTTGCCATGGGGTCACTGGCCAATCCGTAGGCCTGTGTGACTTTAGCAATAATTTTTCCAGTCAGTAAAACTGGATTTTGGCTGTAGGCCTGTGTAACTGGAACCTTATTCCCTTGATCCTACATTTTCACTATGATCCCAAAATGGCACATTTTTGGTCATGTGCCCACAAAATTTCAACACTAATTTACAAAACCTGATTATTATATTTTATCTATATCAAATTTAATGTATCATCATGTAGTCTAGCAACCACCTCTCTCTGAATCTGGTCATATCTAGCATTTATGCACCTGTAACACCTTTTTAAAGCACAATATTAAGTTTCACGACAGAAGTTCTAAGATCATTGTGTCAGGTATAATCATTCACTTGACACTGCCCTCGCTGTGAACGTTTATTACCTAATTCATGCTACTTTGCTGACAGTATGTGGTTTTACAGATCCTTTGAATACAAAGAGATAAAAGCTCAAGTGACATTGTTGATATAAATGAACTGCCAGAGAACAAGCACATAATCCCAAAAGATGCCAAGGACTTTTTCATGGTGCAAAGAGGTGATTATCGCATATTTAATTTTAAAAGCAGTGCAATTTAGGAAATTATTCCTTGTGAATCAGCTCAGTTGAATAAGATGTTCAAGGACAGAGTGTTTTTAAAAGCTTCTTTTAACTCATGAACACCGAAGGTAGTGTATGAAATCGGAAATATCAACCAGAATGGAACCCTGACAGACTTCATTCGTGTGGAAACAAATTACATCAGCTGTTATCTCTTCATTAACTCCAGTCTAAACACTGCATCCTTGTTTGGTGTGTGTGTGTATGTACTGATGTGTGAGTGACACTGCAATAGTTGGAGTCTGCATAGCGGTTTGTGCATAGCAGTGCATGAAGGCACTCGTATCTGTGTCTGTGCGTGTTTGTGTGTAACACATTTTTGCATCAATGATTCCGAATCCAGCCTCAAGTGCACATTCAGATAGAGGCAAAACGCAGGCCACCGCTGGGCACGGCCATCTGGGCCCGGCCCCGGGCGGGTATTCTCTGGAGTGGGGGGTGTTTGAGCTGTTGTGGGGGGTGGAGGTTTCACGATAGTATTACAGGATGGTTAGTGTGTGATTAGGAGGTAGAGTAGAATAAATATACCCCTCCTCCATTCCATCCTTCCGCCTCAAGCTTGCGGTATGATGGAGAGGGGGAGACTGAACACACAGCTGTCCTCAGCCATTATCAGTGATGGATGAAGCCAGAGCAGAGCATCAATGGCATGCTGCACACTCACTCGAATGCGTCAGTGTATTGGGCTGTGTATCTTATTTAACTTTGTGTGCACAAAAGAGATAGAGGAAGAAAGGAAAGAGAAAAAGGAATTTGGATAACGTACTGGAAATATCTTGATGATGTAATTAATCGCTCATTTGTTGTTGATGGCAGAATGAGTGAAACAAATGAGGAAATATAAGCCTGATACACTTTTTGCAGTAAATCTTGTATTTTGAGTTGCTGAGGTGTTATCTCTCACCATGATATCCCATTTTCTTCAGCAGCAGGTGGTTGCAGCAATGGTTCCAGCACAAAAACTGGAATTTCCAGTGCTTTTATTCAGTTTTTCGCCACAGAGTTTTACAGTGGCATATACATAATTGCAATTTTAACCAATTACATTTGAGACAATGGAAAGCTGTGGTGTCCAAAAAGGAGGAAACTATTGTACATTTAAAATAGTTGCAGACAATTAGGAGGAAGAGGTCAATTGTACAAATGCATATTCTTATTAAACGATGTGATCTTTTCAGCAACCAAGCTTGAAAACTGTTTTGCCCATTCAGGATTGATGAAATCAAATCAAAACATCTGAAAATAAAAGGATTAATAAAAAGGACAGACTAGAATTAGGTCTCATCTAGCTTGCGTGCAATTGACCAACCAGCCTTGCAAGACAAGTGGAAATGGTTTTATATAACGCTTTTCTAGTCTTGCTGACGACTGAAAGAGCACTACCCCACATCCATGGCCAGTTGAGACTCACCTCACTCAATCTGATAACACTAATACAGGAGCACTTTAAAGTGTCATTTTCGGCCGTAGCTTTGTCATTATACGCGCTTGTATTTATCAATGAACAGCTGTTTACCTGCCAGAAAACCTGAGAAAAACCCCTGCCTTGAGTATATTTCTGAGTTCAAATCAATATCAAACAAGCACAGATTGGAGGACATTGGAGAAATGTGTGTGGAGGAGTTGTAAAATAAGACATTTGTTTGATGTATAATCCCAGATGGATGTTAAATGTTTCCAATAGTGCAAACGTCCAGCAATGACCAATGCACTGGTGGATTGTATCTGAAGTGTCTCTTTGAGGGAGGGGGCATTAAATCAAATCCAATAATGTTCCCTGCTCCTGGTCCACCAATTAAAGTAATCAATGCCATGCCTGAGTTACCACAGCATCATAGTCTCAGGCTGTTCTGTAGACCTTCATTCGTGAATACTACTGCCTTACTCTTACGACCGTTAAAGCTCTCTCTGAATCTGATTCTTCTGTAATTAACCCCTGTGTGTAATCCTGAGAGCTTGCTGACAGATATCCAAAATGCTAACTCAATCCCCAACCAAGGTTTCCCTGATTAGATTAGCGTGCGCTGACTCATATTCGGACAATGCCGTCGTCTGACTCAACAGCTGTCAAACACAAGAGATGGGCATAAGCCGCCAATTAAATATGCTAATATATTTCATCCTCTTAGATAGGCGAATTATGTGTGTGAATAGGCTGGATTCAGGCTATTTGTCCTAATTTTCTTCAGTAATTAAAAGCTTTATTTCACCACTGTCAGGTTGTCAGTGCATACCTTTCAAGAACGGTAGCAACTGCAGGAAGAAAGGGTGTAGCTGTGGAGTGAATTTGTTTTAACCAATTTAATAAGACGCGGTGATTTGCATCTGAGTTGAGTCTGCGTGCAGAAGCAGGCTGGTATTATTAAAATTGAGACTGGTGGTTCTATCTGAAGCTCACTGATCCATCGAAAAGAAGTGACAGCAAAGGCAGACAAGCCTGTAATGGACTGGTCATGGACCAAAGGCCCACCAGAGAATATCTTCTTACAAAGGCACAAAAGGGCTTGTAGAGAATGCATACAGAAGGAAAAATAGCTAAACTATCAAATTTTCACATGGTTCTTAATGGTCAGAGTGAATCACATAACATGATGTCTTACAAAAAGAGAGAGACCCATCTTTTATTTCCTTCAAAACTGACCATGACGCTTCAGTAGCAGTTGCTTTGTTTTACACACATCTATGATCTATTGTCTGAAATCCTTTTCACAGGTCCAGATTTTCCACCTACTGACCTCCTCATCTTTTTCTCTCCCCATGTTGTGCAGATGAACACTGGTCCAACTGATAATGATGGGGGATATTGAAAGACGAGTAACCCTGCCGTTTCCCTCTCTCTACGATTCATTAACCCGATTTCCACTGAGCTCTGTCCCACATGTGTCAGCGAGGCGCCTGCTGAGGATTCTGCTGACCCGCGCGGCCCCCGTCCTCTGCCCTGTCGCACACCAGCTCGCCATCAAACCGACAGATAACTGTCGAGCAGCAAGGTCGGCCCTGAAGTGTTGATAGCCTCCATGCATATCCTATAGCCACTTTCAGGTGGCTATAGGATATAGCAGATTGCTGTGATCTGTTCTTCCAAAGAACAGATCGCAGCAATCACATGTCATTGCAATTCACTATTAATATCTAAAATAGGCATTCAGGACTTGAATTGTTTTCATAGTAGTAGTAGCACTATAGTTTCTCTTATGTATTGCATTTCATGCTGCAGAGGTGATTAATTAGACTTTGCAAAAGCACTCGCATGCTTGCTAAAGTAGAGAAAATAAATCACAAACTCTTCATGCCTTACATGTGTGAAACAGACGGAAAAGAAAGAATAAATGAAATTCAAAGTGGTAGACTGCACTCTTTTAGATTCAGTAGTATCAAAAGCAACTGCTACACTCTCGTGCTGTTTTACACAAGCTTTAATATAACTACCCTTGTTTGAACTTAGTTTTTTTTTAGAGCAACAACAAATCCAAGTTTAATGTCTGTATTGTTTCCTCGTTGGCGGTGTGGGGGCAGGCTCTTGCTGAAAAGGCAAAACACTCCTAAACCACTCGCACTCCATCCCCGTACATCCTGTTCTCACCCCCAGTCCAGGCCTTGTGCACAATCAGTCAACAGCACTTGTTTCCAAAACAATTCTGGTTTATCCAGATGTTCCCTTTGCAGACTTCAGTGACTTTTTAATTAGGTAAGGTGTCTTCCCCTGACTCTTTTATATATTAAGTGTGTCCACAGGGCATCAGCACACTCCAGTCATACAGAGGTTTGATCTTTCTTTTTTTACCCAATGTACTTATCATTTTTATGACAAGTACATGTATGTTATTCACAATGTCTTGATTTCAAAAGTTGATTTGATTGGCTAGTGGCGCCACTGGTGCTCGGTAAGCTGAACTTATCAACTCTCCAGTGCAAGCAGTTCAGTTTGGCAATGCTATTCAACATGAATAGGAATCTTAAAGCGTTAAAAATATTTGTCTAATATGTTCATTAACAGTGTAAATATGGACTATATTAGTCTCTGTTGGTTTGTCCACTAATTGGAGCTTCTGATAAAGCACTTCAAGTTTAGCACCCATTTTTGCTATACTGATCGTGCGCTTTTGACACAGTTTTGAAGTAGCTGCCAAACCTTGCCCCAGTCAAACACATACTCATTGATTGGCAGCAAAGCCCGCAAGGGAGTCTGGGAGGCTTAATCAATACGTCTCTCACTGAGTTTTACCTTAGTACCAGAGAGTTTCCCAGCCAGCCATCTATTAAGCATGTGTTGGTGCATGCAGAGGATGGTTTAGTTTACTCTAATTTGTTTTACAGGCAGAGGGTGTTTATTGGACCAGAAAACCATTTGTTATCTGTTTCCTCTGGAGGAACAGTCATGAATCAATCTCACTTCAAATGTACAAACACAGAAGCGCCCCGGTGATTACCCCAAATAAACACACACACAATGGGATAAGTGTACACACACATATGCACAGAACAACATGGGGAGTGCGCAAATGCACACAGCATTCCTATGGAAAGATATACATGGAGAAAAACATTCTTTGAAAGCCTCGTAATTAGTTTAACACATAGGATATCTTGTGTTTTTGCTTCCGCTGTATATATTCACAGTAGTTGCATTAGGTGGCTTATTTATACTAAACACAGCACACTTTATGTTTCATCTTGTGCCCCACCCATATGTAAAAGGATTTGTATAACAATGATGAAATGCCGGTGCTGGTACCTCTTATAAATCAAGCAGTAAAACAACGGTTACACACAGCAGGCTAGTAGTAACATGGAGCTCAAAGGTCAGTAGTTAATTCCTTTACAATTACTCGTTGCAACACAGTTACACTGAAGACAAAACAACAAACACAACTTGTGTTTAAGTGTTCTGCATACAAGTGTCTGTGACAAATTAAAGAAGGTCTTTACTTGTCCAGAGATCGTGTGTATAGATTGTGGTATAGATTCAAGAAGTTCCTGAAAGCATTCCTCAGAGATTTTGGTCCATCCATGACGCAAATCTCCCAGCACATCCCAAAAGTACTCTACTGGGTTGAGGTCTCATGACTGTGAAGGTAATTTGAATACAAAGAACTCATTGACATGTTTAAGACCATTTGAATGTCACTGCAAAAACTAAGACTCATCAGATAATTTTTCCAATTCTCTGTTGTCAAACTTTGGTGAGCCTATGTGGACTGTAGCCTCAGTTTCCTTTTCTGAGCTGACAGGAGTAGCACCCAGTCTGGTCTTCTGCTGCTCCAGCCCATGTGACTCAAAATTCGTCATTGTGCATAGTCAGAGATATTCTTCGGGATAACTTGGTTGTTGGTTTGCCCAATATGTTCTGCCGGCCAGAAATTACAGGGATACGAGTGGGTGGATCTCTGATTAGTTTTTAAGCCCCGTTTACTATTGCCAGTGTCACTCAGTATAAATCAGACCACTCATTCTCTTCTCGCCACCAGGTCAAAAGACACTCTCTTTTTTCACCTTTGCCTCCCCTGACAGGTTTTTAATTCTCAGCTACCCCCGGTTAAGAAAACACAATCTACACATCGACTGGTCAGGACACAAGGTTACAAGCTGGAGTCTATTCTGCCTCACAAACTGCCTTTCTTCAGCTCTGTTCTCAGGAACATCAGAAGCATCTCCTGCTGTACCTTCACCGCCAGATCTCACCTCAGTCCCCAAGGAATATCATGACCTCCAGGAGGTCTTCAGTAAGGATAAGGTGTTGTCCCTTCCTCCCTACAGAGCGGAGGAAAGATGCAGTTTGCATGTTCTCCCCATGTTTGTGTAGGTCCAGGTACTACAGCTTCCTCCCACAGTCCAAAGACATGCAGTTAGTGGGGATAGGTTGACTGGAAACTCTAAACTGCCCATAGGTGTGAATGTGAGTGCGAATGGTTGTCTGTGTCTATGTGTTAGCCCTGCGACAGACTGAAGAAAAAGAATAAGCGGCAGAGAATGGATGGATGAATGCTAAGAAAGATAAGACACTCCGTCCGTGTATGAGATCACAATTAAAAACAAATACCCTCTGCAGAAAAACTGTCCCTGCAAGAATTTAAGCCTGAAGTGAAAGGCCCACTCCCACATCCCCAAAACACCTTTAGTGGTTCCCTCGGTTTCACTAACTTCTGCCATCTCTTCATTCAGAATTACAGCCAGGTAGCCACATCAATCACTCATTTCACTTCCACCCAGATGCCATTTATCTGGTCTCTTGATACTGAAGCAGGCTTCATTAAATTAAACTTGTTCAGTTCTGCACTCCTTTTGATTCACCCCATACCACAAAACCATTCATAGTGGAAGTAGACGCTTATGATTCAGGAGTTGGGGCGATCATTCAGGGCCCCAAGCCAAGCTTGGCTTGTGCCTTCTTCTTGCCTCCCTCCAGCCAAGAGAAATTATGATGTGGGTGATGAAGAACTGTTGGAGTCCAGGCTCCAGGATGTCAAGCCCAATGCCTTGTCCCGCCAGTTCGTCACCAACACTGACCCACCTGAGACTGCCGCATTCCTTCCTGCCACCTGCAAGGTGCCTTTCGACTCCTAGGACGTCGAAGATGCCATCCGCGAGGCCCTTTAGGATGAGCCTGACCTATGTACCAGTCCACCTGATCGCCACTATGGCACTACAGCACGTTCAGCAGTCATCCATTGGGCTCACACCTCTAAATTCGCCACCCTGGAGTAGGTAGGACAATTTCATTAATCAAAAGTCACTTTTGGTGGGAAACTGTGGAAAGAAGTGTCAAAGGCTATGTAGCTGCCTGCACCATCTGTGCACTCAATGACCATCAGGTTTGCTGCAACAAGTAACAACCCCCATAGACCTTGGTCTGTTATAGCTTTAGATTTTGTTACCAGGCTGCCTGTTTCCTCCGCAAAGTCCGTAATTCTTTCTTTTATTGATAGGTTTTCCAAGTCAGCCCATTTTATTGCCCTAGACAAACTCCTAATGGATCATGTATTCAGGCACCACGGCATCCCTACGGCAATTGTCCTCAATCCACTTCACAGGTCTGGAAGACCTTCTGTACTGCTCTTTGAGCCAAAGTCAGCCTCAGCTCTGGATTTTACCCACAATCTAATGGACAGACCAAGAGGCTCAGCCAGGTGTTGGAATCAGCCCTCCACTATGTCACCACACAAAACCCGGTAATTTGGTCTTTGAATCTTCCTTGGTTAGAGTATGCACAAATTGACTTAACTCATCCAGAGCCTTTTGAAGCCTCTCTAGGTTATCAGTCATCCCTGTTTCATGAGAATGATGTTGATCTCACATTTCTTCAGTTTAACACCACTCGCAACGATGTCCACACTTTGCACTCCGACTCAGGAAATGGTACTAAAGGCTGTCGCTACACAGATGAGAACTAAGAGCACCCGCTTTAAAGTACACTCCAGTGTTGGTGACTCGCTGCTAGGGACATTCCCCTCAGGCCATTCACCCACAAGCTCACCCCAAGCTACGCTGGACCCTGTGAAGCTGAGACTGTCACCAGTCCTACAGCAGTTTAACTTAAACTCCCTGCATCTATGTACATACATCCCACGTTCCATGTTTCCCAAGTCAATCCCGTGCACTCTAGTCCTCTGCCCCCGCCACATACTCTTGTCTTGTATTTGCTTCTCTGTGTTAATAATAAAGCTTGTGAAAACCTTAACACTGTTCCATTTGTGTCTGCACTTGGGTCCCCTCCCACATAATGGCCTCCGAGCCCTCTTGACACTAGTAGCTTAATATTCTTTTAAACTTTTAGAATTTCAGCAGCTGACAGCAAGTTCAGGCTGGTGTGTGGCATTCTTGTGGCTTTAACTGTTAGATGTCATGTTGCATAGAAGCTGAGGCAGTTGGCACAGCTGGCTAATTGTCTGTGGCTCATAACAATGACTTAAAAGAAATATGTAACTTATGTAAGAGGAAAGCACTTAAATGATCAATACCCCCTAAACAGTTACACTCAAGATCAATATAGTGTAAGGATTTGCCAGGGGAATGGATTAATGGAGGAAGTGTATAAATGTCAGCGTAGATACATTACTGAATATATGTGCATTGGATGACTGTTGAAACAAAATTTACTGGCCCAGAGCTGTTTGCGTAATTACTGATGTGGTAAGGCTTTTCCTCTTTGTTTTCTTTCTATTGTTACCACTCTCTCTCTTCCCATCTTGTCTTAATCATTACCTTTTCTTACTTTTTATCGCTCTTTCTTTTTCAGTCTTTCTTAACTGCCCTCCTTCACTTTTGCTTTCTTGTTGTAGGTGCTGTGTTGTGCAGCCAAGGCCGTTTCTTCCTCAGAACGCACTCTTGAAAGGCTATTCATGTATTCTTCAATGACACCCTATTACATTTGTGTGAGAGGCTGTGTGTGTGTGTGTGTGTGTGTGTGTGTGTGTGTGTGTGTGTGTGTGTGTGTGTGTGTGAGAGAGAGAGAGAGAGAGAGAGAGAGCGAGGGAGATGCAGAAAGAAAAATAAAGAGAGAGAAAGGTATTCCAGGGGGCCATGCTACAGTGCCATCTGTATGCAAATCTCCTCAGACTTTGGTAAACTTTGATCAAACACTCAGGCCTTCTTTTCTCTTGCTGTACTCCCTCCCTCTCTCCCTCCCTCCCTCTCTTGCTTAGCTGTCCACTATGTGTTCTGCAATTACTGTAGCTCCACAGCTCTTTGTCACGGCTGCATATTACTCAGCTAGGGCAATGAGTTCCCTGGAGGAACTGCCTCCACCACGCGCACACATCCATGTTTTCTGCCCCAATACCCCCCGATACCCTCCTTGTTTCAGGCTGTACCTACAACAAGCCCAACACACACCATTTCTGAGCACCTGCGACCGTGCTGGACTCCATAACAGATGGTGACATCCCTTCACCCCCATCCCCTGCCCCTTACACGCATGCACGACACACACAGATAAAGGGGTTCTCGCCATACGGAGCTTATTGTGGCACATGTGTGATCGGCATGCCATTGCGCAGAGCTTGGCCACATTTCATGCACACATACACACTTGTGTATGTATACATACGCTATTGTATGCCTACATTTAGGAAGGTTAATATGTTGAATACAGATCCGGTGTCCAACAGCACAATGGAAACGTTGTGGCTAGTCTTAATGGCGGGGGTAATGAAGATCTCAAAGTAGATGACACAAACCCGCAACACGCCACACCATCTCCTGTGTAGCTTTAATGCACATCCATCAGTGGGGTCTAAGCCCATTAGAGTTGCATCGTGTGTGTGTGTGTGTGTGCATGTGTGTGCGTGTGTCTCTGTGTCTGAGCAGTTCAGGCCAGGCAGTCAGCGGGCAGAGAGATAATGGATATTAATCAGGCAAAAGCCATGGCCATATGTCTGTTTAACGCAGAAGATGGCTACTCCCTTCTAAAACAATTAGCCTCATTTTAGAGAGTAGATAGCTTAGCTGGGAGCGTGAATGGCTGTCTGTTGCTCTGTGTTAGCCCTGTCATGGACTGGTGACATGTCAAGGGTGTACCCTTATTCTCGCCCAATGTCAGCTGTAATGTCCACCCTACTAATGTCAGGTTGGATAAGTTGTTAAGGGAAAAGGTTGCTAAATTGCAACTGGAACATGTGAGATTCAAGAAGAAGCATGTAAAACAATGCATGTGCATATCCGAGCCATTCAGGTTTATCTGTATTGGCAGGGGGTTTGGTGCTGAACACTATTAGGTGAAATTAAAGTTAATCTTACCATCTGAACCAAACAACCTCTCTCTGTTGTGATATGTTGTTTTTGTTCTTACCCCCATTTATTTTTCTGTGTTATTGTCTATGAACTTGTTTTTATCCTATAACCAGGCAGGATAAGTCATTAGGCAGATGGTAAGGGGAAGTCCCATGAGAGGACACACACATGCACGCACACACAGGGACTCCTGTCCCGTACACACACATGTACAGTTAGTATGCACAAAGACACCAGACCCCTGTTATGTAATCCACCAGTGCCACTCCCCCACTGAGAAGCTCAGTGTTGTACTGTCTCAACTCCCAAACAAAGTCATCTGTCTTCATATACCACTGTCTCTCACATAGGCCTCATACCTTAGGATCATTTAGGTTCTGCAAGTAGCTGAATGACAATTGTGCTTCTGAAAAATTGAACGCTGGAGTGTTCGTTCTAGAAAGGAAGTAATATATCACTTTTGGTGAAAGAGAAACAATCATTGATCATGTTGTCCTATCTATCTTTTTAAAGGGATTACTGCAATTCATCAGCAGTGCGTATTTTATGTTGTATTAGTGCACTTCTCTCTTTCTTATACCCTCTGTGAACACACTGCTGTGCTAAATGGCTATACAGACCGTGGCAACAGATTTCTCTTTCAGCCATCTCCAGAGAGCGCCTGAACAGACTCGTGAAAGGCGCATATTTGGGCTAAGGCCCAACACAGGATGCACAGAGGGAAGGAGGAGAGAGAAAAAGGGGAAGAGGAGGTGGGGAGGGGCAAAGCCATGTGGCCTATGTTGGTAAACAGTATCCAGCCTTGTCCTGGCATCGTGGCAGGCAGCGCACAACACCGGAGATATCAGGCGCCGGGGCCACACACAGACCGCAACAAAAGGTAGACACACATTTGCATTCATACACACACACTCGGGCAGAAATACACAGACTACTAACAGACAAATAAAAGCCTCACTCTCGTGTCTGCCACTCAGCAGCTGCTCCAGTTTCCATAGCAACAGCCTGAACAATGTAGTAGGAAGAGCTGCGCTGGTGAGAGAGGAAAATAGAGAGGTGTGTGTGTCTGTGTGTGTGTGTGAACTGAAGTGAGTGAGTGAGTGTGTAGGTGTGTGTGTGGGTGGGTGTGAGAGGCTATGCAGGGGGAGGTAGCTGCAGGGTGCGGAGACAGAGAGCATTCAGAAGACACTCGCTTTCTTTGTCAGGATGAGTCTTTGAGAGCAGCACAACAAATACAGAAATGTGGAGGCAAACAGGGAAGTAAACAGATTGAGGCAGATATGAAAGGGTGACGGGGTTAAAAAAAAAATCCACAAAGGCAAAGATGAAGATTTTATGATATCTATTTATTTTTCAAAATGAGGTATTTCAAAGTGCTATGAGTTGCAGCACTAAATGTACATTTTAAATTGAAAAAAAAAACCACAAAAAAACAAACATCTTATATCTGTTTACCCAGTTCTATGCACCCGATAGCAAATATAAACAAAAAAAAAGAAGAAAGAAAAAAAAAAGGCCAGGTACATGAGGATAGAACACATTTGCTGTACAAAAGAATTATTTGAGATAGAAGAAAAAATGACGAGATAAAGTGATATCTACCAGGAACTCATTTTCATACGAAAATATAAGTATCAAATTTAGTATGTATCAGGTTCACACTAAAAGCATAAAGGTGTGTTGAATTAGTAATATAATACAATACAAAGAAAGGGAAGAGAAAAAAAAAACAATATATTGTTATATTACAAAGTTTCATGACTCTCAAAATTGAGGCCTTACAGTACTTTTAAAGGTATATAAACTTCCAGTCTAAATGTTGGCAGCTTTCTGACATGTATATATATATAAAAAAGAACAAGGACAAACTGTATTACAAAACAAGGCAGATCTGAGTGTATTTTGTCTGTACACTATTGTTATATACAAAAGTGTCGGCTAGCAAGGTGCGCAGTTATACATCCACTGACTTGGTTTGAGCACCAGTGTGAGAAGAGTGAGGGAAAGAGGACCTGTAGTGGCATTGTTTATGTGACGCCTCAGTCATCAGTCTTTTCAGTTTTGCAGTGGTGAAGGCAAAGTAAGTGTGCACTTCTTCTTGTACATGAACTCTCCAAGCAAAGTGCCCTCCAACACCCGTCCCTGTGGGAATAACTAGATTCCAGGCTGGTGTCACAGTGAGTACAAAAAAAGTACAAATAGAAATTATATTGTTTTAAAAACAGAAGAAGGGAAGACTAAAAAAAGTGTGTCCTCTCTCCTTCCTCATGCTTTTTTGTTTTTCGTGTGTGTGTGTGTGTGTGTGTGTGTGTGTGTGTGTGTGTGTACGGGTTCGTACTATCCTGGTGGGGACCAAAATCTGACTTTTACTATCCTGGTGGGGACTTTCTGCACCGTGGGGACCAAAATCCAGGTCCCCTCGGGGTTGAAAGCAATTTTCACACTCAAAATGCGGTTTTACTGTCAGGGTTACAATTAGGTTATGGTTAGGTTTAGGGTAAGGGTTAGGGTTAGGCATTCATTTTTAATGGTTAGGGTTGGGGTAAGGGGCTAGGGAAAGCATTATGTCAATGGGATGTCCCCACGAAGATAGCAAACCAGACATGTGTGTGTGTGTGTGTGTGCGTTTTTAATCTTTCTTTAATGTGACTGGATTGAAAAAGTAAACCCTAAACATTCTTAACGTCAACAAATGTGCAAAAAAAGTGGCGGCAGTGAAAGTCCGAGCATCCCCCCGCCCCCCGCCCCCGGCACCCCGCCCCTCCAAGGTGTGTGTTGACATCTGAAGATAAACATCCTCTGAGAGGTTGTGGTGGTGTGTGCACGTGTGCAACAGATATGGAGGCCTCTGTGTGCATCTTCTTGTGTATCAGACTTGAGTTGATGCAGAGGGGTGGGGGTGGGAGGGGGGGGGGTCGTCCAGGGTATATTGTGAGTGTTTGTGTTGTAGCAGTTGTCTGTTAGCGAGTCCTTGCCTGCTCCAGCCTGCGCATCAGCTGTTGCCTCCGGACCTGGAGCCTTTCTTTCTCCTGCTGGAGCCTCATCTCTTCCGTCTCTAGCGAGTTCACATATTCGGTGGCCTTCTTAAGGATGAGCACCTTCGCCGCCTTCTCGTTGTGCGCCAGCTCCGGCACGTGGTCGCGCAGCGTCAGGAAGCTGGATCGCAGGTCGTTGCGGCGCTGGCGCTCCAGGATGTTGTGGTTGCGTCGGCGCTCGCTGTCCTCTGAGTCGGAGCTGCCTCTCGGGCTGCTGTCCCCGCTGGAGCTGCGCTTGCTGCGCACCCCTGATGTGCTGGTGACTGAGCTGCAGGATGAGGAGGAAGATGAGGAGGATGAAGAGATGGTTCTGGAAGGAAGGCGCGGGGCATCAGACATCTTTTGCTTCTTTGGAGGAGGGGTTGGGTCATCGTCTGAAGCATAGGGTGAGGGGGCTGCGTAGTTATGTTGCTGCTGGTGGACTGAACTTCTCTTCAAGATGAGCTCCTGAGGAGCCCGGCTGACGAATCGACTCA
Organism: Pelmatolapia mariae; assembly: GCF_036321145.2. Lineage (NCBI taxonomy): Eukaryota > Metazoa > Chordata > Actinopteri > Cichliformes > Cichlidae > Pelmatolapia > Pelmatolapia mariae. The sequence continues at coordinate 14,754,809 of NC_086240.1, forward strand.
CCACACCAGAACCGGATCCTGAGACAATTCCTTTTGCATCTTGACTTTTGGGGTGTACAGAGATGGTGACAGTGCCTGACGCCATGGGTGATGCCTTGGTGATTGTAGAGCGCCTCTTCTCTACTGTGACTACATCAATCTCCTCCTCTTCTTCTTCTTCTTCCTCCTCCTCTTCTTCTTCTTCTTCTTCGTCTTCTTCCTCTTCCTCTTCTTCATCTTCGTCTTCCTCTTCTGAGAAAAGAAAACAACGTGAGTGATTAATTGCTCTGACACAGCACTATTCCATCTGTGTGTGCCAGCAAGTGGCAGGTATACATGTGAGCGAGATCAAGGTGTAGGAGAAAGAATGTTGCTCAATACTGTTTGCACAAGCAGAAACCTCTTAATGCTTAGTGTCAGTCATTTGGTAACTAATCTATTCTGCAGGAATTGACACGTTCAGTGTCAGCGCTGAGCAGACAGGCTGGATTTCTGCATTTCGTTATCACTCCCTTATTCAAAACTTTCTTAATCTTCTCTGGAGATGAGACAGCTTTAGTCTGGTGCTTTCAGTCTATCGGCACACCTCCACTCACACTGAAAGTGTGCCAGTAGAATCAGACGCATTAAGAACTTAGGTTTAACTCTGACCTCTGAAGTTAAAAATATCATTTCCACCTGAGCTCTTGATCTTAATACATGTGCTAATGTTGAGCTGAGCAGGTGACCCTTATCATCCGCGGGTGCTTTTGGAGGTGACAAGAAGTGACCAACCAGAAGCAGAGCGTGAGGCCCCATTAAAATGCCTTTGTTATAATGGCTCCCATTATCAGCTCAGGAGCATCTGAGGAGTGTGGCATTTTACAGCTTATGGTAACCCACTTCAGACACTACTGCACCAGAATGTCTGAACACACATGCTGCACACACACACACACACACACATGTCTGGTTTGCTATCCTCGTGGGGACATCCCATTGACATAATGCTTTCCCTAGCCCCTTACCCTAACCCTAACCATTAAAAATGAATGCCTAACCCTAACCCTTACCCTAAACCTAACCATAACCTAATTGTAACCCTGACAGTAAAACCGCATTTTGAGTGTGAAAATTGCTTTCAACCCCGAGGGGACCTGGATTTTGGTCCCCACGGTGCAGAAAGTCCCCACCAGGATAGTAAAAGTCAGATTTTGGTCCCCACCAGGATAGTACGAACCCGTACACACACACACACACACACACACACACACACACACACACACACACACACAGTTTATTCCTGTCATCACAACAAAGCTGGCCACAGCTGGCTGGATGAGGGGGTGTCGCTGATTTTGCCACATGTGTGGCTGGGATTTAGCTCTTGTTGTTTGAAATTCAGAATGGAACAACTCTTTAATTGAGGTGGAATGAATATAAAGAGAAGAAAGTCAGTTCATGTCTGAGGAGATATTAGTTTCAGTTTGTAAACAGGAAAATGAAGAGGAGCAGTGCCTGACCCTGCTTTTCCTGCGAACAGCTTCTGTTTTTTGTTTGTTTGTTTTTTAAATGGGGACCTCACAGTTTATATTTTAGGGTCAGTTTCCCCTTAATGTAAAAGTGCAGAAGGCGTGCTGCACAACGAAGAATGGGCCGCTTCAAACGCCAGAAGCGCATCGGGGCGGCAGTGTGCGCTGGACGGTGGGGCGGCAGGCGATCGGATCACCACCCTTTAAGCCCCAGACCTGGAGGGGCGCCAGGGAGACAGCTGTCGAGATGGAGCGCTTGTTCAAAGCTGTCACCCCCCTCCCACACACACACGCCTAAAAGAAGCTCTCCTCCGTCCTCTTTTCTTCGCTGTGGAGGAGGTGTTTGGCAAGGTTGGCTGAGTCTATCCTCTGTGCCAAGCTGGGGGGCTTTGTACTACAGTTCCACAACGAAAACACGCTGATAAGGGCTGGTGTTTGTTTAGGGAACTTATAAAAGACCGGTGATGGAAGTCTTAGTTTTTAAGTACACATAACATTCATTACCCAATCTAAACACATCTAACATTATGATCCTGACACAAATCCCGTATTTCCGTTTTAGACATTATTTCTTGTTTTCTCTTTCTGAGTATTAATTTTAGATATCCCTTCATCTCGGGCGGCAGTTGGCTCAGACTGTCTGTCTCAGACTGTGGAGTAAGTGTCAGTTTGTCACCCACTGTGCGCAAATTGTCCCTCAATTCATGCGTAATGAAAGCGTTCACGGTACCGTGAACCTGACACTTTATCAGCTCATCGCATTATTAAACACCTTTTCATCTCCTCCCACAACCTGGTCTGACTCTCTGTGTGTGTGTGTGTGATGTCTTTTTGTTTGGCTCAGATGCCAGCTGAGTTCAGTAAGTCACAGAATTCCCCATTTTACCGCCATCTGCCGGATGGAGACCTTGTTGATTACATAAACCTCGTTCACTGTGTCACTACTCCACTGCGCGATCATGTGCGCGTGTCTGTGTGTGTGTGTGTTATATCTAACGAGGTAATCCGATTCTAGACCAGTCATATGAACAAGCTGCACTCACTCCGATTTGTTAGGGTAGGGGCTTACAACAAAAACAACAGCAACAACAACAACCAACACAATACTAATACTAATACTACTACTAATAATAATAATAATAACGTCTTCAAATCCTTACCGGAGTCACTAGGCGCGCTCCCGTGCACCGTGGATGTTATAATGGTCCCAGATGAGTCCCTGGTGCTGTTTTTCTTGTTGATCGGGAAAGGGAACACTACTGTGGGGTCCACACACTCTGACATCGAGTTGCGGCTCACCACCTCCTGCGCCTTGACGCACACGCTCCTGCTGCCTGCTGTCGCCGTGGAAATAGCTTTGCCGAGTTTCTCCGTAACCACCCGTTCCAGTTTTTCCCTGGCAGAAAAGCCACTCCACATACAGTCCTGGATGATGATGCTGTTGGGATTAGAATCCAAAGCGGAGCCGAACAGATCGTCGGATGCTCCCCATATATCGTCCCCAGGCAGGAGCAGCAGCTCGGATGCCCAGTCCAGTGGGTCCCCTAACCCGAAGCCAAGGGGGTCTGCTTCCGGCGAGGCAGTTGCCGGCTCTCCCGGTAGCGCGGCGCGGCTTGGAGAGAGGGGCGGAGTGGGCAGCAACTCGAATTTCTTCCAGATGTCCTCCCCCGGTGGCGCAGAGTCGGGACCGCAGAAGTAGAAGTCCTCATCCGGATAGAAACACGGTTGTAATGAGTCAAACTCCAAATCGGAGTTTTTACTTATGATCGCCGGCATTCTATCCCACAATCGAAAAACCTGTGAAGAGACAAAAGATGATTTAGTCCTCAGTGAAAGAGGGTCTCGTCCCATTCCTTCTTTCCTTTATCACACCTGAAAACGGCGCTGTAGAAAGAGCATGAGCCAAAGCCCACACACAGACCCAGTCTGCTTGACTGAATTCCGCACTAACTCTTCTGTGGGGTTTAAAAACCACAAAAATCTCAGAGGAGAATGTGCGTAAATGTGACCATGACGCACAGGCGGTGCAAAATGACTTTTGACGCACGATTCACTAAAGACCCCCCAATAAAAAAGATTAAGAAACAAAAAGCATGCTTACCAAAAAATAAGTAAATCAAATGACAACAATGAAATCGAGCAGACACTATGTTTTGCCTGAAATGGGAGAGAATAATAACACTTGTACGTTAAGCTGCTGAAGTGTGAAGACACTCACCTTGTCCTGGCTTGGGATGATGTACGAAATAAAAATTTCTCGTATCTCGCAGTCAGTAATACAGAGACCAGAATGTGAGCAGTCATCTACTTTGGGAGCAAACACAGTCCTCTGACACACTTTCTGGATGGCCACAGAGTGTTATACACTCAGTAAAGCGCTAGGAAGCTCCTCCCTCTCAAAGCGGGGGTCGGGCTTTCGTTTTGATGGACGCGGGAGACAGGAGCTTTCTTTCAAGGTGAATGGAGAAAACAGCCTAAACATCGTGAGCAGGAACGAAAGCCGGGGGGGGGAGGAAAAAGGGAAAAGGATGCAAAAGAAAAGTTTAAATGATAGAGTATTCTCATCATGAGTTATTGATACACTCCGGCAAACTGTCTTATCTGTTCAATGGGGTGTCATAGGAAACTGAAGCAGAAGCAAGACAAAGTGCAAGCTGGTGTTAGTGCGCTTTACCCCAAGTGCTTTATCTCTGTTTATAATTAATTAATTGATGATTAATTGAGTTTTTGAGTTGAGAAAACAAAATAAAACAAAAGAAGAAACATTCTGGGATGAAAGTAACAAAAACCAACATAATACATTAATCTTTTATAAACGCATTTTAGAACAGGGTAAGACTCAGCTTTATAAATGCAATCCATGTGTTTATGTATTTGTTTAAGTTGTTATGAACACGTGTCAGTAATTCAAAATTATGTTAAGAGATGTTTTCCTACACAGCAAACCCTCCTGGCCCTGTAGCTGTCCTGTAGAGCTCTAAATGTCATCTTCTCTTTTGTCTGTGGACCACCAGCATCTCAGGATGAAAGACAAAGTAGGGCTCACTGCGCCCTCACACGGACACACCCCAAAACAACAGTGGAAACGCGCTCTAACACGAGCGAGCGAGCAAGACAAAGACATAAAAACACCAGATCGGGTTTTTTTCTCTCCGCCAAAATTAAAGACAGAATGCAAGTCGGGAAAAATACCAAACTTCTCCTGGGTTTGAAGGAGGAGCATTTTCAGGGACAACCGGCTGTGCAGGAGAGATTTCAGCTGTCTCCGGGATAAGACAAAATTCAAGAAGAGCTTGTTACGTAACCCCAAGCGGTGGTTGTAGTTGGAGTCATTCCCATTCCCTTTTTAATGACAGCTTTAGGAAGAATGGCGCATCTGTAATTATGCGCACAGGCACAGGCGTACACACACAGTCCTGATACTGACTTGCAGAGAAAACGTTTACAAAGCAGATTCCGGTTCAACGCCAGCTGTGGGCAGGAAGAGTGACGGCTTCCAGTTATTTTCAGACAAACAATGGAGGATGATAAAAACAGCATTTAATATTTTGAGATTCTATCTTTTTTTCTCCTATGAACAATTGACATTAATCATAAATGTGACTGCAATGATATATTTCTTAATGAATTAAAAAAAATGATGTTTTAAATTTAGAGCTACCAGACATTTCATAACAGAAAAAAATCAGTTTTAGTTCATCAACAAAGTTTTTTTTTTTGATGAGGGGTTGAGGTTGAGTTCAAAGGACTAAAGCTAGCGAAAAGTGAGAATCTGCAGCTGTTTGGTGTACGGAGTAGTAGGGAGTTTCCTGGGACTTTTTATGCAGCTCCCAGGAACATGGAGAGATGGGGTTTGGAGTAAGAAACGCCATGAAATCATGGTTCTTGCCAGTTAGATCCTTTCTATTTCTCTCAAACTACTGTTGAGCTTGACCCTTCGGCAGCTTCCTCTACTGTGAAACAGGGCAGAGAGTGGGAGTGAGAACAGAAGGGAGAGGGGTTTTTTGTATTTATTTGTTTATTTATTGTCCACTGTGGATCAGTTGAGCACAGGAAGCTGTTTACTGCTCCTATTGACCAAAAAAAAAAAAAAACAGTCAAAGAAAAGCAATGATGGTTTCATGGTGTTATGAAGTGTCTTGGCATAGAGTTAGAAACACTTGCTGAACCAGATGAGATGAAGAGATGCACACTCACATTTCTTTGCATTGAAATTGCCCAGATGTTCTTAAAATATTATCACTGGTTATTTGAAGTAACACCAGAAAGCTATTCTCATTCCCTACCTAAATAAGATAAAGGGGCAACTCCAGCTCTTTCCCTGAAGTTGTCAACTGTAAATTAATTTGTTGCTTAATATGTAGCTCACTAGAATCCATAATTATATAGAGAAAAAGACAGATTTGCCAGAGGTGGAATAATGCTGGAGGAATAATGCTTTCCTTGTTTTTATGACAATTTGCATGCCCAGTGCCCCCTCCCAGGTTTCACCACTGGACCGGGACATGGATGGTTAAGCAATTAGGCCAGTTTTGATAAAAGATTCATAAGTCACCCCAGTGGATAGCGCAAATACAAGCATGTTGTGAGTAAATTCTACTGCTGTGACAGGCTGTGTGCGGTCAGAGAGCATTCATACGATATTAATATTTGAATTGCGCGCATCAGAATGTGTGTGTGTGGTGGCTGCGTACGTGTGTGTTGATTCTTACTGATGTCACATATCATTCAGAGCAAACATTCAGTGATGTAGTGGACTTGAAGATATACAGCTGATACGGTATACATGATCACATCACCATGACTTGAAAATATTCATAAGCTGTCCACGGTGTATGTTCTCCTTGAGTATTTTGGAAATGAAATACAGAGTTGTTTAGTTCTTTAAAACATTGTATACATGTATGTTAGATGTGTATGATTAAAACACATGGTTTATTGACTTTAAGTCCTAATTTAAACTAGGCTTGAGAAGAGATGAAGGGCAACTGTTACATGTCACCCTACTCTGTTCCTGCAACTTTCCTCAACACATTCAACTCTGCTATTATTAAAAATACTATATTTTGGAAACCTTTTTAGGTGCTTTGTCTTCTCCACAAATATCATCAAAAACATAATTTGTAATACAAGCAATAATCTTCTGTTTTATATCACTTCTGCCCGGTGATATTGAAAATCTGTATGTTTCATATGGGTATTTCAGCATGTTTTTGCAAGTATCTAAATCTTTAAGGTGTATTTAGAGTCGAGACAGTCGTTTCACAGTGTCATCACTAGAAAATCCTTGTACAAATCCAGCAATTTCAGGTCATAAATTAACCTGTGCTCTGCTCAGTCTGTGTAAGGCATTGAGTCTCTTTTTCTGTAATCGTGTCAGGTCAGGTTGCACAGTGGCAATCCTCTGCTAAAACAAACCAATTCCAAGAAGAGGCCGTATTTGTTCTCGATCCACACCATTACATTTCAGCTCCAGCGAGTCCCCCATCCCACAGACCACACCTATACAGCAGAGCCTACACACCCACCCCTTCCCCCAACACCTTCACATTTACCTCACCCCCCAAGGTAAAATAGGTGGTAACCTTATCCCTAAGGTCCACCTGAGGAAGCAGTGTCTGAGATCTAGTGGCATCTAGTGGTTAGGGTTACAGACTGCAGCCAGAATGCCCCTCGCTTCACGCTCCCCTCACAAATGTTTTAAGGAAATTTCACTAAAAATGCACACATACACAAACACACACACACAAATACAGGAGAGTCTCTTTAGAGCCAGTGTTTGGTTTGCCCATTTTAGGCTACTGTTGAAACAAAGAGGTGCAAAATGTAGGGATTCAAGTAAAAAGGCCTGCTACATCCGTAGAGCTAGAATGGATTGGGTGGAGGAACAGTTGGGGGACGATATGGGTATATCAGTATAACAGTCAACTCCAATAAGGCTGATTTTTTTGAATGCCTTCAGAGTTTGATGACCAACCTGCGAAAGCTGTATTTAACAAATAGCAGAAACTCATTTAAAGGTTTGGGCTCTTGTCTGGACAAAGTAAATAATGTGATGATGTAACTTTGAGCTTTGGTGCTTTTTTACATATTTCTCTTTAGTGTGTGTGTCCAGAAGTCAGGATGTAAAAAGCAACTTAGCTAAGTCCACAAAAGACACATAAGGCTGCAACGTGCCCTTTTTCAAATGCCTAGCAGCAAAACAGCCAATCACAGTCATTTACCAATGGTTTGATCTAGGAAAGTACTAACCCCTTTCTTATTGCTTATAGCAATCGATCCCCCTACACACTACACCTTTAACAGAAACCTTCACAGAAATCCAACCGCTTCAGTCTCATTTGAAGTTACTGATCCACCCTTTTTTTTCATTATTTCTTGGCACTATAGTTCAAGAGGACAGCGTAATATATAATTTATGCTTTATGAGTTTTTAATCCTCTTTAGAGTCAACCTAGCATGCAGGCTAGCCAACTGTCATGCATGGACACCGTGGTTGATTTTCTGTTAAGGAACACGCATGTCTATTTCAAAAGTCCTGAGTGGAATCTGACCGTTCACATGCAGCAGGTGATGATTCAGGTTAAAGGAAGCCTTTTATTTTTAATGCTGCCGCCAGTTATGACTTCACCAGGATTTTGTAAGACACTTAACTTTGTAAGGGAAAGAAGGAGCGAGTTGCAACAAAGCCCTGAGGAATTTCTATGAGATTTCTATTGCCATTCCTCAGTGAAAAACCCCGCCAAAAACATTTTTCGACCATTAGAAAGCCATATAAACCAATATGACAGATATGCTTGGAAAAATGTTTGTTTTCCCATGTCTATTTTTGGTCCTTGTTTTCCCATCAGGACTATTTTGGGAAGAATAAACTTGCTGAGGAAGTAGTTTGGCCTTTAGATATTACATTTTGAGAGTGCCAAACGTGTGCCTGTGTGAAGAAGTGTCTTGTTAGATCTTGCCCTCAAACTGTGTCTTAAGTATGCCTACAGGTCTACCTGTGCAATTAAACTCGGCACATCACATGATTCATGAAGCATGTAAACATCACTTTTTCCACTTGAGTAATGCTTCTGAATATTATTTTCAGGTTTTCTACTGCAATCTATTCCACCCAGGTTAATGCTTCCTTTGTCGTGCTCCGAGATCCTTGAAGGTGCGAGAGAATACAACAGCACACTAACCCCCTGGGAGACATTTCCATGTAAAGTCTAGAAAGCCACAGAAAATATTTTGCAACAGAAAAGCAAATTTGCATGACTATGTTTCAAAAGCAAAGCCATTGTAACTACAGGTTGTGTCATCATATCGCAGTGTGAGAAAAGATACAGGTTTACTTGGTTGGCTTCATCGAAGGTTGCTGCCAAGGGAGTACAGAAACACATCAACTGTTAGGATCTTTACTTGCCAGTGTCAGCTCAGGAATGCATAAAAAGATGTCATGCAAATGATGAGCAGGCATCCAGCCACAGTGTGGGAGCTTATTCAGAGATAAAGTGATATGAGTATCTACTTTTTTTTGTTTGGGTTTTCACCTTTTTTTGATGATGTTAAAGAAAAAGATTTCAAAAGGTGTTTGCACCGAGGAACAATCCCATCGTGAAAGTGGGACTAGATGTTATCTACATCGTAGATCTCCCATATTAGGGAGTTGTTTATTTATTCATTAAATTGATCCGTTCTGGCCTTCAACAGTTCCCATAAAGTGTAAAATAGGATGCAGCATTGGGTGTAATTGTCCATCGCTGTTGTGGCATGGATCACATTGCAAGTTATGGATCAAGTCGCGACCGTAAACCAAACTCCAGGCCTCCCAACGATGCACAACTGGAAATCAATATGAGATAAATTAACAGCATGGGTCACGCTAATGTGATCCACTGAGTCTGATCTGCTCTTTTCACAGTGAGGTGAAAAATTTATCCATCACTCCATCACTTGGACACTATCACGGGGAAAACGCGCGCCCACGGCCCCACTGCACCTATTTACAAAAAGCTCGCCAGACATAGCCTGGGAGCAGGGCTTAGCCGTTTAAAGTGGTGTGTGTAAATTCAGTTTTGCCTTGACAGCTTTATAGGCCCATTGTTGCTCTCTTGTGGAAAAAAAGGGAGGATTTTGGTGTGTTTGTGGAGCTGTGAATCAGGGGAAGGAAGCCTTATTTAACTGATATTGGTGTGGGTATCAGTCACACGCACACAGAAAACCCACAGACTGTTAAATAAACTCCAGTCTGATAAGAAAAGCCATACAATAAGCAACTCTCCGATGCCTGCTCATTAGAAAGAGAGAATGGCCACCTGACTCAGCAGTGTCTTTCAGCTCCTTGTTGTGTTTTTAAAGACAGCAGTGTCACTGTTTTAGTTCATTCTGAGCATTCTCATCGGGGTACATTTGGCTGTAGCACACACCTGTTTTTGAGGAAAGCGCTGGACAAACATGGACCACCTGGCCAGGGCAGGCAAATTTAGAAACTAAGTAGTGAGCTTCCTAGAGACACCACAATAAATTCCAGTGGATAATAATCTGTATGTAATGAATATGCAGATATTTGTAAGATGACAAGATTTGTTTGTTTCTCTTCCAAATACTGTTGACCAATCACATCTGAGCAGTCTTTGGTTGCATGCAATTAAGCAGTCCACGTGAAGAGCAAAAGAGGGAACACATACAAAAATGCATTCTACAAAACAGTGACAATCATCTGAGAACAATTTAGGTTCTTATTTGTTTCTTTTTCTAATTCATCAGCTTCTTAAAGAGTGTCCAGCTGATTAGACTGGAATGGATCATCAGACAACAGACGTCCGGTTCCCAGATGAGTTGGACAAAATCACACCTCCAATTGAACTTTAATACTGTTTGCTATCTCCTGAATATGCAAACAGGCAGTTGTTTCAAATACGTTTACCACAAACACTCTCAGTGTGGTGTTTACACCTGCTTTCTGTTTCTATATTCTTCTTACTATTAAAAAGGTTAAGGTTGCTGCCAGAATTCAACCCAAAATACCTCAGATTCATGACTCTTATTTTCATTTTGTGCACATCCTACAAATACAAATATAAACAAATATATCCTACAAATATAAACTTTCCTTCTCCAGCTTTTTGCAGCAGCAACCACAATAGCCTTGTTCAACGCAGCATTTCAACACAGGCTATCTTAAAACATTAACGGATCTTGTTTTGTGTGCTAACAAATCAGCAGTACACGTGCTGAAAGTGACATTCATGACTGCGGGTGACCTCCACTGACTGGTTAGTGCAGCTGTTGCTTAGTTTTGATAGCGGGACAGATAACGCATAATGCATTTGTGTAATGATAACATAACCAGCTTGACTGTGACTCAAGATAAACGGTCATGTGGGTTTTGAAGGGGAAAAAGGAACTAGATAGCTTTACGCTAAGTGACTTGTTTATTGATGAACACTGATGGAGACAGCGATATCAAAAGTCTTTGTTTGGATTTGTCTTTACCTCACACATGCAAGCACTGCATGTTCCCTAACACCACCCTCATGTCTATGAACAGGTATTAAAATCTTTCACTTCCCCTCCATATTATGTATATTCATAAACAGATAATCTGCACAGTACCAGCTCATGGCCCCAGTGAACCCGGGAAAGCTCTGATGGAGGTCAATGAGCTCTTTTTAGCATCCCCCCCTCCTCCTCGGCCCGTCTTTATCTCCTTGCGTTTGTTTTGATCCTCAGGGGTCATTAGCAAGACTAAATGTTTGTCTGCTCACAAAGGGAGATGGTTAATATGTTTCAACGCATCCATTTGTCAGGCTTCTTGCCTCTTGCTGCACAGTGTGTGAAAGGGGAGCTTAGCATCTCAACTGGCATTTCAAGACTTGCAAGCATTTCAACACCTCCGGCAGGAGAGGCCCACAGTGCGTCTGTGTGTGTGTTCACATGTGAACATTTGTTTATGCACGTATGTGCGTGTCTAAATACATTCCTCCTCGAGGGTTGGGTTCCCAGCCTCCTGGTCTATATATCACCCCTGAGATCATCAATGTGCAGTTTGAAGAGACTAAAAAAAAGAGAACTTTTTGCTTCCTGCAGACATGATCCATCCTGTCGGTCTGCTCTAGTCAGATTAGTGTGATTTACGAGAATTAGGAAGGGGTTGAGCAGAAGAGAGAAAATGAAGAAAGGAGAAGAAGAAAGGCAAACAAGAGAAGAGAAGAAAGAAGAATTATTTGCTCGCAAGGCAAGCAAAGGAAACTAATGTAATAAATTTTAAGTGAATGGTTGTGTTGACAGGAAGTAGTGTCGTTAGCACCGTTTTAATGATATCATTGGTGATTTGTTGAACTCTGGCCTAAACAGGAAGTCGGTCGTCCAGAAAAATGTCTGTGCTAGCAACGTCCAGCTATCAGTGGGCAAAGGATCCATTTGCCTCTGCGATGAGTGATTCTTTCCTCCTGTGCTGGACCCTCCTGCAGTATTCAGAGCTCATAATTTTAACCACCAAACGTCAGGTCTGTTGAACTGCCACCACACTAATACAAATAAGGTCCCAAACAAATAAAGCAATTATATAAAATAAATCATGTATTGTCAGAATATTGAACAACAAATTATGATAAATTATTTGGTAAAACTGCAAATTAAAACTGCATAATTGAAGCTATAATGAAATGTAGTAGAGATGCACAGTCTGGAAAAAACCTATAAATGCATGAATGTCTAATGATTACATTACATACAGTAACTGGCCACTTCATTAGTTACATCCATTCATCAACTGATTGAAAAAAATCTTCAAATAAAAAAATGCATTAGCTATCTAATGCATTGAAGCATGTAGACATGGTCAAGGCAACCTGCTAAAGTTCAAACCGAGTATCAAGATTAGGAAGAAAGGGGAGTTTAGTGACTTTGAATGTGGTATGGTATATGCCAGACAGGCTAGTTGGAATATTTCAGAAACTGCTCCTCTACTGGGATTTTCCCACAAACAACCATCACCAGGATTTACAGAGAATGATCCAAGAAAGAGAAAATATCCAGTGAGTGACAGTTCTCTGGGCAAAAATGCCTTGTTGATCCCAGAGGTCCAAGGAGAATGGCCAGACTGCTTCAATCTGATAAGAAGGTGACTCATAAAATCCACTTGTTACAACCAAGGATTGCAGAATGCACAGCATGCGAAACCCTGAAGCAGATGTGCTACAGCACCAGAAGATCACACCAGGTGCCACTCCTGTAAGCTAAGAACACAAAACTGAGGCTACAATTTACAACAGAAGACAAGAGAAGATTGAAGAAACTTGCCTGCTTGGATCAGTCTCAATTGTGCTGCAATATTTGGATGGTATGGTGAGGATTTTAAGCAATATTAAAGCTTGTATCCTGCCTTGTCTCAACAGTTCAGCCAGCTAGTGGCAGTGTAATGACGTGTGGGTATATTTTCTTGGCATATTTTGGGTTCTTTTAATACCAGCTGAGCACGAGCATTTTTTAAATATCTCAAGCCTACCTAACCATGCCCATCCCTTTTTAACCACAGTGTGCCCATCTTTTAATACATACTTTCAGCAGGCTAATGTGCCATGTATTGGACTAAAACTGGTTGTGCCTAATGTATGAAATACAATAAGAGTAGCATATACCAGTGCATGTGTACGGTATGGAAAAAGCGTGTGTTTAAGCACCTCGTTGCTAAACGGCAGTTATTTCCTAATGAGATGTAAATGACTGTAGGAGGTGGTCCCCCACTCACTCAGTGGGATGCCTTTCCGCTTTTGAAGTCCTGATTTTGGGGGTCTAGGCGTTGTCATAGTGATGCTCCCACTGACGGTCCCCCTGATGGTCTCTAGAGAATTGGCTTTGGTTGGAGTATTGACAGGCATGTGGCAGCCTTGGTGTATTTCTTCTCTTTTCCTCTCCTCCCCTCACTCTCACATCATCCTCCCTTAAGCTTTTAATATGAAAGCATGCCTGGCACACAAAAATGATTGTTGTAAGCAACAAAAAATGTCAATTCCCGTTGGCATTAAACACTTAGATTAAAAATGTGCAATGTATGCAAAGCACGTTATATATAGAAGCTTTGTTTGCATGGTGTCTTTTGAAGTTTTTGGAGTTTGAAATGAAAGCTGGGAGTGTTAGTATGTAGCTCCCAGTTGCACATTTCTTTCTTTCTGTGGATTCAGTGACTTTGAGCCTCCTCACAAAGGACAGTTGCGTTGCAGTAAAATACGTAGAGGGCATCGAGTTCAGTTTGACCACCAACAAGGTAATATGCCAGACATACCATGCTGTTCCATCTGTTCATGGTTTAGTGCGCATGGAAATTAAAGGCATGCCACCTGCCGGAATGCAATGCTCATTTATTTATATGACACATGGATGTTATGCACAGAAATGCACATACTGGAAGAAAAAAGGGACAGAAACACACTGTGAGATGAACAAGTGGCAGACATAATCAGAGAAAGAGATAATGGGATGATTAATATTCAAGATTCAGGGACACTGTGTTCCCACTACAACCCACTGACCCAGCAGATCACCCTGTCTTGTCATCACTGATCATCCTTTGCTGTCAATTGATGTGATTGTATTGGAACGGAAGGTCTTTGTGGATGAATTCCTGACAGGCACCAGTAGCCTACAGGCCTGTGACCTTTGTGCCCTCCACAAGGTCAAGAGCCTCACCCTAACCTTCTAAAAAAAAACTTTTTCGACAGCCTTCCCCCCTTCCTCCATCTTCTGACTTCCATCATGTGATCCACTAATCAATTAAGCTGCATTTTTGTGTGAGGTCATGCCAACGTTTCCTCCTCCTTTTTCCTCTTTAAGTGCCTGTGTTCTTTTTATGGTATTTAATTAGCAATCTTTTATATATATTCTCGCTCTCTAAATATATATATGTATATTTATATTTATCAAACTGTTGTGACAAACTGTACCTGGACCGAAAGAAATCAGCTTAAGGTGGAAGTCACGGTAAGGCAGGCAACAAACTGATGAGACTGAAGGAAATCCATTTTTTATCGCATCACGTTTTCGTTTTCTTTTCTTTTTTTGCCTTTTATCCACTCGAAACCTCATATTTACATAACCTGGATTCTGTTATTCAGTGTAATCTGGTGATTAGAAGAATTCTTATACTTGTCCTGTATAAGTTCTGGTGCTTGATTGGATCTTATTGGTATTAGTCATGGTCATGTGACTGTTCTCAGGCGATTTAAGATGATGCTGCCTGGTGTTACCGTCATGCAATAAATAAGGAATTTGGAATTCTGCTGTGTGCAAACTATTATTTCTCTGCACCCTTCCCACAGGATGAGGGGGATGTGTGATTGATTGTTTTTTGTTCATTTATTGAATATTCAGAATATGCATGTCCAGCAAATGGTAAATGGACTGATCCTCATATAGCAGTTTTTTACTCTCCCGGAGCACTCAAAGCGCTTTATACAACATGCCACATTCACACAAGCACTTTCTTCTATGCTTTTAAGTGCTTTCTAACTAACATTCGGACTCCGATGGATGCATCGGAGAGCAACTTGGGGTTATTATCTTGCCCAAGGATATTTGGCACGAAGACTGGGGGAGACAGGGATAAAACCACCAACCTTCCAACCAGCAGATGACCTGCTCTACCTCCTGAGCTACAGCAGAAGGAGTTGAAGAAAGAGTTGTTACAGTGTATGGACAAAAGTACTGGGCCACCTATACATTGCACTTACAGGAGCTGCTCAGCCAATTGAAACCCGTGCCATGAAGCTCGCCGTACACAGTTATCATGCTGATGTTAATCCCAACAAAGCATTGGTGACTTTTGCACATTATGAGCCTTACCACTCAGTTACACTTTACAATAATACCCCTTACAGCCGATCATCGAATATTTAGAATAAATGACATTTCTAGACTTGCTGCTGTGGTGGCATCCTATTTATAGTACCACAGACCTGTGGCAATGGGACTGAAAACACTGGAATTTACCAATTAGCAGCTGTGTCTTACAAAGAGGCTTGATGGGACTGTGCCTCTGAAACAATAATGATATGCTGTTAGGTTGCAAACAAATGAGGTAAAAATAATATAATATTACAATCAGCCAAAGTTTTGCCAGAACTGAAGAATCACTTGGTTCCTTTGAAAAGAGATGTGATAAACTGTTTTAGCTGTATCATATAATCAGCATCTCTGACTGTTACATTTTTGAACATTACACTTCCATCTTTTCCGACCATACGAACTCACATCCTCCAAGCAGGTCCGGTGTGTGTCTGTATGTATGTGTGTGTCCCATAAGACTTCCACGAGGCCACCGGGGCCCATTATCTCACTTAGTAATCACTGTGCTAAATTTAACATGGGGGATAAGGGGAAATCAGGCCCAAATCAAAGGGCCTGTTATCTGCTCAGTGCTTATAGCGGAGATTATGAAACATCACGGTGATCTGATAAACATATGGGCAAAGAGCAGGGCACAAACATCTGCACGCCTGCTGGCCACACAGGAACAGGGAAGACTTTATCCCACTGCAAGCCTTCAGTGAAAAAGAGGAAGCTGGCCAAAAGGGAAGTGTAGACACAATATTAGAATGTGTATGTTTGTGTGTGTGAGAGAGCTAGTTTCTAGTAAACCTCCTGGCAATGACATGCTTGGCAAAGGGTTGAGGAAACAGTCCCTAAGTTACCTTTGGACTGATTGTGTTTGAGTTGAGGAAAGGAGGGAGGGAGGGAGTGGGTGTTTTTGGTAGATGGGTGGGTGGTGAGGACTTGGATGGAGGAGAACAGGAAGACAGATCGCCTATGGCGAGCAGGACTTCCTGTTAGATCCAGGTCAGTAAGTTGCAGCATGACACTAGGAGGGGAAATGGTCTGTAATCGCAACAATCAACGTGATTAGCGTGAGCAAGCTGCAGTGCCAGACCTCAGTCTGCCACCCAGGTTGTTGCTGGCCTGCAAGCACCCTCAGCATCGCTGCATGGGAATGGTCAGGGTGGGAATACAGGAGACTGGATCCCTTTTCACACCTGAAAGTGTCACAATTTTATATTTGATCCAGTTAATTTTGATATATTCCAACTGCAATTTTGCAAGCATACCTCAGCAATCTGTATGGCATAGATGCATATGCTACCTCCTGTCATCATCACCCATGAGGGCTTGAGTATTCTGGTTTTATACTTCACATTAATTTGTTTAAAGATGGGACGGGTGTGTCTTCCACTGTAATGTCATATCTGCTGCTAACTTTACAAGAAACATGCATGCATCCGTCTTTTACCTTTTTTTTTTTTAATCTTTCGTCCTCTTCAATCCCCTCTCCTGTTATTTTCAAAAACACCTAAAAAGTGTTGTCATGTTGAGTATCTGTCTCTGTTAGACCTTATTTCAACCTTCTTCCCAGAATGTGTTGCTGCCGCTCATAATTCTTGTAATTACTCCAAAAGCTAAAACCCTGCAAAAGGTTTTCAGACTTAAAATGAACTAAAACATGCCTCATTCTGAGTGTAAAGACACAAGAAAAAGGCTGTGGCTAAAAAGATGGAGAGATCCCTTATCCCTTAAGCCATTAGTTCAATATTTTGACCTTATTTAGAATATGAATTGTGGGAAAAAGACAACAACTTCCTCTTTTATGGGGTCAGAAAAGAAACCAGTGCTATGTCAGAAACAAGCAGCTTGCCTTTGGGAAAGAAATCCCCAATAGTGTATACTAGTTGTTTTATGTTACAGCCCACTTTTGAACAACCAGGATCAGGGTTAGGCAAATATATAATGCAATCAAATGCAAGGACATGCTATATCCAAGAAAAGTCAAGGTGGATAGGTAGAAAAATGTCACAAATCTCATTCCTAAAGTTACAGAGTTGCTGGCCCGATAGAAAAGACTGCCACAAATCACAAAATTTAGGCCCAAGATATGAAAATAAACATAAAAAACATAAAAT
This sequence comes from Pelmatolapia mariae, assembly GCF_036321145.2. Taxonomy (NCBI): domain Eukaryota; kingdom Metazoa; phylum Chordata; class Actinopteri; order Cichliformes; family Cichlidae; genus Pelmatolapia; species Pelmatolapia mariae. The sequence continues at coordinate 14,772,234 of NC_086240.1, forward strand.
GAAAGCTCTTTTGTAGTTAATTAAGAGAAAAGAAAGCAGCCTTGTGCCCTGCTGCATCTAGTGAGTGCTCATTTGTCTGTGACTTAGCATTCCCAGAGTATCCATCTCTTTGTGTCTAAACAGGCTGTCAATCACCACGCTGGCACTTCCTGTTTACCTGTCCCATTGACCTCCTCTTTGGAGAGTCACCGGTGCTGAGTGCTCCAGGCAGCCCTGAGGACATGCACTCACATGGCCAGCTTCAAAGTTAAGGCAAAGTTTACCCAGAGTTGAGCTTCCACAGGCTGCCCTGCTGTTCACTGGGGTTGTGTGCTCAGATAAGAAGGCTGCTTCCTGGTCTAAACATACACAGACAAAGAGAAAACAAAGAAGAAGGACAGGCAGAAAGAAAAAAAGAGGAGGCTTGGAGGCAAACAGCGAAGTCTTATCGCAGGTATCATTTGTTTGAAAAGTGAATCAATAATTTAGAGAGAGTGTGGATGTGTAGATGTTTGGTTTATGACGATATGTTGTCCAAGCTACCAAATGAAACGAATAGAATTGATGGGGCGTGGGGGGTTTTGTAGTTTCGCACGATTTCTTTGAACTGGTCTTTTTCCACTACAAAAATATTTGTACACTCAAGTCATTACATTTTATTTATATAGCACCAAAACTAAACAACAGTCAGCTCAAGGCGCTTTATATTGTGAGGTAAGGACATCAGAAAATTAAAACACAGTCTTTTAGGTTTTCATTACATTTTTTGCACCGTTTTTTAATGTTGTTTGTTTTTTAAAACTCACACTTTAAATTGTACTCAGGCTTAAGGTTACGGTGAGGCCACTTTGAGTGATGGTTGTATATGAAACTGGCAGCTGTAGCTGCTAGCTACTGCTGTGCCTCACCTCAGCTAATTTCAGTCACTGAACTCCCCCTCTTGACTACCCCTCTTGGAACATTTTAAAGCAATTGTGTGACAAAAAATTACAGCTTACTATGTGGTTAATTATGCTCAGCGTTTCCGAAAAGGTCTTTGTTAAGGTTTTTTGTGAGTGAAATTGAAGTATTTTTTTGTAGGTCACTTAGGAATAATTAGCATGGGTCTGTGTGGCCTGTGTATGGTCACTTCTGGCTGCAAAATAACAAGATGTGATGGCCACAGTGCTAAACATAGCTTCAAAAAGAGGGATTCGGAAACAAAAGTTACCCTCCTGTTGTATTAATTACATGGCTGCAGAAGCAGTGTTTGCTGTGGCATTAAACCATACTATCACAACAGTCATCTTGCCTAAACCACCAGGAATAAAAATATTTAGGAGAAAGCAAATAGTATTATGTAAATGATACACAACGGCAACAAAAGATATGAAAAACGGAGATGGACAAATTCGAAAAGTTCCAAATTTAAAATCTTATGAGTATTATGTAACATCATGAGCAGCTGTGTTTTATTTTGCCTGAGCCGCTCTCATGGATGAACAACATGCCATGTTCTTCATAATTTAGCATTAATTGAGACTTAAACTACAGCAGTTCAGCAGCCCAGCACGTACCCGTCGTTAGATGCAGTCCAGTGCTGACCGCACAGTGAACTAGGAACATAATGGCTGTTCTGTTCCTGCCATCTCTCAATGTAATGGTACTGTAAACTAACAACTCAAAAGCCCCTTGAGCCACATTGCCTTGCTGCCGTGGTATTTCTACAACAAATTAGAGAGGCAAACTTAAATATTGGGTCGCCTGTCAGCATGATGGGTGAAAGGAAAAAAGAGGCAATTAAAGGCTAATGTATTTCAATTAGTGGCTAACTTTTAAAGGAAAAGCGGACTTCCGCATAGAACAAGTCCAAACATGGGTCATCAGAGAGTGAGTTGCATTTGGTGTTTGGGGTTTAGGGGCAGTGTAAGCATCAATAAGGCCATGTGGCTATTAGCAAATGAGAAGTAATGTCCCCTGAATGATGGTGATAATGATGCTGTGGACAAAACATTGGATTTTGATTGGCCTCTCTCTGTGAATAGCTCCTAGTACACACAGGAAGTGCTTGTTTGTTCCAAGCAGCACTATTTCCTGTCGGACCGGCTGTGTGTGGGGGGGTGTTTTCCACTGTGATAATCAGCAGAGGGATATGTGCGTGCATGCACCTTACTTCTCAATTTTCCTTCTTTAGTTGGCGGTTCAAAGAGCCACTCCTCGCCAGGGCGGAAGCTCCTCGCAACCTAGAATGAGATCAGTGTGCATCCAACAAGGGACTTCCTCCCCACACAGGAAGTGGAGGTGCAGCTGAGAGGGAAAGGGCTCTTCCTCTGCCACCCCCGTTCCTCCAAGTCCTGCTCCTCCCTCGTCCTCCTCCATGATCCGTGTTTTGTCTCAGAAATAACATAAAGCATTGCTCGCGCTCACTCCCTCTCCCCTTTCTCTGACCAAGCAGGAAGTGCAGCCTGTTATGTTTACATAACAGAGGTCCTCTCTCTCGCCAAAGCCACCCAATGGCCCCTGGGAAACGGGAATCCCCAGACTTCATCTGCTCACATTTGTGAAGTGGACATCCATCACAGATTGACAGAGAAATGTGTCTGCATGTGTATATGGGAGAGAGGCTTCCGGTGGGAGCAAAGAGAGAGAGAACAGAAGAGCATCTGTGCTGATGTTGATGATCCTTTCCTGAGAAGGTTTTCCTTTTACTTAAGTTGACCCCTGCTGCAATGGAAGAAGAACTGGATGTAATCTTGTTCAAGAGCCCCCCATCATTTCCCATTGTGCCATTTGGCTTTGGCACTTATCTCTTTGCACATGATTCCAATAGTGAAGATTTGCACTCAATGTGCGCTTGAAGCTGGGAGATATGAATGCCATCGGTGATGGATAACACACTATGTCTGCCTTGTTCTGGGGGGAGATGTGCACACTCATGAGGCTCATGTGACTAGCAATGGGTCCACAGAGAGAGGGTCTATCCATCTGAGGCCCCCAGAAAACTGCCCGTTGGCCATTATGGAACGAAAGAAGACTTTTGAGTGTGTGGAAGGGAAGTGGATATTTAGTTCACTGGTGGCGGGGCTAGATTAATGTGTTTCTGTCCATGGATTTAAGTGTGTGTAACAAAAGTCTCGATGTGGTGTTACAATCAAATGTTCAGATCATTTTTCTTTCATTATAAATAAATTTGGAAATTTACAATTCCTTTTAAACAGAAACACCTCAGAGGAAAGTCTTAAAAATAAGAATACAGAAAAAAAATGGCAGATGCCTTTGCGAAAAAACTTTCTGACTTTCTTTTTACATTTTTATGTCAACTGCAGAAACAATTGGCCTCATAGAAGAGCAATTTTGGATCCTTGCTCTAAACTGATTTATCTTGTTTTTCAGTCTAATTATCCAGATTCTTTTAACTGTGCAAACTTGCCATAAATCATTCATTTCACACTAATGAATCCCACCTGTTCATAAAGAGGTGAACGTTTGTGACTCTTGAGTGGTTTAGGCTAGATGAAGTTAGATGTTTTCAAAGCAGGGCAGTGTGTGCCTAATCACTGAGTATTTGGGAATAGTTCAGCTTGTTTCAGGTAATGTTACACTGTCTTCAGACAGCATATAGACTCGGACAGCTGTTAGCTGCACAACCAACTGCTGGAATATAGACGCTCCTGCAGATCTATTTGTTTGCTTGAATAAAAGGATTTCCTGTTTTGCTTTGATAAATTACTGCCAAGTAACTCTATCCCATTTGTTTTTGTTGTTTTGTGGATTCTATTCAGTGCATGTGTTCACGTACTATATCTATGCCCGTGTTTATCCACACATTTGTTTAGAGTGTGAAATGCTTCTACGCATCCTGCTGTTGAAGAACTTGTCCTTGGCTCTGCAGATCCACTCACAGAGTGGAGAGTTTGAGTAGCTGCCATGAGGACTTATGGCCTCAGGACCTGTTGGTGGAGGTCAGAGAGTACAAGAGGCGACAGCTGTAGAAATGTTGGGAGCCCGGTGCAGCATGAATACTGCCGGTTATAGCCAGCATCGCACGCACACACGGATACATACACACCCACACACTCAACACACACAGCGATCAGATCCTTATCTAAAAGATACATTGTTTGGAAGTTGCTGGAGGACCGCCTCACAGGATATAGCCCACTGTTAGAAAGTGTGTCTGTGTTTGCGCGTGTGTTACACAGGATTGTATAGGACGTGATCAAAAAAGCTGAGGCCTTTTATTGCAGTTTTCGCTGATCTGCAGCCTGTTTGAATGGATTTCCATGATTTATGTCAACAATTTTTTTGAGTAGTTGATGTGGTCATTCAGTATACAGGAGCCTCGTTTCTCTTCTATAAGTCAAACTGCTACTATCAAAACTGTAACATATAAAACAGATATAAGTACACAGAATTTTTTCTAAAATTTACAAATTATTTTTATTTCTTTGGTGCCAGCTAACCCTGCAGGGGTGGAGAGAATCTCTGTCAGATCCAGGCTCAAGAGGGGGCAGGAAACCGCTGTGGCCAGTTTGGGCTTAAGAGGAAAGAGAAGAATAAAGAGGAACATAGAGAGGCCACCAACAATAAAAATAGAAAAAGACAAACTATGGGAGAAGTTGTAGATAATGACCATCAATAGTGGCATGTAAAGGCATCAGTAATGAAAAGAGCTGAGTGAAGAAGCGCTCAATCCATCACGGAAAAACCCCCAGCAGCATGAGTCTATTGCAGTGCAACTAAGATTTGGTCTAGGGTCAGCTGATCCTGTCCTAATGTCACCATATTCAAAACCTTTCTTTGTCAGAGAGGAAAGTTTTAAGCCTAAAATTAGAGGCGGTGTCTGTCTCCTGAACCCAACTTGGGACCTGGTTCAACAGGAGAGGAACTAACAGCTGAAGACTCTGCCTCCCATTCTACTTTTAGGTAGTCTAGGAATCTCTGAGAACAAAGTGCTATATTTAGATAAAAGAGTGCTCTGATGTCTTTTAGATACGATGGGGTCGCATCAGGACTCAGGACTTTGTATGTGAGGAGAAGAGTTTAAATAGGAATTTAGAATTTAAGAGACACTGAAGAGACACTAAGACAAAGGGCATTTAGTACTTTTGCTGCTGCATATTACACTAATTTTTTAGCACAGCATCATCATATGGATTTAAAATAGTCCAGCCTGGAAGTAGCCAAATTAAATATTTTTCTCTATACAGACAAATAAACAGATTAAATAAATAAGGGGGTCTAGCATTCATATTCATGTAGTCACCTAGCAAATTAGCATTTTTTTACTAAATGATTCATATCACCTTTTCTCATTGTTGGAACCAGTCAGTGTTAGTCAGTGTTAAATGAAGCAGTAATGAGCAATCAGCAAGTTAATACATTAAACACAGCAAGCAAGATAATCAAACTGTTAATGGAGGCTTTAAAGCGCCATAATTACCTTTCAATTTCTGAAATTGTTCTTTTTTTTTAAAACAGCTGCTGGAAGCAGCACATTTAGGTTACCGTTTAGAGTATCGCTTGTTTGAAGCTAATATGAACGGTTGCTTAATTTCTAGAAATTTCTGAATGTAGTTGGATAAAACTGTAAGGGACCTTTCCTCATTGAAGACCAGAAGGTTTTCAACATTTGGCTATATGTTATGGAGTTATTTAGTGGCATTTTTGTAACATAATTATGACATGGTGGTGTCTTTCACTGGAATACGTCATGTGAGCTTCAGACACAGATGTAGCTGCCAATCTGCTTATATCAAGACAGCCATTGTTTAAAAAAATAAAAAATAAAAATTGTATTGATATGTTGTGAATTTGAATATTTTGTCACCAAATTGCTATCCAGTAATTTATCCAGTAATTAATTGTTTCAGTTTACTGAAAGGCCATTTTGGCCCCTTACATGCAAGGCCCTCTTCTCTCCAGCGGGGAGTTGGATTGCTGACCTGGATGCCCAGAAAGAGGTGTTGCAGCTGGAGCTTTACTCTAGAGAGACGATGCTGGTGCTGGTGGGAGCAGCTGTTGTGTGTTAGACTGTCAACACAGTAATGAAAATGGAGGGGTGGCGGTGGGGGTGGGGGGGTTAAATCAGGCACAAGGAGTTTTGGTTGAAGTTTGTTCTCATGTTACATTAGTATCTGCTTTGCTTTACTTAAGAAAGTTTGATTACGAGTAACATTAATCCGGTAGAAAAATAATGCCAGACACCCCCAGAGCAGTTTGAGGGGATTGTGTTTGCATAACAATCTTAGCCACATTTTCTGAGGTTTTTCCGTGTTGAACATCTTACGCCCCAGCCAAGCCCACCGGCATGTCAGAACACTGAAGTCCACTTCAAGCCCTTCATCGCCATCATCGTCAGGGTCTTGAATCTCTGAACCGCCCCTGTTCCTGTTCTCATGGGAACTTCCCCTCCCTTCAATGAGCTGCCTGGTTCACCTCTCAGCACTGCCTGCTCTAGGGTTAACTCCACAGGTCAAAGGTCACAGGATCACAGGCTCCACAATGCCTCAGATTGTTGATTGTTGATCCTAATGCTGGTGCTGTGAGGAGGGGTAGGATTGTGCGTGTGTGTGTGTGCAAGTTTGCGTTTGTTTGATTGTGTGTATATTTTTCTGTTTGTGCATGTGACACAAGTGCCTCCGTGCATGCGTTTGTGAGCGTGTTAGTTTTTGTGTGTGCATCCGCCGATGTTTGCATGTGTGCAAAAGGAGAAACCTGATTGGCCGGACCACCGTAGCAGATGAAACTTGATGGACTGCAGGCTCCCTAAGCTCCTGTTGATGGGGATTTGGAGGCCTGTCTTTGAGGGGGGAAATTCAATTTCCTCCCCCTGCTCACCAGAACTGTTTGGATAGCTTGGCCTGGGATTGGAGAGGGTGTGTGACACTCCAGATTACCCACTCACCGAGAGGCAGCCGGGAAGGTGGTGTCTGATCTGCAGCATGGCATGACTCAACGCAAGAGGAATGTGGCACAACAGAGAGCTGTCAATCTGTCAGCCAGCATCTGCCAGTGTTTTTATTTTTATTTATTTCATCTGTTTCTAAGTGAGCTACAACACATCCTAAGAATTTTCATGTGAATATAAATGCTTTATTTAACAGTGGATCCCATGAGTGCAATCTGTATGCAAATGAATCCATTATTGACATCTGCTTTATTGATTGAGCATGATCAATAGTTTTGTTGAAAATAGTTTTGTTAAGAACAGTTTAGTCCCACAGATTAATTATTCTTTCTTCTAGATTGCTACTAACAAAATTGTAAGATATGAACAGGATATAGCTACACAGTTACTGCAACTTTCTACAATTTTTGCATCAGTTTTATGAATGTAAGTCAGCTCAAAAAATAGTTATTTTTTTTGTTTTTTTAGAGAGAATCCCCATGAACAAGCATTTGGCAGGGGTGGAACAGATCTCCAGCAGAACCAAGCTCAAGATGGGCAGGATGCAGGAAGAAAAGAGAAGAAAGAAAAGAAGAATACAGAGAGGCTACTTAAAATGAAAAGAGAAAATCACAAACTATAGGAGAACAGAGATAGTTTATATTAAGTGATATATTTAGTAGTGTACACACCTCAGACTTAAAGAAAAACTCAAAAGTATTTGTATGCACTTGCTTTGGTTCTTGTTTTGTTACTTTCTGCTATCCTGTAAGTTTTCTAATAATGCCACACAAAACGTACCTCGAAGACAGCCATGCAAAAAAGAAGGTTTTCACAAGACAACCTTACTGCTTCCATAAGAATTTAGAGGGTAAGTAGCAGACAGGTGCTTCTACTCAAATGCACCTGATTAAGTCATCATCAGCGAGTATGACCACCTTTGCAAAAGCGTAACTTTTGACTGTTTGCTGGTCTGAAGCATTGAGGTGTGTGTTAACAAAATGCTACAATCTTCCCAGGAGCAGATACCTCATCTGATTCAACCCCCAACTGTGCAATGCTCTGAGAAATTGCAAAAAGTCCAAGACCTACATCTCATACTCTAAAGGCCTTAGCTAGCATTTAAAATGTGGTTTGTTTGGAAGCATTTGCATCCCTCTAAAAATGCAGCTTAGGTTTGCAAAGTTGGAGCTGAACAAACCTCAAGAGTTCAGGAACAATGTCAAGACCAAAGTGGAGATATCAACACAAACACCTCGCAACAACCGCCAAGTGCGGTGGTGGAGAGGTGATGATTGCGGCTTGTTTTGCAGCCTAAGTCTAGACTTCAGTCTGACTAAAATGTGCTTGGCCCTTAGCACTTTCCCCCATAAAAACAACACTTGATGACCTCCCCTGTACCCTTTATGACAAGCTCTGACGCCTCTGTATATATCAGTAAAGACATGGTTTGATGACCACTAGAATAAATACCAGGTTTTTCCAAGGGTAGCCAACTTCCATATTTGCAACAGACTACTTCCTGTGACAATGATGACAGCAGTAGAGAACATTTCCCTAGTTTCAGTATGATTATTTCAGCAGTTCAGAGACGTTTGATGAAAAATGATGCTAAAAGAGTGTCCAGTGCAATTTATTGGTCCTAACCTGTCTGTGAGTGACAAGATGAGAGTGAAAGCAGGCTGTCATTGCAAGCATGAGGTAACGGCTGTCTTCATGCAGCTAAACCTTTTTTCATTCTTGCTGGTGTTCTGTGCAGGATAACTTATATTGGCTTCTTTTTTGCTTCTTCCACATCCCCATCGCTTCACAAAATTATTGTTGGAAAATGATAGCATTTTATATAATTGAACAGCTGGGTATAGTAAACTGACAAAGCTGTGCTAAATAACCAAACTTTAAATAATGTATTCCCACTTGGTGCAGCTAAGGGAATTTTCTTTAACTGGTCATACTGAACATCTAGTGAGCCTTTTGACTGATAACATGATTTCTATACTGCACCGAGGGACTGCACGGACTATGCATACAAACACACAAAAAAGCATAAATACAAACCTATTGGGGATTATGTTCCACCTCATCAGGAATGTCAATTACCTCAGCTTTGCATTTACTGTTGCTGTTTGTTTGTTTGCCCCCGCCGAAAGCTGTGATAGAAATCAAGAAGGTGGTGTTGTGCCGATGACACTTGAGCCGTTTGCCTCCTCATTACCTCCGGCCGTCCCTCTCTCACCTAGCCGTAAAATGGAGGAATGTCTTTAAAGCCTCATCCAGTTTTACTGGAGTGCTGACCACTTCATCACATGCAGATGTTGCCATATGTGTTGTTTGCACACAGATGTGTGTGTGTGTGTTCCGTGAGGAAGAGAGACTGAAAGGCTTATATGCGCTTCATGGGTCATAGCATGTTACCACTCTTGGAAAACCCTTTTGTTGGATAAGTGTGTTTTGCTTGAAGTCTCAATTTATTGCCAGAACAAGAGGGAAGAGTAAAGAACAGGAAGAATAAAAAAATAAATGGTGGGTTATATTTCAAAACATGCTATGTCATTGAAAAAAAAAAGTCATGGTGAGGAGCAACAATGGAATAAGTAGCAGTGAAGGGATAAAACTTATGTTATAGTCTTTGGTCATTTTATTTTGTTAAATACAGGCACACCAACACACACATTACAAGAAGAAGCACAATGATTGTTTATGTAGGTATTCTAACACATCTTTGAACATGACTCAGCCTGTCAGAGTCAAAGACGAGAGCCGGCATGACTAAGATTATTTCAGTGATTATTGGAATGAAACTTCAGAGATAAAGGGGGGGTGGCGAGGAATGTGTGCCTACTGTAAACTGGCTCTGTTTTCAGTATACAGACTATAATACCTTAAAAAGAATAAATTAGACACAAAAATGCCAGTTGTTAAGGCAAAACGGATGAGAAGTCTTTAGTTGGGAAACAAAAAGAGTTCACAAACAGCAGGTTAACTCAGTAGCTTGAAGTCTGTATAATACTGCAACAGTTTAAGTTTTAGCTCATGTCGGGTTTAGCAGAATGTAAGTAAGGAAACCAATCAGCAGATTCATTTTCTGTTCATTCATTCTTGCCTCTCTATTGATCTATTGGTATTGTTAAGCACAATACATGAAATACAATTAAAATCTGAATAAATTCAATTAATTGAAACACTAACAAAAATGGTTGAAAACTATTAAAATAATATTTGTTTTACTTGAATATTAGACTGATATCTAATTAACTTGCAAGTATTTTCATAACTCATTATTATTAATAGGCGAAAAAGGAAACATTTCTCTTTTTTCAACTCCTCTGATTTACATATTCTCTCATTTTCTCCTTATAACTTCAAGTTTAATATCTCTCTGAGTGTTGGTCAGAAAAAAGAGACATTTGTGGAATTTAGAAGGTTTCTTTGATTTTTTCTTGTCAGTTTTCTTTGTCAGTAAATTTGTACCCCTAATTAAACAGCAATAAAAAAATGTAAAGTGTGATATCAGGGTGACCAGCCAGATAAGCGGTGATTGGACATAAACCATTAGTTTGCTTTACAGTGGCTTTCCTTTCCTTTCCTTTCCTTTCCTTTCCTTTCCTTTCGTGTTCCATCTCATTTCATCTGTACTCATCTGAACAGCTCCTGTAACTAATCAGGTGTAAAGCACACGTCTGGGCAGAAACCGGATGCCACTGGTGTTTCAAGTATCGCTCACACTTTGTGACTTCTGCTTCTGTGAGAAGGAGGGGAAAAAAAGGGGAGAGAAAAAAAAGCGTGTGCAGATATGAAAGACTTATCAATGTCTTTGATCTGTATTAGTTTATTTGGCTATATATCAGTCAGCCTTCACTAGCCTCCTCTTGTCTTCCGGCCGTGACTTCCTGTTTCAGATTAGTTCACCATCCTGCCCACCTCAGTGTTTCACGATGCAACAGCACTCGGGGATCACAGGTCAGAGGGTAAAGGTCGAGCAAAGAACGTTATAACAATGTCCAGACTTAGAGCAACTGACCAGTGATTTGAAAGAGTGTGTGTGCACATGTGACGGTAATGAAATGGTTGAAAGGAAACTGTCCGTCAATGGGAAATCTGAAAACAATTTGACTGCATTAAGGCATTTAAAGCGTCTCCACTGATTTCCCCATTGGCTTCTCATCAGTACCCCACGCATGCATGCACACACACACACACACACACACACACACACACACACACACACACACACACACACACACACACACACACACACACACACACACACACACACTGTGTGCAGTCAGCCTTACACAATTATGCATTCACTTGTCTTTTGCTTCTTCATTTACACATTTGTTTATTCATGTCCTGATTTACTACCGCCTTTGCTTTGATCCAGCTGTCACCTGCTTTGTGACAGATCTTTTTTTCCCATGTGTCACTGTGTATGGATGTACACATTTTATATATTGAAGTAGCTGCAATGGTGTAAGGATGTCTTATAGTTAACCGACCTCCACATAACCAGAATCTGCTTCCCCCCTCTAATTTACTCATCTGTCAATTGCCCAATAACACAGAACACATGATTTATAACCAGCTCATTTTCCTGAAATGCAAAAGCTCCTGTAAATCTGCATCTTTACATTTTCAAAAGTGTAGACTAAAGGCTGAGCAGCATACTTTTGGCGCGACGCAACATCTGCCTATTTGCAGAGTATAAAATGTTTATGAACACTTTCTCTAAATGCTGCTCCTGTTGAATATGAAAATATTCCTCTGTTTATGCATCCCCACCCACGTTTAGCATATGTTCATGACTAAACCATTCCACAGCTACCACCAGGACAGTGTGTAAGCCTCTGTGCTCCATAAACAAGGCCTTTTCTCTGAAACGCCAAACCATTTGCCCTTGGCTCGCTTTAGTGGTTCCCATAAAGGAGCCCGCTGATGCCTCTTTTAATTGCAGCATGTAATCTGACTTAAACACAAGGCTGATAATAGTACTGTCTATGAGGAGGTTAGGATTAGAAAGGCCCCTGATTCCTACCAGCTCTCTTATTATCCCCTCAGCCCTGGCCGCAAGGAACCGAATGGCCGACATGCTTGTTTCAAGCAGTGCCAGTTTCTCTGTGACTCATCTAGGTTGAGAAACATTTGAGGAGAATGGAGCCCCTGTTTTGGTGTGTCAGCGTGCTGCTTGTGGCTCTCTGACAGATTGCCGTGAGACGTGAAGGCGAATCTGCCTCCACGCTGTGCGAGTATGGAAAATACACACGTCTTCACCTCAAGTTATGCAGCCTGACCAAACTCTCAGGGAGCTGCTGTAACTGTTCAATTTAGGCTGCATATTTGAGGTCAGTGGAAGTAAAAAAAATACATAGTGAGGCATTCTTAAAGGTGGAGATGACATTTTTACTGTCACTGCAGTGCTCGGCATTTCCCAAAGACATCAATATCAACCTCTATTCTTCAAACATAGAAAAATAGAAGATGTGAATAATCGCATCTCGTATCCTCCTATCATTTGATGTATTACAGGAAAGAACCGAGACGGTTCCTATTACATATTGCTTTGGAACTGCTCCCTGGATTGGGAGGGTGTTTGAATGAGAGTGCTATATATGGCTGCAAGTATGCTTTATACTGTGTCTAGGACTACTTTTCATTTAATTTTGATTGTAATAAACACAAATATGATGAGAAAATCTATGTTAAAAATGTTCTGGTTGAAAATTCTGTGCCTTTGACCTTTCCTCTGTGACTCCTAACCCTGTTTCCTAGTTTTCCCTCAACTATTTACCTTGCATGAATATAATGAAAGCTCTTGGAACAGTAAAACCCATGAAAGGTTTTCTTTAGAAATTTTTCCTTACAGCTTGTTAGAAAACAGTGATGTCTTTAAAACAAAATAATATAAGGGGAGATCATGTACTATCTGTCCATCTACTGTTGGTGGATGGGCTCAGTGGACAGAGAGGACAGAGAGAAATGACAGAAGGACGCCAAATTGGACACAAAACTGGACTGAAAACCAGTAGCAACAGCACTTATGGAGTAATTAATCCAAATTTTAAATATGGGTTGGGGCTGCATTTCAGCCAGTGGTGTTGGCTGCCTTGTCAAAATTGATAGAATTCTGAACCAGAAAAGTACAGTTTATTAGTCTACCATCCACCATGCATCCACTTTCTGGAAAGTTACCTAGTTTTTCAATATGAGAATAATTTTCAGCACACTGCCAATATAATAAAACCATACCTCAATAGAAAAAAAACACATTAGAAGACTTTGAGTCATGGATTTGCCCCACCCAGACTTCAGACCTCAACAGTATTGAAGCAGTGTGGGATCACAATCTTAACAGAAACCAGAACAAAAGATAGCCAACATCCAAAGAAGAGGTTTCAATGACCTTCAAGAGGGAAAATTACCGTATTTTTTTCCGCACTATAAGGCGCACTTAAAATCCTTTAATTTTCTCAAAAATCGTCAGTGCGCCTTATAATCCGGTGCGCCTTATTCTGTTTGTGCTTACTAACGTCGAACCAATTTTATGTGGTACACGGCGCTCTAAAATCTGTCAAGAATGTTTTAGTATGACTTTGGTAAGTTACGAAGCCGCACTGCTTGATGGGTTGTCGGAGCATTACGGCTACCGTAGTCCGGAGCCTCGTGGAGTAATCTGGGTCCAAAATTCCCTCCGCTTCAGATCCCAAAGTCAAACGAACACTGCGGCATCACTGAGAGTTAAAAACTGTCCAAATTCTTTCATCTTTGATAAAATGATCAGTTTTGCTGCTTTACCAGGTGTAACGATTAAGTTTAACATCCAGGCATCCATGAAAACAGAATTTATTAAATTTAACAGAGTTAGAAGTTAGCAGGAAGTTAGCTCGCTAGTTTCCTAAACATGATATAGCATGTTCTGACTGAACGCACAGCTCTGCTATCACTTCCAACATAAATGAAGACAGAAAACTAAACAGCAGTGACGTTTGTAGGGTTACTGAAGCTGGGCTAGGTGGTATATAATGATGTGCTACGTCAGGGGTAGGCAACTCCAGGCCTCAAGTGCCAAACTTCAGTCAGGAGAACAACTGAGATAATCCATCCACAATACGAGATAAGTCATTAATATATGGCAACAACATGGGAATAGAGCAGTTGCGAGAGAATTCAACATTAATGAATCAATGATACGGAAGTGGAGGAAGCAAGAAGAATGAGTTGAGTAAAGTTTGACTTATCTGACTGTTTTGTTTCGCTTAATGTGCCTTATAATCCAGTGCACCTTGTGTATGAAAACAGACCCGTTCATCGACAGTGCGCCTTATACTCCTTATGATCCGAAAAATACGGTATTCTTGAAGACAACTTAAAGAAAAAAAGAGGTCATACCAAAAATTGACTTTCAGCTTATTACAATTGTACAAACTCTATTTTGTTTTATATATGCTGTGTTAACATGTGTTTTTGCACATTTCAAAAATCACTGCACCTATTTCCCATTTTACTAATAAAATATAAAGAAATTAATATAAAGAAAAGACTTTTGCACAGTACTGTATTGTAAGCACTCATTTTCTATGAGTTATTTTATATAAAAGTAGCAGCTAATCGAATACATGCAAATATTTGTACCCTAATTCCTAAATACTCTTATAGATTTATAGATTAGTTTTCATGTGCTTAAACACTGATGCACCAGGGAATATTCACCCCAAACTCTCTAATCAATGAACATGTTTAATGCTAATCATCTGCTACAGTCACCTGCCATATTGATTCTCAGTCCCTAGACTCTGAATTGCACCAGCTTTAAAAGAAGCAGACTGTGCACATGCTAGATGTCCACGCTGCCACACTTGTGTATTCAAACACATAGATTGGAGCTGTTTGATGATGGCAGGAGGAACCTTTGTGTTTATTGATCCTCCTTTGTTTGAAGGACAAGGTCAGCGGGTCATCTGTCACAGAGCTGGAGGCGACAGTGACACGCACACACACTTCAAACAGAAATGACGGACCATACAGCGGACAGACGTGTTTGGTTAATGGGGGTCATCGGGGAGTTTAGGTTGTAGTTAGGGCACAGCTAACATTGTTAGACATTTGATCATGTTGGATCGGAGATCACGGAGGTTAAAGGAGATAACTCGAACTACAAAGGTTGTCTGTCCTGTCAACAGGTTCCTAGTGATTTCTTCACCTTTTGCATCATCTAGCTTAAACGCTGCAAATGATTACACTGTGGACGATGTAAGTATCTGGAGTGGTTAAGCTGAATAATCAGTATCTAATAATTGGGGGTGAGTTACAAACGACAGCAATCAAGAGTCAGTGCACTAATATTTGGGTATCGAAAGAAACTGAGAAGGCCTATTTTAATGTGTACATCCACATCACTTTATTCCTGTTATATCAGCACTTGAGCTGAAATGGGAGAGCGCGTTACTTGAGTGTGTTACTGAATGTGAAGCACGCCGCTGACACAGCCTGAGAAGCATTCCTGCTATGCTTTATTCTGTTTCCGCGCCACTACATCCTCACTTTGACATTTGGCTGTGATAAGAGGAAAGCCTTGAATCCCACACATATCCACAGTGAATTCCAACCACTGGATTCTAACTCCACTCCCACACTGCAGCATACAGTAAAACTGCTGCGTAGTCCTTGGACAATGCTCGGATTCAGGCTGTATGCATGAGGCCTTTTCTCATTTCCTATCGCTAGCATCTGCAATGCTAATGACTGGCTGAGTGTGTTTCTCCCTGGCAGAGAGAGGTTGTATTTTCTCTATACAGCCCTGTCTGCAGATTTCTTTTTTTCTTGCAGATGCGTAGGCAGCACAACTTAAGCTGCATCAAAGCTCTAGACGTCAAAAGAAGCCGTATGTCTCAGCTGAGCGCAGAATGTTGCACAATCTTGGTAGTGAATTGAAAGATCACTTACGGCACGTCTTTATGGTTGTTCCATTAGATATTCATCGTGCAGAGAAAAGCAGTACAGTTTTCACTGTGTGAGCTGCAGCTGTGGGACACTTTCTTGTACTTTCTCAGATGTGCAGCTTGATTTCCCTTCAGGTTCAGATTCCACCTTGGTATTAAACACCTCCTTGTAAAGTCATAGTCTACTCCCACCACAAGTTCATAGGAACTCCACCGGATTTACTCAACCTGAGAAAGGTTCCCAATCATTCTTGACCATATCCTCCCCTTCATGCATTCACTTCTCCCATATTTTCAAATGTCTCTCTCCATCTCTCCCTCTAAATGCTCCCCATGTCTCTCTCCACCGCTTTCAGATTTACACACACAATCTGAGCAGACAGGGAGATTTTTTTTCGCCCTTTTTTTTGAGCCCATAGACTTTGTTGTATCAGTGTCAGTTTTGACTTTCCTCCCTCAGTAAGGAGGATTGCTGGCGGCGGAGAGCCGTGCCGGAGGTGACTTCCTGTTTAACAGCTGGGCCCTTGTTCGGCCCAGGCTTCGGCTGCACTATGATAATCTCCCATGAGTCTTTCCACATGGGCAGAGAAGCCGCCGTGTCGCACCACTGTTTTTCCTGCCTTCCAACAAAGAAGAAAAGGTGATTGTGTTAAGACCTCTCAGCCCCTTCTTGGGGTCCAAATGTTTGTGTAGCATGTGTGTCTGTGAGTGAGCTGTGAATCATTTTGCTACCGGGATGAATGCATGAATCAGCCTTTCAGTAAGTATGTAAAGCAGTGGCTGGCTGAGGTGTACAGATTTGGAGCATTCAGCTGTCACCAGCTGACCTCACCACAGACACACTTTGTGCTCAGACACAGAGGAAACAGGGCTTCTCTCTATCCCAGTCCCCCCTTTGGAGAACACTTACACCCCAGTTGGTTATCCTTCTGTGCTCTGTGTCCATGTTGGTTGTAGGCAACCACCATCCTTTTAAAAAAATCTTTTTTTCCCAACCCCCCCCCCCCCCCCCCCCCCCCCCTTCCCCCCATGCCATGACCTTTGGCCAGTCACAAGCCACGGAGCGCCCCTGGGCACAGGAACTCACCCGCGCAGAGGTCACCTGAGGTCGCTTTACTCTGCCTGGATCCTTGTGTGCACTGATAGGACTTTGATGGCTTATTAGGGAATGTAATGGTAGGTAAAATGGTGGGAGTCCCAGCCTCCATCACCTGCTGGGAAGGTTGACTATCAAGGCTGTTATTAGAGGAATTACAGAGGAAGTAAGAAAACACAGATCCAGACTTTTCTTAATAATTAAAAGTAAGGATCTGGGTTAGTTTTTAGTCAAAGGATGTTTAGATTTAAATCTCTGCTGGAAAGTAAATCGGCTGTAGTTTTTTGAAGCTGTAGACTTTAGTTTTATTCATGGATTTACCGTTCTGTTTAATCCAAGTGATACTTTTGGGGTTAATAAATAAGTCCTGTTGTACAAGAAGACACATGCAACCAAAGAGTCACACTGCTGGTTTCACACAGTGCTATTCTGAACTTCATTTCCAACTGAAAGGCAGATGAAACACGTGCAGCTATGATTGGACGAGACAGCTGCTCCCAGGATGTACAGAGGGCTTTGACTGGCCTTGGCAGCTGCCCACGTCGAGCTTAGTTTTAGTGCTTGCTAAGTGTGTGTGTGCATTATCAGTGAGGTCACCGTTTTACCATACCGCACTAATGCTTTTGAGCTGATGTTTATCCCGCTAATCAAGTAAAGGCTTTGACTGCTGTGGCCATCACTGAAAGGAGGGTTGTTCAAAAAAGCTGAACTGTGTGTTTGTGTTCAGCACCTGATTTAAACATTAATGAACCACACTGTGCTCAGTGAGTTTCAATTCGCAGAAGTGCTTGATTTTGATGCGATTTTTTGTTTTCAGTCTAAAAAGTATAATTGTGTATTTCAGCATTTTGGGGAGCTCTGCATCAGAAGTCAGGAAAATGTGCTCCAAACAGAGTCCAGCAGCCATCGTAGCTCACTTGCAGAGAAAGAGGTGTTGTGAAACATCCACTTACCAGTTGTCGAGAACAGTGTGCTCATAGTAGATCCCTAAAACACACAGGGAATGTGAGAACTCTGAACAGACGGAACCCCAAGAATGCCAAACATCTACACGCACGCACACACACACACAGTTATTCTTGATCACAAAGTGATACAACACCAAAAAGTCAACAGGTCCCATCTTTCCTTTTGTCTGTCGTTTGGTTAGAGATGTGACAACAGCTGAAACAAATTACATAATCGTCCCGATGCTGTATTGCAGTGCCACCGCTGCAGAAGGAGAAGTGCCACCGTCGGTCCCACCGCAGATGGCTGTCCCGACTGCCCACACCTGTGAATCATTATGATTCAAACTGTTTATTTGGCTTTTCTTAAGTGCTACCAGTGTTTCCTCTGTGCATTTGTGTCCCCCCTCTGAAAAGGAGAGACTCCGACCACCTCCCACCACCCCACCTAAACAGTATGTCCCTTTGGGCGATGCAAAGTTTCGACATGACCACCAACAAAATAGTCCCAAATTAACCCACAGGACACGCTCCATCTTCCACCCTCACCCCAACCCCTGTCTTTTCCTCGGGCTGTCCACTTCTAGAAATACTCCGGCACTTTAGCACAAATAAAGGAGTAATTCAAACAATCCCTTGAAAAGAATATGCTGGCCTGTTGTTTGCTTGGGTTTGTTGGGGGGAGTTTCTTTTTTTTTTAGCCTTTTTTCAAGGAAAAACCTCTCTCTATGCTATTTTTAATTTATTTGTGTGTTTGTTGTTGCCAACACAGAAGAGGAGACTGCTATCTATTAAGTTAAACATTGCTCTCAGTCATCCAAACAGCAGCGTGCAGCGGGTGACTCAAGCCTGTGGTCAAAATTTATGGCTGCACACTCCAGCTTTAAGTTGGTAGGATGATGCACCCAAAGCTCTGGCCTTGGCTGATGTCGTCCGTGGTGATAAAATGATTTTCCAGCCCCAGCCCTTTTCAGACAGATTTATTTGAGAGTAGAAATTCACCCAGAGTGGTTCAAGAAAAACTGGAGCACTAATGTACCTAAAAACTCCATCTCATTAACAAACAGCGCAGTGCCAGCACCATCCTGCCGGAGCTTGCAGGTGCTAACGAGGTCCACTCAATTTGCTAATGAGATAATAAGCTAGCTAATGAGGCCCTGAAAGAAGGTCATGATGTAATGGAATACCCAGCTCACACCAACACAGCAATATCAAAGATGAACTCTTCTGGGGAATTAAAGAGCTTAAAATGAATACGCAATAAAGTGGTCTATTATAACTCATCCCTGATGGGGATGTTTCTTAATAGGAGCTTCGATAGGAATAGTCACTAAGAGCTTATGATAATAAAATGGGATAAAACAAGAGGGAGGGAAAATTGCTTAACGTTTGTGTTTGCAAATTGTCTGAGATACTGTGAATGATTAGCTTATACAGATATAAAGGCAGCTGGTTACATGGAAAATTACAGAATGACAAAATCTTTTTTGTAATCAGTGTGGACCTGACAATAACTAAGTTGATCCATTAATCTTATGACAGTTTCAACCTTGCGTCAAGGCTCTGATGTTGTTTAAATATTTGTCAGTTTTTTTCATAAGCAGCCGGGGGCGAAATATGTGTGTACAATAAAAGTGTTTAGCCCATATTTGTTAGCGGAGTGGGTGGGGGGTGAACCACTAAAAGAAATGTATTAACTTACCACAGAAATTTGCCACACTCAGGTAATTACAGTATTTCTTCTGCCTATATGTCTGTGTGTCTGTGTTACCCCGTGCTTTCCTTTGCACATAAAAGTGCACACGCACTATATAGCACATAGGTTTTTCTGTGAATGCATGTGTGAGCAATGTTCCCTTTGATCAGTTTTTCTATGATTCAGTGGAAAAATTCCCTGATTGCTGTTGTGCTGCTTTAGAAAACGTAGAAGCTGGAAGCAGACATAATCCTTTGCGCCTCTCGTTGCACTGCCTCCCCATCAAAAGAGCGCTGATTATTTGGAACTCCGCTGGGAAAAGGAATGGAAGATGGGAAGTTGGTATGGAGGAGGCGGAACAGACACACCCACTTAGAAAAAGGAAAGTAACCAGTGAAGTATGGCTAAATGAAAGAATATGTGCGCTACTGGTCTTCGAGGCAAGCACAGCATGTAAGTAATTAAGAGCACCCTAGATGCCAATCACAGCCCAGGCACACAGAAAAAAAGTTTAATAAATATTAAACTTTCATAATTCATAAAATTTTGGGGTCTACAAACTTATTTATTTATTCACCTAAAACTTTTCAAGAGCCCAGAAAAGCTGAACTATAAATCTACTAATATATAAGCCTCTACATGTAGGGGAAGCAGCACTATAGATCAATGAGCTGATTCAATAATTTCATGCAAGCAGCCACATCTAGGTACATTTTGCTAACATCTGCATATCCCTTACAAACTAAATGTTTCATTGTAGAATATGCAGCTTGCATTTAATTGCATACTATTCCTTGGATGCTTTTATTAAAGTGCGAGGGAACTGACATTGCATTATTGGATTCTTCACATCGTATAACCACAAAACAGACTTGATGTTGTTTGCCATATTCATCATCATCATAATAATAATAATAATAATAAAGCCAGATGTCCTGACTCACTGATGGCAAAGCATTCTTAGTGTGGCGGTGTGTGCGTTTGGAAATCCCAAAATAGATTAGGGAGTGTATCCGCACATTCTCTACTCATGTTTTCAATCTTCCTGTCCATTTGTCCATCATGCAGCAGTGTAGCGCTTCCTCTCTGTGTCGCCGCGGTGATGAGTGCAAAGCCAATAAAAAGTCAAACAGGAAGCTGAGCAGAGACTCTCTGATTGTTATTGAGGTGTCTGGACCAGGAGTCCCAATTGCACATCCGCTGTGCTTTTTCCCCTTTTATTAACACACACACACACACACACACACACACACACACACACACACACACACACACACACACACACACACACACACACACACACACACACACGCACACACAAAGATAGACAACAGCTAAAACAAAGTAAGCAGAGGCGTGGAAATGAACTTGTTCCAGTCGTTATGCAGACGTTCAAGGAGATGGACCACGCAATCATTTTCAACCAAGTCCCCACCTTGTCGTGCACAAAAATATGCAAACATATATATATACCCTGTGGGCTCATAATAAGTGTGGAAGTGAGTGGAGGTGACAATGCAGAGACAGGAAGACCTAGCTGCTGGATATGTAATGGAAACATCCCGAGTACGAGCCAAGAATGACTGGAACATTAATGTTTTGTTATTTCCTACACAGCATGCTCGAAAGGGTGCGGTGTAGGAATGGCGCATCAAAATCAAGATTAATCACATAGCCAGATTAAATAATGGAAGGGCCTCAAAGGGAACTGCACACAGTAAGTTTAGGTGGTCTTGTGTCTCTGACAGGGTGGGATGTGAAAGGCTGGTGACCCACCAGGAGCCACCCGGTGAAAGGCCAAGGCCTGGGCTGTAACCCTGGAAGGAAGTGTAGGTTCTGCAAAGCATATGAGGGACAGGATGTGTCAGGCAAGTCCCCAATAGATTGTTTCATTTGTCATTATTGTTATTAAGGTTAAAGAAAGTGTCTTTATCAACTTCTTATATATTCATTTCCATTCCTTAAACAATATATGTTTATACGTATCCCTATGGTAATAAATTAAACTGCAAACTCTTTTAAATATTTGTTTTTTCTTGGGGTTTTTTTTTTAATTTGATTGGAGATATTTGAACATCCAAACGAATGCAGCTAAAGCTGGCTTTGATTAAGATTACCTTCTATAAAACATTAAGGCTAGGTGAAACTAAGGATGCACTTTTTATTTCTTTTGTTGATGCTATGGAGAATGCCAGTATCAACATAGTGTGATATGCATTAAAGAACATTTTTGTACCAACAAGCTGATTTCCAAAGAACTATTTGCATAATGTATCTGGCATGGTGCTCAATGGAAACCTAAAAATTTTGAGGAAACTGGAAAAGCATGGTGGAGGCTGTGTCATGATTTGGGCTACATGTCAGTCAAAACTGACAAATAACGAATGAAGAAAAGTATGATCACATTTTGATCCGCCATGCAATACCATGTGGAAAGCATCTGATTGGCAGTAGCTTAGTTTTCAATGTGACAAGGATCCCAAACACAATGCCAATGCAGCAAAAGCATACCTAGAAAGGAAAAAAAATCACAGTGTAACACTATCAGTCATGGATTGGCCTCCCCAGAGCACAGACCTCAATATTATTGAGGAAGCAAACATCCAAAGAAGAGCTTTGAATGTTCTTCAACAAACCTGGAGAACTATTCCTGAAGACTACTCAGGAAAATTACAAGACAGCTTGCCTAAGAGAGTTCAGAATTATCGCATTTATACCAAATATTGATTTTCAATCTTGTTAGAAGGTTTTTGCACAGTACTATATTCTTTTGAAGTCTACATCACATACCACTAGCAGAACTTTACATCTCATCCTACAGGGAGAGCAAATATATCATAGGGGGTGCGAACAACAAGCTATTTTTGTTTATTTGTGACTTAATTCTGAGTTAACAGTAAAGAAACAGTGTTCAAATGAGTCAACCATGATAGAAATACTTTCCCTGCTTCTCTAATTCTTTTCTAAATTCTGTGAAATTAAACACTGGGGTGTCCTTAACTCTCTTAATGTTACCTTCACGTTACCTTAATGACAGCAAAATGTGACGGGGGGAGGGGGTTCCTGAAAAAATCTTTACATGTAGGTAAGATTTTGTACATGGACCTGAAGCAAACGCTTACCATATACCTCAGCATTCACTCAGCTGCACTGACATTCCAGCATCAGTCCCATTAGCACCAGAGTGTGTGAAAGCATCTTTTGTATGTTTCTCACTCCCTCATGCTGCTGCACCCTTTTTCACTCTCTCAGTGTGTTGTGGCTCCGATAGCGTGCTTCTCCCTGTTTTTACGCAACATTCAGCGTCACATGCGACCTTGTGCCAGTTTCACTGCAATGTGCCAAACTTTTAGGCAGCAGTACCATCCCTCCAGCCTACAGTATGGACATATATTGTGCTCTCAACCACATTCAGTTGTGTTTGCTGCTAATTACATGCATATAAATTGCATGTGTGGAGGGTTTGGGGGGGGGAAGGGTGGGCAAAAGCAATTACTTATTTCTACACTCTCCGCATAATCTGTTCGGTCATACACACCTCTGTACACACGCACACACCCTAATGTGTCTTCATAAGCCAAAAACAAGCCGCTGTTTTATGGCCTCTGGAATATGTTTATATCATAAGTGAGTTTATAGATTTGAGAGCATCATAAAAAGTGAGTGAGTGCAGGAGCTGCATGCCAGACCTCAAGCTCGGTATAAACAGCTCAGTGTGTCTTAATTGAAAGTCTCACAGACACACAACTTGTTTTCTCTGGGAATCATCTGGGGAGAGGCTCTGGGGTGTTGCTGGATCAGCAGCTACATGCAGAAGCTTGCGCAAAAAAGCCAGCAATTATGGACAAATGGCTGAGATTTAATTTAGTTTCAGTTCAAATTTCTCACTTCGCTCTCTCATGATGTCAGCCTGTAAAACCCTTGAGAGCAGTGGCTCCAGTGAAATAGATCACAACATGCAAACTAGAGGTTTGTGTCATAATCAATTGGCCAAAATTGCTGACTCATTCTTTTATAAAAACCATCAAAGTGATGGTGTAAATTATCTTCTGTGTGATCTGACAAAACCACTCAGCTAACTGAATAAATCATGTGTAAATAAATGAGGAATGATAATCGGCGACATGTAAACAGGCAGGTCTTGACCTGGTCGTTGATTTTGGAGCACATTCCCATGTTATCCGTGGAACGCCATGACCTGCAATAATAAATGAGCGGAGTTTTCTAATTTGGCTTGGATTCTGTCAAAGGTCAGAGAGCACCGCCTCTGTGCCTTTGAGTCCTTTCTTGGGGGTCAGTGGAGGTGAGGGAATA
The DNA here is from genome assembly GCF_036321145.2 of Pelmatolapia mariae. NCBI lineage: Eukaryota > Metazoa > Chordata > Actinopteri > Cichliformes > Cichlidae > Pelmatolapia > Pelmatolapia mariae. The sequence goes on from NC_086240.1 coordinate 14,796,070, forward strand.
GCCACAGGCAAGAGCACACAAATGCAAACACTCATGCAAATACATGAATGCACGTTTCCAGCAAGGTCAACACATAGTTGTTGGTGCTTTCAGTGATTTGAATTCATATGGGTTGGACTTCAGAGGTCATAGCAAGTGTCAGATTTATTTCTTTTAGTCCACACTGCTTGGCACTGTACTATAGTTGCATATAAGAGAGTCCAATTCAGACATTGCATCTCTGGACAAAGGCAAGCTGAGCAGATCAAAGCTGTTCCTTTTGCTCTGGGTTTTTTCATTCATGCTCACACAGAAAGGCGGCACCCCTCTTGGCCCTCTGACCCTATGAACTGTGCGTGTACAGAGCCAAGGCGGAACTAAACGGGTGGCTCCGGCGGCGTCATGAGAAGAGTTCGCCGTCATCCATGCAGAATGCGTGTCAGGAGATTGGGTAACTCTGCCAGGGGAATAAAAGGCAGGCAGCACACACTACACACATTGTTGAAACAGAAGACATCTCACTTACACGAGACAAGTTCATAGTGTGTGTGTGTGTGTGTGTGTGTGTGTGTGTGTGTGTGTGTGTGTGTGTGTGTGTGTGTGTGTGTGTGTGTGAGATGGGTCCTGTGTGCATACACAAAGAGGCATCTGCACATTTGCATGCATGAGTATTTCCCTATTAGTGTTTATGTATTACTGGGTGAATAAAACTGTGTGTGTCTGTGGACATGTCTGTTATTGCGTATGTTCAAGAGATTATCTGTATATACTTCTGTGTAAGGGTGTGGTTATGGCTCTGGTAGTAAGCCATCTACAAGCTAAAAATATTTAGCTGATGCAAATAAGTTCTCATTGCTCAATGAGCCACAGTTAGAGTTGCACTTGTGGGTATGTGCGTCCAAGCGTGTGTGCATCATTTATCATCTGATCTTTGTTTTTCCTCCAAACCGTGTTTGTGTTTACCTGTAGCTCTTATCTGATCTTTGACCACAGGCCAAAGCCACAGTAGGATTCTGTTTAGTTTATCTGAGAGACAAACTGCTGGGGACCGACTCACATGTCCCAGTGGGGACCGAAACAAAGGCAGAAGAGAAGAAAACGTGTCATAGACATCACAGTAATGTATACAGACATAGCTGAAACATTCCTGCCTTGAGTTATTATTCAGGAAAAGCTTCTGGTTTGCTAACTATGGCCGGTCATGATGGATGTGACATTGGCCGTTTCTCTCTGTCTCTCTCTCACTTGTTAATCCAAATCCCAGCATCACCCTGGAATTGCTATCGACTTCCCCACCAGAGTAGAGGCAGCTCAATGCCACGAAAAAATACAGTTTTTCTGCAGTTTGTGACATGCTTGCATTAACCACAGACTATAGAAAAGATGGATGTAGCCACCATGATAGCCCCTATTAATTTGTCTGCTACCGCTTTGAAGCCCCAAGTCTGGCACCTTGGCTTTCCCCATCTTTCAAAAGAAGGTAGAGGTGCAAGCATGATAAATCAAAACATCCACCAGGACTGTTAGTAGCTGAGGTATGTTGCGGGTAATGCAGGTACCAGTTTTTAATGAAAAGAAAGTGAAGAATAAAAAGAGAAGCTATCTCTCTTTCTGCTGCATCAATACAGCTCTTTTAACAGTCTGCTGTGAGTCCAAATGTGATATGACTCTACACGCTGTATGAGCACTTAAGCATAGCCAAAAATAAAAGCTCTTTTAGTAAATGCATTTAGAGATGTGTTTAGTATCGTATTTCATGGTAACCATTAAAAATTTCCCCTAATATCTCAACTGAAAATCAAATGTCATCCATGAAATTCACATCAAAATATATTTGATGTCGCAAACCACTAATTTAAAGATATAAGAGATGTAGGGATTATGCTCCCTAGCTGTTTCTGCTCTCTCGTTGTTTAGTTGAAAAGTCTTTGTTCTTTTTTATATCTTCTTCATCATCATCATCGTCGATACCATGACGTCTAGCCATATCCTTTTCCTCTGTACCTCGCAGTGCTAAAAAACAACAGTCATCCAGACAGCGCACACAGTCTGTCCCATTATGGGTTTCCTGACTCACATTCCTGCCAAACGACCCAGCCGACTGATGCCCGGTGCAGGACGTGCATTCCCATCCTCACACTGATCCGCATACATGCTTCAAACCATACCCATACTATGAAAACATCCGGGACCTTAGTGGAACGTCGCCTGGCGACCCCTCATGTCTCTCAACCAGCTGCCTCACATAATCAGGAGCATTGAGGAGACACCCGGGAACAGCGGCATTCCCCTGGATATCATTCCCATTCTCGCCAGTGTTGCTGTCAGCATGGGTAAAAGGGGCTCAGGTTCAGAGCTAAAGTAATGGGATGGACAGATGTTTAGATGTGAGGGACCGGGTCTCCCCGGGGACCCTTACAGCAGTACAGTCTGACAGAAAGCAATCAGCTTGATGTCGGGGAACAGAATACTGCACTGTACATTTACAGAAAGAACTGCAATATGAGCCAGGGCAGAGATTAAGATATAGGGATGGATAAGGAGAGAAACTAGCTGAAAAGTGAGCAAAAAGAGTGGAGGTATGCAGCCCAAAAAATGACTGAGCCAGGGACCAAAAACGAAAAGAAAACAGTAAATATGTAAGAAAACCAATGGATTTAGCAAAAGCGGGAAATATATAGTAGCAAGCAGCGCTGAATTAGGTGCAAAAATTTTTGGATAGGCATCTGAGTGAGACTGTGAGTATGACAGAGTAAATGGAAGGGGGGGAGGGGGGAGCACAGATAAAAATGAGTCATGTTCACAGCAGTGCAGGGGGAAACAGCTGAGAGACTTTGGGGTGCGTCTTTGGCTCTGATCATACTTTTATTTTGGCTGAAGTAAGGTGATACTGAGCAAAAAGGGTCTCTCTCTCTCTCTCCCTCCATCTATTTCTTCCTGCCTCTCTCACCCACACGCACACAAACACTCCTTCTCTATTTCTCCCACCCCTCCTCCCATTCGTCCATGCCAAGTTTTTCATCCCGGGAGGTGAAGTGAGTGTTTCCACATGTGGTAGGCCAGTGCTACCAGTTTGGCATGTAACACTGACTCAACACAAAGCCCCCTTATAGAAACACAAGAACAAACAGGAAAGAGGGAATGATTACCTCATAGCTCTTCACTTTTAACTTGAAGGCTCGGATTAACAAGAAAAAGAAGCAGTGAGAAGGAGAGCAGAGACAGGTCAGTGTGTCCCTGAATATGCCACAGTAGTTTTAACTCATGTTATCTTAGTGATCCTTTTTTCTTCAGTCCAGACATCCACTTTTTAAAAAAAAAAAAATCTAAAGATATCATCTTTGTTCCTAAGGATCATTAGCATGACTCAAATAACAGTAATATCAATCCGCTAGCAGCTGCAGTTTATTGAACACTGACAGAAAGGATGCGTGAGGAGTTCAGTTTCTCTTTTCTGTTCGGGACAGCACAGCTTTGTTTAGACTGGTATGTTTTTTTGACAGTGAGATATTTATTTCCAGTTACTTTGTAATTCTATTGCAAGATGCTTTGTGTGGATTTTGTGCAGTTTTTTAGAAAAGAGATTTTAAGATCTGCTTCAATTTAAAAAAGGAACCAGAAATCCTCTTGTGATGTGATCAAACCAGCCACAATGCCAATAAGTTTTCAGACCACACCCATTGCTGTCCTCAGCCTTTATTTTGATGGCTTTGTTGTGACACTCTGATGTTGAGAAAATCTGTCCACAGACAGACAAACAGCGTATAAACTCCTGGCGAAGCAGACAAAACCATCTTTGTGTTATTCCCCATATAGTTCGTGTCCCCAGCACCACATTTTGCCAAATACACACACACACACACACACACACACACACACACACACACACACACACACACACACACACACACACACACACACACACACGCACAGTCTCATAATGTGAAAACAATACCAGCTACGCTATCACTGCCGGTAAATATTATATGTTTGCTCACCACATGAAGGTACGTCATACGTGAGGTTACAAATATATGAAAACGTAAAATGAATGTGGAACAGGGGGGGCATTGGCACATCTACCCATCAATTTCTAGCTTGGCCTACATTTTCATAACACAGCTGCAGTATTCAAGAGCACCTTTGAGGTAGTTCCTGCAATAGTAGTAGTTTTGAGGACCACATTTTGCAACATTGACACACACAAAGAAAATAACCTTACAAAGTGAAGCCACTACCTCACATCCTGATAAAAAAAAATAGAATGCACTGATTTTCTTACAGTGGCAAAATGTCTGCAGCCACTTGTCCTATTTAGAACATGTGTATTTCCTTGAGATGACTTAATATTTTCATGCTTGTTATATTCCATCCATGCTCTTTTGTCAGAATTGGAAGAACAAGAAAAGCTCCCTATAATTCCAGCTTGGAACTCTGCCTTATTTCTTGGTGGCATAGATTCAACAAGGCACTGGAAACATTCCTCAGATTTTGGTCCATATTGACACGATAGCATCACACAGTTGCTGCAGATTTCCCCGCTGCACAGTCATGATGCAAATCTTCTTTTCCATCACATCCCAAAGGTGCTTTATTGAACTGAGATCTATTGAGTGTGGAGGTCATTTGAGTACAGTGAAGTCACAGTAGTCAAATCAAGAAACTTTTTCGAGCTGATTTGAGCCTTGTGTCATGGCACATTATCCCTCTGGTAGCAGCCACCAGAAGACATGCTTCAGTAACAATACTCAGTTAAGTTGTGGCTTTTAAACTATTAAATGTGTCAAAAAAAATATGCCCCACACCATTGCACCAACACCAGGTGCCTGAACTGCTCACAGAAGGCAAGATGGATTCACGATTTCATGTTCATGTGCCAAATTCTTACCCATCATTTTGAATGTCATGTTACAGCAGAAATTAAGACTCATCAGACCAGGCAACATTTTTCCAACCATCTGTTGGTCAGTTTTGGTGAGCCTTTGTGAACTGTAGTTGACAGGAGTGGCACCCAAAATGCTGCTGTAACCCATCTGCTTCAAGGTTTGAAATGCTGTGCAATCAAAGATGCCTTGGTTGTAATGTGTTACTGTTGTCTTTGTATCAGCTCACAGTACTCTGTCCATCCTTCTCTGATCTGTGGCATCAACAAGACATTTATGCCAGAGAACTGCTGCCCTCTGGTTATTTTCTCTCTTTCAGATCATTCTCTATAAACCCAAGAGATGGTTGTGTGGGAAAATCTGAAATATGCAGACAAACCCATCTGGCACCAGCCACTAGTACCATGTTCAAAGTCACTTAAATCACCTTTCTTCCCAATTCTGATGCTCAGTTTGAACTTCAGCAGGTCATCTTTACCTAAAAGTGCACTAAGCTGAGTTAGGTGTCCCTGGTGGCCAGAAAGAGTATTTAATCTAGAAACAGGCACAGCACTTCCAAAGGAGGCATTTAAGTTGCTATAATAGTAATCTGTTAAAGTGTCTGTTCTTCTGTGCAAGAGCCTGACACCTATGCTTTTCCTGTTTAACAAATGTCCACCCTGAAAACTGATAGCAGAGCATTTGCATCCTTTCAAATTCAGATAAATGTCTGAGTCAAAGAAGAGACCTGCAGTTTTTTTCACAACATTTTTTTTGTACACAAAATAAATAGTAATATCACTAGCACTTTTGACTTTTGATCATTTATTGAATAAAGGCTCTTAGGACACTAGGAATGGGACCTGAAGGCTGCTATCTGTGATGGAAACTGAGCTCGTGGAATCGGGGCAGTAGGCTGGGCAGAGGAAGGGATGAAAGAAAGTGAGAGGATAGTGCACACACACGCACACACACACACACAGTTGCCCGCACACACACTTTTCTCTGTTGTCCGTTAGTGCCTGCCACCATCACAGTGGGGGGGCTGTGGCCTCTGCATAGCCTGAGAGTGCTAAAGGCTAATCCTACAGGAATGCTCCGGGAATGTGAAAGTTGAGTCAGGGATCGAACAAGAGAGGGGCGGAGAAGAAGTGGTGGTAGTGGTGGTGGTGGGGGGTCAAAAAGAAAAAAAAGGGGGGACTTAGAAAAAAGGGTTGCATTCAGAAATAATGAAATGAAAGAGAGAGAAAGAGAAAAGGGGAAGGATGGTGGGGGTGGGGGGTGTTCAGAAAGAGAGGGGCAGAAGAGGAGAAGACGCTGAAAGAAAACAAAAAGAAGAGTCTGATAAAAGAAAAATGACAGTGAAAGGGAACAAAGATAGAAGAGACACAGGTTGGCAGAACGGCTGATTGCAGAGTGTCTGGTTCAAAGATAAACAGAGGGATGCTTTCTTTTTTCATTGAAAAAGCTGTTACAGAAGCAAGGCCAAAAAAACCTGCTGGATTTTTTTTAAAGGTATCTTCTGTCCGTCAGTTAAGCAGATCACTCAGATAGTTTCACTGGAAGTGTGTGAGCTTGTCTTGTCATGAAACAAGAAACGAACTTTGTGCATACTTTCATCACAATGGCAGTTAGGCGTCCACCGTTGCTGCTTAGCTGTCAGGATGAGTTTGTACTTGCTCCCGCTCTTTGCTTCCTGGTTCCTGCGACAAATATGGTTTTTCCAGCGCTTCATGTGCTGTGACGTACCTTTACCAGCACAGAATGGAATGTTCTCCCATGGTCTTTGGCACCCTCCTAGGTATTTCTCCGAAAGGGTGGCAGAGACTTCCCTATAACATTTTTGGCACAGGTCCATTAACAAAGACAAAAAGAAAGTATCTCTTTGTGTACCACATCCATGCTTGATACTGAAAGTAAAATCATAGCATAAAAACAGTAAGAGGACTGTATTAAATATATATATATACACATACCTGAAGGGCAGGTGTGCCCAGGTGTGCTTGTGTAGATAAGCATTTGCATAAAAAGAAAAGCTGTCTACACTGCAGTTAGGTGTTTTCTTTGACTGGTCGCTCTTGTGCAACAGTAATTACAGTTAGGGTTACGGTTACAGTTAAAGTTGCTGACAAAACACAGCAGCCAGCACTTGGGAAATGCAGCTGCTTCATTATCTTTATTTGTGTGCATGGGTTTGTGTACATATAAGCAAAAGTGTTTGTGCTGAAAAGAAATAAAAGATGCATTGCTGATAAGACCGTTTAACCATTAACGCTGAATCACTTTGACATAAATTCTCATATCATACTGAAACTTAAAGTTTTGAACCTCAGCTAATACATATATACATACATGTGTAAAAGTTTTGAAGCACCCCTCATTTCTTTATATTTTGTTCCCAAGGTGTCAGACCGTTTCAGTCCAATCCATGTACCTGGCCATTATTAAGACAAATGTTGTGTTTGTTAAGCACTTAACATTATGAAAACTATGAATCACTGACCTATGAATCATTCAAGCATAAAACGGACCTAACTCAAGGGATGAAGTAGTGTTGTGTCTAAACATAATAGTTAACTGAAACTGTATCTTTAGGCAATTTGCTACTAGCAGCCTAACACTGAAAAGCACAATATGTTTCCATTTTTTTAATTGAATCTACAAAAAATGCCAAAGATACTACAGAATGACAGGCATAAAATAGTGTTTTGCACCAACAATGTGATTCCTAAAGAGCTCTTAGCCAAAATCATGGCATACGTTTGAGGAAAATGGACAAGTGGAGGACAAAAGAAGAAGAGGCAAGCCTGAAAACATTTCTATGGCAGATGCACAGTAATTTGAAAGTCATGTTACTAAGAAAGAGGAAAAATTTGTCAAAGAACTAACACAGGACCTGAGAGATGATTGCCCTTAAGCTGTACTGAAAACCAGTGGGAATGATGTGGCTCTGATTTCTTATGACGTGATGAATTCCAATTTTTTCATCATCAGTAGGTATAGATGAGGAAAACAGGAAAACAGTGCAATAATGAGTGGCTATAGTCATCTGTTTGTCAACCCCTGACATGGTTTGGAGCTGCATAGTCAAAATTGATGTAATTATGAATGCAAAAAAGTACAATTATGACCCACTGTGCAATATAATATGGAAAGTTTCTGAGTGGCAACAGATTCCCTTTTTTTACCATGACAATGATCCCAAGCAAACATCCAATACAGTGGAAACATACCTGGAAAGTCATGGATATGCCTCCCCAGAGCCTGAACCTCAACAAGAGATCTTCTTGAAGGAAGCAGAACAAAAAGCAGCCAACATCCAAAGAAGAGCTTTGAATGTCATTCAAGAAGCCCGGAGAACTATTCCTGAAGACTACTTAGGGAAATTTCAATAAGGAGAGACCACTTGGAAGAACTGAACATGATTTATTGAGATAGAGAAATGTATTTGATGATTAGATGGAATTAGATGGTGACAGGACTTAGGACAGGACCTCCTGGAGTCTAGACGCTGGTGATAGTGGTGAAGATGAAGACTGAGGATTGAATAGAGGTCTGACTGAGGTGTCTGAGGTGGAGATGGGGAGGAGGTGGAATGCATAAAAGACAGTCTGAAAGGGAGAATGACGGAGAGCAAATATTTAAACCATGCAAAGCGGAGGCTGATTAGCTCAAAGAAGGCTGGCGAGAAGATGATTGGACTAGAGTTGTGATGTCAGTATTGAGACTGACAGCGTGGGAAGCGGTAGACGTGTAAACAGAAAAGTAGCCGAACACCCAGGAAAGCAGGCAGACGAGTGGTTACAGGCATTCCTTAATGAACTTACACATAAGCTTGATTACAAGAAAGCTGTTTGAATGTCTGCTACATAATGCATTGAGAATAATCACGTAAAAATATAGTCTAGTGCATCAGCTTCATGTTATGACTAGTTATGTGTGTCTGTGTGTATTGTAGTAGAAACTGTCAGGAAGTCCTCTCATCATTAGGCCCTCTGGCTTGGTTTGGCTCTGTGGTCACGGGTTTCCCCCAGAGACAAACTTCTTCAGTTACCCAAGGACAGCCTTCAGACATAAAAACAATACCACAGTGGGAGAAAGAGAGAGTAAGCATTGAGGGTGGGAGTGGAGGTGGTAAATAGTGAATGTTTGAAGCCAGTGGAGAGTGAGTGGGAGAGGAAGAGAGCAGATGGAAGCTGAGTGGTGGTGAGAGATTTTAAGAGCCAGGGATATAGAGCAGAGACAATAGGACAGAAAGGGACAGAGTCATGCAGATGGAGGAAGTCCCCTTATAAAAGGTTTCCTGTCTCACTGAGCTTCCCTACTTTCTGATGGCTTTTCACTGTGGCCTGCTTGACACCAATTAAACTTAGTCTGGGACTAAGTGACCCCCACCCACCCACGGTGGACACAGGAGACAGACGGCCATGCACTTTGATGGCTTTGGGCTGCATAAGACAGCTTCCTATGTCAGAACACAAACACACTAAACATGCAGACAACCACCAGCCAGATATTTTTAGATCTTCTGACACTTAAACTTGAACTGAAAACAGAATTTTTTTTTGTTTACATAAAAACTACACTGAAAAAAAAAAACTCTCAAGGAACAATTAAATCACACAATGGATCATGATGAATGAAATATTCAAGTTACCAACAAGAATTGTGTAATATGTTAAGAACCAAATAACACAAGAACAATCAGTGGAAACCAAAATAATCAGCCCTTTTCGGACTGGATTTAAAATCATATCAATAATTAACACTTAAAAGTGAAATCGCAGATTGATCCGGCTTGTGTCATAATACAACCAAATCCTTCTTATGGCTCCCACGTGCCTGTATGCATTCCTAACATCGTCTGGGCATGTTCCTGATGAGACAGCAGATGGTGTCCTGGGGGATCTTCTCCCAGACCTGGATTAAAGGAATGAATGAGCATCTTGACAGTCTGTGGTGCTCTTTGGGAGCATGACATGCACTAGTCCCAGAGGTTCTCCATTGGAATCAGGTCTGGGGAACATGAGGGCCAGTCAGTGGCATTACAGCCTTTGTTACTGATGGCATAACACTCACTAGAGTCTTTCTTCTCTACTACATTGGTGTTCATCTGAACAACAAACTGGACTGGACTCATAACTCAGACGCCCTCTACAGGAAAGGGCAGAGCAGGCTGTACCTGCTGCGGAGACTCAGGTCGTTTGGAGTGGAGGGCCCACTCCTGAAGACCTTCTATGACTCTGTGGTGGCCTCAGCCATCTTTTATGGTGTGGTCTGCTGGGGTGGCAGCATCTCTGCTGGGGACAGGAAGAGACTGAACAGGCTGATCCGAAGGGCCAGCTCTGTTCTAGGATGCCCTCTGGACCCAGTGGAGGTTGTGAGTGACAGGAGAATGGTGGCTAAGCTGTCATCCCTGCTGGACAACATCTCCCACCCCATGCATGAGACTGTGACAGCACTGAGCAGCTCCTTCAGTGGGAGACTGCGGCACCCACGGTGTGGGACGGAGAGATTTCGCAGGTCTTTCCTCCCCACTGCTGTCAGACTCCACAACAAAGACTTTAACTGATCATACACACACATCCACAAATGTGCAATAACACAAATGTGCAATAATCTTTCTGGCACCGTTGTATTTTTCACTCTGTTGTATATAGCATTTGTATTCTATTTTTATCCTATTGTATATTTTATTCTATTTTATTCTACTGTATATAGTATTCTATTTTTATTCTATTCTGTACAGTTGTGTACTGTATTTATTCTTATTTTATTTTATTCTAATTGTCCTTCATAACTTTTGCACTGTCCACTTCCTGCTGTGACAAAACAAATTTCCCACGTGTGGGACTAATAAAGGTCATCTTATCTTATCTTATCTTACATGTGCGTAGTATGAACCTGCTCTGATCTGTGAAGAGAACTAGGCATCGGTTCTGCTGTTCACTGATGAATCCCATTCAAGCTGCATGGAGCTGGTCTCTGAAGAGAGGTCCCACTAAAAGGATATCAGGCCCTTATGATACCCTTATGGTCCCTGTTTCTGAATATTTAGTCAGAAACACACACATGAGTAGTTGTCTTTCTGTTCCTCCTCACAGAAGGAAGCAGATACTGATCCCACTGCTGGGTTGATACCCTTCTACAGCTTGTCAACTTTATATAACAGCCTATCTTCTGTTATCTTGTCTACACTCTTGAGACTGTGCTGAGAGACACAGCAAACGTTCTTGTGACATCATATAATGATTGTGCCATCCTGTAGAAGCTGAACTACCTGTGAAACCTGAATGGGCTGCCATCTCATGCTACCAGTAGTGAAAACAAAAATGAACAAAAAGCAAAACTCTTCTCAGAGGAATAAGGGCAGAGCAATGGTCAGAAGCCACTACATGCAAAACTATTCCCTTTTGGAGAGGTTCTCTTGTTGCTGGCTCTCTAGTGCACTTGTTATCACTGCCATTTGCGCCAAAGCAGGTGAAGTCGAGTTCCAATCGCTTATGCTTTCTATCTGGACAAATTGGGTTCCTTGTAGTTTAACTGACTTTGTGTTAAAGTGTGATGGTCAAGTGTTCAAATTTTTTTAGACCAGTATATAAAGTGACAGCAGATGCACATTTTATCATTGACAAATTGATGTTTAAAGTTCTTTTTAAAGTTCTTTTCAGACATTTTAATATTAAACCTTTGGAGCTTTACATGGCAGTGTTTCATTAACATTTGAGGGTTGGTGAGCTGTTGCCACACAGCAATTGGGCAAAAAGCAGCCAAGAAACTCCCTAAACCAAAAAGAGAATTTCCACTGAATTTAGCACTGGTCTCTAAAGCAAACCTTTGTATGTTTTTTTTTTCTTTTTGGCTGGGGGTGGGGGTTTACCACATGAATTAGCCTTTACTTCTAAAACAAGACCACTCCAATCAGTTTCAGAATATAACCTAACATGCTGATACTCCTGCAGCAGAACAAACAGCTTTGCAATTTGCGATTGAATTCAGGAAAGAATTCTCTATTTGTGAGAGCCTGAAGAACCAGAAGGGTTTGGGATAAAGTGCGGAGGAAGATTAGAGAATGGGTGGAGGCAGGGTGAAGGCTGGGTGTAGGCAGGGGTTAGACGAACTGAACACTGGGCCCAAATCCCGGACACAGCATGGCACGCTCCAGGCTTCATCCAGCCCCTCTTCAAAGAACTCTGAAATCTCTCCAGAGCCACTCAGACAAATTACAGTAATAAACAACAAGTCACCCCACCACAACACATACACACCTCCCAGGGGGAAAACTAACAGGCAGGATCCCGTTGCCCTGGCGACTGAACCCTGACCAGCCCGCCCTGCTGCTGCCCGTCTGTTTCCAACTTTGTTTATTTGTTTACTCAAAGACACCAGAGACAGCAGCAGCAAGGAAGGTTATCTTCACAGAGCTTAGACCAAAAAGGAACTGGAAAAAATGGAGAACCTCTAATTACATGTGATTTTGTGGGGCTAGAGTATTTGATTAGGAAAGATAAGCTGGACTGTGAGTGGGCTCTAATGACTGACTGGCCTACGGGAAATCTGGGTGTGCTTTGTTCATTTGTCTTCTTACTGTAAGTCACAAGTATCTATAAAAGCTGTAATTGTATCCTCATTTTACACAGCCTGCATAAAGATTAAAGAAAAACCCTTTGTTCTCTCTCATGTCTGTTTTCAAACAAAAGTCCATCTTGATGCTAAGAGATTCTGAAAGCACCTCAGGTACACACTGACTCATTATACCTGGCTACTGGTAAGTATTTTCCAAGAGCTCTGTTTTGGAACTGATCAGTGACTCTCATCCATCTGCTTTTGCAATTTGTCAATAAGAGCCTGTTAACTTGTGTTTTGATAGGGGAGGAGGCTAAAACACATTCTGCATGTCATCATTCCCACCCATTTTTGTCAGCAGTAAAACCTTGAAATGTATCAAAAGATAAAGAAATTTACCACTCATGTACTTGTCCACAGGTAGAAGTCTTTACCATGCCTCCAAGGCCAACAGCACTCAGAAGGTGTGGAATTTGACAAGGCAGTAACTCACAGCCTTCTACTGTAGCTCACATTCACATGGAAGCGCTAACAGAAAACCTATGAAGGCTCAGGAGAAGAGTGGGCGATCAATCACAGCTCTCTTCTTTTATCTGGTTTAGCTAAGAGGAAAGCCAGATAAACACTCTCTGCTACGATGTCTCCAAGGTCAATCCCCGTGTGACATTTAAGCCTCACTGGAGATCCACCAGACACCCAGGTGACAGAGGGAGAACAAGATGCACAGGCGGAGAAGAAGAGGCAAGGGCGGATAGACTGAAAGGCGCAGATCTTAAACGTAAATGTTTAAGTTCAGGAGCTGAGAGGGTGTGTACCTCCCAGAGCTTCTCTCGGGCTTATCAATCACTCTGATATCAGACAGTCATGGAAGGAATGTCAACAGCACTAACCTCTAACCCCATGTGTGAAGGCATTACAGTGGAGCACTGACCCCCAGGCAGCACTGCTCTAATGGAGATTTTATGGATGGTGTTTCACTTTATAGAGACTCAGAGCCTTACTGGGCGGCTCTGGGAGCCAGATGTGTTATATGGACAAAGTGGGTCAATTACTTGAGAATGAAAGAGCACTGGAATGCTTTTCTCAGGTAAAGGCACTAATATGTCAGTTAAATTTTACTCAAAGCGAAGAAGAATACTCACATAAAACAGCAAGTCGGTCTCCCACAAAACACATTTTCATTCGGCTAATTTGCCTGTTGTGTTCACTGTAACAAATTACCGTAAAAATACAGGAAATGTTTAACAGTAATGTGCCGCTGTTTGTGAATATACAGTCATGTGGGGGAAAAAAGGTTTTCACAGAATACTGTGCAGTCCTGTGAAAAACTAAGTGCAACATTACTGCTTCCACAGGCAGACCGTGCAGTGCACAAAGAAACTCTAAAACACATCTCAGACATTACTGGAATCATTTAGTAAGTTAAATGTCAAAGTTTATTATGGTAAAATTCGTTTATTTTTAAAACTATGGCATCTATGACTTTTTTTGTGAAGGTTACCAGGCGAAAGCCTCTTCTCAGTAAACACACAAAGTAGAATTTGCAAAGTTGCATCTGACAAGCCGTCTGGCCCAATGTTCTTTGAACAGATGAAAGCCCACAGTGGAGCCGTGTGGCCATAATGCACAGTACTTCATTTGGAGAAAACCAAATTTAACATATGAAAAATGTCAAGCACGGTGGTGGTGGGGTAATGATTTGGGCTTGTTTTACAGCCAAATAACCCGGGAACCTTGTAGTCACCGCGAACTCCTCTGCATATCCAAAGAGTCAAATGTGAAGCCATCTGTCTGACAACTAAACTCAGCTGAAATTTACCTCTCTTAAGAGAGCTGTACACACATGAATACCCACAAAAATCAATAGACTTAGGTCATCTTTTAAAGAAGAGAGGGCAATGATTCAACCTCAATGGTGCGAAATTCTGATAAAGCCATCCAGGAGATAAATAGTTTCTTTTTCATGACTGTTTTCAGATATTGCAAATACTGACACATTTTATAAAAAATATTAGCAGCAAGCTACACTACACGATTTGTATAATTTATTATAGTTGTAATGGCTGTATCCGATTTTATTTTATATCACACTTTGATTGTTGCGAATGATGTCATTTCCACTGTTTGTTTGACCAAGAACAATGTGAACGTCGGAACGGGCCACAGTGACCGAGTGTCCTGTAGCGATTTATGACATCCCTCGAGTGTTCATCTTCAGGGTCATCGTTAAATTGTTGAATACAGCAGACTCACCATAACTATGCTGTGCAAGGAAGTTGAGAAATTAAGGAAGCTGATATGTTGTCTGTCATAGTTTAAGAAAAAATGCTTGTAATCTAATGGAATAATTGCCTTTACAACTTGACTTTTCCATATACAACAACAAGCAACATTTTTATACATATACACAAGACAATAATAAGAAGAACAATAAGGAAGCTCTGAAAAACTATGCAGATTATGGTGATAGTGATCAAAGTAATGACGTCAGATGTCGTCATTACTGTGAGAACTTCAACAGCTGTGAAGACGGTGTAGATAAGCGGAGACTAGACTGATCAACGACATTTTGGTCTCATTACTCTTCCATTGGTCAAATTTCAGTTTAACCCATAGGGTGCATTAGACTATATCCTGGGTCAAGACAAAGGAAAGAGTCTAATGTACACTGTTTCTGTGAAAACACCTGTCCCAGTTCAAATCCCTGAACCATAGAAAAGTGACTAATTCACTTCATACTGACTTAAACAATTGACAGGAGGTGACAGAAAGCTGAACATCTTAACACGATTATAACAGTATTTCCAGATTATTTCTTGTTTCTGCAGATCTTTTTTCAACAACTTCTTCTTCTGGGTTTTGGGTGACAAAGAATAAGAGAACCAAAAGGCAACGATGGGATTAAAAAAATGTACATTTTAAAAATTGTTCCAACTCTGTGTGGAAACACTCTTGGGAAAACAAGAAAGAAACAGAGAGACACAGACAGAAAGTGAAGACAGTGAAAGGAATGATGGTGCAAGACGGAGAGTTAGTGCAAGAGAGCGAGATAAAGGGACAAGAAAAAGGCACAGAGAATGAGAGAGAAGAGAGATCAAATGTCAAGTCCACTGTGGTCCATTTTGCCCGGAGACAGCTGCAGCCACAACTGACAAATCCAGAGGGGCCCCCTTCCTCTATAGGCACCGGGAAAGCACCGGGAATTATCAAGCGTCTCAGCTCTCTCCGCTCCTTAGGGAAGCTTGCTCTCACTCTTTCCCTCCCTGTCTCGCTCTTTAGTTAAAGGAGAAGAGGGTCATGGCCAGTCCCACTTTCAGAGCCTCCACTGATACCCCTGTTCCGCATTAGTCCAGCCAGCTCCCCAGGAATCCTAAAAGAGGGTAAATCCTGAAGATTCAGGGGGCACGGTTCTCTCCCACCCTCCCATGCTTCCTTCTTCTACTTCCATATGTTCTTTCATAATGATTTGTATGCGCGTGTTAAAGGAATGTGGAAGTAAGAGGTGGGGGAAAGTGTGAACAGCTGTGATGAACTGTCGTCTGGGGCATGATAATATACCCATGTCATTAAGGCTGGACATTGCTACAGCTTACATCTGTATGCGCATTTAGGTAGCTTTTAAAACAAGCAGTTCAAAGGAGGCCACAGCTTGGCGATACCCGCTGCGTCCGTTAAATAAGGAGAATAAAATGAGCAAAGTGAAATTAATACAACCTACTGCCAGAGAGAAAGAAAAAAAAAGCAGACTGCGGATATTGGTGTATTAAAAAGGGGTAATCAGGTGTGTGTGCTGGGAGGAGGAAGGGGGAGGGAGGAGCAGTAGCTACAAGGGTGAGAAAGGTAGGAGGTTTTGATGTTTGGAAAAGGAGTGCAGCAGGGGAGCACATCATAATGTATCTATTGAAGTTCAGAGCTCTGTGTTGGATACAGTACATCTGTACCCCATTTCCCTCTTTTCCCCCAGCTGTGCACTCTCACGTGTACAGGAACAATGAGACCCAGGATCATAAATTCCCTCATTCTGTCTCTCGCTCCGCATAAGTCTCCCCTAGCATCCATGTTTTGCGCTTTTAATCTCTTCCGCTATCCTTTTCCGTCTCTCTTCCGCACCAACAATGACACTCCTATTTTATCCCTTCCTCTCTTTTTGATTTAATGCAGGTGTTGCAAGCTCTTACTGTTAAATTTAACGTCTGCCTCAGATTGCTGAGTTGGCTGCAGCCACTCCTCTCAGGCACAGCTCTGCAAAAAGCTTGAATTAATTGATTTCCTCTCGGTAAGAGGGGTCATGTCTTCTGCTCTGGTTCCTGACATCCCTTACTCTTCCCTCCCCTCACACTCCCCATCTCCTCACCGCCTGACTCTCAGTGTACCGTTCTCCCCCCAGTCCCTAAACCCCTACGACCACTCTGTAATGCAGGAGAATGGAAGTATCAGTTGGCCCCGTCAGGTCCGCTGGGGTCTGTGTGCGCGGTAAATGAAATATGGTAGCTGTCGCATTAGGAAATCCATTGAAGTTAATGAGGGCCGGTGTTCTGTGCGGAGCCACATCTGCTGCTGGTTAGGCGCCAACAGCCCCCCATCCAGACATTACTATTGGGACCGTGGTGGAGATCAGAGGGATGGGGGTTGATACAGATGGGGAAACTGGACCTGGGGTATTGAGTGGTATTGGCCAGCGGTTGGCTTGGGATAGTGGCTGAATGGCTGAGAGGCCGTGACCTCCAGGTTATTTGTGTGGGTGGCTGGATTGAGCATCGAGTAATGGATACTACATTGTTATCAGAGTGATCAGCTGGCTAAGCTGTAGCAAAACCACGGAAATAGCCATTCCACACCCAACATACAATGTCAAGCCCCCCACAGGTGTGACTTTCTCAGAGTATATGATATTTCACTGCCTACAATTATATAAGCTGGGTTGTTACATTGAAGGTTAAGCAATAAAACAACTAAACTGTCTTACATTATTGGTAATGAGCTGTGAAGCAGCTCTTAGTCATTTGTTACTGTGGGATATTGCAGGTTAATGGAGCATAATTTTGACATGGCTGCTCACAACAAAATCTTGAGTCATCCCTTGTTACTTCACATTTTGCTTCCAAGAAGCCAGACTTTTTAAAATAATTTTTAAGTGGTCTTTAGCTATAGTTTTCCAGGCTTTCTGGAGGTCATAGAAGTTTTTCTATGGACAATGAATGGTTTTTCACTAATTTTCAGTCCAGCCCTTGTTCCTGATCATTTCCAAGAAATTTTTTTTTTTTTTTTTTTAGTTTGTTAAGTTTCTTTATTAAGCTACTTAACATTGACCTGAGCCATTCAAGCTTAAAAAGACACCAAATTCATTGGAATGAACCATTGGTGTGTCTAGAAATGATAGACAGCTTCGCAAAAAACGCTTTTAAATTGTATCTATAGCTTTGTAGCAGCCTGACGAAAACACATACTTTGTTCGCATTTTTTTAGTTGAATCTGTGAAAAATCCCAAAGATAAGAGTTTGACAGACCTGTTAGCCAAAAACATGTCATATCTCGGTATTGTGTGCCCTTAAAATATCTGAGGAAACCTTAACAAGTGGAGGACAAAAGAAGAAGTGGCAGGCCTAACAAACTATCTATAGCACATGAAACTATCTGATATCCATGTCCAGGGAGAAAATCCAGCAAACATCTGACACAGGACCTTAATAATGCTGTTCACCGAAATATCATCAGAAATGGTCTCAGTGGCTGTCAAAAAGTGATTCTTAAGGAAGGCAAACAGGGAAAAAGATCCAGGTATGCTAAATTACACAAGAACTGGACTGAAAATCAGCAGCCACAGATCTTATAGAGTGATTATAGAGTGAGTAAAACATACCTGGATAGAAAAACACACAATGTAACACTATGAGTCATGGACTGACCTCCCCAGCGCTCAGATCTCAGCATTATTAAAGCACTGTAGGATCATCTCAACAAAAAACAGAACAAAAGTCAGTCTACATCCAAAAAAGAGCTTTAAATCTCCTTCAAGAAACATGCAGAAGTATTCCTGAAGACTACTTGAAGAAATTACAAGAAATGTAGCCAGGCTCAACTGAAGAAAATAAGGTCGTCATAACAAATATTGACTTTCAAGCTTGTTAGAACTGTACAGACTGCTTTATATACGGTATTTCGATAACTTTTTGTACACGCTTCAATAAAATACCCCACTTATTTTATTTTCATACTTCTTTGTTACTGTTATTGTTTAAAAAATTCTCAAATATGGACTAAACAATGTATTTATCATTCTATTTCCCATTTTCCTAGTAAACTATAAAGAAATGTGGGACTTCTTGAGACTTTTGCAGGGACGCTACACAACAATCAAAGTCTTTACCATAAATTTTAGGATTTATCATACAATCACAATGTACAACAGCTGACCTGCACCCTTAGGTGTGTGGCCTAAAAGAGAGATAATGACAACCAAACAATAAAGATGAGATAAGTAAACCTAATGTGACAGAGCTGACCGCTGCTTAAACAGTAGTCACAGAGCTCAAAGAACAGAGTTTTGTCAAGGAGTGACAGACACGGCAGGGTCAAAAGTTTAATGATAGCGTGTGTGTGAAACATGGTGAATGGGCAGTGTATTGACACACAGACAAACGGTTCAAAGCTGCCTTGAATGGCCGGTCACAGCTCTTTAAGATCAAACTTTGAGTGCCCGACTGATGGGTTTGGGGTTGCCAGTTCAGACGAGGCCTCGAGACTGTGGAATCTGCTTTTTTCTAGAGGATTTTTTTGTTATCGGGTCAAATATTTGCTAATTAGTTTTACTTTACCTGCTCAAAGATCCAGATGGTAGAGGGTTAACTGTATCAGATCAAAGGGTATTTGCTTTTTGCTCACAGAGTTGACATTGTACTTTTCTCTATTTAACCACTCATCCAGTTCTCCAAATAGTTGAATTAAAAAAAAATGCAAATATTGCTTCACCGTGTTATGTTTTAATATAAGCAGAGATGAAGTGCATGGAGACCTTTGATGTAATTAATATATATTTACTTACAGCATGTTTTTTACTGCAAAAACAGCAATCGAAATACTAGAATCAGACTCTACATACATAAATTGTGTTTTATGTATGCAAATTGGTGATTGATTGATAAAACTGACCTGACATCGCCTAAAGAAAATGACTGAATAGTGCATAAAAAGGGGGTGCATAGTTTATCTCTGGCTAGAACAATCAGCAGAAGAATGAAGGTGAAGAAATGGTCTCTTAACCCCTTGTCAAATCACAAAATAACCCACCCATCGTCAGCCATAGCAGGGGGTCAGTACATGCACTGAGGTGTCAGCTCATTTGTCAGCTACAGTTCAGTTCAGGGAGCATCTTCCCTGCGCCATCCATCTTTGCTGTGAATTCTGTGTGTGTGTCCGTGGTGTGTGTATGTTTCACGCCATTTGTCAATAGTTCAGAGTGCATCTTCACTCATTCATCTTCAGCAAGCGTCTTAAGTGTGCATTCTTTGTGTCCATTAGTGCTCGGCGTGCATAATGGATGAATGGGTTGGGGTCTGTCTTCTTGCCTCAAACTAAATGTACAACTTTCCACAATAGTGTTAAAACAGCCCTTTGATCCGCAAACATCAATATACACAAACGCTAACTGCTCTAGTTTTATATCGGTGGTATTAGCAATATAACATTGATTTTGATATATGAAATCCTGTCACTGAAAGGGAGGGAAATCGAAAACTTCAATGCCACTTGAACACCGGTTCCAAGTTTTCCAAAGCATCAGAGTTGTATGCGTCTATGCTTATCAATTCCTTTATCGGTGCCTAGGGATGGGTATTGATAAGATTTTCACGATTCCATTTTCGATTCTGTTTAACGATTCGATTCTTTATTGATTCTCTTATCGATTCTTTTTAAAAAAGGAGAACACTAAGGTCGATTAGCTTAGAACTTTGTTTTATATCTTGAACAAGAGAGAAATTTAGGAGTAACATGGCCTTACAAACCCAACAGTGAGATCTTAAGAGATCCACAGCCTACGGCTCTTCGATGGGGTGTCACAGGGTCCCCGGGAAAAAAAATTGTAAATGTAAAATAATAAAATAAATATTCTTCTGTAGCAAAACAAATTATAACATAAATTATTCAGTGGCAATTACATATCAAGAATATCCAGTGATGTCCCTGCCTACAATTAAACACATTCACTTACCGAAAATCGGGGGCATCTGCTGTGGCAAATGGGTGCAAGCCTTTTACCACAAACTTAGTCACTGCTCGGTGACATTCGTCTATCCTGGCCTGAAAGGAGACGCTACCGGTAGACTGCAGCGAGAACTGCCAGCATCTGAGCCAGCCAGACTCTGTCTGTCTCTCTCATCATGGTCACCTAAATGCAGCGCACAGTAATGGCAGGTTTTGTAATAATGCAGATCGCGCTAACATAATATGGACTGTTAGTTGATTATTTACCTGCCGCATTAACGGGAGAGGACGTGCAAACGTTACCGCTGCTGCTTTGAGATTCACGAGTCCGGAGCGGAATTAAAAACACGACATTCATTTAATGTTATCGTGTGTTTTGTGAGCAAATGCTTTTGCATATCCATAGTGTTTCCTCCCTTAAATGAAATATCTACTTTGCAAGTATTGCAAGTTGCCCTGTTGTCATCCGTTCTCGTAAAGTATAACCAAACTTTTGAGCGTTTGAGCCGCCATGTTTCCTGCCAGGTAAATGAAGCTCCGCAACGTGGTGACGTCATTCGGGGCGACTGGAATCGATAAGGGAATCGTTTACAAAAATGGCAAACAATTCCAAGGAATTGAAACAGTGGGAACCGGTTCTCAACAAGAACCGGTTTTCGATACCCATCCCTATCGGTGCCTGTGGCTGCTGCGATTGGACACTTATTGGAAATCAGCAATGTCATACACGTGTATCATGGTAGTGAGGACAAAGCATTGCTTCGCAAAGAAAGATTATAACAGTGCTAGTTGCAATGGCTGTAACACGATTATTTCATCCTAAAACATCTTTTTATGCAACATGAGATTCACTTCCAGGGTTGCCATGTATTTGACGCTCTATGTATGTGTACAACAAGAGATACTGCTACTCATGTAAACTATTGTTTACATGACTGAAATCCGGCATAAAGTGAAACAAATAAACAAACATATAAAACTGCTACAAGAATCAATAACAGACTTTATAAAGAATCGCATCTATAAGACGATTCGATCATTCGCATCTGTAGTCACTAACAAAATATGACAAATATAAAGGTTTTATAAGCATGCATGTAACAACATATGCATGCTTGAGCTCCACTGTGCATGATGACATACAGTCAGGTCCATAAATATTGGGACATCGACACAATTCTAACATTTTTGGCTCTATACACCACCACAATGGATTCCAAATGAAACGAACAAGACATGCTTTAACTGCAGACTGTCAGCTTTTATTTGAGGGTATTTACATCCAAATCAGGTGAACGGTGTAGGAATTACAACAGTTTGCAAATGTGCCTCCCACTTCTTGAGGGACCAAAAGTAATGGGACAGAATAAGAACCATAAATCAAACATTCATTTTTTAATACTTGGTTGCAAATCCTTTACAGTCAATCACAGCCTGAAGTCTGGAACACATAGACATCACCAGACGCCGGGTTTCATCCCTGGTGATGCTCTGCCAGGCCTCTACTGCAACAGTCTTCAGTTCCTGCTTGTTCTTGGGGCATTTTCCCTTCAGTTTTGTCTTCAGCAAGTGAAATACATGCTCAATCGGATTCAGGTCAGGTGATTGACTTGGCCATTGCAAAACAGTCCACTTCTTTCCCTTCAAAAACTCTTTGGTTGCTTTTGCAGTATGCTTTGGGTCGTTGTCCACCTGCATTGTGAAGCGCCGTCCAATGAGTTTTGAAGCATTTGTCTGAATATGAGCAGATAATATTGCACGAAACACTTCAGAATTCATTGTGCTGCTTTTGTCAGCAGTCACATCATCAATAAATACAAGAGAACAAGTTCCACTGGCAGCCATACATGCCCACGCCATGACACTTCCACCACAATGCTTCACTGATGAGGTGGTATGCTTAGGATCATGAGCAGTTCCTTTCCTTCTCCATACTCTTCTCTTCCCATCACTCTGGTACAAGTTGATGTTGGTCTCATCTGTCCATAGGATGTTGTTCCAGAACTGCGACGGCTTTTTCAGATGTCGTTTGGCAAACTCTAATCTGGCCTGCCTGTTTTTGGGGCTCACCAAAGGTTTACATCTTGTGGTGAACCCTCTGTATTCACACTGGTGGAGTCTTCTCTTGATTGTTGACTCTGACGCACATACACCTGCCTCCTAGAGAGTGTTCTTGATCTGGCCAACTGTTGTGAAGGGTGTTTTCTTCACCAGGGAAAGGATTCTTCGGTCATCCATCACAGTTGTGTCCCGTGGTCTTCCTAGTTTTTTGGTGTTGCTGAGCTCACCAGTGCGTTCCTTCTTTTTGGGAATGTTCTAAACAGTTGTTTTGGCCACGCCTGATGTTTTTGCAATCTCTCTGATGGGTTTGTTTTGTTTTTTTCAGCCTAATGATGGCTTGCTTCACTGGTAGTGACAGCTCTTTGGATCTCATCCTGGCAGTTGACAGCAACAGGTTCAAAAAGCAAACAGCACACTTGGAATGAACTCTGGACCTTTTATTTGTTCATTGTAATTGGGGTAATGAGGGAATAACACACACCTGGCCATGGAACAGCTGAGAAGCCAATTGTCCCATTACTTTTGGTCCCTTAAGAAGTGGGAGGCACATATACAAACTGTCATAATTCCTTTACTGTTCACCTGATTTGGATGTAAATACCCTCAAATAAAAGCTGACAGTCTGCAGTTAAAGCATGTCTTGTTCGTTTCATTTGGAATCCATTGTGGTTGTGTATAGAGCCAAAAATGTTAGAATTGTGTTGATGTCCCAATATTTATGGACCTGACTGTATGTACAAAACTTAACAGTAGAAGGCTCTTTATACATTGAGCTGCCGAATACACGCTCCTACACCGAAAGTCGACTTTTTCTTAGTGTAAAGTCTGTAAACATGCAGTTAGATGTTAACTTTTATTGCACACTTATACATTTGTTTTATTCAATTAGGAAAAATACTTTTTTCTTAGAGCTTTTTAGAACTTTTTTGTTGGGGACATTTATCTTGAGTCTGCTTTAACCTTAGCAAACAGGGTTAGCCATGTTACCTCACAAGACCTTATATAAATCACTTATTTGTTTGTTAACCTTATTGACCCAGGGCCTCGCAGTGTAGAGCTTGGCTGGGTTTTGTTCTAAATCCTTTGGTTCCCTCCCACATACAAAAGACCAGCATTAAAGGGATGCTGAAGAAAGAAAGACTCTGTGTCTGTCTTTTAGTCTGTGTTTTCATGTATAATACATTGGCAATGCATGAGAAATTATAAGGTCCAGAATGTCATAATCTAAAGCAGTGTGGTGCGTCTGGGAATCGGTGATTATGTGCCTCGGCAGCTCTCTCTCTCTATTTATATCAACAGCCTTTCAGCTGCTGCTAGATATGAGTGAAAAAAACGGAGCTGACTGCTACCAAGTCCTGTGAATCTGTGTTCTTCCTGCATACTTGGCGTTAGATCAAGGTGAATCGGGCATGAGCAAGGGAATGAGCTAAGTAAAGTAAGACTGTGTGTGTGTGTGTGTGTGTATACTCTCGGCCCTCATTAGTAAACGCCAGCCTTGCGTTCACAGTATGAACACACCATTTCTCCCCTTCCCCTTGTTCTCGGCCCCCTTTAAACTAAATGAGGTTAATAAACTCAAGACTTTACTACCATCACCAACGCCATCCCTCCACCACCTCCTACCTCCTTCTTCCTTCATCTCTACCTCCACCTCGCCCTGCACTCCTGAGCCAGCAGTCCTCCACCTCCTTTTTTCCTCCTAAGCCTCCCTCCCTCTTTTATCTCAGCTGAAATGCTTTCTTCCTCTTTTCCTCACCTCTTTTTTATTGTCATTGTTGCGAGGCAAAAGCTATGGGATTTCCTCCCTCTTTTTCCCAGGACAGAGCTGCAATTACAGCTCAGGAGAGAAGAAGACCAGCTGTGCAGGGGAACCGAACTGAGAGCTGCATACAGGTGTAGCAAGAAGACAAAGGGCGCCTCCCAGAGGGAAGGAAGTCAAACTGCTAATATTTCCGCCCCAGTAATTTTTCTTCACTTCAAAGCAGAAGCGCGCTTTGAGTCAGCGCTCATGACTGTTTTAAAAAAGTACAAGGGCAGGGTTATCATGACCAGAGAGGAAAAAAACTCGTCATGAGGAATATTATTCTGTTATGACCTGGTTCGCGTCCTCAGCAATAAACCACAAGTGAGTACAAGCTAGCTTTGGCAAGAACAAACAGTAATACCAACAAAATGTAAAGAATGCACCAAAGAGCCTTGGGTGCTCCTACCTCGGACAGCATGTTGACAGTGACATCCTAAAAGCAGAAAATACTCAAGATATTACTGAAAAGGGCACACAACCAACCAAGGTCAAACTCAAGACAGCTGCGTCCTGCATGCATAGACAGGAATGCTGTTCAGGTTGGCAAAAATATCATATGTCAATTCATAATAGGTTAAGTGAGTGAATGGCTGTGAAGCATGCATTGTTCATGCTGCTGTTTGAGTTGTTTTCCCTTTCATCTTTATGCTTCTATCCTCAATCAATGAAGTACAAGTTATACTCCCTGTTTTATTTCCCTGACTTATCATGCCTTCAAAATATTTCGAGTCATGCCAAAAATTATTAGTGTTTTTAAAGAAATGTGTGATTATTTGATATCTGGGGCTGCCTCCGAACAAAAGGTTTAAGTGTTATTTTCAGCTCAGTTCTGGCCACGGTGTTCCTCTGATCATATGACTGAGGGGGACTTTAGTCTGCGGTGTGAAGCTGGAAAACTTTCCTCAGTTTTACTGTTGTGGCCCAGAATGAACCAATAGTACGTTTCTTGTGACTCTCATTATTAATCACGACTTCAAGCCGTCAGTAGCATTCCAGGACAATATGATCCTTTTGAAGAAATCTTGAGATGTGTTCACGTATGTCCTTAATTTTTTTCCCGGAAAAACCTTAAGCACATACTCTAAGTATAAAAAATAGCTTGATGTTGGGAGTGTAACTATTGACATTTGCAGAATGGTCCTCAATAAAGTATTTTCAGCAGCCACTTTGTTAGGTACATCTTTTTAGCAGCACGTTGGACCCTTTCTGCCTTCTGAGCTGCCGTAATTCTTTGTGTCACAGATTCAACAAGCTGCTGGAAACATTCCTTAGGGATCTTGGTTTATATTGACGTGATAGCATCACACAGTTGCAGCAGATCTGATGGCTTCACATACATGACAGGAATCTTACAGTCCAACAAAATCTCAAAGCTACTCTATTGGATTCATATCTGTTGACTATATTCAAGAAACCACTTTGAGATGATTTGAGTACGTTACCCTGTTAGAAGCAGCCATCAGAAGATGGGTAAACTAAAAGGATGGACATGGTCAACAATAACACTCGAGTAGGATGTGGCCTAGTAACAAAGCTCACTAGGAGCCCAAATATCCCCCGCACCGTTTCGCCAAGAGCACCTGCTTATATGTTTTTCCAACCTTCTATCGTCCAGTTTTGGTGATCCTGTGTGAACTGCAGCCTTTTTAGTTTCCTGTTCTTAGGCAAATCCAACTTCTGATGCTTTGGTCTTCTGGTGGTCTCCTTTAGCCCATCTGTTTCAGGTTTCAACGTGTTGTGCACTTGAAGAAGCTTTTCTTCATGCCCTATTTGGAATGAGTAGTTATTTTAGTTACTGTTGCCTTCCTATCAGTTTGAAGCAGCCCAGCCATTTTCCTGTGACCTCAGTGATGCATTTATGCCCTGAGAACTGTTGCTCACGGGATATTTTCTTTTTCAGACCATCCTCTGTAAACCCTAGGGATAATTGTGTGGGAAAATCCCAGGAGATCAGGAATTTCGGAAATATACACTATACACCACATTCAAAGTTTACTTTGAATTTCCTTTCTTTCCCATTCTGTTTGAACTACCCATACTCAGTTTGAACTTCAACATGTTTACATGCCTAAATGCATTGTTAATACTTAATCAGTCATTGCCAGCACAGACAATATTTGTATCAGTGGGATCTAGTCATCAGTAGTAAAGGGTCTCTGTGTGTTATTTATGGACAAAAAGAAAAATGTAATCCCCCGAGATGAGAAATCTTTATATATTTGCCATCTGACAAGTAGTTCTGATGAAACAGATTGACCACTGAAATTTGATTCCATTCTCCTCCTGCGCTGTACCATCATCCTTGTCCTCCTGGCATTAAATGAATAATCCTAAAACTACTGTCCAACACGTTCCATTTGATGGACGCTTTTATCCAAACACTTCTGGGATGAGATACTTGGCCCCAACTGGAAGTGAACCCTTGACCCCAGTAGCACTGCCAGATCCACTCCACACAGGATCACACTATTAAAAAGACTTTGATATGTGCCTGTTCAACTTCAGCTATCAGCTGCTTGCAATGTAATGTTTCCTAACAGCTGTCACACTGTCAGATTGTCTGTGTGTGTGTGTGTGTGTGTGTGTGTGTGTGTGTGTGTGTGTGTGTGTGTGAGCGTAACAAAGAGAGTGATGGCAGCAGGAGCCCATGTCAGTCCCGTGGGACAGTCGGAGAGGAGCAGACGGTTGTGTCGTTTCACTGGAAACATATGGTGAAACTCAAGTGTGTAATTTACCTAGGACTATGGGTGGCCCCAAGGAGCACATACACACATGTGTAAGCACACATGCACACAGTGAGAGGGTGTAATTTACCTGGGGCCTATGGGTGGCCCAGTATCCCATTGCACTTGTCATACACACAGACAGCTCAAACACAGTTCACACACGCTGACAGAGATAGAGAGACTGAAACTAATTTCCCCAGGCCTGCAGACAGGAGAATAAGAAATCACACGATGACAGAGATGTTAAGAGATCAGCACTCTGATCCGGTAGAGTGAGACTGTGCTATATTGGCCCAGTGGAAGACATTACCTCAAAATCTCAATCTGTGGGAGTTGCTGAACACCCTCACATCCTCTCCGATTCATCAACCTGCCTGCTTTTCAAGAGCTATCCCACCTTAGAGAGAAAAAGAGATGAAGGTCATGGGAGTACCAGGGAAAGGGAGGAAGACAGATTAGAAGAGCATGTCCCTCCCTACATTCCTACAGTGTGGTGTGTGGCACTGTAACTATCATCAGGCCTCCATCCTTTGCAGTTGGATGTTATTGAGGGGGTGAGGTTATGTCTCCTCAAACCCTTATGCCACACCTCGATTTCACAGCAACCGTGAATGGAGTGTATCTAGTTTCAGCATGAGGATTGACAGACAGGTTGCCCCAGACGTTTATAGTTGGCACTGTTTAGAGCGTCTGTCTGTTAGGGAGGGCTGGTATGATAGTCTGTCTGCAAGTTACTGTATGTGTCTGTGTGTGTGTGAGCAAGACACAGAGACAGAGAGAGAAAGAGAGCGAGAGAAAAAAAAACAAAAAAACTGGTGTTTGATCTTCTTTCCCAGCCAACGGGCTTCAACTGCACTCCAGGTGCAGCAGTCAACCTGAGGGCAGGGGAGGCACATACAGTTTAAATCACACACACATACGCACACCAGCAACGTTTCCCTAGAGCAGTAACACGGACTGTGTAACTTTGTGGTTTACCAGTTCAGTGGTGTCGCTGTGGAATGCTCCTAAAGACTCGGTAATGCGCTGCAACATAAACATTTCTGTTGCCGCCTCCACATGGGAACTTCAGCCTCAAAGAGAAATACCGAAAAAGGTGAAAGGGCCTGCAGGTTCAGTAGGTAGCATAATGACGACACGCAGGACAGGCTCTCAGTCAACTGTATACAGAAGCACATGGAGTTGGTTTTCTTTGCTGCAGGTCACATCTAATTAGGCAGAGAATAAATTAGCCGGAGTAAACACAGTGTGTACAACACTGCAGCGATGTGGAAACCTATTTGTTCAACAGGTGCAGAAGATTTGGCAATTGGACTAAAACAATTACAAAACCATTAACTCTAGCAGATACCCTGTGAATTGCTGTATATCACAGTTAAAGGCTTTCTTCCACTCCATGACCCTAAATGTAACACGAGTCCTCACTCCCTTTATTCCGCTCTATCTCCACACAGGGAATCTGTGTGGTCCATAATGAGCTCAGCAAACATCTGCTACTCCTGTATTAGAGACCATTTTCTCCACATCTCATCCTGTAATATGGAGAAATTAGAGTGCAGGGACTCATTGAGCATGTTTATACACACACACACACACACACACTCACACTCACAGTGAGCAGACATAACATAAGGAGTCCAAGAGTTTTTATACTACCCAACTGACGCTCTAACATACCATCTCAACACCACAATTTTCCATCCACAACAGTAAAACACTACCGGGTGTCTTTGGTGTGTGTGCTCCTTGAATACCAAGGTTCTGGGTTACAGCTGCCAGGTTTAGCCCATAAACCCCTTAGAACATGAACGGATGGAAAAATCGACCCAAAAAAACATCTCAGTTAACCTGCTTGTTTGGAATCATCCTGTCATCATTAGTTTAAATAAAACATTATTTGTTTATTTAGCGCGGCAGGAGTTTCTCCTCAAAACAGTGCGCGAGTTATATAACTGCTAACGGGAGGCGACTTGAGTAGAGAAACACCGCCACCTGGTGTCACAACTCCAAACAAAGAACACAGACCATAACGAGACAATGAAATTCAGTTGTAACACATGCAGGGTTAATTAGCTTTATTGCAGACGACACTTAACATCGCATACTGTGAATGTCACAGCTAAAATCAGTGACACTGGAAGAACTCCTCAGCAGACTGATACGCAGACATGAAGAAGACAATGCTTTTACAAATAGAACATCAATATCCATATTCACTTCTTGTTAGATAAAGAGGTGTGGCTGTTGTAAACCACTTGGAATAAGACTTGATTTGTTCCACATCCATGACCGCCTCATCTTCCAATTTTGAAATGTCTGCACTGATGGTAAAAAGGAAAAAAAGTTGTTTGTTTCACTTGCTCATCTCCTGCTGGACTTCTTTGATGATTTGCTCCTCCAGTTTGGATGTGTCGTACTCTTTTAGCATGTCATACTCCAGCCACGGCTGTGCCCACTTCTGGGCATGCTCCATCTGTTCTGGGGTCAGGGAGAGGTCGAAGCGGATGCCCTGGATGTTGAACTTAGGCCGTTCCCAGCGTTTAGACCATGGCTTTGGATGCATCCTTACCTTGATCTGGAGGACGGATAAAAACAAGTAATTGTTTTTGGTTCAACATGCTGCAGTTTTATTCTTGCATATTAGGTCTGTTAAACAGATAGACTGGACTGGGCTCAACACTTAGCAAATCCCACACATTTGGCCTATTTATTTCACCATTGCTACAAATAAGACCTGTAGTAATATCAGTAATGATAAATGAATGTTCATCAAAAATATTTAAAAAACATTGAGTGTATTAGACGAGTTTGCTTTGGAGAAGCCCAACTTGATCCAGCTGTTTCAGTTCACCTTTAAGTCCTCTCACCTTGTTGACAGGCACCTCTCCAGTAGGTGAAAAAGGCACTGGCTTCATTTCGGGGTCCACAGTGCTGTACTGGGGCAGAGCGTCTCTCAGGTACATCAGATTATCGTCTAGTCTTTTCTCCAGCTTCAGCACCTCAATGTTCTGAATACGAGGGCTGTACAGCTCATAGCAGATCTCCACACCTAGGTCAAAAACACAGGCGTACATTATTAAAACATGCGTTATCCCTGATCACCTGGCTCACGACTCCTACTGGCCAAACACTTCAATCTGACAGCCTTTCTGCATCTACAAACTTTACGTTTTATTACTCAACTTTTTTTGGTCGGAGGTATTTGGTATTAAGTTGATCTTCCAGTGGTTACCATGCTGCTTTGATCCCTCATGGCACTCACATTATAATATCATTAACTCTTTCATCCATCCATCCATCCATCCATCCATCCATTCGCTTCCGCTTATCCTTTTCAGGGTCGCGGGGGGCGCTGGAGCCTATCCCAACTGTCATAGGGCGAGAGGCGGGGTACACCCTGGACAGGTCGCCAGTCTGTCACAGGGCTAACACACAGGGACAGACAACCATTCTCGCTCACATTCACTCCCGCATTCACACCTATGGGCAATTTGGATTAACCAATTAACCTATCCCCACTAACTGCATGTCTTTGGACGGTGGGAGGAAGCCGGAGTACCCGGAGGGAACCCACGCAAACACGGGGAGAACATGCAAACTCCACACAGAAAGACCCCGGCCTGATGGTGGAATTGAACTCAGGATCTTCTTGCTGTGCGGCAACAGTGCTAACCACCGTGCCACTGTGCTGCCCTAACTCTTTCATCTGTGTACCAATTCATAAGACTCTTGTGCTTCTTCTACATCTTGTTTTGTTTGCTTCGTTTATGGGTTGGCTCAATCTCACCTTATCTCTAGCATCTGCTTCTGTCACACCAACCCTCTGCATGTCCTCCTTCACTACATCCATGAATCGCTTTGAGGTCTTCTTCTTTTCCTCCTGCCTGCCCAGTATATTAACTATACCTCCTTTGTACATGTCCAAACCATCTCAGCCTTGCCTTTCAAACTTTGTCTCTAAACCATTAAACCTAATAAGTTCCTATATATTTACTTCTAATCTTGTCCATCCTGGGCACTCCCAATAAAACCCTTAACATCTTCAGCTCATCCTCTTAACTTTTTATTAGTATCTCAAACCACACATCACAGCAGGTCTCAATATCCATCTCGTAAACCTTCCTTTTTAGTCTCACTGCTAAAAAGTGAGACTAGAAAGGAACTCGTATCCACCCTGCTTGCACTCTCTTCTTCATCCCTCTTGTGCACCATCTGTTGCTTTGGCTGTTTGACCCTAGGTATTTAAACTCATCTATCCTCACTATCTCTCTACCTCACCTTTCCACCAGTCTCCCTCTCATTCACATGTGTATTCTGTCTTGATTCTACAGATTTTCATTCCTCTTCTTTCCAGAGAACACGTCTCTCTCTTCCACCTGCTCCTTACTCTCACTACAAATCATAATGTCGTCTGCGAACAACACAGTTCACAGTTCCTGCCTAATCTCATCTCTCAACAATCCGTGATATAATCCTAGAACACCGCTGTCTTCCTCTCCTTGTGCATGTCCTGGACCATGCTCACATACTTCTCTGCTGCTCCTAATTTCCTCATGCAGTACTACAGATCCTCTGCATTCAGAAGACATTTCTTACAAAACAAACAAACCTCACCTTGGTTATTAATGATGTTCCTCAGGACAAATGTGGCCCCCAGCCCTTTTCCTCCTCTCTGGATGCAGATGCCAACGAAGCGGTTGCTTTTCCCACTGGCATTTGGATCAGCCATAGTCACAGCTAGAATACTCCCTGAAACCAACAAAACAGTTATAAATCTCCACATTCAGGTCAAAATATTCAAATGTCTCATCATGCAGTGGTACTACACCTGACAGTTTAGGTTCTTACCAACATAAAATTCAGGAATGTTGAGCACTTTTCTTCTGCGAATCATGTCTTTCCTCTCAATAGAAAACTTTAAAGGATCTGTTCTCTGTCTAGGAGGGATAAACTCTGGGCTCAAGAACCTAAGGAAAGATGAGCAGGCGGGACAAGTTACAAAAAAAAATCATATTTACTCCCTCATACACACTTCACACTATGTCACTGAAATTTTGAGGTGTCTGCTCTGCAAATGAGCGTCATACTTTCGGAGAGATGCCACAGTCTGTGTCTTGTCTACGATGACAGGTTTCGATGGAGGGACGAATTTCGGCGATTCGCTGTCATTCCCAGCAGCACGAAGACACGGAGATGTAGACAGAAACCCTGAAATCGAGAAGAAACTAAGACTGTCTTGTTTCTCATCAGTTAGCTGTAAACCTAAGGGTTAAGCATGTTATTTTTTGGAGAGGTTGTTTCTAGCATTAGCTCCGTTAGCTCAGAGTGGACACACCGGCGCGTCCAACGACCTGTCAGGAAAATACACAGTTATATGACAATACAGAAGATTTAAAAAAGTTAATCCATTTACTTACGCTCATTTTGGAGCTGCAAGTTTCGCAGTAACCTCAGTGAGATTATAAATCTGTCCAGCCTTTTAGTGCAGGCTGCCATGATTGACCTTCTGTTGTCGCGTGTGAGACTGTACGGAAGCCGTGTGGGTCAAACGTACTTGAAACGCGAATTCTCCAAGCTGTAATGCGGCAAGTTGCCCACAAGATGGTGAAACTGTTCTTTCATTTGATATCGGTTGGTCCTGACATTCCATAATAATAATTATTATTATTATTATTATGGCATGTCAGGAGAATAATAATAATAATAATATTTTTTATTAGTAGTATTATTATTATTATAACTATAATTATAATTATAATAATATGTTCAGAGATGGTGACGACATTATTAAGGCGCTAAGTGCTTCACGTGCTGACAGTTAGCTTTCTAGCTATTTAAGTTCTTGCTTAAGTAAAACTTTAGCAAAATGTGTCCAAAATAGCATGGCACAGGGCACACCGTACTGATAAAAATCCCACGTCAGTTATTTTATATAGAAGAGCAGTGGTTAGAAAAAAAATAATTAAGTCAGAAGTATGTAGCATTTGTATGGTCTTTCTCGTTATGTTGGAGCTTCTTGTAACAGGTATAACCTATAGGCTGTCACTATAGTCTGTTATTACTCTGTTTTAAGTCGTATTTTATCAGATTGGTCGTTGTAGCTGTCAGATTACGAAAGTAGACTGTCTCTGCGATATAAAGTGGAAAATAGATATAATATACATAAGTAACATAGACACAGCTGTCAATTAGGACTCAAACGTTGCACTTTTAAGAAAAAAAAAAGACTTCCTAAGCTAACTCTGGCTCTTTGAGACCATGCAGGGGAGCGTCGATCCCGCAGGTGGTGGCCATCCTCCACAGCACGCAGTTGGAAATGTAGTCAGAGAGCTGTGTACTGCTCCAGTCTTGAGTAATCCCAGTCTCAGTCTCACAGCGGTGTGGTGGGAGGCTGAGGAGAAGGCTAGAGACATGGACGCGCACATCTCCTGAATTCATCTAACAGTCTGAACCTCGATGTTTCCGCTGCTGCTGATGCTGCTGGACTTTCTAATGATTCGGAGACAATTTAAAAACGCGAGGCTTCAAGGATGTTCTTCTCAGATGGGACTCTCTCAGCCGTCAGTTTTACGCTCCTCTTGGGAATAACGTGTCTGACCGTCCTCTGCGATCTCACCGTGGGCTCTCCAGACCTTTCAGGTTGTGATTTTGTTATTTGTTTTGCAATACACACGAAATACAATCTTGTTTTCTAGACTTTAGAAAGCGGCACGTTCTTTTCTTAGAACTTGCTTTTATACTGCGTGACTGCACTTGCGCTCATTTGAAACTTGAGCGTGTTGTGTGCAGAGTTTATTTTTGCCCCCTTGGGAAATGAAACACACCACGAATAACTGCTGAGCACGACTGCCACTATAACTGATTTCAGTGCTGTTTCGCATCAACTTCTCCTCTCGGGACGACCCGTGGCTGTGGCGTGCTGCAGCATGCACACTCAAATGTTTGCGCAAACCCACTATAGGGCACGACTTAAACATGCGGAAAACACCCTTATCGTGCTTATCTTTAAGGCCTATTCTGACACAGTTTGACCCACATAAGGCACTTCAAACAGGTTCCCTTTTACTAAACCGATCCGACTGTATGGATTAGTCTGGAGGCTGGTTTATCAGCACAGCATAAACCTGCTACACACACACCCCATTGATGATGCAGTTGAGATAAATGGAATAATGGTTAATGTGTTACTGGATGGGAACTGTGGTCTAGGCCAGATGCTGCCCTTCTTTATAGATTTACAACCCAAAGAATAAAGCAAAAGCTGACCACAGAGGAAATTTTATGGCTTTTCTGTACTTTATATAAGCTGCAATCAGCTTCAAAGGTAAAAGTGAATATCAGTGCTTAGACCTCAGGACAGAGTCAGAATTTATACATAAGCCAGTGTGATGGAGGCTGTAAGCCTTTGCGTCTGCTCCTAAAAGGTAACATATTACTGAATTAAATTATTCTGTGTTGCATTAGTCTGTTGAGCTCTGCTGGGCCCAAGGCAAGCCTGCAGGTTTTGTTTATGGTGCCATAAAACAGAAAGGGAGCTTTGTGATGGTGTTAATTGGCCTCTAATGGGTCTAATGATTGGAATCAGCAGACTAATGCTATGGGGAAAGGTGCTAAAGAGCAGATGCATGTAACGCATCCCCCGTGTATGATTCTGTGTGCATGTGTCCATGTTGCTGCCTAATTAGCTGTGAAAGACCCTGGTCTAGTGAAGGCTGTTAACAAGCTTTCATTTCTGTAATTAACATGTACACACATACATGTGGTGGATGTTAATTTTGTCACAAGTAATAAGACTGAACGGATTACATGGTGGTTAATCAGCCAGCAAGTAAAAACCAAACAAGCAGCTGATTCCATCTCGAGTTCTGCTGCAGGCTTACATGCAATTATGCAAACATAAACGAAAAGCATGTCTGGCAGGAGTTCATTTGCTGAACTCTCAACTTTGGTGCAAATTCACTTCCTCTTGATTCTGAAACCTGTAATTCCTCTGCCCCCAGTAAGACCACTGGCCTCTGATCAGTTTGTAGTCTCTGCCCCGTAGAGTCATCGTTGCTGACTCCCCAGATGCACAGAAATGCTGACCAGTCTTTCCTGTGGATACGATGAGAAAGAAACTTTTTTCAGAATACCTCAGTGACAAAGAAAACCTTCAAGCCTCACATTCTTGACTAGCTGGATTGTTCCTGGACACCGTGCAGACCTTTTTGATTGACAGGTGCTGCCACCCTGCAGGGTGACAGAAGTTTTGATCTACCATCTGTCAATCAGACCTTTATCAGTCAGATGGTTGAACCAATGAAGGTGAGCAATCTGCTCACATCAGTGGACCTCTGTCTCTGCTTTTAGTTAATCTTTTCAAGTGACCATTTGTGGCAGTAGAAGTTTATTTCATTTGCATTTGAATTTGTTGTTAACAACTAAATGTAGTCATAGTTTAATATTTCATCAATGGCATTGAGAGCACTGGTGAAATGGAGGAACAAAAACTATGTTGGTGGGTTATTTAATTCTTCTTCTGCCCTGTAATCATTTTCTATTACAGTACAGCAATCTGAGCAGCTAATTAGAGGCACAGAGTGAGCCATGCAACACTTAAGAGCCTACAGGCTAACAATGGTGTCAGCCTAGCTACTTTATCTAAATTGAAAGTTCACAGAATTCAGTGTAAAACCTTGTCTCCCCATCTTTGTTCACGCTATGGACTGAGCACTCAGCTTGTAATGTAACATCTAACTGCCAAGCCTCTCTTTCCAAAAACGCTTTCTTTGTGCAAATACTAACCACAGTCGTTTTAGTGCCCATTTTCTGGAACCTGAGGACCACATGATTACTGGCTGTTATTTCTGTGTTTCTGTCTCGGTGCCATTACCAGCTGACGTAGGACAGATTATCATTTCTGTCAACACGTAGTTGTGATGCTAAAGGAAAGTGATGAATGCCAGGCTGTTTGGAAAAAGGTCAAAACAATAACAGGAATAAAGCTTTTGCTGCAGCCGTGCCTTTTGGCCTGACGGTTGCTCGCTTTATCTGTAAGCATTTCCAGCAAAACACTCGCATACAATAGCGTATGCTTCTTTTAACTGCAGAATGTTCTAGAGCCGCTACCATTGTTAATGAGATTTTACTGATGATGTTGCCAAAGAGTTACAGTCAAGCCACTTTCTTTCTCTTTTTATGTCTTAACCCCCCACCCAGGCAAAACCCTTATTTAACCTTACTCAAGGGGAAGTGAGGCTGTTGAGGGGCCAAAGGGTCAACTGAGGTCATCCTATAGTAACCATCAGTGTGTGGTTAGAGGGACCTGCCATCCATCTTATGCTTTGTTCCCCTGTCGAACCTCACCTCACATGTTTTTCAAAGATGAGCAAGGTAGCGAGAAAGTCACCGCAGCACTGTTTTTTAAAGGCTCATTTTAAAGGGTCGTTTCTGGCTTGTGTGATCCATTCGACTTGCATTTAAGGCTTTTAATTGGGACTCTAACTGTGATGTCGACTTTTAAGTTTGTAAAATAGCAAATGCCTTATTTAACAAGGAGAAAAGAGCAGCCTCTCTTATTAATACATAATTAAAATCGCACATTGTAGGCCTACGATCAGTGTGTTGATGTTGTGTGTACAGCCTGTGGCACTCAATGCATTTTAGGTGAGAGATTAGCTGAGGACTTTTCTATAGCCAAGTGCTTTAAGCTTCATGTAACTGCAGCCAGCACATACACAGACACACAAATCCAGTGCTGTTAAACTGTTGGTAAGTCTTGGTATGGCTAGCCCTAACCCCAGCTCTGCATACACACTGAAAGCCAATCAAGGTCCCTTAATTCTTAATCTGCTTTGATTTTTTTAATGGTCCTGGATATTGGTGGCATTTTGAACCCCATGTTCTCCTCTCCAAGCCCCTTCCCCCTCTCCATAGGCTCATCATACCTCCACCACCACCGCTTCTCCTCCCCGCCTCTTTGCTGCCTCTACTCCTCCCTAGGGCTTGCCTGATCACTGTTTCTGTGTCTGCTTGTGTGCCAGGTGAGCTCTGTCTAAACAAATCCTGCCTCCCACTTGTTTTGTCTACTGCGGTGGAGGCAGGCGGCTAGGCGGACAGCAAGGACCTGGCATAAGGCCGCTTTTCTCTCGAGCTGAATAGGGAGAGGTTACGCGTCTCTTCAGAAGAATGGTTTCTGTGAACGATTTTCCCAAAGGAGCGACTCGAGTACAGGGAGCTCACACACACAAAAGTTTAAACTAAAGTCCTCTCTTGATTTCATCTTTTAAATCCACTTATATGCCGAGTGGTTGAATAGGGATATGACTGGTTTTATAGCACGTTTTCACATCTGAATGATGCTTTGAGTCTGCTTATAGGATCCAAATCCTTTTTCAATCTTTTAAAATCACAAGCAAACATTCAAAACTAAAGCTGGTTGTTTTACATTTAGTTTAGGTCCTGACGCAGCTCTGACACAGAAAATATGTTCATATATGAGAAGCATAAAATATTGGCTGCAAATCGACATATACCACAGTCACAGTTTTAGGAAATAGGAAACTAAAGTGGGTGCAGAAAGCTTGGGGATATAATGTAGATAACTTCTGCCCCTGTATGCATTTATGGCAGAGTGCGTGGGGTGTGTGTGTAATTTAAGATGGAAGTCTGGCCTGGCGCAACATGGATGTGATGAAAGACATGACCTACCATGTAAGTTCCTCCCCCGGGATACAATCAGTACATAAACAAACACACGCAGAAGGCAGAGCTTGACATCACACAGGGGAACAACAAAGTGGAGCTGGAGATGAGAGATGGCTGTTTACAACAGGAAGCAAATCTTCTCCTCCGCTAATTTAAGACTGGCATGAGGAAATTAGATTTTACCACATCGCAGTGCAACAAACTGAGAAAACTCTGCTCTGTTTTGCTGTGGCTGTGATTAAAAGTGGCTTGTTGAGATGTAAATAAGATTTTAAGCTTTTCTTTTTGCATAAATCAAGTTCCTTATCAGCTTTTTTTTTAAACCCACAATCCCCTGAAGGTGTTTTCAAATGAAAAGAAAAGACAAAGCAATGAATTAAGATAAAGTGCTGACATGATTAATGTTTCTATGTGTGCTCACAGGACGAATAGCCTTAAAGGTGAGCTTTGCGTTAGTCAAGTAGTGGCATATGAGCTCATTAACATGATCCAGTAAAAATGAGTTATTGTGTCATTGCCAAAAGATGCATTGGAAGCGATCGTATCCTGAGTGAGGTAATGTGTAATAAATGTTTTGGCACATTTTGAGGTAATATTATGCTAAATTAAGTAGACGATGGAGTGTTAGTAATGTCGTGGTACCACCCAAAGAACAGACACACAGCAAGCTGCCATTATCAAGGTAGCTATTTTACAATCATTTTTTTTTGGTGTATCATATGCACACGTAAGACACCTTCCCTCTGACCTTTGGTTTGGATGAAATTGTATTTTTGAAGTGTGTTTAAAGTTGTTTAAAGTCTTGTAGATTGTAGAATGCTTATTCTAGTTTGAGTATTATGAAATGTGGCGTTTCAATCGTGTCTTAATGTGTGCTCTTCCACGCCTTACCTGCTTGCCTTGATTCAAATGTGCTCAGTTGCATTTGTCTGTTTTAGCTTGTTTTATCTGGGCTAGAGTCATAGGTGTTATATGAACTCTTGCTAGGGCAGTGGTTCTTAACCTTGTTGGAGGTACCGAACCACACCAGTTTCATATGCGCATTCACTGAACCCCTCTTTAGTGAAAAATAAAATAGGATTGTTTTTCAATTCAAGATATATGTTTTTTACTGGTGCACAAAATGAGCCGTGCATATCATGGCTGAGGCTCTGCCGAACCCCTAGGGTTCGATCGAACCCAGGTTAAGAACCACTGTGCTAGGGTCATCTGGTATAGGACAACTTCAGATGGCGGCTTTCTTAAAACAGATGTGACCCTACCTTTGTAGTGAGTGGTCACACGGTATTTCCTTAATAATATTAAAATACTTTTTCATCCCTTTTTCACCCAGTTCCTATTAGTTTATCTTTATTGCTAATATGCAAAGTACAGCCTCAGTCTCTTTATAGACTTACATTCCTGTCTATTAATCTTGCAACAACTCGTCATATCTGAATAATCATTCTGATTGTTTTGTTTGCAACAAGCATTTTCACCAGGTCTGACTAGAATTAATGATTGCATTTATTTCTGGGCAACCTTTTTTCTTTTACACAGCAGTAGCACACAATGACATTATATCTCACTAATCTGTTTAAAAATTTCAGTTGTAGTAAAACATTTGTTTATTATGAATTTTTGCTATTCCAAATTCAGACCAGACACATGTCTGAGCCTACATGATGTCATATTTGATGGTGAATGAGGACCTTAAATGCAGACTTGCAGGCAGACAGGGATCAGATGAAAACAACCTTTTATTGAAGGTGAAATTGTAATCTTACAAAGTGCAGTAAAATAACAAACTCCATGTGAAAACACAAGAAGGCTAGGGAGACACTGGGAGCTCAGAAACAACAGGACCACAGGAACCACAGAAAACAGTAACCATCGTAAAAAGTATCGGGAACAGTACAGGTACCAGTAGTGCTGGGTGATATGACGATATATATCGTGTGGACGATAGAAAAGTGTCTATCGTGCCATTTGTCTTCTATCGTTTCTAACCCTAATTTTATAAATTATTACATAAAATATATCATTAACCCTTTACAACCGGTCGGAGCAGGCACACTCCGTTTTGCCTAACTATTTTTAAATCCCTGTAGAACTGGAAACACGTAAAGTGGCGCAATAATTTTTTTTGCATATGAAACCATAGGAGTTGTACTTACATCTTATTCCATTAGCTTGCCCTAGGTCACGGTTTCCTTCCACATATAGCTTTGCAAAAATTGCATAAAAACCACTTCCAGCAACAAAAACATAATATTCCAGACTTGCAGCAACAAAAACATAATATTCCATAAACACGCTTTGCTGATCCGATCAGCTGTTCATAGCACTTCCTATGTATAAGGCAGCATCGCATGTCCGCCATTACCCGTCCGAAACCGGAAGTGACGTCATTTCGCGGAAAATTTAGTTTTTTACCTTCAAAGCCTATGTTGGTGTTTTTAAAAGTCATGTATGACTTTATGCTTTTCTGTATCGTTTCTGGGATGCTTAGAAGTCAAATTACACTCTTGGAAATAGTTTATTTTGATGCCCATGTTGGTTTTTTTGCAAATTTGCATTATAATATTTATTTTAATTTTCCCTGTAGTATATAAAAATTAGTGTATCTCAAACATAAAACTATGACGACACTCAAAATAAATTTCTCATGGTTGGAAACTATTTTGTGCAACTTTTTTGTATTTACAGTTTTGAGGGATAAGCCTCTTAAATTTCTCTAACTAGAAATATATATAAAAAACAAAAAAAAAAGATTTTCAATTTTTTTGTAGTTTATTGCACTTTTTTGCAATTTATGTCGTTACTATGGACTTAATGCATACATATTATTAAAATTTGGGCTATAATGGTTGTATTGATGTATAGCAACTTGAAATGCTCCCACAAATTGTACTACAGCATGTAAAATGTAAAGATAAACTCTGGCAGACTTGGTTCTATGGTAGGGCTTAAAGGGTTAAATAGCCTGTGGCAAATATATTAGTGTTGTCTTCTCACTATACATATTCTTAAATTTATGCAAGAGAAAATAAAGTATAAAAAAATGATATTTTTCGCAAAGAAACTCTGTCTTGTGGTTTTGCGACATGGTACTGCTTTACATGCACTGGGATTTGTGACATGCTTTACGGTAACTCAAAACAAAGACTGCACCCTCTCCACTCGCTGTTTACAGACTGCATACTTTCCAGATGACCACAGGTCAGGTGGTATATCGTGATATATATCGTTATCGTGATATAAAATAATTCATATCGTGATAAATATTTTTTCCATATCGCCCAGCACTAGGTACCAGTATGACCAGATAAAGAACTGAGACAAACTGAAGGAATAAATACCCCGACATCTTGGGAACTGCACATACGTAAGCTAAATCTGGATAATGAGACATTCAAAGTGAATAATACAGGAAGAAACTAAACAGGAAGACTTAGCAATACATGGGGAACACAGGGGAGGCAGGGTATACTGAAAGAAGGAATACTATAAATATAATGGTAACTGGAACAAAGGGCACATGGCTGAAAACACAATAAATGAAATAAGAATGAAACTGAAGACAATTAATAATGAGCAGAACTTAGGAGACCAAAAACACAAAACACTGGCCCATGACATGTTAGCAGGAAGGAGTGAAGCTTATTCAGCAGCACAGCGGAGCACACACAGAAAACCAGAGAAAATATTGAGAGATTTTAATATTCAGAACTATAGCTTTCATTTGCTAGAGTTGGCACTGACAATAAGTCCTTTACATGGATGCTCAATATCTTGTACAAACTGTGGCTTTCTCCATCACTGTCGATGTTACTGAATGGCAATATGATGAATTGCTGAGCGGTGGAGCAGTAATATATAAGGTAGGGCCCCTTAGAGTACAACTACTGTGGCCTAATCACCAGCATGTCCAGACACACATGAGCTCTCCAGAGGATTTGTATCTCCTGCTTATATATTCATGAGCTCCTCCAACTACAGGATATAACAGTTAAGCAACAATTAATTACAAGATTAACTTATATCAGTGCTTATTCTACCATTGAGAGTGGGATGTAATTAAGAAAATTTACCTACTCTCTAACTGCTTAAATCAACTTATCTTTCAAACATCAGATCACACCCGCACCTGAAAGGACATATTCTGCAGTTGCCATATGCTCCCAGGAACTTCATGATATAAAGAGTCCAGAAGGGCTCGGGCTGGATTTGCAGTTCCTGGGTCCAAACGAGACAGAAAGCAAGTGCGAGGTGGTGGTGAGAGACAAACAAACAAATTAATCTAATGTAGGGTGACCATATTTTGATTTCCAAAAAAGAGGACACTTAGCTCAGTCATGAAGAACTTGCTTAAAGAAACATATTTAACATATTTAAACGATGCCTTCTCTGTGCGGTTAACGAATTATGAAATAAAATATGTCATATAGGCTTTTACAAGTCAACAAGTGCAAAAAAAAAAAAAACTTAAAAACCTCTGGAATTAAATAATGGTATAGAAATAATGCCTCATCTGCATAAGAAAATTACCAGTACTGGGTCGGTATGAGGGCTGGACTGGGACAAAAAATTGACCAGGGCATTTTGACTAGAGACCGGCCCACCAGGTATTATAGGAAAAGCCATAAAACCTTTGAATGAAAAAAAAAAAACGCTGTTGTGACAGTGATGTACACTGTCTTGTTGGTATATGTATGATTTCTATACATTTTACATCAGATGACCACTTTGGTTATAAGATTCAGGAAATTATTTATTAAAAGCTAGACATTTTAAATGAGAATAAGAAAGAAAAGTATTTCTTTGAGCCCCCCTTTCCCTGTTAAAGCTCTACCTGGCCCGCTGGCAAAACTTTGCTAGACTCGCCCCTGCAGTTACCAGCTGTCAGCTACATAGAAAAGGATCCTGGTGTTATTTGTCTCTCAGAAACAGTTCATAACTTCCCTTCAACTCATTCATGCCACCTTAAAGGTAAACCTGTTTCTCCATCACCTGTTCAGCTCTGATGATTCAGTAAGGACATCTCCTGGTTTCATCTTCATGTTTCCCTCTCACCACATATCCAAACCGATATCATATCACTATAACTATATAAAACTACACCTAAATTTGGTTTAGATAGACTGCAGGTCATAACTTCTTACCTGAAGTTCAGTTCACCTGACACTCTGACCGGCGGCCGCCTCGAGTCTCTCCTCCTCCTGCCTCCCCTTTCCCTCATCCACCCGCTGGCCTCTGTGGAAGCTCCGCCATAGACACCACCAAATAACTGAGTTATTTTTACACATCAGCCAGCATCTGGCCAATCCACCACCTTTCATTGTTTATACCGTTACAAAAACAACAACAACAACAAAACCATCGGCCTGTAAAAACGAAAAATTACCATCGGCCCACCGGGCAAATGCCCGGTATGCCCGATGGCCAGTCCAGCTATGGTCAGTACGAGGGAAATTTCTTTTGCCATTCGTCTGAAAAGATGCACTTGCACTTTGGGATCTTTTAAGCATCATTAGGCGCGTTGCTGCGCGCTGTCAGTCCCGTCTGTGAGCGCAGAACAAGCGCTCACAAAGCAGCAGTTTGGGGATGACATCTCACACATGGGTCCTCTGTCGGAATATAGGAAAACCCGGACATTTTTATGAATCTCGAAAATCCCCCCGGACGCCCCGGACAGAACGTGAAAAGTGGACATGTCCAGGGAAAAGAGGACGGTTGGTCACCCTATCTCTTGGGAATCTTGAAACTAGAACTTTTAGTAAAACACTTCAGAATTTCATATTTGACTTGACATTACCCACATAACACAGCTGGGTTAAAAGCGCTGTGCATTATGTTTAGAGGTCACGGGCCTCCTAGTGACAGGAATTCTTGTCCTTTTCCTTTTTTCTGTTATACATATAATGTGACACGAAAGCTCACATTAATTAATCATTTTAATACAAAAGGACTCAGAACGCTCCAAATGTTCAGTTTCTTTCTGTATGATGTCGGTAAGAGCAGATATCCTTAGTATGGTCATCTTACACTACTGTCACACTAGGAAAAACTGGTTGTAAATCCCTGCATGAACAAAATAATTGTGCGACGAACTTGCAGTCTTGTTGCCTTTTAAAATGGTTTGTAGTCATTTGCTGTTTTTAAAATGGCAACAAAATGGCACTGACATAGAGTTTGTCAGCCATCAGTCTGCTTGTGTTTGTGACTCAATGGGTCAACTTGACAATTAAATGCAATCTGTTTGTGATAATATGGTGATTA
Organism: Pelmatolapia mariae; assembly: GCF_036321145.2. Classification (NCBI taxonomy): domain Eukaryota; kingdom Metazoa; phylum Chordata; class Actinopteri; order Cichliformes; family Cichlidae; genus Pelmatolapia; species Pelmatolapia mariae. Next base: position 14,840,217 of record NC_086240.1, read on the forward strand.
ACTGTGATAAACTGGTAAAAATTGCAAATCTGTTGACATCTGTTGCAAATCTTTTGCAATCTACATGTGCAGAGCCAGAAACTCGTGGATTTGAAATAGAAATTCCTTCATAGTGACGTAGTTGCTGACTTTGACTTTAACAGATGACTGAAGCCCACAGTGTTAGTTATTCTGTGCCTGAAAAGGCTTAATAACACAAATAATGGTCATACCTTTTCCTTTTTGTGCTCTTTGAGTTTTGCAGGTGGATTCGAGTAGTGGTGATTAACATCACACGTTTTTTTCTGGGGTCTGAATCAAAAGAGCCAAAGCTGTGTGAAAGCAAACTCAGCACAATACTCTGACGGACTGTTATCTGTGTGTTGACTGAGGGCTTACATTGGCTGCTGACGGAAAAAAAAGAAGAAGAAAAACACTATAATTTTACCATGTTGGTGTTGCTTTTTCAAACAACGCCTGTCTCAATCCTGATTTTAGGCTGAACTTCATAATTAAATCCGGGCTGAATTTTAAATTACTAATGTAGGCCGAGAAGGAGGTCTGACTAGCAGCTGAGAATCGAGGTTTATTATCAGGAGAGAACTTCTCGTCCAGTCAGCTGTGAATACTGCACGATAATCGTTATTTTGTATAGATTTCTCTCAGTACGTAAAAACACCCAAATGGCCCAATCAGACGCTGAGCTGGATGGTGTTATAGTAATAACTGTTATTGGGGAGAGAAGAGAGGGTCTAATTCCATTTAGCTGAAAAGATGTATATATACACATTGCAGGTGTGTGTTTCTACTTGCCCTTTCTTGCATTAGGGAGAGTTAAAAGATCCAAAGAAAACACACAGAAACTTGTGAAGATGATTCTTGAGTGGCACCCTGGCGTTGCTGTATGCAGCTGCACTTACAAAACTATCTTCAGATCTCTGTGTCTATTTAAGCTCTAATTAAACAATAAATTAACAATAATAATTCATATTCCCAATACAGCCACAGGCTGTTTTACAGAAAAAGTCTTTTGAGTTGTGTCCTCTGCTGCTAGTACGGAGGGTTGGACTGTTTAGATTGAGCTGTAAATAAACAGCAGCATGTGGGGAGGAAAAGGCTGAAGGGTGTTGGCACTGGCTATTGAATTATGCTCTAAACAAGCGGTAAGACACGCTCACGTGCACATGCAAAAAATACAAAACAAAAAAAGAACTGTCACTCTTTTTTATTTCTGTGACTTGAAGAATGTTAGCCATGCATTGATGCCTCCTCTGTCTTTAAGTCTGTTTCCTGGATGCTGATTTGTGCTTGGCTCAAGAGTTGATATCTCGTTCCATCCAACCACCCATGAGCAGGTTGCTATAGTAGAGAAAAGGAAACAATTTGAGCAGCATTTCTTCCTTTTATAGTTTGAAACCCTTGGAGGCTAAGAGAGAGACAGAGGGCACAGAGCGATGGAGAGGTAGAGAGGTGGGGCACCGAAGGGCCAGTCAGAACAAGGAGGCATTGTGTAGCCCCCCAACTGTGTTGGACTGACAGTCTGCATTACAGCACGCTACAGCAGCCTGCTCCCCAAAGCACTGCTAATCTGTTGCTTACTGCCCCTCTGGCCAGCTCAGGTAAAGGGGGAGGGAACGAGAGACGGGAGGAGACAGATTCCACTCGTTTTCCCCTAAGCCAAATAAATTTTTACCACCCAAACCTAGATTGTGTTTGTTGCTCTTTCAGCACAAAATGATAATAAAAAAACTAATAAAAATGTGTGTAAATTGTGGTATTTCAACTGTAAAGTAAAAACTGGATTTTATTCAATATTGGCATTTGTAACTGAAACTCTTTATAACTAGAGCAAAGTAGGTTTCACCTTCAGTCTGTCCCTGCAGATCTGTCTGACTTTGTTGTAAAGGGAAAGGGATCTCCTTCCTAAGTGCCAGTGGACATCCTGCAGATGGTTTTTACTTTCGCAGTTCTTCTGGAGTTGTGCTGTTGCTTGTTTTCATAGAACAGCCCACCAGATAAGCTTGTTAATTCCCTCCAAAAAGCTCAGCCTTTCAGTGCCCACCCACTCCTATGCTTTTTTCTTTTTTTCCCTTTTTTTAAGGGAAATATTTCTCTTTTTTGCCAAGCACATGCCTGAACTGTGATGGAGGTATGTGGTCTTGCTGTTAATGCATTAAGACTGACGATTGCTTTTGGAGGGAGTTATGTGGGCTTTTGAGAAAAATAAAGAAGGATGAATGTAATGCAGCAATTTGCAGGATTACAGCCTGCCAGACAGCCAGGCTGTTTTGATGGTGTTGCAAAAGGGTTTGTTATTTTTAATGCAAGAGTATTTTCAGCTTAGACAGCGTTAGGAGACTAGCTGATGGAAAGAAAGCTTAGAAGAAGAATTTTGACTGTACATTTCATTCTCATTTTAGGATGACTATTATAACACATTATCATTTAAAAAAAAATTAACTAATGTCAAGAAAGATGCGAAACCTGACTCAAAAATAAAAGTAAAGCTTAATTAACTTAATTAATTTGGCTGCTGTGTTTCAGTTTCTATCTTATTGTGATAACACTGTTTATTGACTCAGTCAGAGCTGAGCTCAATAAATCTGAAGCAGATAACAGGGATCTATATTATAGCTCAAACATCCAGGAGTAGGTGGGGGTCATATAACATCAAAAGTATATCATGATATTTTAAGGAAATTTGCATATTTATGACCATATAAATAATATACGAACAAAATACAAAATATCATTTTGTTGGTAATACCGTAACTGGTTAACAGTGTAGTTTAACAGTAACATGACATTGTAACTCTTCAGCAGTCTGCACACTATTGTTGCATAGTAAAATTGAAATTGAAAAAATATTTTCTACCATTAGATGTATCTCAGGCTGAGCTTTGAAACTACTTGCTTCAAGTCCTCCTTTATCTCCATGCAACCAAGTAATTTCCATCCACTGGTTGCTCTTCCCGTCATGTGGAGAACTAATGTTAGTAGTAAATTGTACTGGAAAGTATGTTTTGATCTCATGCATTGAAACCATTTTCTTGCAGATTTTACAAGTAAGCACGTACGGGATTCTTTTGGTTTTTTTAGATGTCTAATGTTTTTTTGTAGCCAAACCACTTTGATATTATTCAAGTAGTTCTCTTTTTAGGTACTACACAGGCTGACACTCTGCTCTCACTCTCAGACATGCCTGGGCTTGTGTTGTTGTTCTGCAGAAAAACATCGCTACATCCAATCATGAGAAGGTTTTTAATAACACATTAATATATATTACCTTTGTCATGGATAGTATGATATGTAAAGGCCCCATCAAGGAGACAGTTTTTCTAATTTAAAGAATATTTAACAAATAAGAATCTTTTTTAAGATAACTTTAATGTATGGTTTGATTCTAGAGCTGTAAAAACAAAACAAATTCTTGCTTTCTATTTCTTTCTTTCTTTCTTTCTTTCTTTTTTTTTTTAGTTTTTTTGATAACAAAAAAGCTTAATTATGTCCATTACCATGATGACCACGAGTCCATTACCACGAGAGCATTGGCCTTCTGATAAAGTTTCCCTGAGGACCCCTATCCTTCTTAGTGTCTGCTAATTCTAGTGTTAAAATTGACATTCGTATTTTTGAAGAGCGATAGTTTTGCTGCTCTGTTGAAATTTGGACACGTTTCTTTGAAGTTTCCACACTGTATAGCCAATTGTTACAAATTGTCATAAGTATCTCTGTCTAGCCTTCTCTCTGGCAGACATTCGGGAGACAGACACTATCTCTACTTTCAAGATTAGGCTTAAAACTTTCCTTTTTGCTAAAGCATATAGTTAGGGCTGGACCAGGTGACCCTGAATCCTCCCTTAGTTATGCTGCAATAGACGTAGGCTGCCGGGGGATTCCCATGATGCATCGAGTTTTTCCTTTCCAGTCACCTTCTCACTCACTATGTGTTAATAGACCTCTCTGCATCGAATCATATCTGTTATTAATCTCTGTCTCTCTTCCACAGCATGTCTTTATCCTGTTTTCCTTCTTTCACCCCAACCGGTCGCAGCAGATGGCCGCCCCTCCCTGAGCCTGGTTCTGCCGGAGGTTTCTTCCTGTTAAAAGGGAGTTTTTCCTTCCCACTGTCGCCAAAGTGCTTGCTCATAGGGGGTCATATGATATGATTGTTGGGTTTTTCTCTGTATTTAATATTGTGCTATCTACTGTACAATATAAAGAGCCTTGAGGCGACTTTTGTTGTGATTTGGCGCTATATAAATAAAATTGAATTGAATTGAATTGAATTGGCAGTTTAATTGAGTGCAATGAATTGTCTCAGTGGTGACCTCTCTGTCAAAAGCTCACTTGTCCAAGCCTCAGGCTACAACTGCTCCAACCAGCAGTCACTCAAATCCAATCTACTGTGATGATGGTGACTGAGGAAGGATACATCTGTCGTTCACTTTGTGACGATAAAGCTTACACACTGATGCATCTGTCTGGTGATTAGGGATATGCACTCTGACTGCCACCCAACTCTTCCAGGCCGTAAAAGTGACCATTAAAATGACAGATCTGCCCTCCTCTGGTTCTGTCTGTCCATATTTTTCTTCATCTGCATGCAAAAGCTGGAGATATTCCCGGAACCCCATGCCCCTTACTCCTTCACCCTTCAACCCCATATTCCATCCCACCGATTAAAAAGAAACACACATGCTCTGAAGCTTGGAGTAGAAGTGTTCTCCTGCCTTGTGCCCTTTGACCCTCTGAGGTCACAAGAAGAGGCACGTGCTGACAGAGGTCATGGGAGGGTCCAGTATTTGGGTTTTGATGATTCCCTAAGGGAGACTTAGCGGCCACTGTCATGCCGTGAGGACATCCCCAAGCTGGCAGATTTATACCCATTCAGCACCCTCGTGACATCTTTAGACAGCAGACCCACAGGTGGACGTCCTCTGATTGTCTGCAGGGGTCGGCTCTTGTCAACAATCTAAAATATCAAGCGTGACCTCGTTGCTAAGATGACTTTAGCTGTCAGGGCAAGCTCCTCCTGTGCTTTCACATAAAGCAGACTGTCCAGTGTGGGGTTTTTTTCTTTCCCTTGTTGTGATAAATAAGCAAGAAAAAGAAGTTGTTGCAAACTCCTTGTCCCTCCTGACATGTGCATGACTTAGCATGTGACATTCCTCGCTAGTTCATTCATTTTAGTATCATTTTATGCACTCCTGGAAGAGTGGGATTCATGCCTCTATTAGAGATTAAGCGACTTGCAGAGTTTTGAGGCCATAAAACGCACACACATCATTATAAGCCTGCCAGTGTGCTGCTTTTGGATTCATACATCATGCTGTGAACAAATAAATGAGCTGTGTTCGGAAAGGCTGGGGGCAGAGCGGGCTGTAGACGTTCGTTTGTTTACTTTTACATGAGTCTGTTGGTTTATATGTGAGTGTGCGTGTGTGTGTGTGGTTGCTTGTTTGTGTGTGAAGGTGTTAGAAAGATAAGCCATCACCGGGAGGAGGAAAGGACCAGGAGGACAGAGTGTTTGTGTTTGTGTCTCTGGTTTTAATGACTTCAGCTGCTTGGTTTCTGGTCTTTCTGTCTCTCTCTCTCTCTCTCTCTCTCACTCTCTCTCTCTCTCTCTCTCTCTCTCTCTCTCTCTCTCTCTCACTCGTTTGAGGGGAGGAAGGGTAGATGTGTAAGCAACTCTGATTTTCAAAATAAGGCGACCATTGCCTGAGGGTATTGATACACACCATGAGGCCAACCCGTGCTGTTATTTTTAAAAAGTGGGATAAACAAGTTAGCACACAGACCTTTTCTTCCCTCTGGATTCCAAACCAGAGAGTTTTGTGCACCAGTGAAACTGCTCAAAGCAGAGGAATTTTTTTGTTTGCTTTTTTTTCACATCTGTCTAAAATGTTAGAATCAATGTAGCATTTACCCATATGCACACAGTTTTGCCACTGTGTAAAAGACAAGAAAGAAACACACACAAGCATACCCACAGATGAATGTCATGCTTATAAATCTTAATGCAGCAAAACCCTCAGCTTGTCGTCTAATATCAGTTTACCCACTCTTTATTTTCTCTCTCTTTCCCTGTAGCTTGTATGGGAGGCACCTAATTCTCTGGAAACACTCTCAACTCTCTGGTTGTTGGTCTGAAAGATTTGGCGTCTTCATTGCAAACTATGGGGAACTGATACAACCTGCTAGTGATCAAAGCAATCACAAGTTGGTTGCCATATACCCTCTCTGTGACAAATTTAACCTGCCAGCAACCTTCAGCAACCTTTTACCAACTAATCGGAGAATATACATTCTTCCCTCATGACCAGTATGTGCCCAACAGCTGTCTGACAACAATCCCATGCCAAACATTCCAATGCAAGAATTTTCCCTTTTCCCTCCTCACATGTTGTTCAGTACATAATCTTCATTTACAACCGTTTTGTTTTTGGGTGGGGGGGTGGGGGGGGGTTGTAGATTAAGGTTGTGACTTTGTTGCCAGAGGGTCTGAGTGACAGTGATCGAAAAAGGCAAGTAGATTAAGAAAAGCAGGTAATTTGAATCTGTTAAAGGGGTATGTATTATATTTTATCCAGATCAAATGAGTGATACGCAAAAACAAAAACAAAAAAAATGTCTTTTCATAGTACTATATTGTATGTACAGATTTCAGAATAAGAAAGAATCCAGTAACATAACATATGTGAACGCTCTGGAGTAAAATGGACAGATCAACCCTGTTATTATAATTGAGTAGTGTAGGAGGTATTTAAAATTAGCTGCCTGGAATTAAAAAAAAAAATAGTAGCGAGATTAACTAAATTGTAGGCTAATCCAAAGTATAATATGAGGACTAATGTAGTCCAAGCAGAGGAATTCTAATTAATTGAGGAATGCATTTTTAAAAATCCAAATCAGAACAGCTTAGCAGTGAGAACTGTGTGTGTTTTTAGTAGCATCCATGTGAACATTTGCTCATTTATCTAGGTTGTTTTTGATATAATTTAGTAACTTAGTTTGCCTTACCCAGCTGTAGTAGCAGAAGATGGCCTGAAGATGTGATTTACAACTAATGGTTGTTTTTATGACTCTTCTTAAAAAGAATTAAAATATGAACTAAAGAATGCAATGTTGTTGTGCATATACATTTTTACATTTTTTACTTTGATATTTAAAAAAATGTTGAGATAAGTTAAATATTTTAGCCTTTGAAACTCTACTAATCCTTGAAGAGCTTTTCTGAACTGAGGGGTATATGTCATAATACAGGTGTGATTGTAGAACAAAGCGACTGGGTGTGCATCGGGAGTTAGTGATGGTGGTCTCTGTCTATCTACCATCTACCATTGAAAAAACCTAAAAACTCTTCCAATGGTCATTAAACCAAGTCTTTAACGGTATACACTGAGGTGACAAGACTCGTCATTAAGGGTACAGGGGTGGTCAGTAACTCTTGTCTTTATGGGAGAAATAGTTAAGCAATGTAAACAAACCTGGCAGAGAATCTTATTATCAATCAGATACATTTTCAATAGAATACAATTACAAGACTGGAGATAGTAGGACTTTCTTGAGAATGACCATCAATTTGCGAAAGACTAGAAGTAAAACAACTTAAGTAAAGAATTTGGGGGGTTTGTTTTTAGTTTTTCATAATACCGTTAAAGCAAGAATCTGGAGAAATCTTTGTAATCCAAGTAGAAATTGTAACTGTCCTGTGCTCATTTTGCAAATTGGCCATGTTGCATGGTCATAATTCAAGTAGCAGGAAGAGGGGGACTATCTGGTTTATTGTCAGTACAGAGTTTAAAAGCAGAATCCATGATGGATTTGATGAGAAATTTGCACATCTTTGAAGGCCAATAGTACATTTAGAGATTCATAAGGCAAGACACTTTATGCACATACCTACTGGTTTTCCTGCGGTCCAGACCTGTCACCCATGCAAGACATTTACTGCATCATGAAATGAAAAGTAGGACAAAATAAATAGTTCAGCAGCTGAAACTTCATATCAAACTTTTCACTTTTAAAACAGCAGTTTATCTCCTTCTTATGGCGTGTTGTTAAAAGAAGAGGTGATGCAACACAGATATGAGCTCATTCCAACATTTTTGAATCTGAATTTAAAAGAAAAACACCTTCCAAAAACCAATAAAAAGGTGTCAATATTTAATAATTTATAGGCTTATCAGTCAAAAAGACATTCTGTTTCCCAACTATTTTCAAGAGGAGCTGCACATCAAAGTCATGCTCTGCTCCAGGCCTTTGCATCTCATCTGTCTTTTAGGAAACGTAATTACTACAGGGCCTAAAGCCACCAGCATTGGCCTTTGGACCTCTGCTGCCACATCCTGTGAGTGGTGGCTTTTAGAAGCTCTGTCTTCCTCTCTCCATACAGCTTTCTTCCTCAGTAAAAAAAAGGTCATTGTTTTTCTGTTCTTGCTTATTTAAACCACCATAAAGCATTAAATTATTAAGCTCCTTCTCCAGCATTCATCTTATTCTTTGCTCCCCCCCCCTCCCCCCCCCCTTCATTCTCTTCTTCCTCTTTTCAAGTACCAGACTTCTCCAGAGCAGTGCTGGAGTGTGGCCCGTGTCTTTGAGGCAAACCTCATCTCTTCCCCGAAATTACCACTTAAAGGGAATTCCTTTTCCAGCAAGCGAGCCTGCAGCCCTCCATCTTTGAACATTTGATGGTTTGATAGCTATAATTTGCCTAAAATAACACCAATAAATTTATGAAGCGGCAAATAAATGCCTAATGCACCAAGATGAAACGCAATACAGCCTTTCATACTGTAGCGCTCGGGAATGTCTTTATTATTTAGTTTCTATGGAATGTTTTTTGAGGTCTTGTTACAAATATACTTTATCATATGTGAATGTTCTTGCACTTTTAGTTTATAGCTACAGCCTGTCAATTATCTCTTAAGTACAGTTTAAGCAATCACTTTTGTGGCATTAGGCTAAGCTGTAATCTCACAATTTTCTGCAATGTTATACATACTCGCCCAGTGCAAGAGGATTTATATTACTGCACAAGCACCATAACACTGACTTAAAGGAGTAAGCAGCTAAAAAAGAAGCAGCATTAATGGTATTATAACACGTCGGTAGCATTTGCAATACTTCTGTCATTCTTCAGGCCTGGCCAATAGGAAAAAGCGGCATCTTTCAAAAACAGGGGAAAGCCCTGAGCATTAGTAACTGACAGACTTTGTAGTCAAACCGCTCCCCCTCTCTTTTATTCACCTCCACCTTCCCCTCAGTTCATGTCAGAAGTACCTGTCGTGCTCATTCTTAGCAGACACTGAACACCCCAGCTTAGTGTACCAAAAGTGAATTAGTTAGCTTCCTCTGAGGCTGACCTGAAAGGTGAGACAGGTAAGATTTCAGCTGAGGCTCCAGCTTGGGTGAGAGCACTTTATATAAGCTTTTCATCAGTTTGTACAAGACATGAAGGCAATCTTTTAAGCTTATTTACCCACGCCCAGGTGTAAATTGGCAAAGGTATTTGATATGCACTAGTTTGTGTACTAGTACCGATCCCTCGAAAGAACCACTATGCCAGCTGGGGTTTTTGTTATGTGATGTTGACACAACACTGCAGACCACCACTAATCTCCATCATACGTGACCTGCTCCAACCCTGGGTCAGACTTAAGGGTCATCACATGACCAGATATAGGGGGCTAATAATCGCAAGAGCCTCTGATTTTATGCTTCATGACTGGCTGTGACAGTCGACATTATTTCCTGCTACCGGGATAAATTGCATAATGTGACAAAATCCTGTTTGTGTAGGACAATAAAAAGACAGGTGCTGTTAACAAATCCCTGTGTGTACTTGTGCAGGCATTAAATTAGCCTTTCAATTCAGTTCATGACAAGAGTTGAGCTGTTTTTACACGTGAAGCATCAGAGCCACAGCCTCCTGTCTTTTAATGAGAGAATAAACAAACCAGTAGGCATAATAGCGCAGCGCTTTTGTCAAGAGAAAGGGCAGAGAGCTAGTTAAATAGGGAGTCTGCCCCCCACATGAAAAAGAACACAGGGGAAAAGGGAGGAGGAAAGACGCCTGGGTGTTCCTGCAGCATTGTCGAGCCTTATGCCTTTGAGGGACACCTGTCATTGGCTGGGCAGTTCACACAGGTGCCTTAACGCCGTCTGATTTGTTGTCCTTAAAATGAGGCTTCAGTCAACAGGTAATGGAAACAATGATGACGATCTTGAAGAAGAGAGCGAGGCAGAGTGGAGGGAGGGTGTAGTGGTGGAGAAAAAATGGATTCTTTAGAAGGCACCTGAGGGTTTTGTGTGAGATAATCTGTTTGCCTTTTACTCACAGTCCTCCTTTTGTCGGGTGGAGGAAGGCGTATCGATGTGTTTGCGTTGCTCAGACTGTTGCTCAAGGATCGCTCTCTCAAGAAACTCCTCCTGCAAGTGGTCCGTTCAAATTCACTTATCTATCTTCAGTCCCCTCTCATTTCTCATTTACCCCTTTCGTAACCTCGGACGTTTCCATGGCTACACAACCCCAGCCAAGGCCTGGGTAGCTGGAGGGCCGCGCAAAATCGTGGTCTGTCACGGCACTTTGCCAATAACCAGTTCCTAATAATGTGATACTGTTACACCATCACCCACACCCTGGTTTCAGGAGCCAAACAGCAGGGCTTGTTCCTACCACGTTGTTTGTGTTGATGTTTTGCATGCGTGTGTGTGTGTGTGTGTGTGTGTATTTATGTGTGTGTGGTCCAACTGCTTGGGGAATGCCAAGTTCCCTCTCACCCTGTGTGGAATGTGGCATGCAAAGCAGACCTGTGTGGTTGTGTGTGTGGAAGCGGGAGATTAGAGCTAAGACCAAAGAATTAAAAGAATCAAGGGCAATAATGATGTGAAAAGTGTAATTTATAAAACACACCTAATTCTAATTTATCTGACAGCTGCAGCTACTATCAGCTTTTTCTGTGTGTTTTGGCCGTTTGGGTCACTGAAAAACTCCTTACACTGTGAAGATTTCATAAACTCTGTTTCTGCATTTGTGTGTGGGCAAAGAAAACAAAGATTTTGTCTTGTAAGTCACAGGTGTGTGCCTTTATCTCCTGTCCTGACATCAGACCGTGCGGTTACTGTTTGTAGGCTTTGTTTGTGGGGGGTTTACACATGAATGCAGATAGTTTTCAGACTAAAAGCATTAAACGCCCTTTAAAAAAATACAGTGAAGGTAGCCCGAATTCTAGTAAATCACCATTTCTCAGCTATTAAACATTTCAATTATTCTACCTATTACCTTACCATTTGTACTATTTGTCTACTTGTGATTTCATGACAATTTGTGACTAATTTCACATATTAATCCATTATGGTTAGCTAACAATTTTGTTTGTATTAGAAAACAATTTAATTCCTTTTCCTCGTTTTCATCAACTGTTCATTTATACTGTTTGCCAACAGTTTGTTATACTCTTTGTGAAAATAATGACAGTTTATAATCCAGATAAGCATTTTAAACTGTTAGCCAGGATATTGGTATTTTTAATAATTTATTAACTATTTAACCATTATGGTTAGGTAACAGTTTTGTTTGTGGTCTTCAATGACAGCTTAACTAGATTATCCATGCTTTTATATTAAATCATGCTTATCATACCAATAACTATTTTTTTATAGTCATTGTCCCATATATTTAGAAACATTTCCAGCTTTTTATTCAAACGTATTGTCTTTCAATATCTTATTCAGCGATATCAATTATAAACTTTTTCCTCATTTATCTATACCATTAGTGCTTTATATATATATATATATATATATATATATATATATATATATATATATATATATATATATATATATATATATATGTATACATATATATATATATATATATATATATATATATATATATATATATGTATATATAACAAGCTGGGTCTATTTTCGTTCTGTTTTTGCCCATTATCTTTCTTAAGTCCCAAATTTCAACAGCTTATTAATTCTAAACTTATCAACTAAACTCTGAAAACTCAGATCAGTTCAGTTCTTTTAGTTATTTCAACAGCTGAGTTGATCATTCCACCTATACTCTGGCTAACCATACATAACCTAGCAGTTCAGCAATGTCTTAGAGAGACTCTGAATTGTAAATTTAGGCAAAAAGTCCCCCCCATGCAAATCCAAATGCTTACGTGCTCATTATTCAGGATGGTTTTTTTTTTTTCTTTTAACCACAGCCCAACAACTTAATATCTCACAAAGATAGATCACCCAAATGCATGCAGGTAATATATACAGCTGTTACAGTAGTAAATTTAAAAGTGATCTATACTGTGACAGTAATATGGCACATCTACCGGTTCTTCTTTATCACATCATAGCCACAGGTGGGAACCGGTTACTGTGAGAAATGGTGGTTTAATAACCATCTCTATTTAGAGTGAGGCTGACCTTTCTACACCCAAGACTGTCTCCTGTTTCCCCTCTGCCTCTTTAACTGTGGCCATGGTGATAAGAGCACAATGTGTGTGTTTTGTGTGTATGTTCTGCAAGTCCACATCTGCTAATGTGTGTGTTAATGAACGCTGTCTTGGTGTTATTTCCTCTTTTCTACCAAACCCTAACCAAATAAAGGTAATTGAATGAGAGTGTGTCCACTTTGTGTGTGATCATGTGTGACTTTACTCCTCTGTAAACATGTTTGCAGAGCATTAACTGCAGAAAGAAGGCTGAGCTTACGTTGGAATGTGTTTTCTTTTGTTGAAAAGTAGCTCTTTAACATATTTTACCACCTGGATTAACAAAAAGTGGCTGTGTTTCCTTTTAGATACGGCAGACCTTTATAACTTCAGAGAAAAGAGATAAACTCAGTCCTTAAATTTTGGATTTTACAATTCCAGCCAGTTTTTCAAATGGAAGAAGTGTTCTTTGGCAGCCAGCTCATAAATGAGCCAGACGGTCGAGAAAGACAGTATATGGCAGCAGCCAAGGGATCAGCTCTCTTCTTTATCTGTTTCCTTCTCGCAGACTGGAATGTTAATGGTGGCTTTGTGAGGAGTTCTCTGGAGTGACTGACAGCCGAGTGGCAGCTCTCAAAGACTCTTAATGAAAGAAAGAAACCTTTTCTTTAATTTGAAGCAGCATCTGAGTTCCTTGTTTCATGAAATGGTTATATAACGTGTCTATTCACATGAACTGCCTTGCATAGTGCAAGAAAACATGGTTTCCAGCAAACAAATGAGATGCTAATAGATACTGAACATGTGGAGTTGGACATTAAAGGTTTAAGAATGAGAGACGACAGGTCATTCCAGAAAGACTTTGTTTCAGAATTGTTCTTGGATCAATATTAATTCAGTTCAATTCTGGTGCAGTATCTTTCTATAAAAGAATAATAGTTTCATGTTTTAAAAATCATCCCTTGCACATGTTTTTATAATATAAAACACAGCAGTTTGTTCTGTAGCGATAACTAAAGGGCTAAAACTTACAGCTGAATAAGATAAATCTTTACTTTCTTTGTTGCTGCACTAGTCAAGGCTTTAAAGGCATCTTTGAGCTGGAAGCAGTCATCATTTTGGGCAGACAGACATGTAGTTCTTTAAATGAAGGCTAGGCTAGCATGCTGACAACTCTCTACATATGGAAATGGGATGAAATAAGAGATTAAGTAGTGCATCATAAAATTATACAACTCGAGAATGCTTAAAACCGTTAGGTATCAAGAAATTAATTATCAACAGATGGCAATGTTTAATGTGCAATAAATGAATCTGCTTTCTTGCTTTCTCACAGGCTATCTGTCCAAAGTGTTGAGGAACTACACAGCAAAGGCTTGTGACGGAGACTTCCTGACTGTGCGCTGCCCTTCGCGTGCCACCATCACCATCCAGTCAGCTTTCTATGGAAGAAGAGGTGCTTCTGATCCCCAGCAGTGCCCTCAGACCTACCAGGCCCTCCTAAGCTCTTATAAAGCTCGGGAGGATGATCGATATTGCTCTGTGTCCACTGCACTACAGGTAAATAGCCAGGCTCATTCCTTTTGCACTATTACATCATCATTATTCACAACTGTATTGAGTTGGTATTTACCAGACTTTTCCTAAGAGTAAAGAATCTCCTCCCACATTTGGCATCCCACCTTCTGTAAGTCACTTCTTAATGTGCTGCCTTTTTGGGGGGGATTGAGAGAAAGTCTCCTGTAAAAGGTTCAAATTAGCCAAGGGTTAAACTCTGGAGAACCAACGATTATGTAATGCTTTGTGGGAACGTTTTCCGGCAAATTACACTCTCTAAAGAGGAAGCAGGCTTGTATGTTCCTGTGACACAAAGCGATTTCATGGGGTCTTTGCTTTAGCATCCTCTCCTAAATTGGGATGCGGCTGGACAAGAAGACCCACTTTGCAGCACCAACACAAACACACACAAACACATCCTGTTCGGCATTCATTCAGTTGTTCGGTTTATTCTTAGGCTCCCCTGCCTTTTAGCATCAAACACCCTCCGTTTCCATAATAGACAGGGCTGCCATGAATGCACAGACACAGAGGCTGCATTGTGTCGAAGTGAGAGAATGACTGCCGTGCCACCCACATGAGCACTACCCTGAGGAATCCCAGTGTGCCACCTGTTAATGACCTTTGGTTTGCTGGCCTTACAGAAGGAATGCCTCCATGTACAAATGCTTGTTTAGTGATGCCCCAGGTTGACCAAGTGACATTTGTCTTTATCTTTTAACCTAATTATTTTCAAATCCCATTTGAAATCAAACTTTACACCATAGAGATTTTGCAAGTAGCAAATATTTAGAATTTTTGCTGGAAAAAGGCAGATTAATCAATTAAAACAACTGTTGCTGCCAGTACCTGAATTAGTAATTGTTTAAATAACATAACATCTCTCGCATTGAAATTTTGGTAACAGCATTCAATAATATCTTTTTTTTAGATTTTCAGCATGTAGTCTGATGGATGTGAAAATTCAACCTTTGTTGTATGCTTAATCTGTGATATGTAGTTAATTTTTAGGTGTATTCAGTAAAAGGCTTTGTCTTATTTTGTATTCTTTCTGACTGTCAACACAGTTGGCACTGAAACTTGTCTGGGAAGATGAACACCTTCACTGAGCCTTCTAAGGTTACTTATTGTCACCAGATTCATGCTCAAAAGGGGAATTTTGGTGCGTGGCAGGGGGATCCTCTCAAAAATGAGCGTGATCTTATTTATTTCCTATTTGAAATGCTGTGAAAAGACTTTCATTTGTTGCTATATGGATAAAACGGAGCTGAAGCAGTCTGATAAAAGAGACCAAGAAAGGACATCACTTTGCAACATAATTCATTCTTCAGCACGAACAAATGTGGTGGTTTCTCCTAAAGATATTGCTCTTTAAAAAAACACAAACTTAAATATAGTTTGTAACAAACAGGATAAAATATTGCATTTACTGCCTGTTTGCAAGCATGGATCAGTACCCAGCCATGTGCATGTTATTAATGTAACAGCTAATTCAATTCAGTGGTTTACTGTGTTTTTTGGTTTATGGAATATAGTGGACGTACACAGAAGAATAAGACTTCTCATTCAGTGCTTATTGTTTCATTATTTGATTTGGTTTTCTTGTTAGATCTGCTGACAACAAAAAGTATATTTCCAGACGTATTAGTCTTAATTGGCGCCACAGTGAGGACCTTCTTGTCTATTTAGTGTGTTTTTAGGTGGAAGTCCACAAATTACGTCTGTTATCTTACCACGGCACTATTTCAGTGGTAATTCATGTCTCTTTCCCTGCTTTTTCATAACTAATGCAACTCTTTTAATATTTAATTTAAGGGAGGCTCTGAACTGAAACCTTTCAGCCATTCCTGTGTGTTGGAATGGTCACTGGGCTTATAGCAGGCTAAAACATGAGAAAACGAAGTGGGTGACCTGATGCCATATATCCCTAATAGCTATAAGCAGCCTGTTTGAAGTGGTTTTAGGTTTTTTTGCTGCTGGTCTCACTATCATTGGCTTATTGTTCTCCCTCTAAACATGCCTTTGTTCTTCTCCCGTTTTGTGTCACTTTGCTTCAGAAAATGCAGGATGAGTGCCAAGACAGAAGGAGCTGTCAAGTCCTTGTCAACAGCCGCGTGTTTGGGACGGACCAATGTCCTGGGAGCAGTAAATACCTAATTGTCTGGTACAAATGCAGACCGAGTAAGTCCCTCGTCGCCCCGCGTTGTGACAGCGACAAAAATTTCTGTCCCTCCCTGTGCTTGAACCATTCTTTCTTTGTCCCCACCCACAACGCCAATACACAATACACAAGGGTGGTGTCAGGTCAAAACCAAACTAGTACACTAACAATCAAAGGAAATCCCAAATCAACCTTTAAAATTGTGTACCAAGGCTCTCCCCTGTAGCCACTTATAAATATCTGAATTTGAAATAGAAATTAGGGCTGAGATATACTTTTTAATATATTACAGGTGATGATTATGCTTTTTCATAATCCTGTGAAGGATATGCTCGTAGAGTAGATGCTCATAATGGGTTTTTCTAACACAGCTGGACTCTTTACTGACTCTTTACTTTATCAAGCATCAGGATGTGGTATGTGTAGCTAACCCAAAAAGCAAAGTGCCATTGTTTGTCATGATAAAGCACTATGTCAACTAGTGCACATACTATATATATTTTAAATCAAATATATTGACAACAATTGAGAAATAAGTATCGCCTGGCTGCACAGGCAATACTGAATCTGTATCAATCAGTACTAGCCATTGGCAGCCTTATGTTATAGCATCTTACTCACTGGATGAAGAGACTATATCTGTTGTGATCGTGGCTGTCTAATCTGTATCTGTTATAAAAAACCTCAGATGGAAGGAGCTAGCTAACACCTCTACAGCTGTGACTGGAGACCTTCTATAGTATATAACTATAGAGGCTATCTTTCATCTTAATCTGTCATTTCTGATTGAATCTTAATTCTCTTATTTTCTGTTATTTTTATTGGCATGCATTTCTATTCCTATGTTTGGCACTTTGGTCAGTGGTTGCTGTTTTTAAAGTGTGTTATAAATAAAGTTGGCATGGCTTGGCTTGGATGACATCCATGGTAGCATGCAGTAAGGAGCATTTTGCTGTTTCAGCAGCTTGACCGTTATATGGCAGCCTGTTAATAGTAACGTTTGGTTTTCAACTGGAAAAACATCATGTGACTTTCCTTATCCTGTTTAAATACTTTGCAGCGGGGAGACACATAGCTTTAATGTTGGTCAAAATTCTCTTAAGTATATCTCATTCATATATTGAAGCTGTTTCACTCTAGCCTCACACTTTTGCATTTGCTACTGACTAAATTTAAGCTTTTTGTTTCAGATGGAAATCCCAAACAATACCCTTGAGCATAAGGGGGTCAGACCAGGCAAGAGTATTTAAATGTATTTCTCATTTAAATACTTTTTGTAGGAAAAAATGTTTCTATAATTTTTCCATAAAGTCTGCATTAATTTAGGCGTCAGTATCCGTGTGACTCTCTTGAAATCTCTTCCCTCTGTGCTGCTTCTTTTATCTGAAAAAAACACTTTTTGCGTGCCTCGCTGTTTATCCTTGTCCGTCCTTCTCCTTGTGATCCAGGAAGTTAAGAGTATCACTCTGGAGGGGAGCCACAGCAGTGCAGTAATCCCACCCAGATTCTAGTTTTCATTCGTCGCTCAGTCCTGTGCTGAGCCGAGCCGCACTGAGCTGTGCAAAAGTTCACACAAGAGTGCCCACAACTCAGCATTAATCCACTGATCCCCCTGCCTTTCCTACTTGTTCCTTTCTCCACTGGACCCCAGGACCAATCAGCAACTCTTTGTTCACTGTCACTTAACCAATGACTTCTCGGGGGGAAAGAGAGAAAGGCTGCATGGGGTGTTAGTGAGGTGCAACGGGCAGGTGTCACTGCCTCTGAAAGGAGAGGGGGCTAGAGGATGGTGTTAGTGAAGGAGAACAGGGAGGGTCTGAGACAGAACAAGAGTGAGTCCATCACAAAGAAGTATAACAAACTGGTCCTGAACATTTTCTTTGCTTTTTCTCTCACTTTTCTTTTCTGCATTCCTGTTCCACTTCCCACATGGATATAGAAACACTCTGCTGTTGTGTTTTTAGTTGCAGGCCAGTGGAGCTACTTCTTGCTGTCACAGGTCACTTTGGGTGGATGTGTCTGAGGAATGCCTCTGCATGGCTCTACATGTCCACCAATCTGTCCTCCCTCTGTCTCATGCCCATTACTCTGAATGAAAAATGGAGTCTGTGCTCTGTGCATATGATAAACTGCTAAGCAGATGTTCTAATTTAGTGGTTCTAATTTGTATCTAATCAGCAAATATCCAGGAAATGAAAACTTATATCAAATATTATTAAATAAAAATCTTTTCACCTTTACAGAATATGTGTTGTTTTTGGGTGACAAGCTTTCTTCTTTCTCTCTCTGTATCCACAGATGAGTATAAGAGTAAGGTGGTCTGTGAGGAAGATAAGATGAGGCTAAGCTGCAAACAGGGAATGCAGATCGCCGTCTACTCCGCCATGTTCGGCCGAACTCTGCAGGGCACCCTCGAGTGTCCCCTTCTCCACAGGAGGTCTCCATCAGTAGGTGAGAAACCTTCTTGTTTTCCTTTTCTGTCACTCCAAGTATGCAGTGTTTAAAAATGTACTTTACTCTTGAAAGCTGTATTTTTTGGCAGTTTTTTTTATAGTTCGTGATCATTCAATGACTTCCTTTTTTACGAAGGTGCCTCGATCGTGTGATTGTGTCATGTATTTTCATGAAAGGTGGTACTTTTTGCACATTTGTATCATTCCTCATATAATCAATTTAGGGGTCAGTCCGAGGTCAGGGGAGGAGTAATAAGTAAGGAGTCATAA
Source organism: Pelmatolapia mariae (assembly GCF_036321145.2). NCBI lineage: Eukaryota > Metazoa > Chordata > Actinopteri > Cichliformes > Cichlidae > Pelmatolapia > Pelmatolapia mariae. The sequence continues at coordinate 14,859,089 of NC_086240.1, forward strand.
AACAAGACACTAGCTTGGCATGCAAATCAGGCGTACATGTGTTTGCATGAAGTTAAAAAGAGTCTCCTTGTCGTGCTAATGCTCTTATACATATTAATGAATGGGAAGAGTGCAACTTCAGGTCGCTGTTTTTTTGCTAAAAGACAAAAATGCCTTGCAGCGAAGACATAATCAAAACATTCAGGTGTCATTACATTGAGCAGATGTGAAAAATGAAGAGGTTTTAATAATGAGTGTTACACGCCTGGACTCGAACTCCAGTGAACCACAAAGTGAACTACAAATACAGTCAGGTTCAAAACACCTGCTGAATCCCCCCCTTCATGAAATGTCTTTGACGTGGGCGATATTGCCTTGAGATGCTGTTGTGGTTTGGAAACCTTTATTCCTCCATTTCCTCCACTTTCTTTGACTGAGAGGCTCTAGAGCAAACACTGGTCTGTCACACCCATCCCTGATGTCATCTATTCAAACCTCTTTGCACTTTTTCCACAATCACTGGTTGATCATTTCACTTTTAGAAGCAATTTACCTTTTGTCATTTCATCATCTTGTTCTCAGAGCATTTTGAGATAAAGAAAACCACCACTGAGCATCAGGTAGACACACACTAACGTGCACACATTGCCAGGGGAATGAGGAGGAATGTAGATCAGATGTCGCTGTCATCAAAAGAGGCTGAGTTTGGACTGTTGAAAAGGAACATATTGAGTTCCCTCCAAGTATGCATGTTTGTTATGTGCATATGTGAGTGCATGGGATAACCAAATGTACCTCTGGCCTTGTTTAGAGGAATGTTAATGACTTTAAACTTGGATCCGTGGCAAGTATTAGTATTAGTTTAACCACAGGTGCTGTTGTGGTGGCCTTGACCCTTTTGTCAGGTAGTCTTTTCCTCTGTACGAGCAGGAAGCATTGGACCAGACATGTGGCAAGTAGGTGTAACAGGTGACACAGTGCTGGTTTGAGATATGGTTTCAGACTCTGGGGTTAAATACAGTAGCTCTGAGTATTGATTAAAAATCTAATTGAAGCAGGGGAGACGTGGTATTTACTGAAAAATCACATATTCACCATTAGTGTGTTTATGTCAACTGGAGACTCAGACATACACAAACAGCTGTTCGCCCACTTTATAGAATGAGTTTTCCTCTCTCCATCACATACACACATGTGCGTGCATGTAAACACTGCACTCACCCACAACCACCCCCTGAGCTGTTCCAGACAGTCTGGTGGTGCTGTAGTGGGATTTCCCCAGTCATCTCTATCTTTAATGTGGCTCTCATGTCACCTGGAGCAGGAAGTGAGGGTGTCTTGAGTGACAGCTCAGACAAACACTGTTAATCATTTCTAAATGCTTTCCCCCTTCTTTTTTACCCTTCCGAAGCAGCGTGGAGCCTCAACTGCATGTGTGTATTTGTGGTTCTGCATGTCTGAATTAATCTTGAGGTTGGCAGTCGTTGTAAACGCAAGTTGGTTTTGTGTCTGTTTTGAATTTAAGTTTTCTTAAATGCGGGTTCAAATGTGCTAAACGGAGTAGGTTATGGTAATCTCTCAAACCTTCCTGGCAAAGTTGCAGCCTGAGGTGTGGGATCAACCGCTGAACTCACACAGCTGACTGCATGGCCCAGGTATGCTGTGCATAGTGTAATGTTAAGGAATATTACAGTGTTTTGCTTGTACACTGTTAGATGCAAAAATTTAGACAATTTAACACCAGCCACCTGCCAAATAGATGGAAATTTTTTGTGGTAACTTGTGCTAGCCGTTGTCTAACAAACAAATGTCTTCTGGAGGTACTTTTCTAGGCAACTTATTTAACTTAATTAGATTTGCCGCAAGGAATTTATGCCATGGAAAACCACTGTCTGCTTTCCTTTTGAATAGAAAAGTCCTGGAAAAGTATACCAGGAAAAAACAAGTATGTACACAGGCATGTACTCACAACACAAGGACTCTTTGATCTTGTCTTCTGGGTGGGAGTGGCGGAGTTGGACGGCTTTTGGCGGCGATGAAGAATCCTCAAAGTAAAGGGGCCTGCTTCAGCCCTCCTCTCTCATCTGCCCCATTACCATGATACATACCTCTTGACATCTAAATAGCCCCCCATGCTTGGCATGAAGGATCTTAGAGTGTGTTTTTTTTTCTAAAATAAAAGGAAGGCCACTGTGCTTTCCCTTTTGAGTGTGTGCTTTGAAATCGATGGTTCAGACTTTAGTCTATTTGCAGGTTGGACACTAGATTATTGTGGTAAATGCACAGCTGCACTTCAACTTTAATATTTCCATTGTGGACTGCTTGTTCCATTTTTAGGGTGTGAGATACTTCACTGTAACTCTGTATTTATTGCAGACACTAATAGATGCAGAGCAGAGAAGTAGCATGTTTATGTTGTTTTGGACTTTGCTGAAATAGATATAGATGTAGATTTATGTTAAATGTGCAGGTCTGTCTGTTTAAATCAGTCCTGAAAGACCTGAGTTGACAGATTTCTGTCAACAAATTGTTACTGGTTGACTGTTTTTCCTAAAGTTTGCAAAAATATCATCAATGACATTTGTATACTGTATATTGTATATTGTAATCATGAATTTCTCAGGCTGCATGTTTTCTATGATAACAAGCTCATGCAGGGTTTTAAGGTGATAACACACATAGCACACATACCAAATTCTCTGATTTGCTGGAATGATTGTGACATAACTTGCTATCGCCTTACAAACCCACACAAGGAAAATCCTCTGTACAGTACTGTGCAAAAGTCATCAAGCCCTTTGTATTTTACTAAGAATATAAGAAACAATTGGAGTTATTTAGGGAATAAGCATAGGAGTACAGCATATGTGGAAAAAATAGAGTTTGTAAAATTCTAATAAGTTTAAAAGTCAGTATTCAATATGACCACCTTTATTCTTAAACTCAGCAACTCTTCTAGGCAAAATTTCTTATAATTTATTTAAATAGTCTTCAGAAATAGTACTACGGGCTTTTTGAAGAACATTAAATACCTTTCTTTGGATGTTGGCTGCCTTTTTTTCTGTTCTCTTTCCCACACTCCTTCAATAATGTTGAGATCTGGGCTCCGGTGAGGCCAATCCATGACCTGCATCATTCCTTTGTGTGTTTTTCTATCTGTGTATGTTTTTACTGCATTGACAGTAACAGCAATGTCATGGTGAAAAACTGAGCTGCTGCCAATCAGACACTTTCCACATGTTATTGCACGGTCAAAATCTTCTGTGTTCATAATTTCCTAAGTTTTGGTAAGATTCCAAACACCACTGGATGAAATGTAGCCCCAAACCATGACAGAGCCTCGAACAAGTTTTACAGATGGTTGTAGACACTCACTGTTGTACCTCTCTCCTGACCTTCCCATCACCTCCAATAAAATCTAGCCACTAGATTTACTTTCATCTACTGTCAATAGTTTTTTAGGCCTCCCATCACATCTTTTGGCCTCTATTTGTAAAGTATTCTCAGATCTTTTAAGAACACACTGCACAGCATGCTAGGTTATGCAAGTTTTCGGCTGATCGTCTTTGGGAATCACCTTGTTGGTGCCAAAATACTATTTTATGCCTGTCAAACTTCATTGTCTTTGGCATTTTTTTTGGGCAGATTCAGCTAAAGTAATGGAAACAAGCTATGTGTTTTTGTGACAGGCTGCTTGTAACAAAGTGCCTAAAGATACATTTTAAGTTGTTTGTTAAGTGTAGACACAATGCTGGTTCATCCCTTGAATTAGGTGCCTTTTTTATGAATGAATGATTCAAAGGTTAGTGTTAATTGGCTTAACCAACAAAACAGTCATCTGAAAATGGTCAGGGAGGAGAACTGGAATTAAAAGGAGTGAAAAAGCAGCCAATGTTTAAAGAAAAACTTTGAAAGATCTTTAGAAAGAACAGGGAACTACTATAGCTAAAGATCACTTCAAAAATAATCTCAAGTTCCTGCTCCTTGCAAGCAAAAAGCGACGATATGAGGGGTGGCTCAAGACTTTTGAAAAGTATTGTTTATGTCTGGCTGTAAAATATGTTTCCAGAGAAGTGAAAGAACATTTTGGGGTAAATGCGTGTGGTGTTACCTTGGGTAAAAGGTTGTCTGTCAATGTATCATTGACATCTACTGAAAACATTTGGCGTGTGCAGATCCTTTCACCTTATCACCATATCTGAAAGTCGCTCTTCTATTACACAAAGAGTTTAAATCCCACAACAATGAGTTAAACCTCCCTATTAAACAATACGTATTGCGATGAGTCAGAACGAAAGAGGAGATGAGTGTTTTCCATCCATTGTCTTGAAATTCCAGGAAAGGTGTGTGTGGGTGGAAAACTTGGACTGTTATGGTGGTTGTAGTGACAATTTACTAGGAAAGGTTGCTGTACTCTTTGCACGTGTGTGTTCATTTGTGTGTTTGGATATGTATGTGCTCTGAGGTGTGTTGTGTTTATTCGAAAACACACAGTTGCTGTACACCAAACTCAGAAAATGCACTAACCTTACAGGACATCAGGCTTAAGACACGTGCTCTATGATGAGTGAAACTCAAGATGTGGCTTTCTACTGGATATTATCTTTTTTTTCTCTTTTAAAACAATTGAATGACATGAAATGCCACATCACACAGCTTTAGGTGGTTTCTCCACCTAGAATCGCCCTTTCATTGTATTAGGAAATCAGCTCAGTAACTTTTCAAACTGTGTGATTCCTTTTAAGAAAAGTACTTGCAGGTGCTTTTCTGTATGTGACCTCAGTTTATGTTTCCTGCTGTAATTAGTCATCATTGAGAATAAGTGTGTGTTTGTGTGTGTATGCATGTGAATCTGTGTGCATGTGTGTGTGTATCCAGGAAGCTCCTCCCTTTCCTCATATGCTGCTTCTCTTGACTATGGACCTACTCTTCTGAGCTATAGTCCTGTCCTTGTTGGCTGTGTGGAGGATAGAGGGGTGGTGGCCCAAGCTTGGAAAATTGGAGAGGGTAAAGGTTAGAGGTAACAGGGGTTATTCATGCCGTGTGTATGTGTGTGTGTGAGAGAGAGAGAGAGGAACTGTTGTATGCTTGTCTCTCTGTGTTAAGACCACTAATGAGAGCCAGAGGAGGTCAGGCCCTTGGGAGTGTTCTTTTAAACTACATAGAAATTCTGTGTGTGGCTGAGCTGGTGAACAAAGAATACATGTGTGTCTCCTCTCTATCAGCTCCTGAACCTCTAAGTCCCACCCCATTTTCTGTGAGCTCTGTGCTCAGCTAATCACTCAGTCAGTGAATCTAAGGTGCAGCTAATGGGGGTCTGTCTGTCATTGGACTTGGCTTGTCAGGCCCTCCGGACAGGAAAAAAGAGCGTCAGAGAAAATTAAGGCACATTCATCAGAGCAGGAGGTTATTGAACTGAATCAGAATCAGAATACTTTATTAATCCCTAAGGAAATTATATAATTATGAGCGGCTGTACTATATATATATATTGCTATAAACAGTGATCATAAAATCAACTAGTACAAATGTACATATTATAGAAAAATATAATGTGATTAATAAAGGAAATAAAAGCCAATAGTTACACCATTGATCTCTGTCATAGACACAGACTGCTTATCAGTTTGTCTTACATAAACAGATAATAAACTGCTAATACGAATAATAAACTTTCACATTAAACGCTTCCTCACCACTTTATTAGGTACACCTTGGTAATACTGGGTTGAACCCCCTTTTGCTCTCAGACCTGTGTTATTTCGGCATAGATTCCTCTGAGATTCTGTTCCATATTAACATGATAGCATCACACAGTTGCTGCAGATTTGTTCTATGATGCAAATCTCTCATTTCACCACATCCCTTTTTGATTGAGAAGTGGGGGTTGAGGAGGTCAACTGAGTACATGTTCAAGAAACCAGTTTGAGATGATCTAAGCTTTGACATGGTGAGCTATTCTGCTGGAACCAGCCATATTAAGATGGTTACTGTGCGGTCATAAAAGGGATGGATATAGTCAGCAACAATACTCAGGAAGGGTGTGGCATTTAAATGATGCTCAACTAGTACTAAGGGGCCCAAAATGTGCCAAGAAAATATCCCTCACACCATTATGCCACCATCAGCTGGCTGAAACTTAGATACAAGCTAGGATGAATTCTGACGCACAATCAGATTAAGCACATTCTGATGCTTCCTCTGAATGCTGCAGTAGAAATCAAGACTTATGTGACCATGCAACTTTTTCCAATCATCTATTGTGCGGTTGTACTTAAATGTACCCACACGTCAAATGTACCTAATGACTTGTACCATAGTCCTACTTCTGTCCTGTCCTCAGGATGTAGCTAAACATGTGATGTCAGGCACTGCAAATTTAACCACATCAGGAAAAAACAAACTGTACTTGTATTAAACCTCAGTTTAAAGGTAAGAAAATTTGTAATTTGCTAAATCAAAACAAAGTTGAGTTGCCATTTTCATAATTTAAAAAAAATGATAAACAAGTTAAACACTAGTTTAGGGCAGAATTAAAATGAACTTTTTTTTTCTTTTTCTTTTTTAACATTACTCCACATGTTATAAGTGACAGCAGGAATTATTCCACCTTTGAGTTATGGTCCTTCATATCCAGTTACTCTCACTGGTTCCCACAGGCTTTCACCTCACTACATCCTGGTTGGGAATTCCACTATGTCAGCTCCAGCTGGGGGTGTACCCGTTTGATCTGTGTCCAATTGAACCAACAGTGATTCAGGCTTACTTCATTGAGAAGCTTAATGCTTTGCATATGCTGTGACCTGTAACCACACAAGATTTATGGAACAGATTTCCCCGCAATTTATTTATATGACATAAACTGTAAATAAATCTCCTGTTTATAAGACAGGCCTGCACGGTTACAGGCCATCCAAGGAATTCCCAATTTTGATATTATGCATGACCGCTAGATTACCCTCAAACACTTCCAGGCTATGACATTTAACCTTTGGCCATAATTTGTTGAGGCTTGGTGACACTTGAACCAAGTCTTAGCCAGCATGCCCTCTATAGCTTTTTTCTGCACTTCTCCTTCTGCGTAGGCCACCAAGACAGCCGAGTGTCCATTTTCAAAGGCTCATTTCCTTGTGTTGTTTTTAGGGGTTAGATGGCCCGTGGGGGGCCCAGGAAGCATCCATGTGGAACCAAGGGCCATCCACATTCCCACAAGACCACAACAGGAGTTGATTAGTGCTTCTCACACCTTTATCCTTAGTTTCACTGGAGTCATGTGGAGAAATGTAGAATGGGAATACCACTGGGACTGCACCTTTGAGTACTTATATATTTCCTTCACTGTTTAGTTCATTTCCAGTTTATTGGCTTAGAGGTGCCGTGTCATCTTCTGCAGCTGTGTTATAATTATGGAATAAAGGAATGAAATCAAAGCCAAAAAACGAGGAGAGGAGTTGGCTGGTGCTTAGCGATGATGTATGAGAGGCGTATCCATTACTTTGACTGGTCTCCATACACAAACACTCACACACCCACATGTATTGGATCAGATATCCTTTAGACAATGTAAGGCCTGCGGAAGGTTCTCTATGTGGGTCTGATGTGGACACAAACTCCATCATGGGATCTGAGATGTGTGTGTATGTGTGTGTGCGTGTATGTGTGTGTCTTTGTGAGTGTCATGTCATCTAAGAACACAGAGCATAAGAAATGTAAATTGATAATAGTTATAGGGGAAGTAGTTTGGACTTTCAGTCCATTGATATAGAAAATATGTTAACAGAAATTGTCATATTTTTTTTTAAATGTGTTTGGCTGTATTTTTAACAGAAATCAACATTTTACAATGCTGGTAGAATTTTTCTCTAGACTATAGTTGATGATCCAGTGGAATAGACATTACTGAGATGTGGGAGGTAACAAAATGGTTTTACAACAGAGCATTACATATGTTTCCCCATCTCTGTCTTTATTCCAGAGTGCCAGTCGCCCATGGCTCTGCAGGTTTTGACCAACCGCTGCCAGGGAAAGAAAACCTGTCTCATCCGAGCTTCCACGAGAGAGTTTGGAGATCCGTGTTACGCTGGCACCAGGAAGTACCTCAGCGTCATCTACACCTGTGGTGAGTCCCCAGGAAAAAAAATACTCATGGTTTAGTTTTTGCCTGCCACCAGGGGGTGATGTTTGCTAATTTATCAGCTGCACTCCTGCCCATCATGTTGGACCCTCGTTTCAGGATGAGGGCCACTAAAAGGGGTTCTGCTGTAGTTGCAGAAATATGATTATCATCTGCGATGATCGTGGTTATGGTGAATAAATATTGGTAACAGGGGGATATTTTGTTAGACTTATAATTTTTACTTTGAAAGGAAACTGAAACAATAAAATAATTTCTGAAATAGTTTTTTACTGAAATGAGGAAACTAATCAAGGATTTAAATGCTTCTACATGTATTTTCCACCTCAGATCTTTAGTGAAGAAATCTACATTAAGCATTGCATATTGTGTTTTGACCTTATGTCTGTTTGGATGAGATTAATGATCTTCTTCCTTTATCAGTTCCCCTCCCAAGAGCTAATCTGGACATGTCAAGACTGTAATTAATTAACCACATGCTTTAGACATGCACAAAAGTATACATACACAGACAGGAACGAATCAATCAGCACCATGCCCGGGAATCTCTTAAATCCATAAAATCCATTTGCCCAAACACCCAAAGTAACATTCGTCCTGTTGTTTGCCTTGGCATTTCAATCTGAATTCTGAATTTATTTTGTAGATTTTGAGATTTGTTTTTGCATGGTGTAATTTTATTTCTGTGTTTGTTGCATTTTCTGCTGCTTTTCTGCTTTACAGTTCTTGTTATTTCTTGCTCCAGGGGATATTCTGTATCTTGATGTTGTGATGAGAGTTTACAGCTTGTTTATAGTCTGGTTTTGGAGATCCTCCATGCTAAATCTCCAAGAACTGTCAACTGTGAGCTAGTCATTGCAGACAAGAATACGGAGACTGTTCAACTGTGTTTATGGAATCGTTTGGAATGAATCTGTTTCTGACCTCTCTTATCTGTCACTGATAGCACAGCGTATTATCCTTACAGCTCTGGTGCTGAGTTTGGCTGGTAAATGTGTGAGTGTCTGTAGGGCCTCAGAGACAAATGAGATAGAGGACGGATGTAAGATGCTAACACACACAGAGGGGGATGGGGAAGCGGGAGAGGGAGGTCTTCTGGGCTGCGGTGGGAGTTGAGAGGGTTGAACGTGAGTAAATCAGTATAACTGCAGTAGACATGAAGTCACTGGTTTCTTCAGGCTCTCTCAGAGTGGTAATTTTGGGGGATCCTCTTTCGTTGGTGGTTGAATGTGTGCAGAACTGACCCCATTTTTGTCAGAGTAGGGGATGAAGGCTGTCTGTCCGCTCATGATTGGTGGTATTTATGTGCATGTGTGAGTGTGGTGGTGTGCTTTGTTCCAACTGGCACTGACTTACAAACTGACTGAGAGCACATGATCACTGGAAAAAAATCGCACCTTTAATGCATTTTCAAATAAATACCTATTATTAGCAAAGATTTTATTGATCTTAGGTTTATTATAGTTCAAAATTTACTTTTTGCGCTTTTGTTTTAAAATCTACAATGTGTTAGATGTTTAACTTTGAGTATTCAGGTTTGTGATTCTCTATGCCCTGTGTTGAGAACCTTTAATGGACTATAAACTGCTATTTTCATGTTTTTGAACCCTTCTAAAAGTAAGACAAGGATTAGGGCCACGGAATAGATGTTTTTGGTCATGACTTAAAAAAAAATCCCAGAATTATGACATTTTTTCTAAAATGCTGATTTTTTTCACAGTTTTTAGAAACAAAAAGTCAGAATTTCTATACAACCCCAGGGGTGCCCTCTGGAATGCCTTCTGAATAACACAGCAGCAAATGACCTGGAACCTGCCATCAGTCTATCAGTAGATCTCTCACAAACACACACACACACACACACACACACACACACACACCACTGTCAAGCACCATTTACAACCACTACCCTAGGAGGAAGTCCCTAGTTTATGAAAAAAATGCTACAGATTAGTCAGAAATAGATTGTTAGACGTCTGAGGGGAAAAAGTCAGAATTCTCAGTTTCAGTCAAAATTCAGATAAAAAAGAAAAAAAGAAAAGTCATGACACCAAAATCTTTCCGCTGGCCATCATACTTTTTTGTAGGTACATAACAAGCTTGTATTTATGTATCACATTTAAACCAAAGTTACTTTACATTAAAAAGAGAGAGTGATGAAAACATTCCTGAAATTACTCACATACAATAGCTAGCTGATCCATTGGTTCCTGTGGGATGTGGGATTGGGGGCTTTTGTGGATCGGACTTGTTTTCGTGCATCATGCAGATGTTTGATGAGATTGGGATGTAGGGATGCCTTCTTGAACAGTTTTTAGAAGGTGTTGGGATGCACTGAGGGGTCTTCGTGTACAACAGTTCTTAGGGTGTAGAGTAAAGTAACAATCACACCAAGGTCAGGACCCAAAGTGTACATGCAGAACTTTGCATTGTAATGACACACTCAGTGTTATTCGCTTCACCTGTCAGTGTTTTCAATGTTGTAGCTGTACTCGTGTCTACTCTCTCTCTCCCTCGCACAGAGACACACACAGTCATCCACCCTTCGTTATCGCCCTCAGCTTGCCTCTGATTTATAATTCCATCAGGGTCCAAGCTCCAGCTTCTTCATCATACAGCCCCAGGGGTGATCTACTCTTTAGGAATTAAACAGCAGCAAATGGCCTGGAACCTGCCATCAGTCTACCAGTAGATCACACACACACTCTGCACAGCCACCACGTCAAGCATCATTTACTCCCCTAGGAGGAAATCCCTAAGCTTTATTTTTTTTGTTAAAATTTGCTCCAAGAGTCCAACTGAGTGCAGTTCATTTAACATTTGAATATTTTAAGGAGATGGTGTTTAAAATATATTTGTAAGAATGCTTCCTGTATTCCAAATTATTCATAGGCTAAGCTTGAAAATATTTGCCTCTCTCCTCCTGAAGATTGATGAATGAGTCTGCTTGGGGCATTTTCCGCAGAAAGCAAAGTTCCGCTGCGACTGCTTTGAACAATCTTCCTTTATGTCTCATTAGTTACTGTGTCAAGATGTTTGATGTTGGAATGAAAAACTGCCTTATTCAACAGTTATCTATATGTATATTTAATACAGAGTAGGTGGAAATATTTTGGCAATGTGTAATTAGAAGAGCTCAGTATGCCTGTCCTGCAGCTCTGCAACATAATTCTTCCATCTTGCCAATAACCCTCTTTTTCCAGACTGCCTGAAGGCATCCTGTTTCTGTGTGTGCATGTCTTTATACCATCAAACACGGTGTTGTCTTTGAATTATTGCAAAAACATGATTTATGGACCCCCCATGCTAATCCGACCATATCTGGAGGAATCTTTCTCTTTCAAGTGTCAAGGGTCTCCCAGTTCCTACCTAGTGCACAGTTATTCTCCTTGCCTGAGAGTTATTAAAGCTTCAGATCTCAAAGGTGTGTTATAATGGGTCACGCCGATTAGGCCACACAGCCTCTTTTGAGCCATGTAGCACAGGCTTTAGGGGGATAAAAGGTTATGGAAACCTCGATGAACAGGTCTAATTGCTGAGTAGGAAATTGATTGATTATGGCATTTGGCTGGTCTGGTCCTCCTGCACTGGGAGCTCTGTAAAAATACCCTGTTCTAACCCTGAGGTTGAAACCACATAATGGACATAGGATCCCTCAAAAATCCTAATGAAAGTATAATGAGTCCTTTAATATAGTTTATGTGTTCTTGATATACAGAACTTCCACCACTTCTCTGGCCTTTGGACCAAACATGGAAGTAAAGCAATGAAGTAGAGCTAATGAACTAAGTTTATCTCAGTTCGTGGCTTAGTGTCATTTTTTAGAGCTGGTCAAAATGTAGATGGTCAGATAAACATTATTTTCTATTTATTTTCTAATCCAGACTTTGTAAATATTTCACTCAGCGTGGATCCTGCACCAAGGCTGGTGTCCTATCATGCGATTTTAAAAGAGAAGAAGTCATTTCAAAAGTCTTTGTTTCTTCATGCCCCACCTCTTCACTGAGTTTCATGAAATTCAGATGGGTAGTTTTTCGCATAATGTTGCTGATACAAAGGCACACAGACATGTAAATGGTGCTGAAAACACAAATCGTTTCCTCTTTAGCAGAGGAATAAAAAGTCGAGTAATAAAAGTCGAGTATATGTGGTTTCATATTGCCCCTCACAGTCAAAAATAAGCCGCCGTGCTGTCTATCACGCCAGTTACATGTGCAAAAAACATGTACACTCCATAGTGATTTTGTAGTTCACTTGTACAATTATTTTACAGTCTAACTTCATGAACAGCCACAGAATAAAAGAAACCAGTGATTATGTTTTCAACATTTGTTTCTTAATCGTTGCATTATCTTTTTTCTTGTAGTATTTGAACTTTAGTGTGATGCGGGAATACAGAGATATATGGAGGTGTGGTCACTGGAGTGCACCGATGGTATTTTTAACGGACAAAGGATGGGCAGTGGAGGCTGTGGCTGCCAGACATAGCTCAGCGGGGGCTGATTTAGATCTAACTGGGGGGAAGAGAGGAAGATAAAGATGTAATTCAGAAACTTGAGGGTTTGAATTCTCCAAGTTGGTTATGTGGACAGGAACACTCACGCGCACATACGTACAAATACACATGGACATAGATACTTGAGGAACACATGCGACCACTGGTAACCACACACTCCTCTGGCTGCCCCACACACATTCATGTCCTGTCAGCAAAGAGACTGAGGTTGATGTTTATTTTGGCTCTCATGCATAGAGCTGCAGTCCAGCTGGGCAGCCAGTAGTTGCTGCTGGGCCCCATCATTCCCCCTTAGAGCGTAACCTAGAGCTGTATGACTGGTGGTCATATGTCCCAAAATACACCAAAGTATGGTATTCACCTTTATTCAGCACGTGTAACCTGACATGCATACTAGGGTTGTCAAGACACTAGAATTTCAAACTCAGTACAGTTACCCAGGAAAATACTCAGTCATTTTCGATTCCACAAGGGGGAAAAAAACGTGAAACTTAGAAGTATTTTTCTTTTTTTTGTTTTTAAGTTGTCTTACAAAATAAAGTAACATAATTGTAAGATATATATATAAGACTCTCTTAGAAAGTGCAAAAAAGACATCAGTATTTTTAGGCTCTCTGAGATCGTGCTGTGCCTCTCGTCACTTGGGACTACATTTCCATTGTTGATCAAATAGAGCTGGTAATATGAGCTACCACTATTTTTATTTAGTTGTTTTAGGCTTTTCTTTTCTATCTGGCGCTTTAAGACAAACGTAAAACTTTTAAGATGAATATAATTGTATTATCTTGTTAAATTAACCATGTCTATTAACATTACAGATGAGCAGGTCTGATCATGTTTGTTGCCTAGCTCCACCATTAACACTGTAATTTTATTATTAGCCACAGTGATAACAGCAGGCTAATGTGGCTGTTGGGAAATTGCTAATAGCTAAATGGCTAATGGTAGCATGTGTGCTGGCCAAATTAAGATTAATGATAACTGTGAAATGTAATATTTCAATACCTCATAAATTGTTATTCAGTGCTGTGAATGTCAGTCATTTCAGCTGCTAGCGAGGGAAGGGGGGATATGGCGAATATGGCGCTGTTGCTATCAATACTGTTTTAAATGACTATCTAATCTGATAGCAATTTTTAATATTGCTTAGTATCTGAGTATTCACCTAAATTCTTAATCTTTAGCATCAATAACAGTCTTGCTAGTTTTTTAATTCAGGTGTTTTACAGGCATCTTAAAAAAAGAAAAAGTCATTTGTAAAATATGATCATGGTGAATGCGATGATCAAAAGATTATTTACTGTTGGCTCATCTGAGTATGAAGGCACAAGTTGCTAGGTTTTGCTCTTAAGGACTTATTTATACATTTTCCGGAAATAACCATCACCGTTATTTAATTTTCTTTCATCCTGTTTGGTTTTATTATAAATGACTCAGCATCAGCTTGTGACTTCATTATTAGTCTGAACAAAGGAGCTTTCAGGAAACAAAAATGAAAGCAAATTTTCTGTAAGCTGGAGTTGTACAAATATTTTATTATTCCACTTAAGTAGGTTTCATAGTGTGTCCACACTGTATATTCATGGCTTAAGGAAACAAAGAATTCCTTGACTATGTATTCATCTGAATGCACTTCCAGCAGAGGTGTGTTCTGCTACAGCTGGCCTAATGCAAATGTACCAAGTACGGCATCAACAACTTATCCACGACCTAACTTTACCCTTAAATACCTCCTAGGTAACGTCAGACAACTCTGGCTCTTATTGCACGATTATGCCATTTTACACTTTATAACTAACCCCACACATTAAGTATTTTATGAGGGTAATACAACCAGTAAACCTGGAAAATGTGATCTGTATTGCGTCTGAGTTTAGTGAGTGGAGAAGTGAGCACAAAGGCCGTAGAGGCAGCTCTAAATGCTCCCCAGGCTTGTAACACAAGCCTGACTCTGCAGAAACCCCGTGATAACAGCCACAACTGGTACACTCATGAACACTGCAGCCTGAAAACACAAAGCACGTGACCTGGTCTGACCTGTGTGGGTGTGTTGCCTTAATAGTAGTTGTTGTGGGTTTAGCCAATAGCCATATATGGCATTGGTTTTGACTAGTATAACATCATCTTTGCTGACCTTTTTTGTCCCTTCAACACACCACTAATCTACAGTAGCTTGGTGAAGTCACAGGCTAATGTAAAAAGTTTTCTTTGGAAGAGGATGAAGAACATGTGAGGAGTTTCTTGTAGTCTGCTGACACTAGAGCTTGCGGGTTTCATGTTTTGCCAACATGTTCAGTCAGCTGATGTCTGGCTTACACCATGTCTTTCTGACTCACAGCATCTGGTGTCTGCTATTACTCTAGAGCGCACAAGCGATGAACGATGTATGTGATTTACCAGGTATACAGTACTGTGCAAAAGTCTTGAGCCTTTGTTCATATCTTTATATTTTGCTAGGAAATGGAAACTAGCAGTGCAAACATACATGAAAAAACGGTAAGTGAGGCAAAACCGGAATTTTTTTCATTTCGGACAAGCTTGAAAGTCAGTTTGGCACGACCATCTTTATTCTTCAACACAGAACAACCTCTCTTAGGCAGACTTTCTTCTAATGTCTTCAAGTAGTCTTCAGGGCTCCAGACTTTTGGAAGGACATTCAAAGCTCTTGTTTGGATGTCGGCTGCCTTTTGTACCGTTTTCCGTCAAGATGGTCCCACAGCGCTCTGGGGAGGCCAATCCATGACAGATAAACTTCGACACACACATCTGAGCACACATGAAGAAAAGGTGTTACATTTTCTGTTAAAGTTCTCATAGCTTCTATGACTTTTCTTCCCCCCTTTTGCCTTTGGTTTCGTTCCCTCTCACCAGTCACAGATGTTTCAACAACTCAAAGAAAACAATCAAGCACTTTCACTGGGTATGTCTGGCACTGTCAGTGTCTTTTCCTTCTTTCCTTTGTCATATTCCCACATTTCTGCCACCCTCATTGCTTTTCAAAGCCTCAAGGCCTCTGTTTTTGACAGTTGCCACTATAAGCCACCATTTCAAATAAGATGTGACAAGCAAGAGGTGGCTCTGACTATGGCATTGCATGCTTATTGGCTAATGTCAACTAATGAACATGCTCTGGATAACCCACCTTTCAAAAACTTAGAATAACCAAAATTTCACCAAAATCAGTGGCTGAGCCATTAAAGGAAAGTGTTTAATGATCAAGCCAGAAGTGCTGTTGTCCTATAGACTTTTATAGAACCCCCCTAGTGGCTATTAAAAAGAATGCAGGTTTAAGGCACTAGACCTATGTTATGTACATCTACTTTTTATAACCATAAGAGGTTACAGAGTGTCTCTTTGTGAAAAAATTGTAACTTCTAAAAGATGGACATCTCATGGAGGTCTGAAAACTGAAGCCAAAGTACAAAGGCCTTCAAAAAAAACAAAACCCTGAAACCCAAGTCTGTGAGGAAACAAACCCCATGGATGGTCACTTTTTTTTTGCTATTTTTAAATCTTTCTAATGTGCACTCTGTAAATGACGGTCTTATTTAAAGTCAAATCAACAATGAAGCGGGTGTATTCTTTAGGGCGAGTCCGACTTGTGATTGAGAAGTACCTTTTGAGCCTGTCAAGCACAAACACATTCAGTTTAAAAAAAGAACATGACCACAATGCTTAATTCAAGGTTTCAAGTGTTGGCGGCAACCATCTTTTGTATACAATCCATTGAAGAAATATGAATTTTGACTTTGGGAATGCTTGGTTTACGCTATATTCAAAGTATTCAAAAGCAATCAACTGAACTGCCACAAGCTTCAGCTGTAAACATTGTTTTTCTGCCCAGAATATGTCATGTTACCGAAGCTGCATGCCACATAATCAGAATGTGTTTAAAGGAAAAGTCAATTGCTACTTAAACTCTAGAGCCTTTAATTTATCCGATGCAAGATAAAAAGAAAAAACTAAAACAGAGAAACAGCCTTTTTTTTTAATTAAAAAGCAAGATTACTAAAGAAAACCATGAATAAACAGGAGTCATTACATCAACTGATGTGGCACTTATAAAGTGTCTTAAACTAGATATTAAGAAAGTACCCAGTCTGCCAGGCGAAATGCACTTAAGCAAAGCTAAACTTCACTAACCCACAAATTTGCCCAGTTACAGTCAGAAGTGAAAAAGAGCGAAAACGCCTTTGTTCTTTCACTGTGTTGCTTAAAACTGTAAAAAGAAAAAGAATCCATTATGACGCAAAACTTTGTATCTGAGACCATCATCCATGACCGAGGCAAATTAAGAGCATTGTCAGAGCTCAGCCATTATGTTTTTCTCCTCAGTTCTGCAGTGTTTTCTATCCAAAGCTATTCAACGTGGCTGGTACCAAAAAAGCCCCTTAAATTAAAACAGAAGGAGGAAAAAAAAGGTAGCAAAGCGGAAGCTGGACTGTGAGCCAGCCAGACGCTTTGATCCCACTACAGACTGCTTAGTAAACATGGTGGGGAAAAAGCAAGATACAGACAGAGATAGCACAGGTGACTTGATAGACCTTGTAGTTGGCGCTCACTGGGTCAGGTTAACTCTTTTGTAACCTCTGAAGCATTCAACAGCTCTGTTTGCACATGTCTGTATATGCATAATGATCTGTTAACCCAAACACAAGATAAACCCAAACGGTGATAATACTGTGCATTGTTTCTGTGATGTAGTTTGTAGGGCATTGATTAGGACCAGAATCAGAGGGAAACATACACATAGTCACTACTTCAGAAAGATTCTTCATGTGACACAAAGCATTACCTCAGAGGTATGTAAGACTGTATATTGACTGTTTTATTACTAGATTCTAGTAATGATTAATGGTAATCCTTTTCTCTATATGATGTTTGCCCATTTAGCTTCATTGTTCAGACTTTTAGGATTACAAGTTTATCCTAAACCAGATTTTTATACCAGTTTCATACAAATTGGTCACATAAAAATCGTGACTATTCGATTTAGTTATAAGGCGTTTTTCTGATGAGCATTTTGGGGTCTGTCGCTCCGCTGCCACTTATGTCCCTGTAACTGTTCCAGCCCCCAAACATATGAAGCTCTTTCCAGAGTGAAGGAATGTTTTGCATTTAGCTGCGGGCTGTTTACCTCCTTTACAAATGAAGGAAAATCGAAGCATGCAGTGAAGTTAACATTCATACAGTCACACATTTGCATGGATGTAAAGACAAATTCAGATAAAATATACAAAACTGTACACACTAACACAAACGTCTGCCCCCTTCCTGTGGTTTTTTTTGCTTGGCCTGTGTTCCCAAATGAGCAACTGCTTCTTTGTTGGGCTGGAAACTGCAAAATAAGCAAAGCTCCGGACGAGAATTTGCTGCCAACTTTGTCGGCTTCACACACTCGTTAAACTGTGCACACTACTGTTTTCGTGTCATTGTGTGCCCATGGCAAAAACTACTCTCTGCTTTTTCTGTGAGATCCATACTTCTTGTTTTCATTTGTGTGAGGAGTGTTGAATCAGATGTGTTGGGGGGAAGCAGGCTAATGCTTTCCAGTCTGTGGCTGGTTTCAGTTTTCTTTCTGTGGTGGACAAAGACAGAGAAGAAGAGAGAGATTATTAGAGAGAGAAGGCAGAATTTTTGTGAACGGAGGGGGCAGTCTTGGGTGGGGGGATTCAAAGAGAGTAATTCCCAGGATATCTTAAGGTGGAAATAAAGTGTAAATTCAAATGTTTACAAGAAACAAATTAAAATTCAAATGTATTTTCTAGTTAATGCATATTTACTTTCATATTTTTTTGGTTTGGTAGTATTTTGAGAATATGATTATCATATCTTGTCAAGTTTTTGTCCAGTACTATGTAAAACTACATCCAAAAGTCTTCAGTCACCCATCATTTCTTTATATTTTCCTTCCAAAGAGCCAGGCTGTCAAGGTCTTTCAAAGTTGTCCTTGGACATTGGTTACTTTTTCCCTCATTTTTTGTCAACAAGGTAATTCCCAAAGAGATTTTAGCCAAAAACTTGGAATAGTGTTAGCCTGAATAGAAAAACACACAATGGGTCGCTATCAGTCATGGATTGGCCTCCCCAGAGCCTGCATCTCAACATTACTGAAGCAGTGTAGGATCACCTTGACTTGACAGAGAACAGAACAAAAACAAGCCAACATCCAATGAAGAGCTTTGAATGTCCTTCAAGAAGGACATTAGATTTCTTAAGAAGCAAATGCATGCCCCACAGTTTTTAGAGTTCAAATATGCACCCAAGGATTTAGAGATATTAATATCAGTTAAGTTTAAAGAGAAGTTTTTCTTAAACACACTCATTATATCGGTTTCTGTCAAAAGGATCTTTTTTCTAAAGATCATGAATTTTCTAATGTTTCTTCTTAGAGGTTATGAATGAGCACAGTGATCTGCTTTCCAAATCTCAGCAACAAGATGCTTAGTTGGTGCAACTTCCTGTCAGGAAACCAAAATAATGGGAAAAAAATGCTTTCATGTTACACCAATGATCAGTATGGACAAACCGCTGACTGCTGACAAATCTATCTTGTCTAATGGAACATATGATCTTACTGCCCAGCCCTGCAGCATGTCTGTTTACATGCAGCCTGGAGCCGCATGTTCCATCTCTGGCACACCACATTCCCAGCTTTCCAGCCTAAGTTGAATGAAATTTTCAGCTCATTCCCCGGAGCCTCACTCGAACTTTTCATTGCTTCTCTTACTTTCTCTCGTTCTCAGACAGCCCTCCTCCTCTCCTGCCTGCTCCTTCCCTCCCCTTTGTACCTCTTCTCTGACTGCTCACTCACACAGCAGTGGGCTGTGTAGGTGGACACTACACATGTCCCTTGTCTTTCTCTCCTTCCCTCTCTCGCGCACACACTCTCTCTCTCCCTCCCTCACCACCTCATTCTCTCTCTTGCTCTCTCCTGCTGTCACATTCCAGTTGTCTAAAGCCGGGTTTAACTTTCTTTCTCACTGAGTGTAGGAAGGAAGGCTAAACCAAAAAGAGCACAGGCATTAGCAGAGCCTTAGTCTTTCCGGATGAGAAGAAGAAAAGACGAGGAAACTCTCTTCATACTCCATTTGGCTTAAAAAGGGGGAGTCACCCAAAAGAAGCATACCTTCTTAAAGGGGCTATTCTTTTTTTCCTTCCTCCTTCCTTTCTTTGCCTTTTTTGGGCCGTGCTCTCTCATTCTGGTTAGACCCACAGCGGACTATTCACGTGAGCGCTTGTTTTTACGGCAAAGCCAGTTCTAGTTCTTTTGCCGGGACAGAGAGGAGGAGGATTAGGGGGGGAGTGTTTGACAGAGACATACGCTCAAAGAGAAAGCTGCCGCTTGGACCTGCAAAGGATTTTCCGTTCAGCGATGTATGTGTAAGTGTCACTTGGTCTCCTGTCTGAACACGCTTTTAAATCTCTTCGCTGTACTCTGGCCACTTTTGCCTCAGACTTGGAAACAAGCATGTGATCTGAGACGCAATTTGTAATACTTAAAGAGTTTTAAAGTGTACTGTACTGAACTCTAAACCAAAATAAATAGTGGTTATGTTTCACATCCACATCATATCATGTGTTACATATCCCTTGGACTCCCTGTGGCTTCCAAATCCTCATCTATGTTAAAGTTTTACATTCTAAACTTCAAATGTTTTATATCCTTTTGTGTCTGCTTATTTTGCTTTTGCCTTTTGCAAAGTCTTGCTTGCATTGCCTCCAGGAATGTTATTGCTGTTTTAGCTCTTGCAGTTAAGGATTTGAGAATGTATGAAGGGATACAATAGTGTGAGACTGAGTGCCAAGCACTTGGAACTTAAGACAGCAGTCTGTCTTAAGATGGCTGTGAAATGTGAAGAAACAAGTGCTGTCAGTTGAGAAATAAATTTGCCCAAAAGATCAGCTAGATTAGATTTGTAGACATAAGCTTAGATAAACATCATAAGATCACTTAGTTATAGAATACGCGTGTGTCTCACTCGGTACTAGTACCTTTAATAGAGGGACTGAAACTCTGTTTTTATGTTTTCCTTTTGTGTGTGGGTTTCTATGGACGGTCAGTGTTTTCATCAATGAACAGGATCTGTTAGCAGTTAGACTCCACTGTAATTAACCACAGGGTGCATAATACTGTAAAGAAAACCCGAAGTACTGACTTGTTGTTACACATGCCAAAAGGTTACTGCTGACTCAGAGTGGGTAGTGGCATGAACTCCCCAAACATAGGCCACCTTAACTCCAAAACTCTTTAACATAATTTTCTTTCTCATGCTTGTAGCTAACAGTTATTTTCCCTGCTGATTAATTTGAAAGATAATTTTTATGTATTATGTATTATTCAATAATTTTGGTTAGAGACTGGTTGGCAACAACCAGGCAAACTCAGGTTGCTAGGAAAATGATGTATCCCCAACTGGTTGCCGGGTGGCTGCTGCAGATTTTGGTCTATTGTTGGGTGAAACCAGTCGAGAAAAGTATGTTGCATCAAAAGCTTCCTTTTGCTGTGGCAGATTGCCACAGTCACACATAGTTTGCACTGAAGTCACCAATTTGTATGTAAACACTTGCCAACTACTCACAAGCTTTAAAGCTGAAGCCAATAAGTGTTCACACAACATTTACTTTAAAAATAAACCCTCTGCATTTCTGTTCTGTTTCTGTTTCTGTTGCGTCTCACATTTTAGAGTTTCACCAGCAGTTGCAAGTAGCTGGTGAGTGTTTGCTGGCAAGTCAGCTTCTTTCATACAAACTATGCCATCATAATGTACTAGCAAGCAAAGGGTCAACAGGGTTTTCAGCGCAGCACCAAGTGACTGCCAGCAACCTCCAGCAATTGCTCATCGACTAATGGGGGAATGCCTAGCAAACAGGGCTTGCCTTGAGGTTATGACTAGATGATGTGTTCAGATCAAATTAAGATAAAGGGACCAAGCTTTAACATTTTTAAACCTATTAACAGCATTTTTTTTTGATGATTTTCCTAGAAAAAAATTAGGAGAATTTGATCACGTGTTGACTAATTTTCTGCTGATTGTGTAGACGATAAGTCATTTTATCAGTAATCTTTTGTGTATTTCTCCCGTAAGTCGGTTTAACTAATAGAAAAACCTGAACCAGTATAGTGAGAGGGCTGGCTGGCTCTCTTATGGTCACTGCAAAAGATTTTTTAAGTGATCTATTTTATCCAGTGATAAAATATTTCCAACCTGATGGAAATTGCTAATAATTTCTCTATAGGGAACCAGGGTCACTGAATGGTTTGATGAGTATGATAATGACTCAGCAGTCTCCAGCACTGTTATAAAGACTCCAACTACTGTAATCCAACACTCACTCCTATGTCATCTAATGACACTTAGCCAGCAACCATTTCACGTCATAGTTTAGTGCAAGGCCGGAAAGAGCTAGACACAAAAGATACTTCTTTGCCTTCAATTTCAATCATCTTGAAGAACATTAACATTAACAAAACTTTCAAAAAAGGGGCTAAAACACGAAATGGCACATGGCAATCTTCTCATTAGTTTCCTTAGCGCGGAAAATAAAGACACACCGTGTGACAATAGGAACCTGAAAGCAGAGCTGGACCAGAATTTTCAGTCTTGTCACATTTTTCTTACATTTCTTTGATGATAAACTAGAATACATGTTTAATGTTTAAACCACTGGTACAATTTAAGCAAGTCTTCCTGCACTTCAACCCGTGTGTTTTTACAGAAGCCTGTTTTGAACACAAATGTGGGTTTAACTCCCAGCAGTGCGTGCACAACACCCGAACGCACACGTCACCCTTCAGAAACAGGCTTGAGAAAACCAGCGAGCTGCTAAGAGCACACAATGGTGCAGTCAGTTCCTGGATGCCAAAATGACCAGACTGTTTAGCTGGCTTCCAAATTGTCGGTGTGTGTGTGTCTGCTTGTTTGTGTATATGTGTATGTGCGTGTGTGTTTGTGTGTGTTTTACTGTCTGTTGTGAACACGTGTATGCAGCACTTTTGCGCTCATTCCTCCATGTTTGAGCTACTTTAAATGTGTCAGCCTGTGAGTGTGTGCTGTGTCCACACCTCTCCCTGCCAGTCAAGTTTCCCTCTAATTGACGCGTTGCTGTTCCCCCGTAGCGCCAGTTTGCAGTGCCGTCCTGGTCCCTCCCAAACCACAAGGGACTCTTTGTTTGTAATTTATGAATTAGTGTGTGGTTTGGGTTACGAGAAGAGAGGGCAGGCCGGAGGCTAAGGCACAGGAACGGCAGCAGGACTACTTGATTAGCTGAATGCTAACCCGATTTTGTTTATAATTTCAGATTATTACTTTGGAAGTCCTGCATAGAAAGAAGGAAAGCTCAAGATGACAGTAGACATGATTAATGGAGAAGAAAATGAATGGGCTTCTCTGTCTCTTTCTCTCTGCTTTTCTTTGTGTGTCTTTTGCGCCCACAGATGTGACTTCACGTTTGACAATGCCGTGATAATCTTTTTAAATCTGTGTCCAGCCATCAGATAAGGCTGGCGGCTCAGTTGTAAAAACAGTGCATACATAAAGCCTTCTCTTCATCTTCATAGTTTCATATATACAGCTTCATACTGAGCTGCCTGGAGCACTCTTTCCACCATCCGTTCGCCCCCCCTTGTCTCTTTTTCATCAAGTGGTTATATTTACTTTGTCTAGTCTGAATGGAACCTGGCACAGTATTATGCTTTGGCCTGGTCCTTCTTTTCACAAAATAGCAAAGCCCTTTCCAACCTCATCTTTTTTTTTTTTTACTCTTGATTTGATTTTTATCCCTTCCTCCCTGTTCTCTGTTTTTGAAACTCAGCATGCATTCCTAATGGCTTCAGCTCTCCTAGAGAGATGTTTTCATTTTTTCCCCCTTCCTTCCTACTGACCTTCCTTCCTTCCCTCTTTCCTTCCAGGATGAGGCTTGAAAAAAAAGGGAAAGAAATTTGAAGGGGGGTGAGGAGGTCCTCTGATTGCCAAAGCAGATGCCCCACTCAACCCCAAAACAAAAAAAACTCCTGACATTCTTCAGCACCAACGTGCAGCTGCTTGCAGGCCAGGCTGGGGTTCTTCTGCCCCCCACATCCCACCCAATACTTCCCCACCAGCATCTTGGTTTATATATCATCATCACCTTAACTGTAAAGCCTTGGCTCAAGCTGCTTCTCACTTTTATTTTCTATTTTTTATTATCTCCAGAGTCCAGAGCATCTGCCATGACTTAACCCATACTTCAAATCTAAATACCGGGGACCCCCACTCTCAAATTTTATATACTACAGTTTCATTGATAACAAGCTGACTTTACAAACTAATAATCATGTTAAAGATTTGATAGTTCTGCTTCCAAAAGGTACAAGAATCTTTTCTTTTGTCTCGGGCCAGTTCTTTGTACTTAGAAATCAGTGGCAGTTGTAGCAGACTTCTTTAGTCTTCTCCTGGGGGAATAGTGTTTTATCACTCCTCTGATGTCCAGGTTATTGCCTGGACTGGTCCAGGATAAAGGGATTTGAGGAGCTCATAGCTTTTGAGAGTAATTTATTTCCCACTGAGATTGTGAGGGTAAGTCCTCGGGATCGTGGCAGAATTAAAAGGTCAACAAGGTGAGAAAGGGAAAAAAAGCACCTTAGCCCGGTGCACTTGGGCGCACAGAAGTTAACAGTTGAAGATCTGAAACACACCAAGACACTTGCACTTGTAGTCTATTGCCGTGTGAACATGCAGCAATGACAGTGATGCACTAGTCACGGTGCAATAGAAACAAAGTAAGATGAGCATTTATTCTATTCCCATTCACTTTTATATTGTTTAAACACTCTCTTTTGTTAGTTAATTTAGATATTTAAGTTTACCCATTCATACTAATTGGTGTAGAAAGTGTCAAACTTGCTGATCTAACAAAAGTAACTCTTAACAATGTCATGGCAGAGAACCTCTTGAAAGAATTAATTCAGCAGAGCTTTTTGCCTTTTAGTTGACCTTTAGCAGGTCACGCTTACCCAAATTAATATACTCTAGAAGGGAATCTGGTAAAGATCAAGGGCACTGCACTTCACAGCAAGAATGTGTCCTTAAATATGTTGGCCACATTCACAGTAGACCGGAGAAATAAAGAGCATTGTACTGTTAGCTTTGTCTACTCATGTCAGTGTTTTACCAACGGTGCAGATGTTTGCTTACTTACCTGTCTGGCCGAGTTTGTGTGTGTGCGTGTATACAAGACGTGGGTTAGCCGGTATCTGCCAATGACTGTGAATGGTTTAACCTGCTTAGAGTCAAAATGATGGATGGTGTTTGACAGTGTAGTTATACTGGGAGAGTGTGAAAAATTAAGTTTGCTTTTACGGCTGCCCAAAGTTTCCAGACACGTTCAAGTTCATGAAAAATGGCTTGAAGTGGTCACCTGTGAGAGTTGGATCTGCTGTATGGAGTAATGTTGCATTAATGCTACTCTTCTCTTGTTTGGAGGCTGGTTTGGAGTAGCATGTGGTGTGTTTTTACAGCTCTTTCTTCGTCTACCCCCCCCCCCCCCCCAGCTCACCCTGCCTCACCCCACCTCACCCCGCCTCATCCCCATTAAACTCAATTTGTTCTGAGACTCGAAGATCACTTTGAGCCCAGAAGCATGTGCTGCATGAGCAAAGCGATGCAGGGAAATGTATTTTAAAAGGTTTAGTGGTAAAATTGTAAAAAAAAAATAAATAAAAAAAAAAGAAGAAGAAGAAAAGAAAAAAAGAGAAGAAAAGAAAAGAAAAACTGCTTGAAGATGGGCCAAAGAAAGGCACTATCACAAATGCTTTTTAAACAGTTAATCAAAAATGTAGTTTGAGCGTGTGGTGTGTGCTCTGTAAGGTTTTGCTCACATTTTGTGAAGTTACAGTACTTCTTATGATCTAACTCTTATATGTTTTAACTTTTATTTTGTTTTCTTATATGTTCTTTTATGTTTTGGGCCTGGTTAAGTCCTTATTAGATGTCAGCAGACTTTCAAAAAGCCCAAACTCTCCTCAGAAATCTACTGAGACCTCCAATAAAGGTTAAAATATGCAGCAGGATTACAGGGAACAGATTTAATGAAGACCCAGCATCTCAGTGAAGAGAATTTAAGCTGAAGTTTGTTTTATCTAAACATGTGTTTTAACTCAGGACACATGTGATAGGTTTCAATATACAGTAAACATGTGTTGTGGATTGTGTTGCCTTGGTAGTTTTATCGCTGTTGTAGTTCAGGTTTTAGAAATTAGCAGACATGCTTAATGATGTCTTGAGATTTTACAGCCCAGGGTTTTCGAATGAAGCATTAAATGACTATCTACAGATGTGTGTTCGTTTTTCTTAGACTGGAGAACATCTGCTGCCACGTAAATGTGTGCTTGTAATTTAAGATAACGCCTGAACTTTGGGGCTAATTTTTTATGGTATTTCTGGATGAACTGTAAAATTTGTTTAAATTAGGTCATCCTGTGTGGGGAATGTTTATACAATCATATTGCATTAGTACGTATTAAAAAGCAAACATTTTTTCTGGCCTTGCATTGAAGTCTATAACTTTTGAGTTTAGCATTATGTTCTCAACCTGACATCAGGACACTATTTATGCCACAAATCTGCTCAGAGATTGCATTGAAAAATATTTTCAAATAGCATGGACATCATATGAGTTGTCCTAGTTCTGGCATGAGAGAATTACTGTGATAATTATCTGAAACAATCTGCAGGACACAGAGCTCAAGTAGAAATGCGATGCTTATCACTTGTCCTGTGTGGAGGGTGGCTCTGCTGTAGACAATATTGACCTTTAATTGTTGTTTTCAGGGTCAAAGGTTATCTCTTATCAGCTGCTGTCACACACAGTATAAGGATATGCTGAAGGAAATAATTTTAACAGAATATGTCTCAAGGAATTCAGGTGTCGTTATTCTCCAGATGTCCAACTTTTTTTTCTGTCTACTGTTTACAGAGCAGTATAATAAATACGTCTGAATCAAAGGGTAGTTCAGGTTTTTGCTTTTTATTTTTGTAGTTTGTGTCATCATCATTTTTGTCTATTAACATAATACTGATCAATTTAATCAGAATGAATGCATCAACAACACAAAGCTGGGCTGAGTATAGAGTGTTAATAAATCCACATGGTAGTCATTGTTGCTTGTGTCCAGATCTGTGGCAGCATTTCTGTTGCACTAGCTTTCAGTATTATTTCAAGAAAAGAAAGTATAGTTTTTACAGCCTCTCCTGCCCACTCCTAAAATAGGCATAATTACACCAGCAATTTTAAAAACACCACTGCCTAGTTTTACATGGAGTTACAATACTGGTTACAGTTGGTTCCTCCTTGGGAAGAAAAGGGTGCATTTCAGTTGTTTACGAAAAGAAAAGAAAAAGAAATTAAAGTTAATTACTGAGCCTCAGTGGTGTTTTTGACTGTACCAAACAAGCCAGGCTGGTGAAATCCAGTCTTTCGCCTAACCTAGGGTAACCGGTTCCTTGTTTCAGGTAAGTGATGACCATCTAAAGGTGAGAGTGGTGTTGATACCTTCATCCAGTGCTCTGTGAGATGTAGTATTAACTTACACCTTTGGGTGAGTCCTAAGATTACCATTTCAAATTCATTTTCTTTATACCATATACCATATATTTAACTTCTGGTGCCTCTTCAAGAATAGATTTTAATCTCAATCACACTTTCATATGAATAAATAAAGGATAATGGGGTTGATTTTAGATGCAACACTTGACAGCAATATTATTGCTTGTAGGCTTAAAATATACTTTCACTATTTGGGACGTATCCCAAAGTCTTTCTTAAATAGCCTACAGGCTCTGAGGCTCAGCCTAGCCCAGTACAGTAGAACCATGCTGCGCTGTTATTTAAAAATCTGCCACAGAACTCCAGCACTCTGATCTTGAGCCAGAACCCGCTGATCTACACTCCAAACACCACCATGGCCTCACTCTTCCTTTCCCTTCCAGCTGAGGATGAAGGGATGATGGAAGGAGGGATGGTGAGAGAAAAGGAGGGAGGGAGGCATTCTCTTTCTGGCCTTCTTTGGCATGCTTGTTTTCTCCTCTTTTCCCAGCAGCCCATCTGTTTCCTGTCTGCAACATGACACCAGTGCCCAATTAGGTTCTGCTACTCTTGAGGTGTGTGTGTGTGTGTGTGTGTGTGTGTGTGTGTGTGTGCGTGCACGTTTGCTATTGGAGGGATTATGATTGGCTGCCATACACCTAGTCATTTATGTTGGTACAAACTGGCCCATGTGGTTGCATGTGATCCAAGTGTGATATAATAGCATCGCTAAAAATGTGTGGGAACCTCTGACTTCTGTCACTGAATCGTATTGAGCATGCTCAGTGGCTGATATATTGTGGCAATGCATTATTTTACTCTTTTCACGCTTGTTTTCATTAAAAAGTGAGGATGTTCTTCAGATAAAAATATCAGTACACTGAGCACTCTGTGCAGAAAAGAAATGCACATTTTGAGCTGTCATTCGGGTATATGCTGTGGCTAAAATGGCTGTTTTCTCAGTCTGGCCAGTGTTTGGATTTTGGCTCTTATAACAGTAACAGAGCTGTGTGGATTAGCCGAGATAATCCCCACTCTGTTCTTCTTCACTCTCTATGGCAGCAAAACTGGGAAAGTGAAAATGTATCAAATGGACATCTTGTACATCAGCTCAAAGTACCCTTCCCTTTTTGTTGCATGTCTTTCCCTTTTTCACTGGTTTTTCCCTGTCTAACCCTGTCCGATGGGGATTTTCCACCCTTAGGCCCACACTGAAAAGCTGGACGCTCCGCTCTCCTACTGTGTTTGTTTTTAATTGACGCACATAAAGACGTCCGTCAGCTAAGGCCAAGCCAGACCTCCAAGTTGTGTTTGGCAAGGCCACAGTGGATGCACTGGGCTCCGTAGGTCTAGTTATAGCCTTCTCCAAACCAGACAGATTGTGGGATGCTCCTTTATATAATCCAAGATTTTGGTAGCTGGGCTAATAGAGGGAAACACTCATCAGGTCTCTGTTGTCATAGTCCTTGACACATTAAAATAGAGTGAAGTACCAATTCAGAAGTGTCAAGAAGTTGATTGACTGTAAAGAAGCCGGTGATCAATTTGGTAAAGCGGTGGAGACAGAAAAGCTCTAGGATGTGTTATGGATAAATGAATGAAATAATGTTCTATTATGTAGATACAACAGTAAAAAAATACATTGAGAGAAACATAAAAATGCATTAAAAAATGACAGAGCCTCTTTAAAAATCTTATAGACAGCCACGTTCTGTGTTTTGATCACATGATTTCTGCTCTGGCAGTGTTAATATGACAGTTGCCCTATAAAGGTCAGGGCTGGTGAGCTCGTGGGTGGTCTTCTACCGCCTAAGAATCCTTTTAAATCTAAACTTTGGCTCCTCATACTGCTGGTAGCTAACTCTACAAGAACATTTAACAAACGTCTACATTAAAATGTCTAACTCATAAAATGTTACTTAAAAATTGTCAAGGCTGTAAAATTAAGAAAAAGAAAAAAACATTATTACTCACTTTAATGAATTCAGATAAACTCATTAGCATATGCTTACTTACATTTAAGTGATAGTTGAAATCATTCTCACATCTGCTGGTTAAATATGCTTACAGAGTGGTGAGAATGTTAGTGTGGTATAAAGACAGGAAACCAGTCAAAATAACTCTTTTGACTCACCTACCTACAAAGCTAACTCATTAGCATAATGTATGAGAAATGATCAGTTTCTTTTCTCTTCCTGCTTTTCTGTCTCTGCTGTTCTTAAAGGTCAACAGCTCAATGTGCTCAAAGGATGTTCTCCATTGTGTGTGTATGAGTTACTGTTAAGTTTTGACCCATGTGTCAGGATATGTTTGTGTCTCCCTTGTGTTAAATAAGCACCACACCCCCTGCAGAATCCCTTTTTTGTTGATACACGTCTTACTGGTCACAGTGCATTTTCTAACTCTATAAGCCACAGCTGTTCCAATTCTTTTTAGCGGTTCTACAACGTTTTGTTACAGGAAAGATTCATAACACAGTGTGAATTAAAATGCACAGATCTTCTCATCTCTGACAAGGAGCTGAAATATTGTTTTCAGTCCTAGTATTTCGTACTGTAAGTTAGGTCAACTCCTTTTTGCTAGTAACTTTAAAGTCATAACAAAGCCCGTTTTTAAAATAAAGAGAAAATTGATGTTTCATAACTAGTATATTTCCACCCAAATACTGACACAACTTTTTTTAGTAAAAACCTCAGACCCTATTGGGGAGATGACTGATAAAATAATAACAGTAATAACTTCCCTTTCTTCTCTTTTTTATTAAAGCAGTGAACATCAGTGCCAGAATCTATTGAAACTTAGCTCACCTCCTTTGCTTACTGTTCTGGACTTTCTACATTAGCTTACAAGAACTGATGTTTGTGATTTAAAATATGAAGATATCCTCCAGCCCCCAGTGTGTTAGGAGTCTTGCCAACTATTGGCTCTACTGTAGCTATTAAAAATACTAATTTGTCTTTTGGATGACTTACAATGTACCCCATTTTGAAGAAACCAAACCTAGATCCTGCTGTCTGTAATATCTATATTTTAAATCCCTTTTTAATCTAAGTTCTGTTAAGGATATACTGTATACTATAGAGACACAGTTTCTACCACAGCTCTCTGTCAGAGCAGTTAAACTACTTCTGAGAGTGTTAAATGACCTGCAGTGCCCTTGGGCGCAGGTGATTTCTCTGTTTTAGTATTAAACATCAAGCACTAATTAAGAGGCCACATGGATTTCTGCCTGTATTGGACTCTAATGTCAAATTTGTGATCTGTGGTGCACCACAGGGTGTGGTTCTGGGACCCCTGTAGTTCATTTTATATCCGTTACATTTAAGACAGATACATTGAAGAGAGTTTTAACATTAGATATCACTTATTCACCATGATGCCCAGCTTTATTTTTCCTTCAGACCATATGTGGTTAATAAGTTAATTATTTATATGACTAATGAGCTGCCTAAAGGCTATCAGTGAAATAAAAATACAGCTCAGTGCGATAGAGTTTCTAGACGCTGGCCCAGACAATGTACCTCTCTTAATTAGGAATAGTATAGACACACTCTGTACTATTCCTTTATTTAATTTAATCATTATTTAATCTACTAACTGTTAGATTAAATAACCTTCATCTAAAGGGTATTTTCAATCAGTTCCTGCCCTTCAACGCCCATGTAAATCAGCTCTTTTAACCTAATTTTATAACGTCTTAGAAATATTAGTGAATTCAGATCCATATTCTTTATAGTGGAGCTGGAGATTCATTTATGCATTCATCTCATCTTGTGTTGACTTCCACAACTCACTGTCAAAAGCCTGCCATAAGACATATGTGTATACTCTGGCAGTGTCTTTAAATGTGCGAGTTCTATGCAATGTAGATTCTGTCCTTTAATTCTTGTACTACTATGAACTCTGTTTCATTTCTCGTGCATTTTTTGCCCTGTAGAATTTTTCTGTTTTGTTTTACATTTGTAGTCTTTTATCTTCTGTCCTCTTTAATTCTCTCTGTCATTTTGGTATGTTCGTAAATGCTTTCCTGTAAAGCACATTGTGACTCCTGTGTGAAATGCTATATAAATAAATGATGCTTGCTAGCTTGAATGTACACTACAGTACAGAGGGGTACTTTGCTTTAATGTACTTTGCTGCCAACTACAAAGGTCAGTGTACATTGACATGTACATTGATCCTTCAGGACCTCCTTCCTCTGTTACCCCATGTAAACTATTCAGATCCATATTTGTGCTGTAGAATTTGATTGGTGTGTCAACAGAGTTTTATGTGCATTTACCCTCCTCCACAGGCCTGAATGCAGATTTGAATTGTGTGTGCGTTTGTCCTTATAAAGAATATGTCTAAGAGAGAGAGAGAGACACAAGGATTGAGCTCCCTTTCATCATCTAAGCACATGCTGGATCTCTAACGTCCGCCAGGCACTTCAGCCACGGCAGCAGGTGTTTATTTTAAAGACTGCTGTAAAAGTGTCTCTGGCTGCCTCTGTGTCTGTCACTCCTCTCTCTCTGATGGCCTCTTGTTCTCTGTCTGCCTGCTCTCTCTTATCCCTGAGGCCATGTAAATGCATCTGCTTTCAAAGACCATGATCTAGGTTGACACAGGGAAAACAAGTCAGGAGACACACACACAAATACAGGCAGCAACACAAATAGATAACCAACTGTACTCAAAAAGCATCTGCAATGGGGATGGAATGCCAAAGCTTTGAGGCCTCATAGAACACGTTTGCATCAACTGAATTTGAGATTGTATATATAAGAAACCAAATTGGAGTAATGCATGTGCTCCCCTGTGAAAATGCCAAGAAAACTAAAAACAAGCAGATAAATGAAATGTTTTTAGCAGTTCTGCTCATCTTTTCCTATCTCGTCTGCCCTCCCTCCTCTTGATCACAAGCAGCTGTTGAGGGCAGTCTGCGATAGAAGTTGCCTCCTAAAATCTATTTTTGGAACTGATTCTAATAATAGTCCATATTAAAATAGTGTCAAAACTCCCCTTAGGTGGGAGACATTGGGCAAGTATATGGGTGGGGTATAGAGCCTCTACTTTTTGGTATTAACCAAAATTTGTTAATGTACCTATTTAAAAAGGTGTCCGTAGCCAGTTCTAGACAGAATTTTATGATAGCAACATTTCTAATTGGCTTCTGTGTCAACCAAAGTGTAATGTTAGAGAACTGCTTTCAAAAAAATTTCAAACAATACCCAGCTCACACCCTGCATTTTGGTAGTAGACTAAACGAACTGTGTGTAGTCTCATCCATTTGTGTGTGCAGTGTGTATTTGTCATGATAAGACCGATGACGGACTCAGGCTGACCCAGACCTCACTGTTATTATCACTGTGCAGGTCTGACCGCTAATATAGCCCAGCGCTCTGTCAGCACATGGAGAAAAAAATACGGCTCATGTATTTAAATACTCGAGAGCAAGTCAACTCCCACACTTCAATTTAAGCATGATGGTGCTTAAGTTATCATTAGGTTTTTGTCTCTGGAATACAGAAGGCTAATACTTAGTCTGAAAGCTGTCAGTTATGATTCACTCTCACTTTGGGTTTGTGTAATTACCTGACAATGACAGGGCACAGGAGCACATATGATAGACAAGTGCTATATGAGGCAGGTGGTTGTGTTTAACCAGAATGATAAAGAGGGAAGAATCGAGTGAGATGGTCTAAATCAAATCACAGAGCATGTAATGAAACGCAGATGCTGAAACTTTTGTGTTATGCTGTTATGAGTGTGTATTCTATTGTTTAGAACAACGGGCTGTAATGTAATTTAGTCCATTCTAGTGTTTACTGAAAAGACTGTGTGTTATACAAAGGTCTTAAACACTGCATTTGACTGTGAGGTTATACTGTCACAGGGTCCTAACTGTCTTTTCTCACAACTGCTACGTTAACTTGCTAAATTGTATAGTTCTTCTACTCTGAAGCTGAGGCTTTGCACTGATTTTATACACAAGAAAAGCATTAATCTATTACTCTGTTGAGAAAAAGTGTGACCACAGTTTGGATTAACAGCAGCACACAATTGGATCATACCTTTAAAGCATTAATGACAGAACCATACTATCTTTGTACCCACTGCTCTCTGTTTGCTCCTTAGCTTAATGGAGTTCAATGAGACTCATTCAGTGCCGACTTCAGTCAATCTTTGAGAATTCGTCTTTGGTGTGAAGCAGTGTCTTTCTAACTTTTACTGTACGACACTTGCATCCCATCCACTTTTATTATTCCTGATTTTTAAATTGCTTAATTTAAAATTAACCTCTTGTGCATTGTGTCATATATACACTGACCAGACACTTCACTAGGTACATCTTGCTAGAACCAGGTTTGAACACCTTTTGCCTTCAGAACTGACTTCATACTTCATGGCATAGATTCAACAAGATGATAGATGCATTGCTCATTGATATTTGATAGAATCACCGAGTTGTTGCAGATTTGGACTGAAATCTGGTGACTGTGGGAGCCGTTTGAGTACAGTGAAGTCATTGTCATGTACAAGAAACCAGTTTGTTGATTTGAGCTTTGTGACATGGTGCATTATGTTTTTTTTATGGAAGCATCCAACAGAAGATGGGTACACTCTAGTGTTCAAACAATGCTCAACTGTTATTAAGGGGCGTGCCAAGAAAATATCATCCACATCATTGAACCACCAAAACTGGCTGAATCTGTTGATAGAACGCAGGACTGATTCATGCTTTCATGTCGTTTACACCAACTACATGACCCTACCATCCAAATGTCAGTGCAGAAATCAGACTCATCTCTTCAGGCAAAGTTTTACCACTCTTGGTCCAATTTTGGACTGGAAAAATGAATTGTAGCTTTAGTTTCCTGGTCTTAGCTGACAAGAGTGGCCCATGGTATAGTCTTCTGCTGCTGTAGCCCATCTGCTTTAAGGTTTCACATGTTGTGTGTTCAGCAATGCTGTGATGAGTGGTTTGAGTTACTGTTGCTTTCCTATCAGATAGAAGCAGTTTGGCCATTCTCCTCTGACCTGGGGCGTCAACAAAGCATTTTTGCACAGAGGAAACCTGCTCACTGGATATTTTCTCTTTTTTGGACCATTCCCTTTAAACCCTAGAGATGGTTGTATGAGAAAATCCTAGTATATCAGATGAGCCCGTCTGGCACCAACAACAATGGCACATTCAAAGTCTCATAAAACATGCTGCTACGACACTCTAATGCTCAGCTAGAACTTCAGCAGATTGCCTTGACTTTGTCTACATGCCAAAATTCACTGATTGCCTATTTGTTTTGAGGCGCAGGTGTACCTAATAAAGTGGCTTGTGAATGTCAGTTATAGTGTTACATTTTTATTATATTAGGTCATCCAAAAGCTCAGGCTTAAGGATGCTCTGTTTCAGACAGCTCCACACACCTGCTCCCTAGTCCTTTTGTTTGCAAAGGGGAGCCAATCAGAAGAAAGCTGACTTATATGGAGGGTACCCTTAAATAGAGAGGAGCTCATCGTCATTATCCACTCATTTGTTGTTGATCCTATTATATCACTGACAAAAACGTTGGCTTAGTACTGATGGCATATATTCTGTTTAGGCAGGCTTACAGATCATTCCTCCATGAACAGATGGCAAGGAGGGAGCTGAAGTGGAAAATTAAAGTAATTTAATTGAGCATTTCACGTCAGTATGAATGATATTGGCATTAACTTGTCTTTTTGTCACTTTAGAGCTCAGTCTGACACTGCTAATTTAAAGCTTAATGAAGTCTTTTGTTCAGGCGTGCAAGAGACTGAGCGAGAATGAAAGAATGTGGACTGCCAACATGCTTAGTAACTGCCAACCTTTAATAAAGTTGACTAAACAGTACACAAAGACTTACACTGATTCATTTGTATATGACAAAAAATGATAAAAAATGATCATAATTTTTCGTAGTAGCATCACAGTTTATCTTTCATTGAAGTAACAGGTCCCCAGTAGACTTCATGTTGCCAAGTGTTGATTTTATTAACTGCCTTGCACAGCCAGTTGTTGCTTGCAGCTAAAGATAGCACCATTGTTTAGATCAACCTTGACATATGTTGGAACATGCTTGTTGAAAGCTATTGCCTTTATTTCTGTCACGTGTGGATTCTAGACAGCACGACTATTTCACAACTATTTTTTCCCTCTCTGCTTTGTTTCAGTAACTCACGCCCTCTGTCCTGTATGCAAAAGGACTATGTCATTTGCTGGTCTCATCAGCCCTCTGCACACTAAAAACTCAGTATCCCATTACCTCACAACACTGACATGAAGGAGTGCGTTTAGGCGGGTGGCTTGATTTGATGATTCAGCGCTGGTCTCATCCTTGTTTGCCCAGTGGAACATCAGATAATGCTGAGCTTTTGCTGATCTCTAGTGTGGCCCGACTCTCCCACATCCAGCCAATAAAGATTTGGGAGTAGCAGAGTGTTAGGTATGTAAAGAAAGTGGGTGGAAGAGATGGTCATTTAAGTACATTTCCAGCATTAAAAGTGTGTTCTGGATAGGTGTTATAAATGGAGAAATATGTCATGTTAACATAGCAGGAGACACAAGTTGGGTTGTCTTTGGTTCATATGTAGGCTGAATGGATCTGTTCAGTGCCTACTTTTTTATGCATGCTTAAAACTCGGAGTGAGGTCATGGATGAAGATATAAACTCTAGCATGTGTCTGTGTGGGGTCTGAGGGGATAGCTCCACAGCTGAGTGATTTTCTCACTGATTGTTATGACCCCTGCGCTGTCAACAGAGCATCTATTTCTATCTCTGAATCTGTGTGGATGATGCCAACTGTGTGTGTGGACTGTTTAAATACCCCACATGGCTGGGATTTGGAAGTTTAACCAATGGTTGTGGTGAAGTGAGAGTGTTCATGTTGAGGTCCCATGCCGGGGCGTCTGTGTCTATGTGTGTTTGCATACATTAGCATTTGTGGGTATCTCACAGCAGAGGGATGTGTGTTATCCATTAAAGTAAATGGGGAAAAATTCTACGCAGGGTTTGGGGTTTTGAGCTGTTCCACTCTCTCCATTCTGGAATGCATTCCCAACCCACAGTATCCTGACTCTGGATGCTTTTAGACTGCATCACCTTCATAATGGGTCTTACACAGACTGCATACCTGCATTACTGCATATTAGAAAAGCTTCATCAGGACATGCCCTTCGTTTATTTCGAGCTTTAACAATCCACACTGACAAGATAACTTGACACAACTTTTTGCATTATTCGTTTAAGCATCTGAGCCAAAACATAAAGCAGAAAAGGTTTCTCCACCCTTCCAAGATGTGAGGCTTGATTCTCAAATTTTCTCAAAGTTTTTTCAAATTCTTAATCTCGTTTTTTTATGTTTTTCTAGGAGAAGGGGAAATACATGCAGCAATTTATTGAAACATCTGAAAGCGTACATGGAAATAAAGTACATGAGGCAAAATTCTAACAAGCTTCCCGAGGGACAATAAAAGCTCTTCTTTGGATGTCGCCTGCCTTTTGTCGCATTCTCTATAAAGATGATCCCATACTGCTTACTCAATGTCAGGGTCTGGGATCTCAGGAGGTTAATCCATGATTAATAGTGTTCGACTGTGTGTTTTCCTATGCACGTATGCTTTTACAGCAATATGTTTGAGGATGTTTGTCATGCTCAGAAATTAAGTCATTGCCAATTAGATGCTTTCCAAATGATGCTGCATGTTGGATCAAAATCTGACAGCACTTTTCAATCAGTTTTGGCAAGATCCCCAAAAGCATTGGCTGAAATTCAGCCCCAAACCATGACAGAGCCTCCAGTGTGTATCTCTTGAGTTAGGTGCCTTTAATGCTCGAATGATTCATAGGTCATGTTAGGTGGCCTTACAAACAAATAAAATACTCCAGTCACATAGAAGGACTAGATTGAAAATGAGTGAAAAAGCAGCCAATGTCCAAAGAAAAACTTTGAAAGACATTTAGAAAGACTCAAGAATTATTGATCAAGACTACTTAAAAAAAGTACGTTCTGTATTTTACAGGTGTGGGAGGCAAAAAGTAGTTGTTTTGTGAAAACGAACCTTTTAGCATGTCTTTGAGTTCATGTAGCATAAAAATGTAAATTTACAGCTATCCTGATCTAGAAAGTAAATGTAAGACTTACAGCATGCATCATAAAACAGTCAAGTTGTGTAAATTTGATATCATTTTTATTTAATGAACTAAAACCACTGGCATTCTCCTTTATGGATACCACAGTCTCATTGTGCAGTATTTTTGTACACACATGCATGTACACTGCTACTAAACCTAATGGAGTAATATAAGTAATTTGGATTCCTCAAACTCACATAAAAATGGAAGCAGAACCAGGAAAGGTCCTCGGTGTAGACCACCAGTCCCTTGGTAGAGTTCACATTACTGGTGCAAAAGCTGGTCTACTTTGTATACATAAGACAAGAATGAGTGTGTTAATCATGCTCACCGACACACGCGCTCTCAGTCATGCAAGCACGGGGATATTTAGAGAAAAAAAACATAAATTTTCACAGTGTGAGGTCGAAGTAGTGCATTTGGAGGGAGATAAACATGGCTGTAAGACCCCAGCTTTGTATTACACTTATGCACTTATGTTGTTTTATACCATTCTTATCTGAAAAATGCAAAATCATTCTGCATATTGAATACTGGCAGCCTCCCACACTGCTATTAAATGTGCTCTCTCTCTCTCTCTCTCTCTCTCTCTCTCTCTCATTCACACACACACACACACACACACACACACACACACACACACACACACACACACACACACACACACACACACACACACAGTGATACCCAAGCCCAATAAGCTGCTGTCAGCTGGATGGTGTTAGAGTGTTACGCTGTGGGTTGGAGAGAAAGAGCAAAGGGAGGGAGAGGAGGAATGCAATCTCAACACCTTCAGCTTCTGCCCTATTCACCTTGCATGTTATTTTGCAGGAATGCCATTAGCTAAGTGAAAAATGACTGTGTATGTGTATGTGTATGGGTTGGTGGATGGCTTCATGAGTATGTGCATGCAGATGTCTGTCTGCATGCCTGCCTTTGTGGGAAGCAGAGACTTGAAAAGATGTAATAGAACATTAAAAGCATTTTGTGAATCTGAGTGTCCATAAACATGGAGTTTTTTGAGGCACTGCCTTTATGTATGTATCAAGTGAAAGTGGAGCCTTAACCAGCACTTTAATGTCGTAGATTAAGTTGGCACTGGTTGTGTGCTGATGAAAACCAGACGTTTTTGCTCAGACTTCCTACACACATGCACACGTGTGCGTGCACATTGTGTCAGTGGACTGGTTCTTTTGAAGAGTCCATTTAAGAAAAATGTATTACCCAATCTGTTATGTGTTTTGCCATCTAACCGTGTTTATTATCCATTATACAACAGATTAAAGAGTCAAGCTATTTTTGAAATGATAAATATCTCATTTGAAACAAACTCTGGAAGTTTCTGACACGGGAAACGACTCCCATCTCTATGCAGTGTCTCCATGTCTATTTTACAGTTTCTTGCGCTCATTTTTGGGGTCAAATTTTAAATGGCTGAAGCTGACCAACCATCAAGGATGCCCTTAAACAATACCTCAAACATCTAGTCTTCAGCAGTCTCCCGTGTAAACCCATAAAGGCAAAAGTATGTGCAAATTATTGGCCGAGGTCTTTGAGATTTACTATGGTTTAATATTTCATTATATCCCCTCTGGCTTATAGGGCTTTGTCCCAATGGTGTTCTGCAATGGTCAGCATATGGCTCACAAACACAGACACATACAGACATGCACACACTCTCTGGCCTGCAGAGCCCAGTGAAAACAAAGCTGGGCTCTGCCAGTGTAAACACAGCCCATTGTTAAGGGCACTCTTTCCCGCCTCGTATCTTCGCTCCCTGTGGCGATCCAGGGCTCTGAGAGGTACAGTTCTGGGACAGATCCCATGTAGCAGAGTTATATTAAGAAGTTTGAGGACTCATTTGCTCCACATTTATGTGACCATGTCATTATAACGAAGGCTGGAGAGTGTGATTTATGTGCTGGGTTTCGCTCCCTTGCACTCCTCTGTCTCTCTTTTACTGATTTAGTTTAAATGCTTGGCTCCTTAAGCGTGGTTTGCGGTTGCTTATTTTGAGGGGTTTTAGCTTTTTGACACTTATTTTTAGAAAGGCAGCAGTCAATATACTATACTATACTGTACCGTTTTTTGTTAGCAAATAAAGTGTGCAGAAAAACTTGGCAGACTGTTGTTTTGGATGATTGGTGGACTGTGTGTGCATGTGCATTGGCCAGGTAATGCATCCGATTACATAGTCTTTTGTTAGTGAAGAAAATGCATGTTTCACAGTGTGTATAAGTCACATTGTGCCCTCTTCAGCTGTGACTCTGGTCCACATGTGCAGCCAATTAGGACCAATCAGAAGCCTATAATAAGGGCGTGGCATGGGACCACGGCAACATGGCAGTGGGGGAGTTGGAGCCCTGTGATTAGTGTGTCAGACTGATGAGAAGGAACAAGGGAACCTGCCAGGCCAAATCTCACTTCTTAATTTTGGTATTTTTTTTTATCTCCTCTTAGTTTGACCCAACCAAACCAGGTTAAATTTGGGCTTCTAAGTCTCATTTTTAAAAATCTTTTCTGTTGAGAGATCGCACATGAGATAACACAGTTATATAAAGTTTTTTACCGATATGAAAATCTTATTTTCACTTTTCTACTCAAGCATTCACAGTGCTTTAAAAAACATTTTTCATTCACCATTCACACACAAATTCATACAAGTGCTTTCTATCTAACATTCACACATCAGGAACAACACTGTTTTCAGTATTTTGCCCAAGATTATGTAAAAATACAAATATACATGTATGTTTATACAACTGGTGAGAAACTACATTGCTATTGGTCTTCTTGAAACTGAAACAAAGATCAAAAATCATTTACTGGTTGTTACTTGATGTTGAGGAGGTTAAAGTCAGACCTGTTAGATCCAAGTCCCCCAGGAACAAGAGCTGTTGAAACTACTTTAAGTGCAGTCTTTAAACTGCTGTAAGAAAAACATCTTTTTCACGTCTATTGCTCTCTCTGTTTAATTGTCAGAAGTTAAAATGGTATTGATTGTATATTCTCTTATAATCTTTTAGCCTGCACAGTTTTGAAGTCCTTCAGATATTTGAGCCTTCGCTGTTTTTAGTGCCTGCAGAAATACAAATTGAGTTAATCACTTAACCTCCTGCACAAAGAAATACTTCAGTCTTCTCCACATTCCCGTGTTGTCTCATTCTTTTTTGATGCACGGCACAAAAATCAACCAAGTCAACCTTAAGAAAATGGTTTGCATATTAATTTTGGTCTTAAACACCATAAATGCATTCTGCAAAGTAGAGGCAACATACTGGTTTACTTAAGCAGCCATATCCTCCATCTTTATTTATTGCTTCTTCAAAGAGAGCTCTTTGTCTGCTTAATTGTCCTGTTATGGAAGAACAGGTTTAGTAGGAAGATCGTGTAACTGAGGCCACCAGCATTTCTTATCAGCCAGTACTGTCCAATATCCGATAAAGGCAAAATGTCACAGAGTATAATTACACAAATTGTATCATAATGTGCATGTGCAATCTTTTCATCATTACCTACAACTGGAAAAATGTGCACAAGCCAAAAGCATCATCCAGTGCAACGGGGGAGTGTGGCCTGCTCTGCTCCTTCCTGTGCTTTGATTGGCTCTTGGATCACTGCCAAAATACGTCTCTGGTAATTTGATCAGCGTATTTATCGTTGTCCTTTAAACAAATGCTGCATTTTTACCCCAATTTTCATGTCATAATTTTACTATTAGTACTGATGATCTCACGGGGAAAAAAAGCAGCAGATTTGTCTTTGTGGCCGTTGTTCGCAAACAGCAGTGAAAATGCAAGAATGACCAACAACTGGACAGACAGTCATCTGTTCAGCTGTGAACTGTCAGCCAGTCTGACAGAGCGGACAAACACAGTGACCGGAGCATGGCTCGGCCTCCGAAACCGCATGTGAGCCGGCAGGAATGTATAGCCCAGTAGGTTTGTGTCTGGGGAAAGAGTGAAACCTCCTTGACTAACAGGACACTGTTAGGTTGGGGGGTTGTGATGGCGGGGGCAGCGTAACTTTTGGGAACTCGCATGCATGGTCCGGAAGAGTGTGTGAATCATGGCCACAACGCTGTCTGACACTGTCAGTGACAGCATACTCTTGAGTATGT
The DNA here is from genome assembly GCF_036321145.2 of Pelmatolapia mariae. Lineage (NCBI taxonomy): Eukaryota > Metazoa > Chordata > Actinopteri > Cichliformes > Cichlidae > Pelmatolapia > Pelmatolapia mariae. Next base: position 14,900,539 of record NC_086240.1, read on the forward strand.
TTACCTTTGTTTGACTCCTAATGAAATGAATCAGCAGTTGATGTGAGTCTTAATCCTTATCAACAACAGCAACAGAAACGACAGACTGCACAGCTGTGTGCACTAGAGGGTAGAGAAGAAGATAGTTCTGACTAAAAACTGGTTGCTTTGAAAATATAATCCAGTATATTGCTTTACAAATACTGCATTGCCCTTTACCTCCTTTACCTACAAATACTCCAATACTGCATTGTCTAATTATGCTCTGTTCTGTCTTTCATTTCCCTACAAACCCCTTCCTGGCTTTACTTCCTTCTCTTTGTAGTCCCAAAGAAGTTGCTCCACGAGCAGGGCCCCAGACCACCAGCCTACCACCCAGCACCCAGCGCCCATGACCCTAACATAGTGGGAGACAGCCCTCCTGAAGGGAGCTCAGTCAAAAGCCCTGACACTGTTCCAGGTGAGACAAATGACAAATATAGTGTATAAGCTCATACACTCTCACCCCCCACCCCCCCATGAAATGTAGTTAACGCTAAACAGGTTTGAGGCCTCTTGAGCATCAGACCTTGATCTAATTGAGGTCTTAAGTCAGAGCGTGGTTGTGTGCATTTTCAAAGTAACACAAGTTCAACTGTTTCCATATGGATCCTTTCTGATTGATGGTACTCACAATATACTCCTTCCCAACAACCAATGATTGCACTGCATGTACAACAACATAAGTCAGGCTTTCAAATTCCCAGAGAATGAATGACCAAGAACAACGGAATGAGAGAATGAAAAAGAATAGACGCCAGCAAGAAAGAAACTTAAACAAAGCTTTATTCATGAGCAATGGTGGCCTGCATCCAGCACACTAATTACTCTGCTAAGCTACTGGCACTGTGCTGATTAGGAGGATAGAAGAATGAATGAGCAGTTATGAGAGGTGGAGGACAGAAGATGTGTGCTGTAGCGCTGACGGTTCCTGATGCATGAATGTCTTCTCCTCATTGCCACAAATTTACGCACTGCTCATAAACTAACTCTGGATTAACCTTTCTCGTGAGATTGTGTGATAGCAGATAAAACATGGTGAAGAAGAGGTTTTCAAAAGAAATATTCAACCAAATAAAGATGTGATTCACTGTAAATTCAGGTGCCTTGTTCTTCTTACTTTAGTATTTCTCTTTAGTTAATGTTAGACTGCACAAAATGATGGGTATGTTGACATAGATTGAATCTTTTTGCTTGATCACCAAAGGTAGCCATGCAGACAGCAAAGGCTCCAGGAAGTCACTGCCCTCTGCCAAAAAATAGTCCAGGAAGTGGCATACCATAAAAACACTACTTACTGTATTTACTATATAACACAAGTGAGTACATGCATGATTGAAGAGGCAGATTTGAACTTTTAGACTAATGCACCACTAATAAACTACTTGTATCCATTTGTTTCCCATCATAAGCTAATAAGGATATTTATATTAATCATACATGGATTAATATCAATTTTCTCATCCAATTTTGATTTCTCAGATTTTAAAAGCTTTGCGTGTTGTACTACTGCCTTGATAGATTATGCCTTTTCTATCGCTGTTATCATATATTCCTCACTCTGTACACTTATGTGCTTGTTACTATAATTCAGCAAAACTATGTGATGCTTAAGACCATGATATCATAGCTTTTAGAGGAATACCATTATATAAACATGGATTTTGAATGCAGTCTTGTTTATTTCCTATCCTTGCAAAATTGGTTTTATGTGTACAAGTTAAAATACAGCTTTGTAAACATCATATGGCACAAACACAAACACTGAACTTTTTATTGTCTCCATCTTTGGTTCCAGCTGCTTCTTGATGTGGCATTGCTGCTGTGCAGTTCACACAGATTACTTGACTTTTCTTTTTCCATTTATTTCATTGAAGACAAGCTCTTTCTTTGACTCTTCAGTTAGTTTCCCTGTGCATTGCACGACATGATCTTAGGTTGAATTCACTGGGATGTCGTGTTAACACACACCTGAACACACTGGACCAATGAACTGACAACACTTTTGTTTTTATAGAGGTGCTAACACTTGCTGACTGTCAGTTAATGAAGTGCATTTGATTAGCAATATCCGGCTAGTATGTATGCTCTTATTGCCTAAGGAAGTAAGAAGGGTGTCTTTAGTTTCCCACAGGAAAGCTAGTCCTCTGAACACAAATGTATTGTTTCGTAGAGACAACAGTATAACAACAATGTATTTTATATTTTCATTGATAATGTGACAAAAGTTGTCTGTTTTCTGTGAGTTGAGACAGATTGCGGTTGAACGTTAGCTCGTGTGTGCAACATAGCCGTAGGTCCAGGTGGAAGCATTTACCTCATCAGCGAGCACTTCCAGTATAAACTGCATTTATCAGATAAAGAGAGCCCGACACACCTTAGAGACTCTGCAATTAGAGGTCATTCTTGCGTGTGACAAATCACCAGAGTATGCTTACCTTCATTGACAAAAGAAATAAAGCATGTAAAAATGACTATGCAACCACATACACAGAGAGAGAGCTCAGGTCACTAAACTAAATTCTTCTGTTTATTTTGACTGTCTGAGGTTTGGTTGCTTTTTTTCGGTGGAGCTAAACTTGCAGTAGTTCCACCCTACCCCATAAACAACTACGTCAGGTAAACTAAAGGCAGCTGTAACATGAGTATGAATCCCTGTAATTAATTCATGGTGCTCCTGTTTTCTCTCTCTTTCACACACTCTCTTTGCAGTGAGTGCACAACAAACCCCAGCTGGTAAACACTGAAAGAAGTGAAAAAAGAAAAATCTAGAGCAGGAAGTAGTCGTTCCCATCTATAAATAGAACATTTTTTTCTAAGATTTTGGGAAGCTTTTGAAATGTCTCCAGAGTACAAACTTTTCCATGTGGTTCTCTGTTTCTTAATGACCTGAGTCAGAATGAATTTAACAGAAAAGGATGTTGTGTTATCTTCTGAATCACAAAGCTCCCTGTGAATGTGTACGTGTGTGTGTGTGTCTTATGCGTGACGCATCTTTTTAGAAAATTTATGTGATAAAATCTCCCCCAAACCACTGTGAGACTGTAGGCGACTGAGACTGATGTCATTACAATGAATCAGCAACAGCAGATTCTGGATTTACTGTAAAAGCAGCACCATCATAATGTAACTGTACATCTAGCTGCTGTAAACTACTCATTGTGTACTCATGTCCTGTTAATTTACATTTTTTTCCAGAAAGGAAGAAACCCAGGGAGACGAACGCCGACGAGGAAAAGTCTTTTGAAAACGGAAAAGGAGGAGAAGAAAGAGAAGAAAGTCCATTGCATCCCCCGGACATGAATCCCATCATCAACTCAACATCGAGTGGCAACATGGCCCTCATTAGTAACGCATTGGCAGCCTACACTTACATATCAGGTCGGGTAGCATTGTTCTGAAATCTACTGTAACATCACATGTATAGCGTAATCTCTGGCAGTTAGACTTTTAGAGATCTTAACTGCATCTGCTTAGGGAGTAGCCCCACAGTGTAAAGGTTAATGCATTCACCTTGCAGCCTGGATAAATGGGAGGGGTGCACCAGGAAGGGCATCCGGCGTAAAATCTGTGCCGAATCGAAATATGCAGATCCAACCGCTGTGGCGGCCCCTCAGGAAATAAAGGGGCGGACGAAAGAAACTTGATCTCTTTGGGAAAGAGATACAGTTCCACTGCAGGGATTCTCGTTGCTCTGTTAGCAAACAATAAGGCTGGATCTCTGTGTTCAAGAGCATTATCAGCTCCTGGTTGCTTCTTGGCCCATGAGATTAGTGACCACGGGATTGCACTGCATGGACTGATGTGTGTAAAATTCCCGTTTCCCATTTCTTGTCACTAATAGGTGGGTAAATGTGGGCCAGAGGATGTAAGCAGAGATAATGTCTCTATACATTACACAGTGTGGGTCACCAGCTCTAAGCAGCTGCTAAAACAGTCACTGAAATAGTTTGCCTGTTTCCTGCTATAAACAGTTTATACATAGTGAAATGTGCAGCACAGAAGGTCAAATAAATACACAAGGCATGCAGTGAACATGAGCTCAGGTGGTTACATAGATCACTTAGCTTTTAGCTTTCTTTAAAGGTTTCCTCAGAACTCAAAAAAGGTTGCATGTTAGGATTTCAAGAAAAATTCTCAACGTCTTAATGGTAAAAGAGAAATGAAATTGATTATATTAATGAACAATAATATAAACAGAAGTATCTGCAGTTGAGCTGGATTCATTCAGAATGCAAATGCAAAGTACCTGCATGCAAAATGCAAGGAAGACATGAAGGATTCAAAGCTGAAAATGGCATTCATTCATTGAAAAGGGAGAGCTGTTCTCGTCTCGTACAAATGGAGCTAGAGTCACTTTGGTTTTTTCAGTGGTGAAACACAGATCCCATCAGAGCTGTGACATCTGTTGAAGATGAAAACCAGGAGTAGCGGAATCTGTAAGACATCTTAACTAAACCAAGCCACATGAACACTTGCTGTGCAGACAATGTTCATTACACTGAGTGAAATGCATCTGACTAAACAGGTCAGGAAAAAATAAGAAACCCAGTGAGAAAGACTCAGCTTAGTGTTCGACACATTTTCCTCATAAAGTCAACTAACAATTTCCAATTTCTCTTCTACAACAGACCACCCAGAGAGGGCTGCACTATTCTTTGTCTGTGGTGTGTGTTTGGGCCTCTTCCTCACCCTCTTCGCCCTGGTAGTACAGATCTCCTGTCGTACCGACTGCCAGCCCCGCCAGCGGCCTCCCGCCAAGAAACGACCGCGTCCTCCCGACTCATCCTCCGATTCCAGCGACTCGGACTCAGACTGGGACACCACCTCAGATCTGTCGGCGCGGAGACACCGGCGCTTTGAGCGTACGCTCAACATGAACGTGTTCACGTCGGCGGAGGAGCTGGAAAGAGCACAGAGGCTTGAGGAAAGGGAGCGAATCATCCGGGAGATCTGGATGAACGGACAGCCGGACATCCCAGGGACACGGAGCCTCAATCGGTATTACTGAGGACTGCAGAGGGACGATTGATAGGCGGCTTACTTGACTCAAACAAAAATTTAGAACACACTTGGGTTGGAGTGGAAAGGGACAAGGCCTCGATGAAGCTTTATAAGCATGAATGCAAAAGCAGCTGGACTCTTACTGATGAGAAAAGTGGAAGGTATTGCAGACTTTTAAAGAAAGTCCTCCTTCTCTGCTGATTTGCATATTCCTCTGGGTATCATAAGCTATTCCCCTTTTGAGTAAAACAATAAGCTCCCTTTCTGTATGGTAAGCTTACCTCTTGGCTGGAGGAAGCAAGAGGTGAAAGGCTGCACTGCCTTGCCCATGACCTCCGCAGGCCTTTTTGAAGTGGGGATTTATGGGTTAGCTGCCTTAGACATACATAGGCCTGCAGAGACTACATGGTGACTGAAGGACCAAGGCCTCAGACAGGTCTGTTTATACAGAACCCCAGGCAGCTGGAAGAGACTGTGACACTTACAGCTTTATGCTCTGTACCCTCCAGTATTCAAGTGTGAACTTTAGCAGAGGGGTAGCATAAAGCAAGTGCACTTGACAATGTAAGATAATCTTTCCACAGTGAATAACCATGCTGCCTTTTGAGCTTTATAAAACCAAAAGATATTTTTGTGGGAATTCATCTCAGCCCTTCTGAAATATATTTTAAAATATTTAATAGTTTATTAATGTTGCGTATTTTTGTTGTCAAGTATGGTTTATTATGAGATATTTTTATACTTGGCGAAGGTTGTCTGGTCTAGCACCTCAGGGATGCAATCCTAGTGTTTCTGTGTTTGGTTGATGTTTTTTTTTTGGCTATTAAGAAGGGGATCGGCCCATTTAAACCGCTTTGCCAGCATTTAAAGAGAAGAACTAGGAAAATCATATAAAGAGCCTCAAAGAGGTTTTAGTGATTTTTAAATCTTATTTTTGATACAGTATGTTTAACTCACAGTGCAGTGCCTTTTCCAACTGTTACATCTCTTTGTCAGAAATGAAGCTGATGAGTGTCTCTGTAACTGGTCAAATTATTTATTGATTGGAAATCATAAATTCATCTCGTTCCCTTCCCTTTGCTGAGGTGGACCATGTGTAAAAGCTGAATGTGTCTGTTAAACATTGCACTTCTCCCCAGATGTAAATGTGCATTACCAGTAAATGCCAATTTCTCTCAGTGACTTTGCTACAAAATATTTTTATGGTCTTGTCTCATGACAAATGTGTGAATTTCAGGTCTTGCGCCATCCATGTATTCATTTCAAAGATGCTAAACAGATGCCTGTGGAAACCAGCGCTGCAGAAAGTGGCGAAACATGTCGCCAGTTTAATCTTATAACCAGTTGTCAGTCCAGTTCTGCTCGTGCTTCCCTGACTTCAAGCATAGAGTTAGTTTTCATAAATCAGTTTGGTATTTTTGTGAGCATAATTAAAGAGTAAACAGGACATATTAAGGTCATCTTCACAACACTCCCTCCACCATACATACACCCTGCACTTCTCCTAGTTTTTTTTTTTTTTTTTTTTTTTCTAACAAGGATATTTGTTGTGTTTAATTTTGAATGGGATTAAAATGTGCCAATAACTGGTGATGTGAGAGACCAAAATATGACTCCTGTGCTTGGAATAAACTGTGTTAAAAATAACATGTCTTTTTTTTTTCCTTCTGCACTTTCTTCTGAAAAAAACACGCTGCAACTGTGTACATTGACCTATATTTTTGACTTTAAGACTATATTGTGAGTCTCAGGAAAAAGAAGACGCTTTAGCCTAATTCCAGTACTGAGAATACAGGGAGTTCATACATAATACGGATTTACACAAGGAGGCCATAGACAGCATAAAGGAGAACTTGGATCTGTAAGATTTGTTATTGAGCGCCACCTTGTGATGAAGATAGATCTCTACAGTGTGTTTTAATGCAGCACATAAGGAGTGAAGTTATGACTGCAAATCACTTTGGCTAGCTATACAAAGTCAGCACAACTATATAGATAAATGCATTTGTTTTAGTGGGTATAACATAAAAAAATACTTAAAATAAAAATACAAATTAAAAAAAATAGAAATTATAACAACTTAAGATCATGTTATTATACTGTATTTTATTTTTGCCGTTTTTATTCCTCTGTTTTTGTGTTTGCCGCTGTGAATTTCAGTATTTCCTTGGGCTTTTACCGCGAATTTAATTCTGTTTTAGGAATTATTTGTTTTGTTTCCATTGAGACGCTGCTGTCGTTACCATGGATACCATAAACTTACCACGGTGAGAGCGCTCGTGCAATTTTACACACCAACGAAACCTGCTGTTAAATCCACAAATTGCACAATTAGCACTGCTAACATCTTGTGCAGAGGAGGAAATTAAACAAAATAAAAAATATCGAGACTGGAAATGTCGTGTACCTGGAACAGCCACGGACTACCCTTTTTACCGGGATATACATTTCGAGATGTAACGGTAAGAATATGATTAAACAAAACTATAGGGTTTGCTTAGTAGTTTGAAACATTAATGATTGACAGAATTTTACTTTTTGAATATTTGTCGATTATTTTTTAATAATGCAGATGTCTTCTTACATTCCTCCACTGGTTAGGTTGTGTTGCTAAAGTACTAGCCAGCTCTCGAGTGACCTTTAAAACATCCCGGATGTTCTCTAAAGAGTCTTTGATAATTATTAGTTATTTTATAAGGTTACTTTATTTTACCACGCCCAATAAAAATGAACAGCAATGCTTTGAATCATAATAACACTTAATTATTATTATTTTTTCATAAAATAGCAAATTCACTGTTGCCAGTTAACACAGACAGAATTTATCCCAGGATTGTTGCTATGCATTCTTGCTATACTTTAGGGATGTTATTGTTATTTTGTCTTCCTACAGGCATAGCGCTCAATATTTGATCTACAGTACTGTTCAGTAGTCTTGAGCCACCCCTCGTTTCTTTTATTTTCCTAGGGAAATGAGAAATGGGCGCAAGTATGTATTGGAACATGTGCAAACTTACATGGGAATACAGTACTGAAGGCAAAAACAGAGTTTGTACAATTCTAATCACCTTGAGTCAATATTTGGTCTGAGCACCTTTATTCTTCAACACAAACAGAACTCTTGGGCAACAATGCTTGTCATTTCTTGAAGTAGTCTTCGTGAATAGTTCCCCATGCCTCTTGGGGGACATTTAAAGATCTTCTTTGGATTCTAGCTGCCTTTTGTTTCATTAACAGGGGTGGTACCTCAGGAGGTTGAGCAAGTCATCTACTAATTGGACGGTTAGTGGTTCGATCCCTGGTTACAAGTATGGCCAAATATCCTTGGGTAAGATACTAACCCCAAGTTGCTCTCCAATGTGAGCGATTGGTTTATAGAAAGAATTTGGGTGAATGATGTTGGATTGTAGGGAGTAGAAAAATGCTATGTAAAAAAATGATCAGAACATTGAGGACTGGACTGGGAGGCCAGTCTATCACTGATTGTGCTCCCTTGTGTGTTTTTCTATCCAGTTATTCCTTCACCGCATTGGAAATGTGTTTTGGCAAAAAATAAATAAATAAAATACCTGTGTTTTCTGTGTTCTGTGTTAATGGGAACAGATGATGTGTTTTTGTGACAGTATATTAGTAAGATAACTAGAGATATATTTTTAGATTGGTTTGTTGTAAAGTTGTCTGCTATGTGTAGACAACACTGGCTCATTGCTTGAGTTAGGTGTCTTTTTTATGCTTCAGTCATTCATAGGTCAATGTCAAGTGGGTTAACAATTAAAAAATTCCTCTAAAATGGTCAGGAACAAGGACTTGAATTAAAATCCTTGAAAAAGCAGCCAAAAGAACAACATTAAAAGACCTTAAGAAAGCCTGGAGAATTGTTGGCTATTTGGAACAAAAAATACACAATGGGTGGCTCAAGACTTGCACACACTACTGTAATATTTTACAGAACACTCCCATATTGGTATTTAAGTGTAAACCGCATCAATTAGTGATAAGTGCTTCATGTAATTAAATTTCTGTTTGTATTTACCTGAGCTAATTTATTTCTTCCTCTGTGTTTGCAGAAGTCAGCCTTCCATCGACCCCAAACTCTGAGCTATAGGAATGGCTATGCTCTGCCCCGACGTCCCACTGTGGGCATTGGCAACGACCCTCTTTTATCAGAGCAGCTCACTCAACAAGAGATTAGTGAGTTAGCCTTCGAGACACCTGACCTTACTTATGGCCCCTTTGGTAAAAGAGTACATGAAGACTTTATCCCTGCTCATGTGGCCCTTGACAAGAAGGTCTGGTAACACCTAAAGTTGTAAGACTCATAAAAACATAAAGGTTCCTCATCTGTTATTCATCACTACCACCTGTCTTGCAGGCGCTGCGCTACTTTGGATATTTTATGGAGGCTATCTTGTATTCTCCTGAAGAGGAGTACCGTGTGCGCCCTGTGGTAATTTACTATTACCTAGAGGATGACAGCATTTGCATCATCGAGCCCACAGTAGAGAACTCTGGGATACCACAGGGAAAGCGAATCAAACGCCACCAGTTGCCCAAGAATGAACGTGGAGAACATTACCATTGGAAAGATCTCAACCTTGGTATGGACCTGGACGTGTATGGGGTCAAATACCGCATCACCCAGTGTGATACCTTTACTAAGGTACAACCTTATGTGTTTGAATGCTGTGGAAATGAAACTATGCATTAGAAGTCTGCTGTTATAAATACACTTCCTGTGTGTTCTGATCTCTCATTCTTCGTACAGGAATTTATGGAAAGTGAAGGCATGATTGTAAATGACCCTGAGCCAATGCCAGCGGATCCTTACATCATGCGTCGTGAAAACCCTCCACCGTGTCACACTACACCTTCCACATTTGATAATTTGCACAAGTTTCTCAACATGGACCGCAAGGTGAATGAAATTCCGTCCTTTCCAAGCTGACTCTGTAACATTTATCACGTTTAGCACTGTCACATCACAACAGCGTCCAAGGTTTGAATCCACCAATCTTGATTTGTGTTAGTGTTCTAATAAGTGTTAGAAATTCAATTCCTTGATGGGGTATCCCTGCCATGAAATAAATGGCAGATATATTAGAAGCATGCCTGTATTTGTAGTTTCATTCTTCTACACTTTTTTGGTTAGGTGTTACGCTTCTTCGCTCTGTGGGATGATGCTGACTCTCTGTATGGGGAGTCCAGGCCTGTTACCATTCACTATTACCTGGTGGATGATACAGCGGAGATCGCAGAGGTCCACCAACCGAACAGCGGCCGGGATCCCTTCCCCATCCTGATGCGGAGGCAGAGACTACCCAAAAAGATCAAATCAGGTTTGATACAGTACTGTGTGTTGGTTAAATGTGCATTTAACCGATTTGATTTGTTATGTCATCAGTTATGTTTTTTGTCTTTCCTACTTTATGTATGACATAAACGACTTTATGCAATGATGATAAAAGTGATGACATGTTATGTAAAAAGATTAATTACACTGGCTTCTACAAAGTACTCAGTTTTCTAGATACATCAAAAATACATTGAGACTGTGATAATATTTTGTATTATTAATTTTTACATCGGTGTACTCTTGTTTATTTGTAGAGAACTTCCCCAGCGCAGTGATGGAGGTCTCAAAGGAAGAGGTGGATGAGTATTACTCCCCAAAAGACTTCCAGGTGGGTCAAAGGATGAAACTACTGGGGCGCAACTTCCTGCTTTATGACTGTGATGGCTTCACTAAAGAATATTACCAAAAGAACCACCCGGAAATGGAGATGAAGTCCATAGAGATACCAAAGAAGGTTGATATGCCTCAAGACAGGAAGAAGGTAAATTGAACTGTATATTTAACCTATTTTTTGGGGGGGGGGGGTTTATGTTAGAAAAAAATTTATTTAAACTGAAGCCCATCTTGGAATGTGATTACACCAGACAAAACGATTATAAACTACATCTATCTGTGAATTTGACGTTCATTATGATGTCAGCGATACACCCGCATCTTGACAGAATCTGTCTACAGATAGTCATATAAACACTTGATAAAGCTCTAAAAACTACCTTTGAAGAAGTTCTTGCTGTAGTAAGTGTCTCAAGGACCTAATTTTGCCATGATTGCGTACACACAGACAGATTCAGAAGGTAAAAAGCAATTCCAGCCATGCTGTCAGAGCTAATCTGTATCACTGAGGAGGCATCCTTTATACTGCTTTAAGCCAGAGTGATAAGAAGGCAATAGTAGCTCAATTAGGCAGATGGACTACAGCAGCAGAAGTGTATATGTTTTTGTACATTATTACTTCATGTCCATTTCCTTCTCTCTTTCTCCATGCTGTCCATTCTTACAGACAGTTCCTCCCTACAATGGTTTTGGTTCACTTGAGGATTCTCTTCAGAATTGTTTGCATCTGATTCCCGAGCCTCCCAAAGTGAACGTGGTAAAGATGCTAGAGAACGACCATAAAGTGTTGCGCTACAGTGCCAGACTGGTGAGCAACATTTAGCAGAGCATTTGTAGTAGTGTAAAAGAACTTGAAAAGAACTGAATCACTGAAAGTTACCTAAAGTAGACGATTCTAATGAGATTAAAAAAGCCAAGCCTTGCTCCTCATTTTGCAATGAGCAGGGTTTTCTCAGAAACACTGCAGATTAGAAGCATTTTTACTCCTCAGTAAAAATGTATTTAAAAAGGGGTGATTATGCAAAAAGCTATTTTTATTTTTACACCTTGGTTAAGCCTGCCTATGTTGCATTCCAGGACTCCCAGAATCCTGAAGATGAAGACCGGCGTTTCATCCTGTCCTACTTCCTGTCCAATGACATGATCAGCATTTTTGAAAAGACCACACGCAACTCTGGTATCATTGGTGGAAAATTTCTGGAAAAGTCCCGTGTCCCCAAGCCGGGCTCTACTGTAGACAAACCTGCGTACTACTCACCTGCAGACTTCGCTATCGGGGCCACTGTGGAAGGTAACAGCTGAAATCCTATGTTAACCAGGACTGGGAAAACAAACATGCCACTATCCCAACTTCTTTTAAGCATGTTTCTGACTTCAAATTGAAAATGATTATATATGCATTTTTTTTTTTTAAAATACAGTAACATTTCTCAGTTATGACACCTTAAATGTAATCTTCAGTATAATATCCGAATTATACATTTTACCTTTTTCCCCCCCTCACTTTCAGTTTTTGGTCACCGCTTTGTGTTGACTGATGCCGACCACTATGTGCTCAAATACTTGGAGTCTAACTGGAGTGACATCCCTTCCAAGACACTGGATTCTTTGCGGCAGAAGCTGGGTGTGGAAATTGAAACTACCCAGCCACCTGACCAAGATGGGAAAGACTATACCAGCCATTTAGACTAAATTATGTCAATGATACCTTTGAGCAGGTAGGTATCACTTTTCAAAAAATAAATGCTAATTAGTTCATGCTCATCCTAACTGCCCCCCCCCCCCCCCTTCTCATTGTCAGGTGAAGCAACAGAGCAGTCTTGTTGATGTGAAGAATTTCCTTATTTCAGAGTTCTTCTTCTGCAATAAATCTACTGTAAATCAAAGCCTTTGCTAAAATTTTCTTGACAATTTAACAATAAACATGACACCTTTCAAGTGATACTGTACATTGAGGCAAATGATAAATACAGCGACCTATTGTTGTTGCTTTAAAATTAACCTTATGGCGTCTCTGACGAGAAGACGTCAAATTTGTGCATTCAGACACCGCTTCTGAAAACAGAAATTCAAACAAGTGATAAGTCTTTTTTTTTCTTTTTTTTAAACATGTGGTGCATAAAATGTAAACCAGCTAAAAAGACCTCAGATGCAGAACTTATATCAGAAAAAAATCTCATTATTTAATAAAGAAATAAAAAAGAAAAAAAAGGAAAAGAAAAAAAAAAAAAGAAAAAGAAAACATGAAATAGCATGCGGTAATATCAAACATACATACTTAATGCATATTTGTTAAGTGACCAGTGACAATTGTATGATTTCGACAGTAAGCTCATATCATACTTTATCATCAGTAACGCTTTTCTGCTCCAGCGGACCAGAATAGAAAACAAGCAAAGCCGGCTCAATGGCAAGAGCTGCAATATCTCACAATGCTACAACCAATACAGTACTTGTGTATGAGGACAAATCAACACATTCAGCATGGACATACACATTAAAATGTGCCGCACACTGCGTTCACTTTACTTTTGAAATAACTGTGCATTCAATGGTGTGCTTCAGGGTGGGATCACAGGCTTTGTGGATGTATATAAAAAAAAAAAAAAATACTGATATGATGAGAAGAGAAAATGTCTGTTGGGGCTCAAGGGGTTTCCTTGGATTTCATTTTCCAGCATTCAAGCCTAAGTCTGTAGCGACTGAGTCCCCGTGGCATCTCAGGAAATACTCATCCAGAAGCTTGATGGCCAGTGGCTATGAGCTTCGCTGTGGTGCTGATGAGAAGCCTTGGCCAGGGCTAAGGTCTCCTGTTTAGGCCAGTCAGTTTGTTATCTTAAGGGGATTTGAGTTTCTTCGTCCGAGGAGAGGCTCCGTTCTCAGCTTTAAGAACTCCATTTTCATGGTGACCAACTGCCAGGCAGAGAAGGGAGAAATCAGTACCTCTGTTAATGCAGCACATGTAAGAATCAGTGTGATAAAGATAAATGAAGAAAGCAGAAATGACAGCAGAGAAGAGACAAGTGCTAAGTCTCATTTCCTTTTTCTTTTGCAAGTATTTAACAGGTAATGCCCGTGAATTATGAAAGCCAGCAGAGCAGGTGTTTAAACTCACGTGAATCTCTCTTTAGTGGCCTTAGGGGTTGTTTTGCAGCAGACTTCTTGCGAACAGCCTGCTCGTGTCTGAACTCCCTCCAGCGCCTCAGCTGGAAGCGAATAAACTTCCAGAGTAGCCACGATTGAGTTAAACATACCAACAGTAGAACGGTCATCCTGAAAGGGCAAAAGGAAAGAAGAAAAACAAACGTGTGCTCGTAAAAATGGGCCATTGTGTTGCAAAATGTTAAAAAAATATGATGCAAATGTATGATATTTTCAATAGCCTAAATAAAATATCTAAATTCCTTCCTGGCTCCTATACATCCTCCTCAAAATGAATGATGCAAAACAATACAAAACTGAACACTATAAGGGCACAATGTAATTATACTTTTATGTTGTTTCTGTAGCTCTAAACAGTTCTTGCAGTACCAGAAAATAAATCATTATCCACAGATGTTGGACATTGCTCTTTTTTTTCCTCTCTCAATATAACTCACCTTATCAGCACAGTGTTGAAGTTCCCCATCTCCAGGTCCAGCTCCTGATTATCTGAACGAGCCAAACCAAACCCCACTGCCAGGAACATCAGGGTCAGCGTAGACATCCGCGTAAACACGAAGCTGACCGCCCACAGATCAAACCTGGGGGAGGACACAGCGAGGTTGGGCCCAGAGAAAGGAAAAGGAAAAAAAAAAAAAGCTGCTGAGATGATCAGTTCAAGGTAGTGGTTATCATAAGAACATTGAAATATTATAATGTACTGTAAAACTATCAATTCAAAAGGTGAACACTGCTGAAAACATATGATTGAGTTGCTTACAAACAAAAACACTGAAGTTTATTTTTAAAAGGTCGCACTGTTGGGCTTGATCTACTTCTATCTCATTCCTTTATCAAGTAAAACCTGCTGAAGCCTCTTCGCAGGTAAGATAGCTTACATTTTCTGGTGGTTCTCATCAGTGAAATACAGGAGTCTGGCGATGTGGAAGCCCAACTCTGACACGTACTGCAGGAAGAGGAGTACCAGACCCACACGACTTAAACTAGGCAGGAAAGAGGAGACACAAAGTCGAGAGATTAGGTGATAAAAGGAAATCATCTAAGCAGCCCAAGCATCTTGCAACTCGGGAGTCACCGTGAAGTGCAGCTGGACACTTATTTTGAGCCATTATCTAAAATAACTGAATCACCAGTACAGTTTGATCTGACTTAACCCTGAAATAGTGGTGGTGGTATTTTATTATACCACCACCACTATCTTTATGTTGTTCCCTCAGATTTCAAATCAAGGTTCTTTGAGTGCCACATTTCTCCCTTACATCCCTGCTGACAAAAGAAACACTAAGTTGAGCAGCACAGTGAAAATTGCTGCTGCAAAGAATTTAAAAGACCTCGAAATGACTCAAATACCAAGCATTTAGTGAGTCTTCTCTACTCACACCTTTGGATTTTACTGGCCAACTTCAAAGGGATTCTTACTTTAACAAATAGGCTGCAGAGATGTGGAGCAAATACAGGCAGATGTACTGGAGCTGGCGAGAAATCTCCTCCTGCAAAACAAACAGCCTTTATTTGCAAATGATTTTAAAGCTTGACACCTTCCCCCACCCCTCCGTCCTTTTCCAACTTTGTCTAATGCACATGCAGAATATACATGAACCCAAATATAAACAGAGCTTATCTAATCACACTTTAGAACTCCTCCAGTTTCAAGGACTCTCCAACTGACCTTGCGGACTTTCTGGAAGTAGAGCTCTGGCAAGGCATGGAGCCAGTAGGCAAGCTGAGTGAGGTAGAAAAACTTCACCTGAAACCTGGACCAGACACACACAGACAGGCATGGGTAAGACAGAGGGAGAAGCACACATAATCTATATTCTGCCTCACTGATAGTTTCGTCTTAGTTTTATTATATAATTAGGACTATGGTCGAAAAACAAAAAAACAAAAAAAACAACAGGCTTGTAGACAGCCAACTTATCGTGTTTCTGCAGCAAATTTGATGATCCCCACTTCTGAAAAAGAAACTCTAAAAGGCTCCTACTTTGCACAAATGCATAATGACTGAAACTAGCACTATTGAATGAACAATGGGCTGTGAAGTTCACTGCAAATTGTTATGACCCTCGATCTATGAGCACTGATCAATGGCCATGAGTACCATTCACAGAGAGTTGGGGAATGGCTGCAATCCTAGCATTGTAAGATGGTGAAAGATGTGCCCTTAGGCCCCCTCCTCGATTCAGAGATGGTCTTTCCCTTTTCACGTAAATGGCCTCCTTGACTCCACGCTCAAACCAGCGTTCCTCCCTGTACAGGATGTGTACATCCTCATCATTGAAAGAGTGGCCACTGGCCTGTAGGTGTAAATAGACTGCAGAGTCCTGGCCTGATGAGGTAGCTCTTCTGTGTTGTGCCATCCGCGTCACCAGAGGTTGTTTGGTTTCCCCCATGTATAAATCATGGCAATCCTCCTGGCACTTAACAGCGTACACTATATTACTCTGTTTGTGCTGGGGGACCCGATCCTTGGGGTGGACCGATTTTGGCACACCGTGACACATAAGGGATCACTAAAGGTTTTCACTTTAGGCAGCTATTGTCCTCCTTCTCTCCTGGAGCTTTCTCTAGGTGCCTTCCCAGCTTTGACAAACGTCCAGCTGTGATAACCACATTTACTCAGGGCCTTCTTGATATGATGTTCTTCTGTTTTCCTGGCCACTGTATCTGTGGGGATGGTGTTCGCTTTGTGTTGTAGCATCCTGATGACACCCAGTTTGTGCTCCAGTGGATGTTGAGAGTCAATACTTAAATACTGATCTGTATGTGTTGGTTTACAGTACACATTTGTACGCTACCATTATTATATTTTAATAATGATTATAGCTAATAACCTCTTATTCTCCCTGGTTATTTTGATAAATGCCACCACAAAAAGTCAGGCGGTAGAGACTCCGGCAAGTAAAACTGGTTGGAGAATCAGAGTTTAAAAATAATTTTAAATATTAAGTGGGCTTAGATTAAATAGCTTAAATACACTTTATTTATTTAACAGCCAAAATTAAATATAACGTGACGCACAAACTCATTCTGTCAATTTGCCTGAACCATCTGAAGATCATTTGCACTCAGGTCCATACCCAGGCCAAAAACCCAACCCCAAAATAATCAAAATCTGGCAGCAGCATCAAGATAAGAGTATCAAAAGAGGAAAGGTTATGATAGATTGCTGTATCAGTATTATGTCTCACCCCTAATAAACATGATATTTGTTAGCTACAGTTAGTGTTTTATGGTTAAATTAATATTAATAAATATATATACCTGAGATGTACATGAGGATAGTTCTCCCAAAGGGTGCTGGGATGCAGGAGATATCCTTCCTGTGTGAAGAAATTAGAACACTGAAAAGTCTTAATACTATTATCTATTAATGTGCGCGTGTGAGTGCCTGTTTTAAGAATATGTGCGGCATTTCCTTTACTAGGAAGTTGTCGCTTGAATGCAGTCTCACTCACTGTAATGAGGATGTAGAAACTCCACACACTAGACACCAAGTGAAACACGCAAAGTTGACCCGACTCATTAAACTTGGTGTTCTTGCTCTTGGAGAGGTGAAGACGTCTGTTCACTTTCTGCAACATGAACCATAACAACAGGACGCGTGAATGAGGTTAGATCCCGGCAATAACGGGTGGCATGTTGACTCTGGCATTTGTCATGCACAAGGAAGTGTTACAGGAATACCGTAAGGAGGACAAAAAAAAAAAAAAAAAAATGATAGAAGCTATTTATGGCTGCTACTTTAAACACTTCCCTGAAGAAGTATTCCTTTCAAGACACGCTGGAAACCGTGGCGATGTTGCTAAAATAAAACCCCGATCCTTTTCGCTGGCCTATTTCTAAACAATGACACATGGGCTTCTTCTTGTTTAGGATGGATCAAATACTACCCTTGCTCTCTTTCTGCCTCCAGTCCACCCCCCGCCATCCCCCCACATCAATCTTTTTAAGCTCTTTTGTTTAAAATATTCATAACTGGCATGTGTGGGGTTTTTTCATGTGGTTTGTTTTAAACTGACACACTGAGAGCATTTGGATGCAAACACCATGAGATGAAACAGCACATATCCTGGTTTCAGTATATGGCACGCATCTTCCTCATTATAATATCATGTTTTTGAAACAGTAAAGAGGCTAATACTGTGCACTGAAGGTTTTTTTTTAAGCTAATCAGTTCAAAGCCCGGATGACTACACTGAAAACAATAATATTCTGATTATTTTAAAGCTTCTTTATGGTCTTGGAAAGATTTATGTAATTTGGTACAACCTGGTCATAACCTGTAGTGTTCTCCTTCATTTAACCAATGTGTAGAATGTGTATATAGTGGTTAATGAATGTGGGTTTTATTGGAGCAGTGCTTTTGTGGCAATGGGTACC
Source organism: Pelmatolapia mariae (assembly GCF_036321145.2). NCBI lineage: Eukaryota > Metazoa > Chordata > Actinopteri > Cichliformes > Cichlidae > Pelmatolapia > Pelmatolapia mariae. Next base: position 14,918,792 of record NC_086240.1, read on the forward strand.
TTATGACGCTTCCTTTCCAAAAACCTTTCTACTAAGTTATTAAGAATTTACATACCCAGAAGAACATTTTTTAATTTTTTTTTTAATCTGCCTGCTGGAAATAATCAGCATATGTTTCAGACAAAAGAAAAAAAAAAAAAAAAAAAACACACCACAAAGCTGAGGCATTGTAAAACAGTAAAAAGATGCTTACGTCCAGAAGATATTCCTGCACTACTGCGTGTAGGATGATGGCGATGAAGAAATAGAACAGGATGGTGGCACAGTCCTTCCATCCGTAATGGTACAACGTCACCTCTCCCTCTAAAAACACACACACAGGAGATATGAAACACACATAGGATGTTATTTATCAGGGGTGTGTTAAACATCCTGGAAGAACATCCAGCTTCAATAATACCATGACGCAGAGGAAAAGGTACGGCAGAAGTGAAACTCCATGAATCAAAGGTTAATAGAGGCTGAATGAAAATAAGCACGTAATCAAAATCTGGCTCTTCGTACCTGACGATAACGTGGTGACGTTGTACTGAGGCTGAATGAACAGTATGGCCGTCTTTGCTGTTGCCTGGAAATTAGACGAGACGTCAGCAGCAGCATAGTTCAGCGAACCTGCCTGAATGCAACCTCAAGAATGTGGGCTTCCAAGTAGAGCAAACACAAGTCAGTCTTTCCTTCATAAAGGATTTTTGACAACCCCCACCCACATCCCCTTGCAGTGTTGTAACAATTTGTTTTTTTTAAATCGGGTTGTCATTTACTGAAGTACAATAGCCATATCAGTTTAGCATATAGTCAGTAAACCATAGACTGTGGTCATATGAGGTAACACTACGACAGCGATCGTGGTTACTGCCCTGAGTAGAGTCAACCCCCACGAATGAGTTATTCAAATATCTATATCTATATCTATATATAGATATAGATATAGATATAGCAAGTGGGGGTGTGAGATTAAGGAAAAAGCCTTATCTATATAGCAGACAGTCACACATCTGGTGTCATAACTTCCTCATGAGAACTGATTTTTAAGATGTTCTTCTAAAAGAAATTTAAAAACTAGAATGGCAGAGGTTTTTGTTTTAACCCAGTATAAACCTTATTTCAAAACAAAGCAATACCTGCCTGCAAGCACCTGTTACAGGTTGCTGAGTGTGATCCAGGATCAGATTGTTATATTCAGATGATCCAGATTTCAACAAGCATACATCCATAAAGCAAATACTTTTGATTATTCCTGTCACTAACACACACACACATATATATATATATATATATATATATAATTGCTGCAACCAATCGTCCATTATGCACAGAAAACAAAAAAAGGTTTTGTTCTGTTTTTTTACTTAAAACTTGAATACACTTGACTGTAATAAGAAAAGGTGAAGAGGGCCAGATCCTCAGGTTTGATTATCCATTGCTCAAGCAATTAAAACTGTTAAAAATGTTTTCTGCTGATTAACAGACTGCATATTAAAAAGATCACAGAGATTGGTGTCCAGTCATCTCCTTCTCAACCCAGGATGTGAACCACTGCAGTAAACCACCGTTTCCCACATGCTAAATTCTGACCTTAACACATATGATTAAGCAAAGTGAAAAAATGAAACTACAGCCCCCTCCTACCCCTCATCCCAAGAGACCTTGTTGGTCCCCTGTTACCAGTTTGGGCGCCACAGTGAAACAAGTCGCCAGTTATTCCCTGTGGATCGAGGCTACTGGTGACATGTCATCAAAATTTAACATAACTGACTACATGTAGAGCACTCTTGTTCTCTTTTTTTCCCAGTAATGAAAAAAATAAAGGAAATCCCCTATTTTTTTTCCCCTATTCGATCAGCTGTGTAATCACAGCCAGGGTTCCGTTTTGAAACTTTACTAAATGTCCAGGCGGTGGCTGCCTGGGAGTGTTTGTGCTCACGCAGAAGGAAAAACTACTACATGAATAATCTATTTAATTATTTCACTAAATGTCAGCGGTGAAATCCCTTCAGGTCAAAGCGTGTTAAGAGCAGCTGAGCCCGCAGCTCACAGCAGCAAATATTGAGACGTGGCAGTTAACTAGTTGCGTCAAGACACTAACAAATAGGCGGACAGCTTCCGTTTACGAGTTTCAAAATAAAACGGCTGGCAGCGGAAGTTTGTTGGAACTCATAGGAAGGAAAGTCGTTGCTTTTAATTTGAATACAGGAAAGGCTTTAACACCTATTTTATTTTAGAAATGTCTGGTAACTGACAATTGCAAAAACAATTGCTTGCAAAGAGTTTTTGCTGTAAAAGACACTGTCATGCGATTAAACGGTCATGTAGCTTTGCTACCCAAGTCAAGTGTTTAGGTTTTACCCAGATTCTAGAAACTTAAAGACAAGACAAAGGGAAGCTTTCAACATGTAAAGCAATAATACGAAAACACTGTAGTTTGTGCACAGCTGCTTTTTTAACCCGTTTCCTCCTACCTTAAAAGCAACGCGTAGATTGTTACTCTGACTGCGACCAGAGCAACATTTTTTTCCTTCCCCAAACTTGTAAAAATTAAAACACAAAAAACAGCACGAACGACAAACCCGCGAAACTGATAACAGCTAAATTAACACACACAATCTTATGAGCAACCGTTTCTACAAAGCGGGAATCGCTTTAAGTGGGATTTCAAGTTAGAGCTTAGAGTTTGTCGCAGGCTTTGCCATCTTAAAACAGCTGAGGGAGAAGAGAGAAGGAAAAAAGGAATGTGAGTTCATCTCACCTCAAACATCAGTCCAATCAGAATGAAAATCACCAAACCGAATACGATGTCAGCATGGTTTTGAATTAAGAACTCCTGGCTGAAGAAAGGATAGCTCTTATTTCTTCGGCGAAATGCCATGTCAACACAATGGACTTATCCCTTCTGTTTTAAAAATCAGAATTTTTCTGACTACGAAGTTCAGTGAGTTAACTTTCTCGGCGACGTACGCATGCGCGTCGTCTTAAAGGGCCAGAGCCATAAATACCTTCTTTGGGTCGATTTACACAAAAAGTTAGATTCAGTCTGCCTTGTCAGACTCAACATAACCACTTTTACAGCTGCATGCAGAATTGGCATAAAATGTTGTGCAAAAGTCTTGAGCTATCCCTGTTTTCTTTATATTTTGCTTCCAAGGAGCCAGACTTTCTTGCATCATTTGTTTTGAGCAATAGTTTTTCACTCATTTTCATTATCAAACTATTTTCAGAGGAATGTAGATAACAGAAAACTAAGCAAAGAACCAAGTTTAAATTATATCTTTAGGGACTTTGTTACTAGCAGCCTGCGTAATTTGCTCCTTTAGTTTCTTTAGTTTAAATCTAAAAAGGAAAAAAAAAGGCAAAGACAACGTAGTGGACAAAATTGTATTTTTGCAGCAACAACATGATTCACAAAGCCCTATTAGTGCTGGCTTTGGCACATCTTGATTTATGTGCAGTATGTTCTTAAATAAATCTGAGGACAAATAGAGGACAAAAGAATCTCCAGCAGATGAAGTGTATCTGAATGTTATGCCCTTAAGAGGTGGGGCGGAATTCCACACAGGACTTAAGAGATGAATCAGGCCCTTCAGCTGATCCATCTACAATTCAGTTCAGTTCAGTTCAGTTGCCTCAAGGCACTTTATATTGTAAAGTAAAGTGCCTGTAATTATAAAAAAGACATGCTGTGGAATGGAGCCAGAGATTGATAATAACTATTGATTACATGCAGAGTGGTGTATAAACACATAGTGAGTGAAAAAAAGGTGAGTGAAGAAGAAACACTCATCATGCATTATGTCAAGCCCCTGCAGCTGAGACCTATTGCAGCACAACTAAGGGAGGATTCAGGGTCACCTGATCCAGCCCTAACTATATGCTTGATCTAAAAAGGAAAGTTATAAGCCAAATCTTAAAAGTAGAGAGTGTCTTTCTCCCGAATCCAAACTGGGAGCTGGTCCCACAGACGAGGGGCTTGGAAGCTGAAGGCAGTGCCTTTGCATTCTGCCCCCATTCTACTTTTAACCACAAGTAAACCAGGAGTCTGAGCGCAAAGTGCTGTGTGGTCTTTAAGATAAGATGGGACCTGATTATACAGGGTCTTGTATGTGATAAGAAGGATTTCGATTCTGGATTTTGACAGAGAGCCAATGAAAAGAAGTCAGTATGAGAGAAATATGCTCTCTCTCTCTCTCTCTCTTTCTCAAGTCCCTTGCATTACTATTGCTATAGCATTTTCAATCAACTGAAGGCTTTTTGATGATTTTTTAGGTCATCCTGATAATAATGAATTACAGTAGCCTAGCGTAGAAGTAATAAATGCATGAACTAGTTTTTCAGCATCAGTCTGAGACAGGATGGTTCGTTCTAGAGATACTGAGCAAATGGAAAGAAGCGGTCCTCCATTTGTTTTTCAATATGAGCACTGAAGAACACATTCTGGTCAACACTGACTCCAAGTCCTCAGTGTTACTTGAGGCCAATGTTTTGGGTTTTTTGTTTTTGTTTTTTTTAACCTTTATTTATACAGGTATGCCCATTGAGATTTGATGTCTCTTTACAAAACACAACTCTTTCGGAAAAACACATTAAAATTGCAACAATAAAAGAAACAATAAAAGAAGCAATAAAACGTAATGCCATCTAGAGTAAGCATCATGTTAGGTACCATATTTCAAAGTTTTTTAGGGCTGAGTTCAATAACCTCAGTGTTATCTGAATATAGGAACAGGAAATTCAAGGTCATCCAGGTATTTATGTCTTTAAGACATTCCTGCAGTTTAAGTAATCTATGTGTGTTATCTGGCTTCATGGATAGATAAAGTTGGCTATCATATGCATAGAAGTAATTACATATGCTATGCCTTCCAGTGATACTGCCTACAGAAACATATACATCATTGTGTAAAGATGACTCTCCATTTACATGAACAAATTGGAGACTATTAGATAGATATGATTCTAACCACTTTAATACCTAAAGCATGCTCTAATCACTGTAATAAAATATTAAGGTCAACCGTATCGAATGCAGCACTGAGATCTACCAGGACAAGCACAAAGATGAGGTCCACTGTCAGGGACCATAAGATCTTTTGTTACCTTCACTAATGCTGTTTCTGTACTGTGATGCATTCTGAAACCTGACTGAAACTCTTCAAATAAACCATTCCTTTCAGATGATCCGTTAGCTTTTTAACAATGATTTAAGAACTTCTGAGATAAAAGGAAGGTTGGTGATTGGCCCATAATTAGCTAAACAGCTGTGTCGAGGGATGGCTTTTTAAATAATGAATTACTTACTTGAAGCCTACAGCCTACAGTGTCTACAGCCATTTGTAAAACATGGTGGAGGTTCTGTCAAGATTTCGGGCTGTATTTTACTCAGTGGTGTTGGAGATCCTGTCAAAAGAATGTTGAACACAGAAAAATACTGATAATAATTTACTATGCAATCCTAAAAAGCATCTGATTGGCAAGAGTTTTATTTTTCAGCATGACAATGATCTCAAACACACTTTCAGTGCAATAAAAGCATAACCGGACAGAAAAAAACACAATAAAACACTAGCAGTGTGGGATCATCTTGACATAAAATGGAACAAAAGGCAGCCAACATCCAAAGAAGAGCTTTGAATGTCCTTCAAGAAGCCTGGAGAATTATTTCTGAAGCCTCCTTCAGGAGCCTAAATTTCAAGAAAGCTTGCCTAAGATAGCTGGCCATATCAAATGTTAACTTAAAAGGTGATTAGAACTGTAAAAAAATAGTTCTTTCCCCACTTTATATACTATATTTCCATGGATGTTTGGATGTTTCAATAAATACTAAGTGATGGTTGTGTCAAGACTGCACATCACCGTACTTTGCTCAAAAAAATAAAACACTCGACACATCTTCACTCCAGTCACCTAAACATGTACTGTATTTATTGCTTATTCAGAGCCACCAGTGGCTTTTACACTTCACAGTTCAAAATGTCATATAGGCAGTCACCTGGGCATGAGAGAAAACCCAGCATAATTTCACTGCTTTGTTAGTGGACTTTAATCCTGTTACAGAACACAACAAGGGGCAAAGTCCATTTGGCCCCTGCCAATAGTAATCAAGAGCACATACAAAAAAAACAACAACAAAAAAAAAATCACCACAAATATCTCATAAGCATCTTTTCACTTTGTTGCAGAACATATGAAAGCTTTGAGACGTTAGTGCCTGAGACATTGTTTCATTTCCAACAAAACGTAAATTGCAAAAACAGTTCCGCAATTACATGGTCAACATGTAAATCAACACATCAAACAGTTTCCCTAGGCCGACGCACCAGCCCTGCTCAAAGCGATGCCTGTTAACATCATACAAAAGATACAATTTGATTCTCAGATAGGTTCAGTTTTTTGTTTTGGTTTTTTTTTGATAAAAAAAAGAAGAAGAAAAAAAATCACAGCATCACAGCAACAGACATATGATACAGAAGATATTTGTGCTTTTAGGAAGCCAAAAGGCTCTGGCTTATAGTGAGATGGTTATGATTCAGAGGTCAGACACTCCGGCCATTGAAAGATACAGGATTAGTTTCTCTATTTTCATAGCTGCTGGCAACTGACATGAGTAACAGCAGTTTTAGTGCGTATTAAAGAGATCATCCCCTTTTTTAAGATCATGAAGCATCTGTGTACTTGATGATGTTTATTGATACAACTAATGCCTACTTCCTTATTACGTAGTTTCGGTCTTGACCGACCGGTGTTCATTTTGTTGCACAGTATAATATTATTATTCTTGAGGCTTAAGTTCACTGTCACCAAAAGAATGAAAATGCCAGCTGAACATCAGGCAGAAGGTGTGTCTGAGCTCCACACACAACCTTTGTGGTAAATGAGCTCTACTGAAGGCTTTACTCTGTGTCCGGCTTTTGGGCAAAGGAATGCTTTTGTAGAAAATCGTTTATGCTTTGAGAGGATTATTCCACAATTGTTGCATACGCCCCACAGTGTACTAAATATATGTTTATAGACAAAAGGAGAAATTACTGCCAGCTTTCTAATTCTACAATGCTGGACTGCTGAAAAAGCACTCCCTTTAAAAGCTGGTGTACTCCTTTAATGTTAGATACGTTTTTACTTCTTCCCTGATTCTGTCACATGTAAGCTAGAAGTTTTCATCCTCATCCCTTCGGGACAATATGAGCTGCTTTCTTGGACCTTTAAGATGAGGGACACTGGAAGGGGAGTCTAACACTCCTGAGTCCAATTTAGGAGTGGAAATACATCGTGGTCCAACCCGGCCCATGAGTCCACGGACATCTCTGTGAAGGGCTGGATCACTAGGGATTGAGTTGAGGCGAATGCCTTGCTCCAGAGCCCCAAGGTCCCGGTCCAAACGGGGGTTACTGGCGCTGCTTGGAGATTGGGGATCGGCGCTGAAGTATAAGGTTGAACTTGATTCTGTAGGGCAGAAATAGGGCTCTGGGCTGTCTCCAAACATTGATTTACCTTCTGGTGAGCTGCGTTTGAAATCCGATGTAGGCGACTCCATCGGGCTCTCCATCTCCAGACTGTCGTCTTCTTCCGGTTGTTCAGTCGACGTGGGTTCGCTTACGCTCTGGAACTCGTCTTTACAGTCCGAGAGGGGTGCCAGACCTTTCCCCTGAGACTCGGAGGTGGAGACACCCTCACAGCTTCCTCCAGCTGTAATTGTGATGCCCTCGTTACTTTTAAATTCTTGGTTGTACTCCTCTATGTCTAGTACGGCCGCTGCTCCCCCAGCCCCATACGCCCTGTTGATTTTACCAAGATCTCCTGTTTTCAAAGCAAGGCGGATCAAGAGCCAGTGGTGGTGGTAACACGGACAGGAGCTGTTAGGCCTGCCCCCGCAGTTCCCTGGGTGCTCCAGCAGAGAACCAGCAACACCTGAGAGGGAGAAGCTGCCATGGTTTTGAATAGAATGAGCTGGCAAACTTTTGTCCCCAAGAGAGAAGGAGGACTCCCCTTGTTCTATGCATGTACTGCCCATGTGGTTGTGGTTTGTTCCCTGGGAGATCTCTGTAGACTTGGGGTGCAGGAACCGGTAGTATAGGACAAGAGAGGTAGCACCTAAGAAGCAAAGGAATAGGAAATATTGATTTTAGTGGCCCAGGTATGTTTTGGCCTTTCACAAGCAATTAGCTGACTACACAGTCTGAATGACAGAGGGAGGCTGCAGCAGAGATCACAACAGCCACTCTGGCTGTTACTATATTAATTCTATCGTGCATATCAACCTCACACACAAAATTCAAGGTTTCACTTATTTTTTGCCATCTCACGATCCCATCCCCACTCTTACTTATTCAGATAAAGAGATTTACAATATCCTGCACAGTAAAATCTCACAAATGAAGAGTATTGCAAGTAGGGCAGCATATCGGTAGCTATGTTTGATGTACAACAACACCTCTAAGAATTTGTGAATAAACACGGGGGGATTTATCACTTAGAATTTGTGAATAGACACGAGGGGATTTATCACTTAGGTATGACAGAAACTAATAAACAGTGTGACATTATTCTAACTATGACTAATGTCCCAATACAAACAGCAAATTCTCTAGAAACAAATGACTCACCGAGGAGAAAGCCACACAGCACAGTGGTGGGAAGGGTCATGCTGTCCCATGATGCTTCGCTCAGGAAGTCAGAGGCGGCCAGCAGCAGAGTGGCGTTCTCTACAAGCATGAACTGAAGAAGGAGAGAAGGTTGCACCATCAGTCATCTGTAGACAGCTTTACGTCACTGTGGGCTTAGCACACAGAGGTGAGGATGACATTGCAAACTTATGTATCTATATCTGTTTGTCCCTGCTGCCCTGTGAGTAGGCAGATGAGACAAAGCTGCACAAAACAACATAATGAAAACAGAAAAAAAAGAAAAGTTGAAGAATAATAACTTTAACTCATGCCATACTGCATAAAAACTGGCCATGCGGAAGCGCGAGGGTCCATCTTTGACGTTGAGGAAGAGGAAGACGTGGATGAGCCCCATGACGCCATTAAAAGCACGCCAACACCAGGGGCCGGTGCAGATGTCTGGTTGCTGTGATACCAGCCAAAAGGAGGCCGTGAGCCAGTGAAAACCTGAAGGTTAACATAAAAATAGAATAGAAGGTCTACAAGTGCAACAGAGGATCCATATACAGTGTGCAACGCTGATGCAGAGGCGAAACAGAAAACTGGATCAAGAGGACATGTCACAGTGCTCTGAGGATAATTACATAACTCAGTGGTTAAATGTGAGTTAATAGAAAATGTTTTTTTAAGCTCAAAGTCATAAAATACATGGAAATCTGTGCGTGTACTAGTCATTGAGTCTCCTGTACCCTTTAATGTAATGTACTAGTTTAATATAACTGTACACTTTCTCCGGCTTTCAAGTGTCTTAACAAAACAAAACTCGCTTCTCAGTGCTCACCTGCTACGCCACAAACCCACCAATTAAAAACCCTGGCAAAGAATGTGAGGCAGGTCACCCTGGCACCCAGCATGCATGCCCTCCACACCAGCTGGCACAGCAGGGCTGCTGGAGGCATGGCCAGGTGGCCTGGCCGTATCAGACAGCAGGCTCGGCTGTACAGCACCAGGGCCCACGCAATAGACAGCACACACAAACCACAGCAATACGCCACTGTAGATAAAACATGGACCAGCATAAAAAAAATGTTATCTCTATATAAAAAGTTACAGGCCATAAACATCACACAGAACCCGTGATTCAACTGAACATAAAATTACCTGGTGATGCGATGCCCACATCAGTAGACACCACGATGTACGCCTGCAGCAGGCTCTGAGGCAGCGTGAGGACAAGGGCTTCCAGCAGCCAAAGGGCAGCAACATCTGCCTGCTGCATAACAGCAGCTCCCAGATCAGCCACTGAGCCCTGCATGCGCAGCACAGACTTCATGCAGTCCCACAACCTGCCAGAAGATGGAGACAAAAACCAGAGGAGGCATAAAATATAACCGACTCAGTAAGGTTTCAGAGTGATGTGAATAAATTTTTTTGCCCTGTACTTTAACAAAAACTAAAAATTATTACATTCTAACAACATAGTCTGCTTTTGTAATGTATCTACGTAAAGCATATTGAATGGAAAAAACGAGCTTACCTTTTGAAGATGCCCAAGTGCAGGATGTGTATAACAGAGAGGTAGCATCGCCTGTCATCACCATCATCATAGTACCACTTCACACTTAGCAGCTGAACTGCTGTCCCCGGTAGAAAGAGGCCAAGTGTGAGGCCTGCCCACTGTGTCTCCTCATTCCAAAGGTAAAACCCTATGCAGTAGATCACTGACACACAAACACACACAGATAAGGAACAAACACCCAGATGCACAATGGTATCAGTATTTTGTGACATACAGCTCACTAAACCCAGCACTAGTGAGGCCATATTTAAAGCTGCAGAGTCATGAGAAATGCATGCTTCACTAAGTAAATTTAGCTTTAAGAGAAACTCTTCTAATGGGATGGCGCAAGCTCACAAAAAAGACACCAGAGTCATTCCACACCACTTTAAAACAGCCATTAGCTGTTTCTTAGCTTCACTGGTACAGCTTTATCAATGTGCCACTCTACTGATAATCTAAATAGCCATTCATTTATGCACGCATTCACTTTTTAAATTTTTAATTATGACAGAATGTCTAAAGTGTGAAGCTCAGGCAGCAGCACAGTATTTTTATCTTCTGGTAATGGTATACTTGCTGAAGACAAAGTCACACTCTGTACACATCCAGGTATCCTCCTGGTGTCCTGACCTTGCCCCATTGATCTGCACAGTCAGGAAATCATAACGCTGTGCTGCACCTTGTTTTCAATACAAATCCTCGATGTGCAAAAATTACTTGGGAAAAACAAGTGTTTATTATGTTCAATCATATTTTGGGGGAGGTGTAAGGTGGAGAATTATAATTTAAAAGTTGGGCATTATACGAATATTGATCAGCGACGGCAATTTAGTAACACTTAATTAAAGTCACTAGTTAAATTCAATAACTTATCCTGTTATACGATCACAGGAGGTCTCGGGGGGCCAGTTTGGCCAACAAAGGTGGACTAACCAATGCCGATATTGGATTGCAGTGCACACGGAATTCAGCTATGTTTTCCCGTTCAGTACTAACGGCTGTGCCATAGCATCTCCCAAACGTGCTTCTTCTAACGTGAAGTACGGCCGCAGCTGAGACGGCTCCAGCACGTAGCATCATTTTCAATCACATTACAGCAAAAAAAAAAGAAAAAGAAAGCCCAACATCTATTTTCCACGAGGTTGAGTTTCAACGCGTACAGCAAGCGAGCTAGCAGCCCGCTAGCGCTTGGAATCCCCACTTACGAGCGCTCCGTTCGGCCACAATAACCAGCCCCGACACGGCGAGCAGGACCGCCTGGCACCACGCTATCCAGCACCCGCTCCGCCGCGCCGCCGACGGTATCCTGCGGGCGACCGCTCCTGCGGCGTTTATCATGATGCGGATAGGTGTGAAGGAGGACACACCGATGACATTATTCTGGGCATCCTTTGGCCCCCGCTTGGTACATCCGCTCTCCTCCTCCTCTTCTTCTTCTTCTTCTTCTCCCGCTGCCTGCCCCCTGTCAAAATATCTGACGTCACAGCACGGTTTAAAGGTGCATTAGTTTAGCGAGCCTCTCCTCCCTCCACCGTGGAAACCTCTTCTGCATCACGGTCTATTTCTTCAAATCTTTTGTGACGGCGGTGCTGCATCTTACTTGGTAGACTGGTGATAGACGGCAGACTGATCTGAGCGTGAATTTCCTCGCATGTGGAGGTCGCAGGTCACGGTGAGCGCTGTTTACAGCTGTGGTTCTGGTGCGTTTTTTGTCTGCCATGCCCAACTTTAGAACAATAAATAAAGTTCATCCCCCACATCACACCGGTGCACATCTCTGTGTCCTTTATAATCGGGTTTCAAGGGGCCAAAAGCAGAAAAAGCTCCCATATTATGTGTGTTAACGCTGTCTAGGCCGAATAGTGTTTTCTATTTTGGCACTTGATTATGACTTAACCTTAAGAGCACACCAAATCTGAATGCTTCCGTCTCTCTGGTAGAGTTTAGCCCTAAGATAACGACTTCTGTGGAAGAAGACTGCAGTTGCTATTCATAAGCAGGACTTGTGTTACTTGTTGACTCTGACTTGCTTTATTTATTAATTTATTTATTTTCTACTTTATGTGCATTCATGTTATATTTGTTTTAACAATTTTGTGTCATTTTGAAAAAAAAGGAACAGGTTTTAATCTAATGGGGCTTCCTGGTAAAATCAAGTTTTAAATAATAAACACTGAATAAAAAGGAAGATTTAATTTCAATTAATTGAAGGTCATGACAACAGCTGGAGTCTTTCCTTAATAGTTCATGCACCACTTACAGTAGTTCTACGCCCCATATTTTGAGGACTGTGTCACGATTGTGTCATTTTGAAAGCCATTAATGACACCTACTTGACCCACCACTTCTTTAATTTACTTTCTTAAATGGAGAAAAAGCTCCAGAGCAGTTTACAAGAGCCCCATTACTTCATCATCACTATCATAAATTGGCACTTTTTTTTAACCTTTTCCACAACTACACTATTTTAGGTTGTAGTAAAAGAACCACAGAAGGATACTGGATAGAAAATCCTGTAATAATTCTTGAGTATAGCAAGTATAGCTCTGTTAATATAGAGATATGGTTGCAGTTTTATTCACAAGCCTGCGCTATACGAATCAGCGTTCATTGTGAATAAAAGTAGTCATCTTAAGTCTGTTTTGTTCTCTTTGTTTGATTTTTAATTTATTTATATGTCTTACTAAACTGTGGAGTCACACATTGTGGGTGAAATGTCTGACAACTGCCTAATACCAAAACTCAAATATAGATATACGTGTATAAAATTATTCACAGGATATTGATCATGAAGATAATCTTTTTCAGTTTTTGTGTGTGTGTGTGTTTTGTTTTTTTCTTTTTCCTTCCATGATGACGGGTTGCTATTTACTGGTTGTGAGTATCCCAAGACTCATAACAGGATGTTTATCTGCAACTCTGATTCAGCACTGTATACTCACCCAGAAGGCAAGTTGAGGTTTCTTTTTGCTGTCATTTCAGTGCTTAACCCACTTACATTATAAAGTCATGCTTGTACAGTAATAGTTACTTGAATCAAGGGACACAATTACGCATACATACACAAACAGAAACATTCAGTCTCACACTAAAAAACACATTTTAAAGCAAACATCTTTGTTATTTTTAATGCATAATCACATGTGTAGTTGTTCCATCAAGACATTCCAGAGATATAAAAATCAAAATATCAAAAAATGTGTTGTTTTTTTGTACATTTTAGATTAAAAGTAATTGAATAAATTAACAAAGATCTATACATTTAATAAAAAAAAGTCACTTTTTCCAGGCCAGGCTGGTTAAGTCTCGATTTTTCACATGCTGCGGTCTACGTAGAGTATAGGCTAGGAAATCCATGATTGAGATAAGGCTTTACTTCAAATAGGGCCGTAACAGACAGCTGCTGAGTTGACCTGTAAGGATTATATGGATGGATTAGCAGGGCTGTCTTAGGGCTCTGATATGCAGCTTGACTCCAGCTTGATGCTGGCTGGATGAAGAGGTACAGGACTGCTGTGATGCAGCTGAACACCCGAGCGCTCTTTTGCTGATTTGTAGTTGGTTCTCTCAGACTCCCCTCTGTCAGCATCCCGGTGGCCCGAGACGCGGGTCTCTATCTTCTGTATTAGGTCGGTAACATCCCCCTTGTCCATATCAACCTCTGCAGCCATGGCTTCAAGCTCCTCTGCCGCCTCACTCATGTCAAACCTCTCAATCTCAGAGTTAACTCGACATAGCTCCTCTGACGAGTATCTGTGTGAGGCCAAGGGCAAGAGTGGGCAGAAGCCTTGGAGGTGCACTTGGAGGCTGCAGTAATGGAGATAGGAACAGGGGCAGTGAGGACAGCGGTGTGGTCGCTCGCCAGTGTGGAGGCGCTTGTGGAGTTTGAGGTGGATGAACTGAGTAAAGCGAGCAGGGCAGAGCTTGCAATGGTAAGGCTTCTCACCTGAGTGTAGCCGCTGGTGGGTCTTCAAGTTACTAGTGCTGCTGAATCGCTTGTGGCACACCTATGTAAAAACACAGCAGAGGGGAATCTCTGTATGAGTCTTTATTTTGTTCTTAGTCACATAACCACAGCGATGTTTTGATGTTTTGTTGCTGACGTACAAACTTTTAGTCCACCTACATATTTATTATGAGAGTGATATAAGGCGTCTAATGCTTTCCAGCAATTTCCGACAGCTGCAGCCTTACCTTGCATTCATGGGGCTTTTCTCCTGTGTGAACCAGGTAGTGTTTCTGCAAGTGTGCCAGCTGCGTGAAGTTCTTATTGCAGGTCTGACACCTGAAGGGACGCTCCCCGCTGTGTACTCGCAGATGAACCTGAGAAGATGTTGGAGATATGACAATTTATTTGTTATCAGTCAAACTCAGGAAATCAGAGGAACTGGTTAATTCAGTTATACTATATTCCAGTCACTGTATTCAACTGGTGGTTGTCATTTTCTTTCACACTGCTTTAATGTGTTGAAGAGCAACTAACCTTAAGATTAGACAGCTGCCCAAAGACCTTTCCACAGATGTTGCATTCATATCGGATCTTTCCATTCTGCCTCATCAGAGGGTAAGACAGGGTCTTGTAGCCAATTATCTGCCCACTTTGCTTTGTCTTGCTTAGGTCCATTGCATCCTCAGCTTCACTTTGAGTGGCAGAGGTAAAATTGGAAGGGAGGCAGTTTGAGGAGGCTGCCATTCCCTCTTGCGGCGAGCATCCTCCAGGTGCGAGAGACGGCTGTGCTTCGCGGATTTTAGTGACCATAGATGAGGCGGTGGATGTGGCAGGCATAGCGAGGTCTGTGTGAACGTTGGTGGGAGGGGAGTGTTTGAAATCTCTGAGGTCGTGTGAGGGGATGCTGAGGTAGGCTCTTCTTTTGGATATGAGGTCTTTGTTGTCTCTGTGCTCACGGATTGGTGAAAGAAAGAGGTCTGGTTTGGAATCAGAAAGTGCACGTGTCAAGTCTTTGCAACCACTGGTTAAAGGCGATTGAAAATGTGCATAGTTGTGAAAGGGCGATACATGGGGTGACAAGTGAGGTTTCAGTCGATCACGGTAGAATGGATATGAATGAGGTGGAAGGCCAAGTGAGTAGTGGGGCAGTAGATAGGGGCCGTGCATTAGAGTAGAATTAGCGATATCGGGCATACAGGGATCTTGGTAAGGCTTTGCTACGGGAGGGCCTTGACTGTGCTGAAAGGCAAAGTGGACATTAGCAGGGACAGGAATGCTTAGTGCTGGCCTTTTGGCAGCTGGAGGGCTACAGGATGGCAGAGGTGGTAGAAATGCATATCTATTAGCATGCATAGATTTGGAGATAGGCTGAGGTGGGTAGACAACGCTGGGACATAAAGGAAAATCTGCTGAGACATTTGTCTCAGGCAAAAAACTGTCCAGACGTCTGATGCAGGTAGAAGGGGATTTGGAGAGGTCGTCTTGTAGGATTTCAGAGACTGTATGACCACGTTTCCTTGTTGTCTTCTTCGCTGGACTCTGTTCTGTTAGACAGATAAGCAATAGAGAAAGATCATCAGAGTCAGGAGACTCATTTCTTAACATACACTAGCTGTAACATTATCATCATTCAACTAACTGACACATGCAGCCATACAAGCACATACTGGTCTTATCAAGCACGCGTGTTGTATGTTTTCTTTCTTAATCACTATGCACGTTTGCTTTCAAAAGTACCTACGCTAGCCAAACAATTTACTTTAAACTTCAGGAGATGCACTTTTTTTTTTTATCAGATGCGACTGTTTGAATGTCCCTGACCTTTGCACTCTGTTAAAGTGGACACCAGAAATGAAACAATGGGGATCTGATCATGATACAGATAGCACAGAGAGCAAGAGTCAGTGGATACAGTGTGGTATTTGCATTAGAGGGCTGGGCAGTTGAAGGTGTATTTTCTGTCACAAGCCAGGCAGGATACACAGTGTACAGGAGACAAAAAACAACTTGTCATTTTGAAGTGACAAAAAAACTACAGCTCCCAAACAGATAGAAATGATTTTATAAATTGGATTGAAAATCTGGATTGAAATCTGCATTTCATCTAGGTAAAAAGGTACTGCTTCACTGACTTTACCACAGAATAAACAAGGGACTCAAACCGACAACAGAGAGGAAGACCAAATACAGTGGTTTGCATGTACATTTCACCTACTTTTAGACACAATTAACCCACAACCCACACAAACAGCACATCTCTTATCTTTTGTTCACTCCCAGGTTACCCTGCCCCCACTCCAGGGAGGCCAGCTCTCAGCAAACAAACAGCCAACACTGAGTGAGATATCAATCTGTCAGCAGGTCACCTTGTCAGGAAGTTCAAGTAGTCAGTAGAGAACTTCCTACCTCGCTTCCTCCTTAAGAACCAAATAAATAAAGGGAGTCGTGCCAGAGTGCCGTCAGCACCTCTAGCAGCCTCTTTTTGTGGCTGTGTTTGAATTTGTATTTTGCTGCGTGCATGTGGTCTTTCTGCTAGCATGCGCATTCCTACTGTTTGTGAATGAATGCCAAATGCTGTCTGGCTAAATGAGCCACCAGCAGCCTTCTATGTGGGAGTTTAAAAGGGAAACTGAAACATTGCTTAAAATCCTGAAATTGGTCTCATCTTACGCCAGTACTGCTGCTGCACCTGGAGACAGCTCTTCTCTGCTTTCAAGTCTCCACTATCCTCCTTTGTGTTCTGCATCAACAAAGGAGCTATGGGTGTGACGGAGTAAGTTCTTAAACACCTACACAAAGAGTGTGTCAGTCGGCTGGCGTTTTGACTGCGGGCCTTACTTAACAATGACAGAACAAACCAGATACGTCTCGATGCGTGGGCACGGTGTTAGTTTCTGTTGACTTCAGCAGCACTCGGTCCTTGCGCATTCCTAAATTGACAACACACACAAAAACACACGCACTTACCGTTTTTGTCAATAGCTAGCTGTCCCAGTGGAGGGTAGTTACAACGCTGGGCAAACTCAGAGCAGTACCACACCAGAAGCTCCTGGCCTGGCTGAAGTCGTTTGGTGGTGTAGAAAAAGATGTCCAAGCCACTCTGGCATGCAACCAGGTTCTGCTCTTCCACAGAGCATGCTGGATTGACGTAACGCATCCAGTTGCTCCGCTCTTCATTCAGCCCATCCAGAATGTGGTGTAAGCGCCCCTCTGAGAAGACCTATAGCGTGAGCAGAACAAGAGATCACAAATAATTCACTTGATTATTAGAAGTGAACCTGAAACCATGAAGTCACAGTTTCCTCGTGCCTTTATGGTAAATGCTGTAATTTCTTTCATGTTGGATAGGTGCAAGTCTTTGCAGCACACAATATGAGTTACAAAGGGAACACTCAAAAATAATTTCTCTGTATGACTGGATTGTAGTATTGGGTATACTGTTTCACCCACTCCTTACTCTCACCTGTTACATTCACGGTGAAGTTATTCACCTCCTCCCTTCCTCTGCGATTGTACAAAAGTGTTCTTTCTGTCCTGTTGCTTGAGTCATGGCTGTATTATTAACAAATTGTCAGACTGTTGCAAATTTTGGTTGGGGTTGCATGATGTCAAGGTTGCTGAGTGTATACTATAGAATTACACAGGAGCATGTGTGCAATGGAAGATGCCCTGATGCTGCTGAATATGTAACATAAACAGTTCTCAGGCTTGAAGCCACTTCCTTGCTTAGTCAGTGTGAGAGTTTGTTAGTTTGGAGAAGTGCGGACATGTGTATGGTGTATTTACTGGCAGTGATACCACTACTGTGAGAAGCGAAGACACAGGAGAACCGCTGCGTCACTGAAACCAAACAGCTGTGTGTGCTTGTGTGTGTGCATGTGTGTGTGTGTGTGTGTGTGTGTGTGTGTGTGTGTGTGTGTGTGTGTGTGTGTGTGTGTGTGTGTGAGAGAGAGAGAGAGAAAGACCTCAGACAGAAGCGCACAGAACGGGCAAACACACTGACATATATGGTGCATGCACTTTTGAAAGCTATCAAGTCAAATGGCATTTAAAAACACCAGACCATTGACAAATTTGACTCATAGATTGACAGGATGTCAGACGTTGACCACATTTGCTAACTCGTGCCACGACATAGCCAAAGCAGCATCTCCAGTCAGTCAGAGATACAGGATGTGAACAGTTCTGAAAGGCACATCGTTGAATTTAACATTTAAGTTTGCAGAGTCTCACATGAGGCTTGCTTACCCTCCAAAAGTACTTCCTGTCGGCGTCTTTCGGCAGAGTTTCGTTGGTGTAGCTCTCCCCCACCAAAGGGCCAAAACGTGTTCCCTTCGGAATGATCTCCTTAGTCATCACCCCAAGCACCTGTTAAACAAAGAGAGCACACAATCGTCAAACACCAGGTCAGTTAATAAAACTGAAGATCTGAGCAAGCAGTTAAATGCATGTTTAGTTGTTAAAACATCCTAAGATGGATGAGATTCTTTGGAATACAGCCTCCAAAGAATCTGGTCAATTCACTGAATA
The DNA here is from genome assembly GCF_036321145.2 of Pelmatolapia mariae. Classification (NCBI taxonomy): domain Eukaryota; kingdom Metazoa; phylum Chordata; class Actinopteri; order Cichliformes; family Cichlidae; genus Pelmatolapia; species Pelmatolapia mariae. The sequence continues at coordinate 14,937,426 of NC_086240.1, forward strand.
TTTTTGTCCCCTGGAGACACTTATGTGGAAAAAAGGAAAAAGGCAATTAAGCAGGTTGTCCTTATTTTATACTACACAGGCTGAGAGGATTTTCAGAGGCTGTGACTGAATGTTTTCTCTCCTTCACATGTTAAATATTTAATAAGCCAATCGACCAAGTTATCTTTAGTTTCTCTCCCATATTAAAATTTCACTACTAGTCTTGTTCTGCTACTACCAGGTGTGAAACTCAGTCCTCTGTCTCAGTCCTCCAGGGTGGGGAAGAGTGGATAAGGTGTCATGGTCACACCCCAACCAGCACCTTGAGCTCCATGTTCAAAAAGCAAAAGCCCTAAAGCGATGGTAGTGTATTTCTCTTTCATCTTTACACTGTAGACTCAGTGCTACAGTTTTGTCGTTAGTTTATCAAGATATTTTTGTCCTTGCATTCAATGGCTTTGTCTAAAGGCATCATCTGACTTGCCCTTGTGTCACAGATTACTGTCATGTATCCTGTTCTTTAGCGTCAACCAGACATTTCTTATAAGAAGGTCAAAGTGGTAAATGCAGGTATTTTACTGCAGATGTCAGGGATACTTCCTCTGATCTCCCTTCACTACACTTTTTGTAGAGGAAATTTAGTGTTTCCTTTTCATGACTAGTTCTTTGCGGTTAACCTTTTATCATGCATTTACCACACTATATGATTGTCAGTTCCTTATCCACTCACTTATTTATAGATGAGAGGATGGAAATAATTCTCCATGCTAGATGACACATATTTTACCTGGAAGAACATTTAGGGTATTATGTATATTATGGGCTTTTGCCTAATGGTGTAATTTTCTGCTGGAACAAAGGGATGGGAATCTAAGATAACTACTAGTCATAGAGCCCTCAGGCTGAGTGCCCAGAGGCTTGGCTATTGTGTCTGTGTTTGCTTCAACATACACATAGCAGAGAGGAAAAGCTCAAATTAGACAACAATATGTCAAGTACTTCCCACTGGAGGATAGATGAGAGGATGGAAGGATGTTGGAGTGACGCAAAGAATCGTCATTTACTAAAAACATGCAGAGCTACTGAGCATCACATAGCTGCTTTGATATATTTGGACTGGGACTATTTGTCTTCATAAATGTCTTGTCTGTTTTTAAAAGAACAAACACGGAAGGCCTTGTGTACCTCTGCTGAGTCGTGGCAGCGTTTCAGGGCCAGGTTCCTGGGCAATGATCTCTCGGCTCGTGTCTTGCAATTGTTTTCGGACTCGCCTTCCAGAGGATGGTCCTTCACGATGTAAGTGCAGTTCTCCTCAAAGTCTGCCTCGCTCCATGATGTCATATCAACATCGTGTTTTCCTGGCATCGCTGCAGTGGCACCCACAGTTTGAGCTGACTTCTCTGAGGTTAACATGATTGAGGTACATGAAGAGGCGGCCTATGGAAAATAAAGAAAAATGCTCTTAAATCCCTATGATTCTGTATCTGATTTTATTATTAAAAGCTATTTTGGTTATACAGGGTGGAAGGCAGACCTTTCTTTCATAAAAACAGCAGATGCAGAATCGAGTTGAGTTTTGAATGAATCTAAAAGTAGGTCCCAAATTGTGAAGTGTGATATAGAGAAGGAGGCAGTGGGATGTTTGTGATGCTGTAGAAGTAGAGAAACTAACTTTCCCGTCTACTGCCAACACCGGACAAACAAACTTCAAAGTGGAACCTTCAAGTTTGCTGTCCCATTGGCCCCCCTCTGTCCTTTACATCCTGTGACTCAGAATACAACCCCGGGGCTATAACAGAGGTTCCTGTGCACGTCAGCCCCGAAGCAGGACCACTTTCACAAGGAAACCCACACTACCAGGGAATCAACCAGACTTCCTCCGAACTGACTGAGACTTGGCTGTCGGCCAGGTCTTAACCCTCTATAGTGACTATTTACCGTATTAAAAAGCCACAGAAGGGCTGCTAGAGTGAGATATGCCTGATTTCAGTCCACAAAAACCCCATAATATGAAGACACATGTAAAAAAACAAAAACAAAAAAAACACCAATTGATCAAAAGCAGTACGTCTGCTCATTGACTGCCAGCCCCGAAGTGGCTCCCTATCCTAAACAACTGCTCTTAATTGTCGAAACAAAGAAAAGAAGTGCCACTCTACTCTCCATTTCCTTTTCTTTCTGTCCCTTATTTTCACTCTTTCCCTTCTCACGACATTGCGATTGTCAGGCAACTCAGCTGCGACAAAAGATACGGCTCCCAGACTGAAATAAAGAAGAGTGAAAAAGCGGATGGCAGGCTCGTGATTAAAAGGCAACGCTCAGATGTGTTGTCTGAGAACTTCTTCCTTTGTAGACTCATCAGTTTGCCTCTGAGATAGTGGTAGATAAGCCTGGTTCTTGCTAATATATGGTAAACACTCATGTGACTTATGTTCCTTACTGATGAGAGATAAAAAGGCAAGTCAAAACTTCACTCCTGAGGGAATGACTGCAAGGAATAGAAATTCTAAATTCTCCACATTTATGTATAAATAAATCTAGTCAGTAAGCCGCGATAGAAAGCCCACCGCTCATCTTTTTGTTGTAGTAGTGGTAGAAACTGTAGTCAGTGGCATATATGCTGCAATAACAAAAGAATGTCAACGTATTCTCAAATGCAAATAAAAGTTCAAAGAGATGAGATTTATATATGATGTTACACCTTATTTTTTTTTCTCTGAAGTGTCACCACAGCTGACTCGGAATGACTGTCACAAGTGTGACAGCTCACTCCGAAACCATTGAACCAAGTGACACAGCAGAAAATATATTCTGAAAAATCAAGACATGAGTCAAGAGCACACAGCTGTGGCTCGGGGGCGACATGTAACGGGCTGACTCTAGAAAGCACACTTTGAGATTGCTCTTCGTGGGAGAGTGTCGTAATGCAGAAAAGAAAAGTCGAGCCAAAAATGTCTAACCCTTCTTAAACAAATATAGAACAATCGAAATTATTCCTGTAAAAATTAAGAAGATGATCTGAGACAGATGTTGCAGACTTACTTTAAAGCCTTGTGAGGAGCCACACATAGGTCAGGCTGTCTGTGCCCTTCTTGAGCTTGAGTGTCTAGAAGCAACCAGTGGCTGATCTCTGTCTCTTGTCTTCTCTTCCTCTCTCTCTCTCTCTCTGAGCAGACCTCAGTATACTGACTACGCAACTGAGCAGTCAGTGTATGTGAGTCTTGCTCACATACACCGTGTGTATGTGTTTGACAGTGTAAGAGAGAGAGAGAGATACACTCCCTTTCCTCTCATGCTCCCTCCCCCTCTGTCCCCTTTGCCCCATGACTCCTCCTTGGAGCGTGTTTGTGTGTGTGCATGTGCATGTGTGTGTGTGTGTCACACTCTTGCCCCGAGGCAAGAGGCTTTCTCCAGGGAGGCTGTCACACAGCTATGTCCGGATCAAACAAATGCATCTTCATTTTCGGTCTGTTGTGGATTGGAAGACGGCATACCTGTGTTATGTTAGAAAGTCAAGGACGCGGAGCAGAGGAAATTAGATCATTTATTTGTAAATTGTAGGTTTAAAATGAGTCAGATTAGTCGTAATTCACGTAATTGTGTAATAAGGATATCTTACACGAAGAATGTTAACAGCAACATAGAGATTTAACAATCTGTAAAACTTCATCGTCTGTAATAGTCTTTTAAACGAAGCAATTGTTCTGTAGGTTCTGTAGCTAAATAAGATCATCAGTTAAAAAAACATACACAATAAATGCACCAAGGTGATTTTTATTGCATACCAAGAAATTAAAAATCACCAAATAAACAGCTGTAAGTAGAAATATATCTGCTTTGCTTGGTTGACTCATTCATATTGATACTTGATGCTTCAGAGCTTTAGATACACAAACCCATGAGATTAATCAAAATTCTTGTTATGGTATTATGTCACTGTAATACTAAGAATGATGAAATAGGTACTTCTAATGAGAATCCTGAAAACAAATACACAACGACAGTTTCTGGGTTATATTGTGCATGCACACCTTATTTGAAATTAAAATGCAAGCTGGTGCAACAAGAAGCAGTGTCACACCTTAGAAATCTTTATAAGCTGTGATAAAGACAAACAAATAAATGGAAAACTCTTGAGGGTGTGTTCTGGTGCATGTAGATTTGTAATCAGCCACTACACACTACTTCACTGGGGGGGAGGTCCAGAATTTGTTAATGCCCAGGTAAGATTGAGATCTACAGCCCTGTTTTCACCTCCACCCCCGCTCCCTCCTCTTCTTGACTTCTCTCCAAACGCAACATTTGATTTGGCCGGCTTCCAGCCAGCTCAGGAACTGTCAGAATTTTCTTTCTCGTCACCCACGCGCTAGACACGCTCCACGCTCTGAACGGCCACGCCGTACACCTATCTGTAAACTTAATTCCACACGGTACATTAAACATCTACACTGGTCACATTCACTTTCAATTTGGGGAGGTTCATAATGCACTTGCATATGTCAAGTGGATTCTGGCGCTTGTAGACTCTTCTTTGTTTTTGTGGTGTTTTGTCCTTTTCATGCTTCCTGCCCACTCACCACACCTGACCAAGCTACTAATTAGGACTGCTGACATGAGCCACCATGTAATTTAAAATCCACTTCTGTCTCTCACTCTTTCGTTCTCTTTCTTTGCCTTCAGTCATCTCATTCATCACCTTCTATTCAGCTCTCCTCTCCTCCACCTCCTCCTCTTCCTCTCTAATGCCTCTTTATCTGGACCTTCTCTACACTATGTCTATTACTCATAGGTATGTGTGAGTAATTCTCATAATGACAGCATGGACTTCTAGTCTGAGTTGTGTACAGGCCCTGGAGAAAAACTTACACGTACGTGTGGAGGTTTTTGAGTATGGGTGTACATATGCCCGTGTAGCTGGTTATAACTTGGTTTAGATCATCTGATAATTGAGATGGCATTCTTAGAATGAAGTCAGTGAGCAGGAAGTGTAATGAAATGTAAGCTGCATACAAGTAGACTAACAATAACAAGATCACTGACTGACTTTAACCGGTTTAGGATGTGCTGTAGGAAGTGAAAGTAGACACGTCATGTACCCAAAGCAGGGCAATGAGTATTTTGCTAAAGAACAGCCACCCTTAGATTTACAGTATCACAATAAACGCTGAGCAGACTGGGATTAAATGTGCTTTCAGGCAGAAAGTGAAGCAAATGTTTTACTTTCATCATTTGCATGAATTTGGCTTTGCCAAACAGAAGTCAGTGTGCCAACTGTACAGGCATTAGCTCTTAGCTAGCTCGCAATGAGCAGCAGGTTTCAATTTGCACCCTCCAGGGAAAACGTGGATCGTTCTGCCTTTGCATTGCCCTTACATGAAATAGCACCAGCTCTAAATTTTGCTTTGCACATTAGATACATTCAGCTTTTTGTGCTGAAAGGGTTAATTCAACCAAAATAGACCACAGCATCTACCCATTTTTTCACATTTTGAGAATTTTTCTCTTTAATCATCGAATTGATTAAATCTCCTGCGGTACATGTAAAAACTATTTTATAATTATAAACCTGCTTTAACACAAGCCAAGAATACCTGTGGGGGAAGGCTCCATTAATGGCATGGGTTGCTCTATAATTTCCATGCCCGAATCTGCAACCTGCCTTGGGTTATGTCTCGCAGGAGAACCAAAGGTGACCACTCCTTCCTTGTCACCTCCCGCAAGAATGAGGACAATGCACTTTGGCAGAGATGGCTAAGACTAAGCCCATTTTATAACCCATTACCCCTCAATTGTTCAACAGAGCCTCCACCTCTGGCTTTTTTTCTGAAGTTTTACGGCTGACTCAAGGAGAAATATTTAGAATTTTATCACAGCTATCTTGCTGTCACTGTCCCCTACTCTGACCTATGTCACCCTGCCTTACTGTGGTGTTATCAGCCTGTCAGCCATGACAGCCTCCCCATCCATTTCATGTTACTTTAAGTGATTTCCTTTACCTCGAAATACCCTATACTCTCGACAGCTTGTGGTTGAGGAAACATTTACTCTCATGTGCATTTCATCCGGTCTTTGACAGTTGATTGAGACAAGATAAGCTACATCTACATGGCAGTGGTAGCAATGTGAACACAATGAATGATTTGGGTTTATTTTATTAAATTAGAAATACACTGATGCACGCCGTCTTTCTCCATCTTTTTTTCTGTCCTCTGATCCATTTCATGTGTTAATCTGAAAAAAACAAAACAAAACCCGACAGCGCTGAACCACAGCCACCACCCACCCAGTCCAGCCATCTCCCTTCAATTGCTGGATGATCTCCTGTTGACAGGCCAAGGGTTATTATCGTGGTTTCAGGGCCAGGAATGCTACTGCGCTTCACAACAGATGTCTTTTCAGATCCTGACAAAGCCACCCACAGAGATGAGGAGAACAGGAAGAAAAAAAAATTATCACTGTACCCAGCTGACCCACAAAAGGTGTTCTTAACAAAAAAAACTTCATTCAATACTAACAATCCAGAACACCTCTTTCTTTTTTTTTAATGTTACTCAGGCTGGATAGTAGAAATTATAGGTGTCTGTATGTTCTTAAGCTAACTGGCATCAGAATGTCATGCCAGTCTTGTCATGCATATAGCAATCCTTAGTTCTCTGTAAAAACAATTTTTTTGGGTTTTAAAAAATTCGATTCACAGTTTATTTTACTGCACAAGCTTCCATACAGCATCACATGAGTTTACAGTAACCTGATGGTTGATAATGGAAACTAACATGCTGCTCTGAGAACCAAAGCATTGTGGTTGACCCCTCAAAGTTCTTCCTGAGTATTTTGTCTGAAATGAGGTGTACTTTTTCTCACTCTTTAGTTGTATCATGCCTCTTTATCACCATTACTAATACTTAGGAAACGGTTTGACTCTCTTTAAGGTCCGACTATTACTCTAAAATAGCCACAGCATTTGTTCTGATCTAAAAAAAAAAAAGAAAGAAAGAAAGAAAGAAGAAGCAGTTGCTGCATTAAATTTCACTTGAAGCATTGAGTGGGAAAACAAGGGGGGGGGGGGGGGGGGTGCTTACAGACACTGACATCTTTAGACAGACAGTTGTACAAGCAAGGAAGTGTCAGACCCCCAGGAGCCACACCTGCCTGTATCAAAAGCCTTTACACATTGTTTTGTCTTCCTCTTGATTACTAAGCCAGACTGTAATAATGACCAACAGAGGGGCCTGTCATCCGGGAAGGATGCACACAAACTATTACACATACTCACTCACGCAAACACACACACTCTCTTTTTCAACCTATCTGCCCAACCCCAAAGAAAATGGTATGTAGTCAGAATCTCTTAAATATACACAGTAGTGTTATAAAGTCATGTGAAAAACAGTTTCCACAGGACAGTTTTCACAATCCTCTGAAAAACTTAGTGCGCACCAAGATTCTTTTAGCAAATCACCTTTAGAAGCTATAACTTGAAGTCATCATTTACTGTATGACTGTCAGTACAACATTCTCTCACATCGCTGGGGAGGAATTTTAGCCCGCTCTTCTTTACAACATTACATCAATTCATTGAGGTTTGCATTTGTTTATGCACAGCTCTCACCACAGCATTTCATTGAGGTGTAGGTCTGGACTTTGACCAAGCCATTGCAACACCTAGGTTTTTCTCATTTTCAGCCACTGTCTTGTAGGTTTGCCACTGTCACTGTCGGACAGATGGCCTCACATTTGACTCTAGAATTTGGCATACAGAGGGGTTCATGACAGTAAGGTTCCCATGTCCTGTGAATCCTTAATAAGCCAAATCCTCAACCCTTCATCACTGTGCTTCACATTTTATAAGAGATGTTTGCGCTGATATCCTGTGTTTGGTTTGGTTTCCACCAATGGTCAAACATATCTACTTTGGTCTGTTCGGGACATTTTTTCAGAATTGGTTTGTACATATGCAACTTTACAAACATGCTCCAACTTTCACATTTAGCTTGCTAACCGAGGCCTAAAGAGTCTGAAATGTGGCTCTTGGGTTTTTTGGGACATCCACTCCTGGGAAGATTGTAGGATTTTACACCTGAATTCTCCAAACCAACAAACTACCAAAATGTATGCTTTTATAGAGATGCTAACTCTTTTTCATCTTAAAAAAAACACTTCCATTTAAATTTGCAGCAACTGCACGCTATTTACCCTTTTGATTCCTATGGAAGCAGATGGTGTGTACTAAGATTTTCACAGGACCCTAGAGAATCCCGTAAAAACTCTCTTTTTGACATGTCTGTATGTGTGTTTGTGTATATATATCTGTTTGTCTTTGTCTATATCTATCATATTTTTTGTCTCTAAGGAGCAGCCTCCTCATATTTTTGGATGGCTCTTGAATAAGTAGCCATCCATGAGGCCAACCTGATCCATGCAGTCATTTTTTAGCCACTTGTAGAATTTCCCCTCACCATTTCTCTCTCATACACCCACACACATACACGCTTAACTTCCTTTTATATCTTAAACAAAGATCCACAGGAAGCCCAACTGTGACCCCTGAGCTGATGCAATATGCTTAGCTGTATGCGTATTCATGCTTACCCCTTGCTTACTTTGTAAGTGCCCTCTTCAGTGAGTGCAATCAGTTCCTTACACAGGAAATAATAATCCTTTGAATCTCACCTTGACAATTCTTTAATTATTAGCAGTGCTGACCAAAATACACTTCTTGTGTGTGATGGTTTTTAAAACAAAGTATCAAAATAAAATACCTTCACCAAAGCAGCACTGCTCTATGAATCACAAAAAAAATGAGTTTGCAGGCACTTGATGAGCGCTTAAATCGTTTAAATACAGCAAATGGGTATCTTGAAGTTACTTGAAAACACTGATAACTGTCAATACAAGGAGTGTTAAAATAAGACATAAATGAGTTAATCGAAACAAACCCTAAATATTAACAATATTAGTGAAAAACCAGTTTAAATACAGTGTTATAATCTTTTATCTTCAGCTAGCTAGCTATAGTTGTATCATTAGGCTAATATAAACTGTATTAATCAAGGTAATGTGCAGGATGAGGGTTAAATTGTTAGCAAAATTTAAAAAAAATCAATACCACATGATGACAAATGCTGTAATAATATAGGAAGAAGATCAAATAAAAGAAAAAAATAAAACTAAAAAGACTGCTTTGTTTAAGGGGATGGGGGAATGTAAGCAGTGGAGCTTTGTCTGATGCAATAGCGTCTCCAACCTGCAAACAGCTACTTTATCGCTTAACAATTAGGTAACTGATGTTTTTTAAGGTCTAGATAAGACGGTGAAGTGAAGTTATCATCTAAGCTAGAAAACTTGGCTAGCAAACGGTATCCGTGCATAACAAATATACACATATCTGCGCATTAGTTCCAAGTAACATAGCAAAGAAAAAAATACCTACCAAGATGGAGCACATGTTCTGTGGTTTTTGGTTCCTGTTAAACCACATTTATTTTATTCGTTTTCTTTTTTTTTCCACTTTGCAATTGTATCTGTTTCACTTCCTGCTGTCTTGGCCAGGTTTTTCCACTTCTTCTGCTCTTCTTGTAGCCAGCCCCAAGTGGCCATTTGAGGAACTGCAGAATCTATTGCTTAAGCGCTAGCTTTATTTTTTTAGCCTCACAGTTAGCTCAGATTAGCATAAAGAATGAAACAGAGGAAGTAGAGTGCAGAGGCTCTATCAACTTCCCCCAAAACAAAACAAAACAAAACAAAACAAAACAAAAACAATATGCTAGGTCTTCTCTTGACTCAAACAAGAAACACTACATGTACAGGCTTGTACTTTATAGTATTTTTCCCTTTGTGCTAGGACCACAGTTTTTCTCATGCAAAGCTATCTGTGTAAGTTTGTACAACTTCACTTTCAATGAGCAAACAAGAGAGTGATACTGAGAAATACAAAAAACAAAAACTTTTTTTGGCACTGATGAACTCTGTGCTAATGAGAGTGCTGCTATTATTGTAACGTCCTGTTTGAGCAAGTGAGCACAAATGGTGTGATTTCTTTTTTTTGTCACAAAAAGAGGAAGCTTACAGTTATTCAGTGACAACACCAGTGACATCATCGGGTGCCAGCATGTCTGTCGGCACATCTGAGTATGTGCGACTACTTAGAAACCAGTGCAAAGACACATGCACACACACACGCACGCACTTCAGACCAGTCAGACAGCGCTGTCTTCCACCTGTCTCCAGCGTTGCCCGTCCCGGTCATTAAAAGGGTCCCAGAGCCCCACTCTAAGTGCACATGTCAACTGCAAAATTACAGGGCACGCACAAACACATATTTGTTTTGTATTTTGAAAGGGTAATATCTGTCTGCACGCAAGCAATACGTTCATTTTCCTCCTGATAGCTCCTCCTCTTCTCTTTGTGACAAACCCAGAAAACAAAGCAGGTAAGGTTCAAAGACAAAACAAAGGAAAGGAGATAAAGACAGGAGACAGGTCGAGCTGATGGACATATGACATAGGGAAACTTATCATTTCCCTAATGATTCTCTGGTTACTGTGGACTTTACCACAGTGATTACAAACCACTTCTTTAACTGAGGTCGAAGTATCATGATATCTCAGTTTTGTTCTACCACTTAGCTCCCCTTTTTTCTAACTAATAAAGACCACAAAGCCACTGCAGATATCTGTGATGAAAGCATCGCTGCTTGAAAACATGAGTGCCAGACATTGGCAAGACTTGATTCAGTGTAACGGGAAGAAGTGCACAGACAAGTTTGACCGGGAGGAAAGACGGAGCATAAAGGAAAACAAATTGCTTCAACTGAAAGATGAAGATCTATTTTCAGACAGTGACATCATCGTTTCTTTTTGCTGGCATTACTTCTGGGTGCGTGAATACGACAAGGAGTACAAACAAGCAATCAAAGACCCTTGGCACCTGAAAGTTGTGTTGTTTTAAAACTGCCCTTTTATTCTCAGCTCTTTCACCACGTTGCCTTTGGGTAACCTGAGTGCTCTCTTTCCCTTTTCAGCATGATCGGTACAAACAATGGCAAACGTCTTTTCTCCTCGGGGTGATTGACTTGGTCTTATTGCGGTTCTTATTTTATGCTTTTCTGCTGAATGAAATCTTGGCTGTATGTCTGAATAGATGCTGACAGGACCTTATTAGCTGCGGTATCCCGAAATACACAGACGTGAGATCACTAGTGGACAACATTGAGCTTGTTGTCACAGCTCAAACCCAAATTTATAATGGCTGTTTTGTCACTTGTCAACATACGGCATGAGTCACGGCATCTTGCCTTAGCCTGAGAGTCAATGAAAATGGCACAGTAGCACGTTTGAACACCATGACAAAGGCATTTAGCATTTCCTATAATTTTTGCACTGGTCGCATCCTTCTTCCACGTGTGCTGTAATTTCCCTCGGCTGGATACTCAATAACATCCTGTTGTCTGAGGATATCTGAGGGGACAGAGTTTACTGACCCCACCACCACCGCATCATCACACACTGTTATCCCAGCCCTGGCTAATGACAGCCAGCCAGGAAGCTGTCCCCTGTGATCTCTGTGTTTAAAAGCATCCTTATTATTACCTGGGTATTGTTTTGTTGTGTGTGGATCCCTTTGGACTACTGTTATTAAATCGAATTACTGGGACTCGACTGTGACACTAAGAATCTTCGGGAAACACTTCATAAAAGGAAAATGCACAGTGACAGCATCTGAGATGAAAAATAAAAAAATGTCACAGCTAACTGCACTGACTAGATTACATGAAAACTAGTCTCCCTGTCCCAAGATAAAACATTACATCAGCAATGTATTTGTTCCCTAGATTTATAGCGTACATAATATTTAGTAATGCAATCTGCACTATTCTCTTGCACAATGTTGATCTTACTTTTACTCTTTAATTTAAACCAATTTCTATTTTTTAGTGACTTTTGCATATATACATTTTTACACTGTCTCACAGCATAAGGCCTTCACTATGCGCTTTGTTGCATTTTTACTTACTTATTTTAACTATGCTGTTTATTTATTGTAGACTGTACTATTTTTATTCATTATCCTGCTGCTGTAGCATGATAATTTCCCTTATGGCATCAATACGGTATCAATCTATCTGTAGATGCTGAAGAAAAGCTTAAAGACAGAGCTGAAGAAGAGATCTACTTACTTACATAGCTCTTATAATGACTAATCGATGTACAGATTTCACAATCCGTACATCACTTAGATCTGTTTAGCACAGTTCATCTTGGTACATTAAACTGGTTTTTCCAGTCAGGTGCTGATATCAGTGCCATCTCTTCTCCTTAGATGGGCATCATCGGCAGCTTTCTTTATGCTTTACTGATTTGTTCGTTTTCTTTTTGGTTTGCGTTTTAGTCAAGCGTAAACCAAAAAGAGCTTCACACATGCAATGAAATGCAGTGCATCACAGGAGCCAGCCTGAATGGAGGTTTTTTGAATGAGATAACTTTGTGGTAACCCTACACGGTGACACAACAGGTGGTCATCCTTCTTAAACTGCTGCGACAGAGACAGGTGCTTCCGACAATGAGGGGTAGAGTGGGGGTGGGTGGGTTGCGTGGATCTCCGGAGAGGCTTTGGACAATGGTGGAAAATGGGCATAGGGGGGTAATTCATGCATGGGCAGCTCCTGGCCCATCCCAGCTCTATGTCAAATATACAAGTGCATGAACCCAACTACTCTATGAGCATAAAATAGTCCGCATTGCAAGGCAAACACAAACATGCTCATTCAAACTGTCAAGTGTTTTTTTTTCTCCTCAGTTTGTCAGGGAAACAGAGGCGTCAGAGGACAATGGCCTGACAATCGGCAAACAGGAAGAGATCCCCTTTGCACAGAAGGGTATTCCTGAGTCCAGCTTAAAAAGGGAAGAGGGCTGGAGGTGAGAGGGGCTGTGGGGGTGGGTGAGCGCAGCGACAGCACTTTGACCTCAAAACACCACCACAAACATTTCCGACCTAAAAAAAAATCCATCTAAAGAGATCATATCTATCCGCCCAGGAACAATGCAACAACCCGAACACAGCAATGACACAACCTGAAATATATCCCGCTCGCAACTACATTTTCTTAACAGAGGAAAAGACAACACAGGTGAAACACTTCTTGCTTTTCCGTCACCTGCACTGAGCTTCTCTCATGCTTCACTTTCATTGTAAATTCACCCATGAAAAGATCTCACTGATTAAGAATCTTTTACAGTCTGAACTTTTCAAAGCATTCCACCCGGTTTGACCATGTGACAGCCGGGAAATGCTTTAAGCCTAGTCTAAAAGTAAAAACACTTTCCAATCTCCCTGCAGACATCTGCCCGTCTGATCGCCAGCGGTATCCCAACAATGTGTTTCCTTTTTGATGCAAACGCAACTGCGTAATTAAAGCTGTCACAAGCCTCTTATCTGCATACCTCACGAATGACATGAAGTCAAAATGTTGCGTCACAGATAAATAAACTTATATAAAACAAGTCAGATTTCTTCTTAAAACTACTGTTTAAAATACAGAATACTGCTGGAAATACATTTAATTCCATTTAAAAATACACATAATAAGCCAAATAAAACTAAAGCCCATCAGTTCTCTAAGAAACACACTGTATCTTATAATTAATCACTTAGTTCCGCTCATTTCCTCAAGCTATGAGCTGCCTCGGTGAGCCTTATCCTGCGCTATCAGTCATTGTGTAAGAGTAGGTGCCAGAGATAATAATGGTCAAATCAGCGCTGATTGATTAAGCAAGAAGTGGAAGGAAGGGAGGGGACGATGATGAGCAGGAAGCAAAAAGAGTGAAGAGTTGACCGTTCTCTTGTGCTGTCAGATAGATAAGGCTAGTGATGGAGATTCCCAGTGGACTCAGATAACCTTTACCAATAATGTCACTCATTAACAAAGCTGCTCTGTTTAGAGTGGACTGCAAACCTATCAAAAAAGAAAAGAAAAAATAAGATAAACACTGTTTATAGGGCTATACATATTGTGTATTCATTTCTAAATTGAAATGACTTCTACTGGCATTCCAGCTTTATTAAACTGTATTAGTCTATTTTTGCAAGTAGCATGAATAAAAACTACAAAGATCAATAGCAAACACAGAATTCGAAACTGTAGATGCTGATAAGCATCTGACATTGTTTTGAATTCCTTTTAAATTTACTGTAGCAGTTTTCAAGAAGTGTTTCAAAGCTTAGCTTAGACCTTGCCATTAAACACTTTATGCTTGCATGAATCCCTGGTTTAGATACAGTTTGGTACAGACTATTTAAACTATTGCATTTGATTTCTTTGTCAGTTATGTTGCTTCTTTAACCTCCTAGGACCTGGCGTCCACATATGTGGACATCACATTTTGGGTTATTTAGACCAAAATACTCAATTTTGCTCTACATGGGCCTGATATCCACTTACGAGGACATTATACTGCTACTGTTCTATCAAAATTTTAAATGAATATCCTCATATGTGGCTCTCATTTTTCTTAAAAACAAAAATAAGGTAAAAAAAAAAAAATCTGGTAATTCTTTGTTTTTACATTCATCGAGCCCCAATATGCCCAAATATCAAAAAGAAATTAAACCTGCATGTCGTGGAAGAATTCGGGTCTTAGGAGGTTAATGAAGTGTGTAGGCCTACAGGGGAAAGTACTGAACCACGTAATCTCCATTTTATTTTATTGAACGTAATAGGCTACATAAATGATTTCACATTAAAACCTTTTAATTGAGGTTATTAAGTTCATCTTAAGTGGTTGGTTAAATCAGGTTTCAAGAATCGTCTTCTGGCTATTGGCCAACAGAGGGCGCTGTAAAACATTGGTTGACAGTCAGTGAATTCTCATGAAAGCGCTTGTTGGCTGTGTACAAGCAGCGGTGTCTTTTCCACACAAAAGCTTCTGTGGTTTAAGTTTATGTTTTACAGGACCGCGAGAGTCATTTCAAAAGCACCTTTCCAATCTCTGCGGCAGCTTTTTTGGTTACGAAATTCCCGAAAACTGACGTCCAAAATGTCCTTTCAGTATCCCCAGGCTTACCGCGACGAGTCAGTTGTAAGTAAATGTGGGTTGCTAACTAGCCTAGCGTGCTAATAAGCCGGGATGCTTAATCATCACGCGCTTTCATTCATTGAAAAGAGCGTTCGCTTTGTTAGCATGCTAGTTAGCTTAGCCATCACTGGTAAACCGAGACTGGCTATGTTGACAAAAATGCAAGCATTTCAGAGATAGCCATAACTTAACTACAAGTCCAATTTTAGCCTTTCAAGATGCTACGTGTTTAACTTTACTGAACACCCTGGGCTTATAACCCCGATAGCTCAACTCTGTTTTGCTTAGCTACTTCACCTTTTAATCATTCCTCTGTGGCTGGTCTCAGGTGGATGTCTATCATGGCTGCAAAGTACCTGACCCTTACAGCTGGCTGGAGGACCCTGACAGTGAAAAGACACAGGTAAACTCCCCGTTACCACTCAAATCACCAGCGAATTCTGTATTTTTTACTGCCGTATTTGTGTCGCGTTTTGTAATTAAGAAATGTGGGCATGTGATTTGATAGTTAAGTGTTGGTATTAAATGTCACAGGCGCATTTAAAGCGTAGCATCTTTTGATTTCTTTCTTTCTTTTTTTGCATATTTGTCATACTTACGTGTTTCAGATGAAGCACCTTTTAATATTAGTATAACCCCAGTACATATAAAATGCTTAGCCTATCGGAGGCATTATAGAACAACAATATTGGATTTTCATTTATATATTTCAGTTCTTCCATATTCATTATGGATTTCTGTGGAGAGACACTTGCTTCAAAAGCATAAACTAAGATTAAAAATTGTGTACAATCATTTACATGTAACTTTTGGGGACACGTTAGCATGCGCTGTAATCCGTGCATATCAGAAAATTGGTGCACCGGCGTTAAAGGTTTTGTGAGTGAGAGGGATGTTATTCAGTTATGTCCAATTCGTGAAGCTGAACTTAATAAATTGTGCATAAATAATCACTATTTATTCAGGTTTGGATGTACACGTTTGTAAAATTGTTTTATGTGTGGTCAAATCGATTTGTATGTGGATTGGAACACGCATCTGTGAGTCCTCAAATGTTACACACAAATTACTGTACACATTTGTAAATCATATTTTTCTCCGTAGGAGTTAGGATGCCGATCGCCTGATCCCTGCTTACCTGTGGCAGTTGTGGCATTGGGGTTAGGGTCAGTTTCGGGGGGTTTTCGGGCCACCAGTCGAGTCAGGCGGATATGGCAACTTGGCCTTGCAAGACTACTTTCTAATCCCTTACTCATTACTCGTAGTTGTTTTGTTATATTTTCATGCACAAAGAATCAGTAGTTGTTGGGTCTGTATGTTTTTAGTGTCTCTTATTTAAACTTAACCTAAATTAACAGACTCCTTCAGTTCAATAGATCATGAGAAATGAAAAATCTGTATGTTTTTAGTGTCTCTTATTTAAACTTAACCTAAATTAACAGACTCCTTCAGTTCAATAGATCATGAGAAATGAAAAATATGCAAATGTTTAACAAAATTATCTTCTCTAATTAGTATGATCTGAAAACCTAGCTTGTTTGGAGGTTTGGATAGCTTTTTTTCCCTTAGTAAAAATAAGATCTTTATTTAAAAACTGTATTTTGTATTTATTCAGGTTATTGTTGATATTAAAGTTTGTTTGATCTAAAACATTTAATCATGACAAATATGCCAAAAAAAGAACTCAGGAAGAGGTGGATACTTTTTCCACAGCAAAGATATCTGCTAAATAATTATTTGCTCTTTTGAGCAGTCTGCTGAAATGATAATGGTAAAATGTAAAGCATGGTTGTATTATGCTTTCTTCCATTAGGCCTTTGTCAGTGCTCAGAACCAGCTCACTTTGCCATTTTTAGAGCACTGTGAGGTGCGAGAGCTGTTCAAAGAGCGCATGACTGAGCTGTATGACTATCCCAAGTATAGCTGTCCCTTCAAGAGAGGAAGCAGGTAAAGCTTGCTGCAACTGATTCCATAATAATATTTTTGATGTTGGATTTCAGCTTTAGTGTTAGATGACAGAGTGATTATGTGACATTCCAGTAGCTTTTCTCTTTGTTTTTAGGTACTTTCACTTTTACAACACGGGCCTCCAGAACCAGAGTGTGATGTATGTGCAAGAGAGCCTAGATGCCGAGCCCACAGTCTTCTTAGATCCAAACACATTTTCTGAGGATGGGACAGTTGCTCTGCGAGGTATCAGCCGTGGCTATTATAAAAGCAAAGTACCCATTTTACTGATATGAAAAAATATGTTGCCTGCATTTCTGGATCGTGTGCTCTTATTAATTTTAGCAATTTTAGTAATACATTTAGTTCAAAATTGCCTTTCAAGTAATAGTTGCTTCATGTGGTAGTTTTTACTCAGTTTTGAATAAAAATCTCTACAAGTATAGTGTCCTCTCTGACATCTAAATTTTGTTAAGTTTCCTTGTTAACATTCTATTTATGTTTCTCTGATTTCTTCAAGGCTATGCATTCTCTGAGGATGGGGAGTACTTGGCATATGGCACTAGTGCCAGTGGGTCTGACTGGGTGGAGATCCGCTTTCTGCGCGTTGAGGGCGCCGTGCCTTTAGAGGACCGCCTGGAGCGAGTCAAGTTTAGTTGCATGTCCTGGACTCACGATGGGAAGGGGCTTTTTTACAACTCGTATCCTGACCAGGAGGGCAAAAGTGATGGTAAGACTGTGTTGGACAGGATTCAAACATTCTCAAATACTAAACCTTCATTTAGCTGCAGTAAATTACCCTCAAAATATGAAATACTTATAAGATAATTGACATTCTTGGAACTCAGTCTGCCTGCCTAGCCTCATGGGACAGGGCTCTCAGCCAGGACAGAAGAAAATGGATTAATGGATATCTGCTTAAGGACTTGCTTTTCTGTGCACTGGCCAGTTACCATTTAAAAAAGCTAATGAAAAGCTAAATTGTCATTAGATAATTGCTAGCGGTTTCAAAATTATATTTCTCCAAATGCAGTCTACATAGACTGTTAAACTGCACGCAGCAGCAATGTCTGCTCAAACGTGAGTGGAAAATAAAACTTGATCAAGGACAGCATTAATGTATTTTTTTTTTTTTTTTTTAAAAACCTTGAATTAAGAATAAAAAAACATATGTTAGCTGTTGAGGAATTACAGACATTTTCATACACAGACCTCCGTTTTCATAGACTGAAATTGCTAACCGACTGACAAGCATTTCAATGGCCAGGTGAGGCCTGTTCCATTGTTATTTCATGACAAATGAGTCAAAGTGCTGATTTTTTTTTTTGTAACATTTGTAACAGCTTTTCACTGTCATCATTAGACTAAAAAACTAAAAAACAAAAATAAAGAGATCCGGGAGCTTTAGACAACAAAGTTGGATGATGACAAAATTATTTTCATGGTTTAGAAAAGTTAGTTTACACTAACACGACAAGAACACGACAAATTGTCAAGGTACAGCAGGAAATGCAGCAGTTTGCACTTTGCTATAAAGTGAAAACTGCTCATTACAGTCAAGAACAGGAAGACCAGATTAGATGTTACCAGAAATTATCTAAAATAATCTGCATTGTTCTGGGAAGGAAATAAAAAACAAACAAATTTGAATTTTTTACCAGATGATGACAAGAGAAAAGTATGGAGAAGCGTGCCACGTTACCAGTCAGGCATGACTTATAATGTCAGTGGAAATGGATCACTGGTGTTTTAATAATGATGTAAGTGTTGAAAGAAATAGCAGTATGAGTTGTGAAGTGTGCAGGTTTATACTCGCTCAGTTTCAGCCAAATGCTACAAAACTCATAGGACAGTGCTTAAACAGTGCAAATGAATATTATCCCAAAGCATACTGCAAAAGAAACCAAAGAGTTACTCAAGGCAAAGAAATTGGATATTCTTCAATGGTCAAGTCAGTAAGCTGTTGTCATTCCAATAGAGCAAAGTGCACAAATGCAGAAAGACTCACAAACAAGCACCAAATGAAGGCCTAGCAGAGCATCTCCAGGGAGGTGAAACACAGCATTTGGTGATGTTTGCCGGTTTTAGACAAAGATTGTAAATGGTTTTCATCCATGTAAAGTTACGTTTGTATCTCCAATTACTTTTGAGCCACTGTAAATGGACAATGTATTTAATGTCATAAGGTGAAATGTTTGTCATTTGTCAATATTTGTTATTTTCTGTTTATTGTTTTGAAACCTTTTGTTATCTAGTATTATAAAATTTGCACCCACTCGTAACACTCTTCGTCTTTTTGTATTCGATTTTGTTTTTTGCTTTCAGGCACTGAGACCTCCACTAACCTGCATCAGAAGTTATACTATCATGTTCTGGGGACTCCACAGTCTGAGGACGTCCTATGTGCAGAGTTTCCTGATCACCCCAAATGGATGAGTGGAGCAGAAGTATGTGTGAAGTTGTTGTTTTTGTTTTGTTTTTTTTCCCCTCTACTGTCATGTCATCAAACTTGGACAGAATGCATGTTTTAGTTGGCATTCAGGTGCAGTTTAATGATTGGAGATGTAATGTAGGTATCAGAAGATGGGCGCTACGTGCTGCTGTCTATCAGAGAAGGTTGTGATCCTGTTAACAGACTGTGGTATTGTGACCTCAAGACCACTCCTCAGGGTATTACAGGTATTCTGTACTTGTTTCTCTTTATTTCTCAAAGTATTTTGGTACTTTAAGACAAATATTGTTCTTCTTGTAGTCTTACTCGCTTAGCAGTTTGATTTTAGAACTGAAATCCTTGTTTGTTCAGGACTTTTGCCATGGGTAAAATTAATCGACAACTTTGACGCCGAGTACGAATACGTGACGAACGAGGGCACATTATTCACCTTCAAGACCAACTTAGACGCCCCACGTTACAGGCTAATCAACATCGACTTTGCCTCTCCGGAGCAGAGCAGCTGGAAGGAGCTCCTGCCTCAACATGAGAAGGATGTCATTGGTAAGGTTCTGCAACACTTGCATGACCTTTTCCCAATAAAATATGAAGTGTTAGCAGTTTCGCCCTGTCATTAAAGGTACATTTCAATGTCATTCATTCTTTTGCCATGTCTTCCTTGCAGTGTTTGCGACCTGTACATACTCCAGCTATTTGTTCGTGTGCTTCCTCCATGATGTGAAGAATGTGTTGAAAATGTATCGTCTGAGCTCAGGAGAGGAGCTGAGGACCTTCCCTCTTGATGTTGGATCCATAGTAGGGTTCACAGGACGAAAGCGAGACTCTGAAATCTTCTATTATTTCACTTCTTTCCTATCTCCAGGTACTATAATGCAAAAATTATTATTTTTAATTAAAAAAAGCTATTTTGTTTATCAGATGCCTTTGCCTCGCAATTTCTACCTGTGCAAATATTGTTGTTTAAGTGAAATAAGTCAACCTTTATGTTAAGTTTGTATAAATAAGAAACAACAAGTAATGCAATTTTGTTCTCATTTCTAAGTTCCACGTATTATTTCATTAAGTAAATTTGTACTAAATTCACTGATTGTGAAGTGATTTCAAAATAGTAAAGAAAATGAAACTTTTACTTTCTTTTCATCTAGCCATCATTTACCATTGTGACCTAACCAAGGAGCCCCTGCAGCCCCATATCTTCAGAGAGGTCACTGTCAAAGGCTTCAACCCCTCCGACTACCAGACCACACAGGTAACTAGAGCCTAGACTGGGATTACCAGTGTTTAAATAGGTGTGTTTCATTTCTCTTTAAAAATAGGCTGTGGTAAACACATTTATTAAAAGATATCTTAACAGTTAATTATGCATAAATGCCCAACTTTAACCTAGTTTTTAAAGTACTGACCCAGCATTTATCCAAAATGATAGACATAAAACGGTGGTGTACAGGCCAGTTTGTACCCTGACAAACAAAACGAAGGGTTTTATCAATTGTCTGGCTTGAAAACAGCAAACTGTGGGCAAACTATCGGCTTAGAGTTGTTGTAGAAAAGGTGGGCTAAATCAGGTATTGGTTGCATTTATTGATGTAGGCAGCACTCAAACTGAGCTTTCAAAGTATTTTTTTTTAACTAGAACTGTACCCTAATAGTCAAATCATCAGATATTTGTTTCTTAGTTTAATTTTGTGATTTTAGATGTTGTATGTTTGTAAACATGAGGCTATATACCAAGTCAGCATGGGTGTGTTCACAGTAGTAACTGTCACATGTCAGTTCACCTTGTTATGGCAAATAAGCAACTTTTTCTGACATTTTTTTTTAACTCTTAGCAATTTTCCTTCTTTCAAAAAAAATCACCTAGACAAAGGTTTATGGAAAGTACTGCCTCATGACTGTAGTTCTTTCTCACCTGCAAGGACGCTCAGAGAGTGAGACACACCTCCATCATCGAATTGAACCAAACAGTTGAGAGTAAAACCTTGATAATACTTGCTTGATAATAATTTGTCTTTAAGACCGTGAGTGTACGTGCAGATGTGGTGTTTCTGTGGGCTCCAATGGAGTATGGAGTATTCGGAAGTATAACAGGAAGGATTGCTCGGCCGTCATAGGAGACATGACCTCTTTCTCTTTAAATGTAGCCAAAGTAACAGCCATTAATTCTGATTTATTAAAAAAAAAAAAAGATTGATTGCCAGATGGAGTTGGAAGCTGGTCACCTGTGGAGAGAAATGAAAGAGAAAGAAATTTTACAATTCGTAAAAAGATTTGAAGCTTTTATGTTATGATAGATGTTGTCAGCGTCCCTGGGAAATGATTATGGGCCAGGAATGGATGACATAGCTGATTTTATATTTAAGTGGTTCAGATTCCTGAGAAACTTGCAGTAAATTGTCCTTTAGATAGTCTAGCCTTGGCCAGACCATGTTTCAAATTCTTTTTACTTCCTCTGTACATATAGTGTCCCAGAGTTGGATATATTTATATACTTCTGCTGAAAACAGCGGCCTCGGAAATAGCTCTGTAAGTGTAAAATGTTCACGATGCAGACAGGATTTTAAAAGAGCTCCTGTGTCTTCTCTTGTCTTCTGACTCAGAAACAAGGATAGACTGGTGATGTAAGCTTTACTGTTCTTTACCTTTTCGTAATTCACTTCCCATCTCCTTTTGTTTCCCTGACAATCTTTTTTTTTTTTCCTCTCTTGTTGTCTCAGATCTTTTTTCCCTCAAAGGATGGCACTCAGATACCCATGTTCATTGTTCACAAGAAGGGCATCAAAATGGACGGCTCCCATCCAGGTTTTTTATATGGCTACGGGGGCTTTAACATCTCCATCACGCCAAGCTACAGCGTGTCCAGACTCATCTTTGTCAGACATCTGGGAGGAGTTTTAGCTGTCGCCAACATCAGAGGAGGAGGAGAATATGGGGAGACCTGGCACAAAGGTGAGGAGCTTTTGATACGTAATTATAAACATGACTGCAGATCTCAATCGCAAGGGCATGTCCAGTTTGCCCTGTTAGAAAATGCCTGTGTTTGTGTGTGTTTGTAGCACATACAGTAGATTGTGTCTTGTCTTTCAATAATGACATCTTTAGTTAAAAGTTTGAAATGAATATATTTGCATATTGATAGATTCTGGAGTTTTCTGTGGCTGAGGAGGCATAAATGTTGTTTTTAAGAATTTCTAACCTGACAAGCATAAAAAAACCATATCAGAGACACATTATTATTCAAAGCAGAATAATTTTAGATCTTTTCAAACGTGCCTGGAGGGAATCTTTTAAATATTACCAGCGCAAAGTCCTCATTTACATACTTTGTATTCTTTTTTCCAGCTGGCATGCTAGCAAATAAACAGAACTGCTTCACAGACTTCCAGTGTGCAGCTGAATATCTAATCAAGGAGGGATACACTTCTCCCTCCAAACTGACTATAAATGGAGGCTCCAATGGTGGCCTGCTTGTAGGTATGTACGCTTCCACTAAAGAACAAGATACACTAAAACAATATAATCGCAGCAAATGGATATAGATGATGATGTTTCTGAATCCTTGGTATCCTGTCTCAGCGGCCTGTGTAAACGAGCGGCCTGAGCTGTTTGGATGTGCAGTAGCTCAGGTGGGCGTCATGGACATGCTGAAGTTCCACAAGTTCACAATCGGGCACGCCTGGACCACAGACTTTGGCTGTTCAGAAGACAAAGAGCAGTTTGAATGGCTGATCAAGTAGGTGCTCTCTGACCACAGTGTAGATTTTAATGTGAATTATATACTGTAGGCCGCATTTACATCAGCTGCCTTTCTTTATACATTTTAATCTAAGCTTCACTGATTACATTGGCTACATGGACATAAAAAAAATGTACAGTGCTTGCAAAAGTCTTGAGCTACTCTCACTTTTTGAACCCTAGAATGGTTTCGAACAATAGTTCTCCAGGCTGTGTGAAGGTCTGTCAAAATCTTTCTTTGTCCCTGACCACTAAAAAAAAAAAAAAAAAATCATTAATTTGTGTGACTCATTCAAGTACAACAAAGGCACCTAACACAAGGTAAGAACCAGCGTTGTGTCTACACATAACCTGGTGTAGAACCAATTTCAAATCTTATCTTTAGATGCTTTGTTACTAGCAGCCTGTCACAAAAACACAATTTATTCCTATTTCTTTAGTTGAAAAAAAAATCATGAAGATAACAGTCACACAAAATAGTATTTTTGCACAAACAAGGTGAGTCCCAAGTAGCTATTAGCTGAAAACCTGGCATATTTCAGCATGGTGTGCAGCATGTCCTTTAAAAAATTGAGGAAACTGGACAAGTGGAGGACAAAAGAAAAAGTTCCAGGCCTAAAACCCTGTCTGCAGCAGCGGCGCTGGCACGGCTGGCAGCCTTAACCCAATTTCCCTCGGGATGAATAAAGTATGATCAATCAATCAATCAAAGTGTCTGAATGTCATTTCCTTAAGGAATGAGGATTTAAAAAGTCCAGTTGTCAAGAAGCCATTGCTAAGGAAGAGAAACTGGGAGGAGGCTGAGTTATGCCAAATTACACAAAGACTGGATTGAAGATCAGTGGTAACAGGTCTTTATGGTGTGATGAATATATACAGAGGCTGAGATGTAGTGGTTTTGGGCTACATCTCAGCCAGTGGTGTTGGTGATCTTGTCAAATTTTAAGGAATTATGAATTTGGAAAACACTGTCAGATTTTAATCCACCAGGCAATACAGTTTGGAAAGCATCTGATTGACAGCAGCTTCATTTTTTTTTTTAGCATTTAGCACAGTTAATGCAGTAAAAGCATACACAAATAGAAAAATAAAAATACACCATGAAACACTGTCAGTCATGGATTGGTCTCCCCAGAACCCAGACTTTAGCATTACTGAAGCAGTGTGAGATCATCTTGACAGAGAACAGATCAAAGGGTACCCAACATCCAAAGACGATCTTTGAAGGATCCCGAGGACTACCTAGACATGACAAGAAATCTTTCCTAAGAGAGTTCAGGCTGTGTTGAGGAATAAAGGTGGTCATACCAAATATCGACTTTCATGCTTATTAGAATTGTACAATCTCAGCTTTTAGCTTGTATACTGTATTCCCTTGTGTTTGTTTGCCCATTTTAATAAATAAGTACCGCACAGATTTTCAGTTTTCTTTGCAAAATATAAAGAAATAAGGATTGGCTCAAGACTCTGGCACAGTACTGTATTTTAATGAAATATCTAATTCCAGGAGTTATCCTTGTCTTGATTTGAGAACTGAAGCTCACAAAGAAATTCAGAACAAACAAAATTACCCGACTATTTCGTTTGTGATGTAGGATAGCAGTGTGAATATTTTAAGGTTAAACAAAATACATTTTTTACTCCAACATTATCATTGCTCTGACATTTTTATAGAGGGAATCTGCTGTTTACTTAATATTTAAACGGTTGCAGTCCTAACAAAGATCCCACTGGTCCTCTCTCGCAGATACTCCCCGCTTCATAACATCCGTGTACCAGAAGGCAATGGGGTCCAGTACCCCGCTGTGCTTTTGCTGACAGGCGACCATGATGACCGGGTAGTGCCTCTGCATTCCCTCAAGTACATCGCCACTCTGCAGCACATTGTAGGTCGCAGCCCCAAGCAAACAAATCCCCTTTTCATCCTTGTGGACACAAAGTCAGGCCACGGTGCTGGAAAGCCCACCAGCAAAGTCATTCAGGAGGTGGCTGACACTTATGCCTTCATCGCTCGCTGTCTCAACATCTCTTGGGTCAAATAACCTGCATCTACCTTTTAAAGTGTGTGGTGTTTCTCTTTTTTTAATCCTTTGGTCAAACCATATTTAGAATACCGTTAATACCAGATGTTGACACATTGTTTATAGCACTGCTACCTTTTTTTTTTCTTTTCTTTTTTTTTTGTGCTGATCTGTTTTTGTCCCTCCCCCTGTGTGAGCAGATTAGATCACAGAGTCATCAGGCTCTGCCCTGCACACAAATATAAGCCAACATGCATCTCTCACACCTAATGTGTTGTTTGTTCTGTGTAGTCACAGGGGGCTCTTTTCAAGGATGATGCAGTAATCAGCCAATCAGCCGTTAAAGTCATGAGGTGAAAATAGCAAAAAGTTCATTTCAAGATTGTTCCTGCTCCCTTTGGGTGCTGCAACGTGATGTGTGTGTAATTTATTTCTGGATTGTGCGCAGAATGGAGTCTGTTTGATGTCAGATGAAATCAGTACATGCAAATGTTAGTGACAGTATTACACGGATGATGGTACTGCTGGTGGATGAAATGAAAACAAATGCAAAAAAAAATCGGTTGTTTCCATGGGAAAGTGTGTGTGTGTGTGTGTGTGTGTGTGTGTGAATGTCAGTCCTTACATTAATTTCAGACTGATGATTTCTACCTCTTGACTTGTGCTGATTGTTTTCCTTTTCAAAGGGAACAAAACACAATGCCACAAATACAATAAATAACTTTTTCAACAGTGACTCATCAGGATCTTTTATTATTTGTGTATGTTAACAGCTATGCACCTTCATGTAGTAAATAAAATTACACTAGGGTAACAGCTCAGGATAAAAAATACGAAATTTGATTGTCCAAATTGAGGAATAATTCTCCGATTCAAAGTGGCCAGTTTGAGTGAAATAAATGAAGGCAGTGAGTAAAAAAAATCTTTTATTTGAGATAATCTTGGACAAAGACAGAAATATTTTGCATTCTATTAAAAAATTTAATGATATAAGAAGCAAGTCCAGAACCTGGGATATGAATCGGTCTGTTGTTCCCTTTCACAGACAAAGAGCAAGTCAGGGCGTCTAGATCTAATCTTGAGTTCATGTGTGGTCTTCCACCAGGGGGCAGTCACGCTGAAAGTGAACCACGGGTATAGCAGCAAGCACAAAATGAGGGTGGTCTCACAGAGGGAGCCATGAGGATTAATAAACGTACATGTTTCATGTTCAAAAACCTCTCCGGTTTTCATAAGCATAATCAGTCACACCTGAGACTTTTATAATCATCTCAAACACTCATCATCCAGCTGACTTTCTGTAACCGCGCATTTAATGAACAATACATTACAAAATAGCAAGAAGTTGAGCTTCATGATGACTTTTTCATCATTTACAGAATGGGTTATATTTTTTATTAAAATGTTTAAATGCACAGTCTACACATTAAAAGCAAAAATGAATTATATTTAATAAAAAATACACCTTTTTATATCCAAGAATCACATTTTGTTACTTTGTAACTTTTACAAAATTGAACAAAGGCACTTGCGGTTACGCAGCAGAGGGCAGCATGAACCTTGAAAAGAAATTCATCAGGCTATAATCACCTCTCTTAGTTAAATGAAAGGATATATCTGTGTGGTGGGGGAGGGTCATGGGGGGGTGTAGGCCACGTGAGTTAGTATGAAAACGTGCACAAATTTCCAAATTTCTTTTATCTAAATTCAAACTGGTGTGCACCATTACATTACATTTTTCACAACATTCAAATAAACTGATATCAAATTAGAAAAACGTCTATTAGAAGTGAAGTTAAAAAAAATTAAACAAATTCAAATGCTTTGCAAAAATGTCAGTTTCAGATAAACATAAATTAGATAAACATAAATCTGAAGACAGAAAAAATGACAGTTTATATGTTTCATTTCTATTATTTAAAACACCCAATAAACATTAAAGATGGACATGAAAAAACTCATGGTTTCAGATTCAGATAATTTTGAATGTAATTGAATGAAACGTGCTCAGTGTTCCAGCAAAACCAAATTACTCGTCATGTTATGAAACTAAAACAGTCGGGAAATCTGACGCCAAGAAGAGATGCACGATTCAATTTTTCTTTTAAGTTTTGAGAATGTTTTCTGACACAACACTTCAACACTGACTCGCTTTACTTAAAACCAAATTATACTGCCTGTCTTAATTCTTTAACATCTGTTCCAGCTCCCCAACAACTTTGGGGGACAAAGATCGGCTAGTGTCTCTGCATTTCTATTTAACCTATTTAACTTTAGGTTAAATAACTGGAAGAATGAACAGCTACATTGACTGAATAACAACCAGAGCCAGATATAGGCCATGCGCAATAGAATCAAACGAGCTAGTTGACCAAACTTATCAAAAATGTTAAAAATAAATAAATCCCTGTCGTTACAAATAACTTTGTCAGCACTCAATGCTTCATCTAAGGTTTGCCCCCCCCCCCCCCCCCCCTTTTAATCACCTCCCAGCCAATTTAGATTGAATGCGCACGCGTCCACATACACCCGCGTGGGAAATCAGAGGATACTGGACCACCAGATGGCGCATAAAACCCCGTGAAATCCTGCTGCCTGCCTACATGTAGACTGGTGTGTCAGTGAACTGATCCTAGTGGTAAACTTCACAAAAGAAAAAAAACACCCTCACTGTTTCACTTGTCTGTGCTGAAGCTGGCGGGTCATCACACACAAAGCAAGTGGTTTATAGGATTAGCCCATGCATGACCTACATTATAATATTATGTTAAAACATCCTATTATAAGTTGGCTTTAGGTGGAAATAACCATCACATGTGGCAATAATCTTATCAACTTATGTCTAGTGAAAGCGGTGAAAAAGATCCTCATTTCTGATTGGCTGACACATTCGAAGACATTATAACGCGCCCGATTAACACACACCTGTGATTATAAGCATTAACGCTTATAATCATAAGCATTAACGCTTATAATCACATATAATCATTTAATAGTTGCGAATGTAGCTTTTTGTATCTATCTATCTATCTATCTATCTATCTATCTATCTATCTATCTATCTATCCTTTTTTTTCTCTCTCAGTGTGAGGTACATTAATAACAGTGAAGCTGACTGTCTTTAGCAAACCGATGGATGGCGCTATTTATTCAATCCCACCCCCCACTTCTCAGTTACCAGTCGCTGATCTGGAACCAGCCCAGTTGCGCTATTCAACAAGGATATGAAGCTGAAAGAGTCAACAGCAGACATCAGATCAGTGAGGAAAGTTTGGGGTTCCTGAAGGAGAGGATACATTATAGTAGTCTAATAATAATTTGGGGGTGTCTTCTGTATGATCGCTTCACGGGTGATTGGAGTAAATATTTATGGTAATCTTGTAAGGAAAATTAATTTGAGCTTACTGAGTGGTGTGTAGGTCGTTAAACGGGCTGGGTGGGGGATGTTAAGTATGGATCTTCATCAACAAGAGAAAGAGAGGGAGAGAGGTGGGGATGGTTGGGAGCGTGTTGGGGGGAGGTCATAGATGCCGCATGGTTAGGAGAGCAGTGATAAAGCTCAGAAGATCTCGCATACCAACGACGCATCTTCATCTTTTCTACTGGAAGACTTGTTTATGGGGAAACCCCACATTTGCAGCTAAAATGCTAGCACTAATTCAATTTTTAGACCTGGCTTGTAGAGGGTAGATATGAGATTGAGCCGTCAGTGTCTTTGAGCTTGAGCAGCCTTTTGTGAGAAGTTGGGAAATGAAGTGAGAGAGAGAGAGAGAGAGAGAGAAATCACCTTTGGAGCAGTTCAGAGGATGTTTTTTTCGGATCTGTGCCACAGCCTCACAGGAATCTGTTGGTTCAGTTTAAAACAAATCAGTCTGTCCCTCACGCTGCTGCAGCTTATGTTACAGAGTCACTATAAAATATTCATCCATGGAAAATCTCTTTGATTCCAGACGGTCACTTGGCTTCATGCGCCATGCAGGTTAAAGTCAGTTGAAACATGTAACTCAAACTAGAGCGTCGGGAGACCTGATGTCCAGCAGGCTGATCTCTACTTCACCCTACATTTGCTCTATCAAAGGAACACCGGGAGAAACGCTTGGTCTGCCTGTGCCATCTCATTCATTCACGGCGAGAGAGGGAGAGAAAAAAGGGAGCATGTCCACTTCCTCCTCTACCTCTTTTACAGGTGAGTGCGCTGAATTTTACCAACATTTTCCCCTGATTTCCTCCAGCTTAAATCCACTCTCCGCAAGAAAAGCCTTGATTGAGACTGGCTCACCTATGTGCTGAAAACCCCCCCACTACCATTCCCTGACCTGAAATGACCGACGTTACCCACCGTGAAGACTTGATGGATTGGTTCTTTAATCAAACGTAATCAAAACCGATTTGACGCTAAAGATGCGCACACATGCGCCCAAACGATTGCTTATCGTTTTGTTTCAAGGGAAATTACGCATTACACAGTTATTTGTATAACTACAACTGGAAGTCTTTAAAGGGAACTATCCCCAATACACGGGGGAAACCGGAAAAACAGCAATTAAGCAAACAAGATCCATCATCACAGGAGCTCTGTTAACCACTTTAAGCTTTATATTATAATATTTAAGGAGTATTAGCGTTAGTTTAGCAGATCTATCGATTACATTGTGGGTGGATGCTCAGCTTCTCCATTTGTTTGACTAAAACTTCAGAAGGTTCAGTGAATCCAGGAGCAAGAAAAAACAGTCATACTGACCCGCTGAAGCCCCGCAGAACAACACGACAAAATAATCCAAAAATAAATTGGAAGAATGCGATATAGATGCGTGGCCCCATTGTGCGCAGTTTTTGGCGCACCGGCTGTACAAGCGCTTCTTCTCTAACCTCCCCCCTCTCCTCGCGCTCTCTCTGACGTCACTGATATTTCATTCAGATATTTTCACCCTGTTTACTCCCGGTGCAGGAGCCTTGGCCGGATGGTTAGACTACCACTACGTGATTTACCGCCCATAAAGTTTACTTTCGTCGCTTTTCTTTCTCTTCCTCCCTCAGAAGTAAACGGGAAATTCATCTCCTGAGACCAAAAGGTAAAAGAAAAAAAAAATATGGCTGTTGGAAGTGTATCAAATTGAAAGTCGCCCTAAAATGCCTCCACTGAACAAATATCCAATCCGAATTTTAATGGAACGGGGTTTTTAAAAAATCGTATTTTACGAACTGAAGCATGAAAAACGAAGGGAAAGTTTTTGAGTTGCCCCTGTGGTCAAGTATGAACCACACAATACGTGTGTGCTTTTCTGTGCTGTGTGAATATTTTTTTCGTTGAGTCTAAATATTTGTTAACGAAATCTGTGAAGAAAACAGAGGAAAATATTCAATGAATGGATGAGAAAAAAAATATCAATTCTTCTTTGTCTGCAGAGAGTCACCAACATCCAGGGATGGAAATTAAAGTGAGCTGTGCTTCGAATTTGAAACTAGATGAAAAAATTAGAAAAAAAATGTAATTTCTTGGCGTGTTTTTTTTCTTCTCTTAAAACACTCCATAAGCATATAGTCTTCAGGTCCTAAAAATAACCCTGAGGGGAGATGACCCCGCTCTGCCAACACTGTTTATCCATCCTTGTAAACGATAGAGAAAAGTGAAGGATTGGTAGCTGGAATGCATGAGGTAAACGACAAAAAACAACCCCCTCCTCACAAAAAAAGAAAAAGAGAAAAGAGAGAGGGACTCAATGAACCCTTTGAACTGCATTGACAGCAATGCAGGGTAAAATGCAAGTTTCCTCTGGGAGCCTACTTGGTGAAGAGTGGGGGTTGGGTGAGGTTAGCTGGGGAGAGGGAGTTCAAAGTCTGCACAGAAAGTTGGTATTCAAACAACTCAGGAATCTGCATGTGCTCATAAATATATAGTTCATCTAAGACAACAGAAGATCTAAATCGCCACTGCACTGATCTTTCCTTGCAGGCTTAAAAATAAAGAGCAATACAGATGAATTAACATTTGAACAGGTTTTAAAAGATGGCTTATAAAAGATACATTTAAACAGAATATGTACTGGTACGTGACTTCCACTTGGTTTTCACTAAACCCCCAAAACACAATTAAATGAAAAAATTCTTAAAAAAGAAAACAAAATGCTCTTAAGATACTATAGTTTGCAGCTTGGATGCACACATTTCTTTCCACTGATTAGAGCTATTAACTGAGAAAATAAAGCAACAAGAACAATAAATAAAACAAGGCTAATCCATTAAAAATATTACATTTGTTTTATTAAATATATCTATGCAAATCTTATCAATAAGCCAAATAAAACAAACCCAAGACACAGCTTCTCAATTCTACACCTGAAATTATTGCAGGCCTTACAGAGATTCATATTACGCCAATTTTTTTTCTGCTCTCATGATAAATTTGTACTCGTAGTGCTGAACATCATATATAAATTGTACCATATTGAATTGGACTGTACTGAAAATAAATGAACCCTTATTTGTATGATGTTGCATTGTCTCACAGGGACTATTTTGACATTCAAATTGGAATAAAAACCTTATATGCACTTCTCTAAAACAGCTTATTTTTATATGAGGCAAATTTTTTACATCACCCCTCTCATTGCTAGTTGGGATGGAAGAATACAAACAATTCAACTAATCACACATCTTAAAAATTGGGCAGTTCAACAAAGCGCTCCACAGAACAGGTGGGGATTAGATCGATATAAAGATACAGCGTGTATGGAAACAGCTTGTCCTGACATAAAAGAAAATAGAGAGAGTAAAAAGACATACAAATGGGTTAAAGTGTTGCTCCTGCTTTGCATTGAAACAAATAATAAATGAAAAAAATGCAGTTGCTTTGTCTTAAAAATGTATTTTTGTTACATAAGAATTAGCTCTTCAACCTTTTTTTTTTTTTCGCAAACATTCACATAAAAAGTTTGTTCTTTATCAGTGTCAGCTCTCGTTTTTCACATGTAGGGAGGTACTAAAATTAGATCATATCATAAGAAATGATATTAAACTAAAAAAAACACAAACAGTGATGTCGGTTTTAAAACGAAGGTCATCTGCAAACAAGGAGCTGCTCGGCTCACTTCAGAAACAGATCATTTCCTAGCAGTATTACAGATGCGACATGAAGATCCTTTTGTAGAACTTAATATGTGAAATATTTTCAATGCTCATCTTCATGAATAGAAGTGGAAAAAGTACAGATCCTTATATAAATGTAAATGAGTGTGAAAAAGTAATCTTATTCTGTAGCATGACAAAACAACTAGTGCAGAGATTGTTACAAGTTTTATGTTCAGCTTAAAAAAAATCTTCAAAAAGAAAAGAAAAATATACGTCTTCAAAATATGTCAGTTTGTAGATGTCTTTGCAAAGTCTCAGTTGAAAAGTGTTCTTTTTTTTAATCTCTACAAATATAATGAAAAGGTTTGAAG
This sequence comes from Pelmatolapia mariae, assembly GCF_036321145.2. Taxonomy (NCBI): domain Eukaryota; kingdom Metazoa; phylum Chordata; class Actinopteri; order Cichliformes; family Cichlidae; genus Pelmatolapia; species Pelmatolapia mariae. The sequence continues at coordinate 14,970,067 of NC_086240.1, forward strand.
GTAAAAGAGGTTTCAAAACAGTCTTATCTTGTTGCATAAGTGCAAACAAAAGGCGTGACTGTGGATCTGTGGCAGCTACAAAACAAACATCTAATGCGAAGAAACAAAGTTTGAAGTTAGGCCATGTCACTTTTTCAGATGTAGGAACTTTAAGGTTTTTTGTTGTTGTTTGTTTTGTTTTATCACGCTGTCAAATGAGAAGCTGCCTTCTAACTTCTCCATCAGAAGGACGTTGAGAAAAAACAAAATGTTGAAAACTTTCTTCTGCTGAAGCTTGAAGGAAACCGATCAAACTGAGAAAAATGTGAATTTTCAAGGCGATGCTCTGCATAAAGAAAAGTGTAAAAGAGATGGACATAGGTTTAAAAACCAGTTGAAAACCAACTATATGTGAAGAATTCTAGTTTGTGTTGATTATGAAAACAAACTACTTAGAACATCAGCAAAGCTTTACTTTCACAGGCTTTTCTGTGCCTCTGTACCATTACAATCGTTAAGCCTGTTTCACGAGCATTTCATGAATCAATTTGTTTTTTACAGGTTTAAAGCACACCTTAAAATCTTCACTAACAACCATTTTGCTCTTTCAGTTCCCTCTTTTGACCGACAGGCACACCAGAGCCTCCCATATCTAAATCATTCCTTGTCATTCTTTTGCACACTTCGGTAAGCTGCACTGCGGTAATTTCCGCTGACTTGTCCTAATCAGAAAGGTCCTGTCAGGATATGAATGAGTGGATAACATCTGACAGTGGTATCCAATCCTGTGACCCACACAGTAATTCTATGGCTGCTGAGGAGGCCTCCACTACAAGCATCTTCAAAAACAGGCCTTGTGCGCGGGGGCTGGGTTGGACGGATTGGGGGTAGGGGCAAAGCTTGCGAATTCCGGAGGGTGGGCTCTTGAGCGTTGGTGGGTGGAGACAGGCTTGTTGTTGTTTCATTCCTCCAACGTGTTTTTCCTCTTTCCTCATACTTGCGAATAACCCCTCGAGAAACGTCCCACCAAGGCAGAAGTGAGATAAGATGGAAAGTTTCTCAATGGGCTTGTTCTTGTTGTTGATCTGCTCCGTGGGCTATTCTTCTCTTAAGTGATCTATGCTGTTGGACGTAAACCATGTCCAGAATAGGAAGTAAGACGTGTAGTGGAATTTAAATGTGCTCAAACTTGATTTAATCCAGCTTTTGTGTTTGTTTTGTGGTTTTAAACATACTGTGTTTTAACGGTACCATTTTAAAAAAAAGCATATTGAATTGATACAAGCCACCTGTGTTAAAGTTCTCTTTAAGGAAGCTTAGTAATGCCACAAAAATCTCTTTAAGTTTGAATAAAAGTGGAACTTTAAGACTCAAACTAAGTTATTTTGTAAGGAGAAGGAAAAACAAGACTTAACAATTTCAGCTCCAAACTTTACTGAAGATTTAATCACAGCTTCATAGCATTTCTAAAAGCATTTCTATCCCCCCCCCCCCCCCCCCCCAAAATAAACAAAAAACAAAACAAAAAGAAATGACCCTCCCCCACTCAAAAAGAAAAAGAAAAAGAAACAGACAGAACTAATCTTGGTAAGGAACGTATCCTCATGACAAACGAGGCTCAAGACTTACAAATATCTGCTTTGCTTTCTGTCAGTTTTCCAGTCACATTCCAAAGCTGTGAGTTCAGCTCTCCTCTGGTGCCCACTATGATACTGGGAGGTAACTGGTTGTGAGTTAGGAGCATGAGCACAAACACATGTCCATGCATGAAAGTGGGAAATGATCATTTGCACTGTGTTTTGTAAAATTCACAAGTTCTAGTTTCCAGCAAAACAGGTTTAGGTTTCTTAGCATAGCTGGATGTTATTTCTGTTAAAGCCGCAGCTGCATTTCACCCTTTTTAATATATACTGTGTGAAAGTCGGAAGTGAGCTGTGCAATGCAAACAAAGGCTGTAATAAGCTTACGTATTTTAATGGTGCTGTGTTTACTTTGTATAAAATGTAGAAAAGTTAACCCTGTCTTGAAAATCTTTTAGAGTTTGGCTTTGGTAATAGTAGGGTCTGGAGAAGAGATTCAAACAAGCAAACAGTAATAGAAATCGACAAAAAACAAGCAGTAAAATAAAATAAATTAAGAAACATTTTTTAGATGAATTTTGTTTGTTAAGTGATGCTTTATGTGTGAATTTTCACCCATTTAACACTATTTTTGTCACCCTGTGGAGGTCTAAACAAACCAAAAGTAGACTAACATATTTTAAACATGTATGATTTTCTTTGAATTTACTTAATTTTTATGAGTCAAAATACTCAAAGTAAAAAAAAAAAAAAAGCCACACAGGACACACTGCTGTACTTCCACGTGATGATGGGAAGATCTATGAAAACAAGCCTGCAAATCTGTAGGTTAATCAGCTACACCCATTAGGGGTCTAACTTCATCATTTGCTTTTGATTGTAATTGGTTGATTCATTATTTCCTTGTTTTTTTGTGTGTGTTTTTGCTGTTGTCATGGCCACCCTATTATTCCGCAGAGTTCATTAAAATGTAATTTAATCCCATCCAATCATCTAATCTAATCTCAGTGCATAATAGCCTTATGTAGCTACACCAACCCCTTTTGATACAGGACCTCAACAAAACACATTGCAAGCAGTGCACTGCAGCGCATAGCATATCATATAGCACACGTTACAGCTTGCAGCTTCCCACAGTGGACGTGGGTTGTTTTATGATCTACACAACTATTGGGCGCGTGCTGTTGATGGTTCCGAGTCCAGTTTCTTTCCCCCCCACACACACCCATTTTCCTCTTTGAATCTTGGGACAGAAATGAGAAGCAAGAAAGCATGTAATTGACAAAGTCACGTGTTCTCACTACGGGAACGGGCACAGCCAGCTCGAGAGCGAATGAGAGCGAAGACGAGAGCGAGAGAGGGAGTAAGAGAGGCAGCCACCGAGAGAGAGAGAGGGGTAGAGCAGTAGGCTACAGAGGTGGTGTGAGTGAGGAAGGGATTGAAGGGAAGAGAGAAAGACATGACAAAAATATCAAAAGGCAGAAAGCACGCCGTACCATGCGAGCTAAACTGGTGACCGATGGGATCGAGGATGTCGGATTAATGGTGACTACCGCAGCCCGTTTTCGCAGAGGAAGCTTCTCTATTGCAACTTGGGCGCAGAGGGTCCGCGGGGAAACATGGCCGAAGGTTATTCTGCAATTATTTTCTATTTTCTGCTCTTAGTTTTTGTTGTTGTTATATATATATATTTGCTCCACGTGAGCTCGCGCGAGAAGGGAGAAGGAGGCAAGGTGCAGCGTGATTATTGTTCCAAACCTCAAAAAAAAAAGAAAAAAGAAAAAAAAAAGCCTGAACCGCCACACTGCCGAGCACCACATCTAACCACGTCTGGCAGCATTAAGATAGATCCACTGTTAGAGCGTATATGCTTTTCAAGCCACTAGTAAAGCTCGAGGAACCATGTGTACACCTGCCCTCTTTTTCCTCCCCTTATAGCATGCAACTCCACATCAGGAGCGGGCTGTAGATGCACGAGAAAAACCCTCCACAAGTTACACCACTGAGCATGCCTGTGCACGAATCAGAGGCATTCATCTGTCATGGAGTAACAACTTTTTCCCCCCTTTTTTTTTTGGTTGAGGGAAAGTCTAGTTGATGCACATCGGCTCACAGCACCACGCGTCCCTCTTCGCTTATGTGACATGTGAAAAATAGTATAGGAAATTTCTACCGGCCCTGAACTTCGCATAGCCTGTACTTGAAGTGGAGGGGATTCCCCTCACGCTTCTTGGAGAAGTTTTCTTTATTGCTTTTCGTTTTTTTTAGCAACAGAGCTCATTAAACTTATATAAACGTGTATGCACGCAGGGCGGTGAGTGTTGAGCGGCGTGTCTGCGAGCACAAACAAAATGTTCTAACTCGCCTCTTGTACTGCCCGCTCGTTCTACAGGAGGGTCGGGTAAAGGTGGCGGAGAAGACCCCGCCAAGTCCGCCGAGCAGGAGGAGGACCGCACTCGACCTCAGGTCCTGTCGGGATCGGGCTTCTGCAAATGGTTCAACGTCCGGATGGGATTTGGATTTATCTCAATGACCAACAGCGAAGGGAGCCCCGTTGAACCCCCTCTGGATGTTTTCGTCCACCAAGTAAGTTGATGAAAACGTACACACAAGCACCGAGGAATACGCGTCTGCGTCGTGGTGATGTGGTGGGCATTGGCCTCATCCGGATTTTCCTTTCTTTGAAAAAAAAAAAAGAAGAAGCGTGGAAAAGCGACGAATGATTGAATACTTTTTATTTCCTCTGCCAAAAAATGCTACTGTTACCTCAGATCCCATCTTGCTGTCCTCGGGCCCCTTTTTAATTCTTCTTCACAGCGATAGTTACACTGTATCATCCGGATGTTTTGCCTTGCCCGACACGTTACTGTGTAACAACACGTTGTCCACATGCTTAAGGGACAGGAAAAACCAAACCAAAACAAACAAACGACACACACACACACAAAGTTTTCCTCCGAGGCACATGCGTTTAGCTCTCCCTTTGCTTCCTCTTTGAAGGGAAAGGGAAGAAATGTCGTGTGGATATGACACGGTTAGTTTCACACTTGGCCCTGTAATGGACAGCAGAGCTTGCTTGATATCCAGCCAGCTAACATGTCGGAGAGCGTGTTTTTTTTTTTTTTTAACTCACTGCTGGGTTCTGTTCTGGGAAGGTGGATTTTGCCCAGTGCTGTTGTTTGCTTGATGTACTTGAACCGTATGTGCAGTTTATAGAAACATCCTTTTACTTTCATACCGAATGGTGACGTGAAGCCCGGCCTGTGTGTCCCCCTCCCACTCCCTCCGCGTGTACTGCTGATTTATTGTGCATGGAGTTCATTTCAGAGGCCTTGTTTTTGACTGCTACAGCAAACAAAGAGCAGTGAAGTCCTCCCTTGTTTTAGCTCCCCTTTCCCTCCGTTAAATCGCCCTTTTTTACGGTCCTATAAAGTGCCTTTAAAATTCTCGAGGAACGACAGATGACGAAGAGAGGCATTTTTTTTGCCATTTCATTTGACACACTCTCTCTCTCTTCATTGTAGAATAGTGGGATGTTGTGCTGAACTAGGGGTCAAATTTTAGCAGTGAAAAAAAAAAGATGACTCCACTGATTACTATAAGGCAAATTAGTAGCACTGGGAAATATGGATTATGGTTGCATAAAGGCATTAGTTTATTTAGGTAAAAAAATATATATAATGTAACTCAAACACTTACAGTATGTTTTTTTTTTTTCAAGCTGCATGCCAGTCTAAAAATAGAAAGTGGGACCACAGCTTCACATGGTTTACTATCCAATGTCTTTTTGAATGGCATTTGAGTGTGTTCTGCACCAGCAGGGTAGTTTCCATCTCTCTGAGCTCTGCTGCATTCAGCTCAGTTTATATGGAAAAATAAATAAATAAATACAAATAAAAAAATATATATACATATGTACATTTCAAATTGTCCGCAGTATTTGATTGACCAAATGTGTTCACTGCCATTGAATTCTGACACCAGTAAAGCTGGTTGTTTAGTGCATTTAGTTTGGCTATAAACGTGATAATCGAGAGTTATAAAAATATCTGCATTAAAATCCTGGAGTAAAGTGCAAAAAATATTCAGTGAATAACAACAATATGTTGAGCTTTGCTTCATGCTTCATGCTTCATGCGCATCTTCATATGCACGTAATAATATAGCCTGACATGTATTTTTAAATTTTTTTGTTAACATTTATATGTATGTGGATGTTTTCATGCGCTCTTACTGTGCCTGCATGAAACAAGCCCAAGCTCGGGAAAGTGGATGACTACAGCACTATGTTATCAGATTTTGATTGATACGTTCACATTGTGGCTTCATCGACTGAAAGCACTGCATCTGTCCATACACTCCAGACTCCTGTCTTCCCTGCTGCTCAGAGATGTTTTAGGAGTGGATCAGGCCAACAAGGGTGAATAAAGGTGTGCTCTGGGAAACAGTCTTAAGAGCTGAGCAGGAGTCTAACAGAACACTGTGTGTCTCAGTAGTTTGTAGCCTATAAGGCAGAAAAGGCTTGTGCGGTATATTGTTGCTTTACATAGGAAAAATATTTTGATCCACAATGCAAGAAAGGCTCACTAGGTACTGTGATGATGGCGGTGTATAGATGAAAATGTTTGCAGAGCTACTCTGTAACAATTCATTTGTTTTTTCATATTTTGGGAGGGTGGTGGGGACCAAATTGTTCCTAATATAGCTTTTTGTTAAATTATAGCATTCAGTGAATCATATGTTTACACTCGATCATTTGTGTCCCAGTGTTTCTGGCAGCTGTACGCGCTCACAGTGACACGACTGTCATTTAGCACAAAGGGGAAGACATCGTGCATTCATAAACACGCTGTCATAATAAATGCAAACAACCCCGTGATTTCTTTGGAAGGATTCACACTCGTGCATTCGTATTAAATCGGTCACTCATTCTCTCTGATTGTTCCACCCTCTCTGTCTCTCTGCTAGCAGCCTGGAGCCATTTGAATATACTGATGTTATTTCCAGGTTTAAGAGAAATGTTCAGATTTGGAAATATTGAATACAGATCTGGCCTGTTATGTCTTAAGTAGAAAAATTATTTAAAAGTCTTGAAGCCATAATAATTCTTTTAGGATGCATTTTGTCATTTTTAATCAGTGGCAAGCTCACAATCAAACCAACTTAAAACAAAGGTTATGAATTATTTTACACATTTGTGGTAAAAGGGTCGTTGTTGAAATAAAACTATCAGAAAGAATGCAGATTTATTCTTGCACAACACTGACCCTATCCGCATGTGAAAAGCTGAGGTAAGAAAGATAGGGAGGGGAAGAGGGAGCATGAGGACAGGAGGAAGGGGGGAAGAGAGGAGGAGTTTCCTTAAGAGAGGGAAAGAGGAGGGATGTGGGAAAAAAAAGTGTGGGTGAGGGGTGGGGGTGCTGGGCTGGGGACGGCGGTAGTCTAAGAGGAAAACATGAGTGAGAGGTTGGAAAAAGACGAGCGAGTGGTGGAGCGGGAGGTAAAGGAGGGAGGGTGTGATTGCGCTTGTGTGTGTGTGTGTGTGAGAGAGAGAGAGTTAGTGTGAGCCCCCCTACCCCCAGAGCACGAGGCCTCTTCCTGGGAGGCCTCTTCATCACGGCTCCTATCTGATCGCTTCCTTTCGGAAGGTGTGAGAGAGTAATTAAGCATCTTCACTCTCTCCTTAGTGATTCCACTATTACATTATCTCTGTGTGTCAACCACTTCTCTACCTGGGCTGAGTGTTTTTTAATATATATGTGTGTGTGTGTGTGTGTGTGTGTGTGTGTGTTTGGGAGGGGGGGGTGTCTCTCCTTGGGCATTCTTTAAAAAGAGGAATTTCTTAAAGACAAAAAGGCAAGAGGGTAGGCGAGGGGTTTAGTGGGTTGGGGGTGCTGCCTGCCCTTTGTCGGTAATCAGTTTGAAATGTTGAACAGTTTGCTGTTGCTATTCTCCTGAAACCCCATGAGTGTGTGTGCAGTTTATGAATCCCTTACGAATGTGTGTGTGTGAGCACTTCTTACTTTCTGCTTTCAGCCACCAGGTTGTCGATGCCTACGTGTGATCCGTTGTAAGATGTTCTAGGTTTTTGATTGTGCATGTGCGCACTCGAGAGAGAGAGAGAGAGAGAGAGAGAGAGAGAGAGAGAGAGAGAGAGTGTGTGTGTGTGTTTTGTGTAGTGAGGTTAAAGTGGGCCCCTAGTGAGATTAACCTCTGGTCCGTGTCACCGTTTGGCATGCAGGCCCCACCCATCTCTGCCTGCAGATAGCCAGTATCAGGCTTTGTGTCTCCTGCAGCCACACTACTCCACTCACCCACACCACCGCCACCACCACCCTTCCCGTCTTTACATCAAATAAAGCAAAAGAAGAAGAAAGACAAGTCATGTGACTTCCTTTTGAGGAGCTGGCCGCATATAGCGGATGTTTGATTGGTAATTGGAAGGGTGATGGAGTAGACACAGAAGGGCTACAATAAAAAAAGAGCAGCAGTTCCGCTGGTCATGTCAGTATGAGCTGATTAAGGATTTAAGCATTTAATTAATCTATTTTTTTAATTACCAGGAATGAAAAATTCCAGGAGGCTCTTTCTAGTTCTTTCTTTAATATTTAATGTTCTTGGCTGCTCAGTTCTTTTATGCAATGCTTGATAGATTTTAAGGACTACAGTCTGCAATTTGTTTTTATTTATTAGCACTTTGTTTCTTCATTGATCATTTTGTCCTAAAAATGTCAGAAATGAGTTAAACGTGCCCAAACTTAAGACTGTTTTTTTTAATCTCTAAAGCAAATTTAGATATCCAATCAAATGTCCATGACAAAGAAAAGCATCAAAAATGAAAAAAATAATAATCATCAAAGACCTAATTAATTAATTAAACAACTGTTTCATTTCCAAAGGATAGAGAAAAGTTAGATTTAGAAACAACATGTGTAAACAGAAGTTTAAAAGCTTTTCTTTTGGAGAGATTTGTCTGAAACAGTGTGTAGCATGAGTTTTAATTTGCGATAATCTATAGTCAAATTTCTATTAAAAATTGCTAGAGAGACAGATGAAAGCAATTTATATGTAAAAACACAGTTGTTGCAAAAGCTCAAATAAAAAATAAAGATAATGATTAGATAAAGATTAGAGCTATTATAGTAAATAAAATGTATAAAATCCCTCAATTAAACATCTGACTACATTTATCTCATGTTCATTCTCTGTATTCATGTTATAATTCATCAGATCCGAGCTAATAACCAGCTCATTTTTGTGTCATGTTTGTCACGCATTACATCATCATCTGTCTACTTTGTTAGATTGGGTGAGTTCAGTGCCAAAGCATACAAAGAAAAAAAAAACAGCTGCTGTTTTTTGCCTCTGTAAATAGATTCAACTGTAAAATCAATTAAATAATGATTGTAACTCAAATTGTATGCACTACCAATGTACACGTGTAAGGTTTGAAAGGTTTGCATTGATCCATCATTTTTCCTAAAAGAAAACGTGAAAAATTAAAACCTTTTAAAAATGATTTCTGTCATTTTAAATTTATGATATATTCCATCATTTGTTCTTTTGTGAAAGTGACACCTCTTTAAATGGCTGGCAGTGAATCTTTGCAGTGACACTGGACTGTTTCTGTTTTGAATGGGTGCAGTTATTAGCAGGCTGTGTGTTTTATCACCAGTCACCTCAGTGAGGTTCATTTCCCCCTCTCATGCTGATAAATGTACCAGGATGATCTAGTGCTTCCTTCCCCAGATCAAATATTTGGCCCAGTCATAATCGGGGGTGTTGGATGTTGTTAATTTGAAGCAGGGGAAACATGAAGGCTTTTAACTGTTTGATGGGGGCTGGGCGAGGTTCAAAGGTCAGAGCCACTAATGACAACGTGTTGAGGAGGGCTGCGGTGTCACCGACATAAGAGCGGCTCTGTTGGTGGTTTTCACTGGCATGTTTGTGTATCTGTGTGTGTGTGTTTCGTCTCCCTTTCTTCTTTGGTTTATATATATCCTGTTGGGTTATGTCCATCTGAGCTGATCTAGCCCAGCTTTGTCCACTTAGCATTTCCTGTGTATTAAAAGCTACTCAGTGACACCAAGCCACATGTTGACCACCATCTCCCTCTACTCACTCACCTCTGCACATTCCCGTTCCTCTTAGAAACGAGCACAATACCCTTCTCCACCTCTGATTTAAGGCATCCCATAATTAGCCATTCCATAGCTGGTGGTCGCCTCGGAGAGAGGCTGGTGGAGGATGGTGGCTCTCCTCTCTCTTGCTTCCCCATCCCCTCACATTACAGCTTCCTGTATTGATTGCTGGGTCTGGTGATGACGAGGGCCGGCTGATGAAAAGGAGGGCTATTTCTATCTAGGATGTCAGTGTCGATATTGATCTCTGGCTCTTTCCCACACACACACACACACACACACACACACACATATATATATATATACATATATATGGTAACATGCATGAAGACCTAAAGATATTTATTACACATAAGGAAGCTTGCAAGCATAATCAAGCCCTTTTAGAGTATCTTTCGATCCTTTTGTTGGATAGGTTTCTTCCATTTAAGGCATGGTGCTGGCTGCTGGTGACTCTTAAGTTTAAGCACAGAGTGGTGGTGTGGTCTTCCCAGCAGGCTGGGGGTGGTGCTACGATGGTTATACCACTGACCTCAGGATTTCTCCTGCTGACCTGTGGGGTTCCTGATCAAATGGTGGTTTTGTTCCTGGCCTCCCCCAATTCCAGCCACTGATCAGGAGTTGCTCCTCCATTGGAGCTGAACAGAATGCGGTGGAGGTAGTTCCATGAACCCCCACCCCCCACCCTTGTCCTCCTCTTCCTCCAGATTCCCACCCATATCCACCTCCCTGTGCTAAGCCACTCCCCCATTTTGTGCTAGAGTCTCTCTTGCTCTCCTTCTCTCTTTTTCGTTCTGCTTGGCATTCTTTCATTCCCTCACCTTAGCCGTGCCCTTTCCTGACCTCTTTGCGTAAACTGAAACGGGTCAGGACACCCGCCAGGTCACTTGAGAGGAGGGGACTCAGGTTGCAGGTTCTGATTTGTGAAGTTTTCTCACACACACACACACGCTTACACATGCATAGAGCAGCTCAGTGGCACACATGTATATACAGATCCATATGCTGCAGTTTATTACGTAATTGCAGAGACTGAGCTGTTGCAAGTGAACGCGTCAGAACTTATCTGACACAAACATGATGCCATAACCTATATGGAGGAGATTTTAGTGTGTGTGTGTGTGTCTATGTGTGTTTTCCTGCATTTCTACAGAACAAAAGGGGATGTGTGGTTTCCTCACTGGTGCATTGTGGGAACTGAGTGAGTTGGAGGGGGGGATAGAGTGCTGAGACAAACCACTCAACTTTGACCTGGAGAGACAAGCTGCTTCTGGACTGAAGACAGGAGAGGAAGAGGAAGGGCTCGTGTGCCATAGTCTAGAAACCAGCTGATGTTTATTTATCATTATTCTGAATATATTGTGTTTCATGGGGGATGGGCACAACCTTTTGTTGTCTTTTTACTGATATCTGCTGAACAAATGCCTTTTAGCCATTCAGATGGTCTAATGATGGTAATTATAAAATCAATTGGTGTTTTCATTTGAATGAACAGGATATAGCTCGGTCGTAGCTTCTCGTTTGGTTGATTATTTTGCTGGTATGAGCAGTTTACTTTGATAAAAGAATAGGTTAATGAATATGGAATCTTAACATTATTACTATTATTATTTTGTAACATAATGTTTTGAGATTGATCATGAAGCTGCTTGCTTAGTTTGTGACTCTCCTCACCGTCCTTTCTGTGTTATTCCCTTTTTTGCATCTGTGGTGCATAATCTTTCCTCTTGCTCATTTCCATTCCCCGATTCTCATCTATTCCTCAAAGCCAAATCCAATAGCTGAATGCCCAAAATGGATGAGTCTTCCATCAGCAATCGACTAGAAGCAAAGTGGCCTTGGCTGTAAGTCTCACTTACTGCAGTGGGGGAATCAAGAAGGACATCAGAGGAAGAATGAATGAGTGAATTTTGGACATTTTGCTTTTAATGCTAACAAAGGCGATTTTCTCTTTCGAATAAATTGTTGAAATGTTAAAATGTGGGAAAAAAAGAAAGAATTGTTTAAAAAAGGTTAAATATGAAGTCACAACTCTTCCGTGTATATATCTATATTTTCTGAGGACTAAACTGAAAACCTATTTATTGTTTTATTATATAAAAAAAGTAAAGCAAAAAAATTGTGTATTATTACTCATTGTGAGAGAGGCCTTTGGAATCCGGATTAATAGCTATTTGGTAAAAGTTTACGTTTCATATGTACTAATTTGTGTTTAAAATATATGAAAAAAATCAAAATCCAAAAATCTCCAATGAAAAAAAAAAATTAAAATGCAGGGAAATAACATAATTATATATCAGCATTGTTCAAGTTTAAGAAATTTGATGGCTTTCTAAAACTTTTTTGTACTGAACTATAAGTTGTAAAAATACCAATTCTAAAAAACAAACAAAAAACAAAAACAAAACAACAACTAATAACCTTTATTATTTGAAACTGAAGTTAGTTTTTTTCATGATATCAAAGTTTGTCTTTGATATAATTCTTTTAAGGAATAAAGTTCAAGTAAAGGGAAGTAAAGATAAGAAAAGGGAAAATATTAAAAAAATGCAACTTACTTAAATTGTCTAAATTATATATATATATAAAATTTTTAAAAATGCATAAAAATTACTTTAAAAACAGAAAAAACGAACATAAACTGATTTATTTAATGTAGAGTGGATATTTTATTTTTTCTTATCTATTTGAAAGTTTTTCTTTAATCCTAAGAAAGTCTTGGCGTGACCCTCATTTACCGAGTGCTGTGATATGTTGAGTGTCTTTAGAATACATTTTATTAAGAATTTTTAAAAAGATTTTTGAATAACTGGGTGTTGTAATAACGACAGTTTGTGTTACCTGAATTTTTCAAGGCGACCTAACAGATCCCAAGAAAATGTATTTGATTGCATATTATTACATTTAGATATTCTTTGTGTTTGCAGTAGGTTTTGAAGTTTTTTCCGCTGTGTGAAACAAGGTTAAATGTTTTCCTTTTTTTTCATACTTGTTTTCCTGAAGGAAGCAGAGACATATTAAATGTATTTCGTTTCACTTCCATTTAATCCACGTGGTATCCCAGTGGTCATTTATTGTACAGTGGTTTTCACATGGACAATTATCCGAGTGCAGTGAGTTCAAACACTATTCTTAGTTTGTAATTAATTCCCACATCCTCTGTACGTCTTTCCTCTCTCTTAGGTTTTCATCTCTATCTACAAACCACCTATAGAGCGCCTTTAGCTTCCTGTAACCTCAGTCGTTGCAGAAAAATGCTGCTGTGCACAATTTCTCTCCGTCTTCTATAGTTTCACATCTATATCATCTGATCATTTGTGCCTTTCTCTTCCTTTGTCTCCTACATATCTGGCTCTACAGCATGCACTGCTTTTACAGATAGCCTGTGTGTTATTTATAGGTCTTGATGTATAGTAGGTAGTAGGTTTGCTCTGCACACTGCATGCCCATGTGGGCGTGTGTTTACCTATAAGAGCTGCAGGGCTTGCTGCGATTCATGAAGGTCACGGATTCTGTGCCTATCAGCCGTCCGCTCTGTGCGATCAACAAGACATAAATCATTGTCCAGTGGTTATGTAGTAACTAAATCAATATTTCCGATCATGTAGATAAGATGGATGGTGGATGCTTTAAAAAAAAAAAAAAGACTGTATAGGTGTAACATTCTTGTCTTTTAAGCCTGCAGAAAAGGAAGTGGTGTCTCTGCGAAAAGTAGATAAAGAGAGTAAACCAAGGACATATCATGAGAGATAAGTCGCTCTGTGGAGCAACCTTCACGGCAGTTGGTACAAACCACATATAGTCAATCCACCATGTTTGAAGTAATGTATTTGCCTCTCGATGTTCATTGTCTGCTAATACTTGTTGTGTTCGCTGCATGTGGCAGTGTGTAAAAGCCCACCTCGTGGACTTGCCCGTGTTAATAAAGTAAATGTTGATTCTTGAGCTATGTGGAAATAAAAGGAGTTGATTGGAGAGCTTTTTGTGTGCAGACATAATAATATATCTGGCAACTGCTCAATGTGTAGATTTAACCTAATGGGTGTGGGCTTGCGTAACATTAACGCTTCATCTTATGCAGACAGAAAGAGGAACTAATCCATTTTCACTGAAAGACTGCATTTTCTGCCTAAGAAGGGGGCTGTCTTTAAGTCTAGCTGCATACTGAAGGCTATTAAAGTGTAATAGCCTTTGTCAGTTTCCATGAATCATTTGGGGTTAAAAAAATATTCAATATAACCAACAAAGGTAAAACGCACCCTGATACTGCTGTATAAAAAGCCTTTAAAGCTAACATAATAGAGATCTTTCAGTTGCCTTTAATGAGCTACCTTATTCAGTGACGTGGCTTACTATTATAAAAGAATCAGATTTACATTTTCCTGGAACAGTTTTGCTCTTACAAAATCTAACGTCCTATAAATGAACCTTTAAAGATTTATTTTTGTATAGGCTTGAAATTATAATATTTTAACCTAAGGAAAACAAATGCTTTGACATTAAAATTAAAGCAATTTCAACAAACATGAGCCCTAACGTGTCGGATACTCTAGTTTATAACACACAGGGCGTTATCCTACCTACACACTCTTGTGTCTTGCATTCGGCAATAAGCATCTGCCTCTTTTAAAGGGATAATTGCCCTTTTTTATTCTTCCAACAGAGCAAACTAGTGATGGAGGGCTTCCGCAGCTTAAAGGAGGGTGAGCAGGTGGAGTTCACCTATAAGAAGTCCTCTAAGGGCCTGGAGTCCCTGCGGGTGACCGGACCTGGTGGGGGACCCTGTGCAGGCAGCGAGAGGAGACCCAAAGGGAAGGTCCCATTGCAGAAACGCAAACCAAAGGGAGACCGGTAGGTTTTTATTCATTTTTGAAACAAAAAAAAATTTATGTGTATGTTTTGTGACTGCATGAATGTAATCACACGTATGCATGGTTTTCCTGAAAATGTGAAATACGTGAATGCGTATAGGTGCCTGTGGCTAGCTTTGAGAAAGCAAGACTACGCTGTAGCAATAGGAAACATATTCTATATGTACAGCTACCCGCAGTGAGCGGCTTCTGAGTGGGCTGAGATTATAGATTAAATCTATTCAATCTGCCTCGGTACATGCCTGTTGCTATGGTTATTGTGCACCATAATAAGGAATTGAATAGGGCACTTCGCCTGCCATTGCCGCTATTTTAAATCAATTTGCCAGCTTTCACATTAGAGACTATATTAGCATGGGGGTAGATTGGACCTATATGCATCTCAATGCAGCGGTAGCCAAATCAATTGTTTTGTCCTCAGTTGAATCCTGAAGGGAGCTTTGCTAAAATCTGCAGAGGGAGCCATAGGGAGTGCCTTGAAAACGCTAAGCAGAGTCCTCCTGTCCTCCTACTGAAAGAAAGGGCCCTCATTTGATGTGCGGCAAATCCTGCCAGGTAGAGTCTAAGTACTGTATCTGTTGTGGGAAGGTATCACATGATTTCAAGGCTTCATTTACATGAGAAAGTGTAGCGCTGGCACCCTTTATGTTGCTGCATCACTGTTGCTTCAGTGCTCCAATGCAGCACTATCGAGTTTTTTTTTTGTTTTTTTTTAATAGTGGTAAAGAAAAGCATTTGTTAGAAAGGAAGAAACTGTATCTGACAGAGAAGGCTCCCTGATTGGTTTACACAGCTGAATAATTCAGCTTATTTTGGATAATTGATCCAGCGTTAGGTCAAGTGTCTGTCTTCTGCTAATGTGGTAGCAAGGTGGTTTTGGATTCAGTGATGGCAGGTGGATGTGTGTTTCTGTCTTTGTGAGTGCTGGTCAGTGGGAGCAGCTACTGGTGGGTTACGCTGCGGGTTATTCTGCTATGCAATGGATCATTTCTTTCTTTTCTCTAGAGCTGCTCAGATCACGTTCTATAAAACTGTTCAGTTTAAAAATTGAGTAAACAATTCATTGGTTGTGGAAATAGTGGCTAAAAACTTTAGTGATGACAGCATTGATTTTCTATCAAACAGAAATGAGCAGAGAAGTCGATGTTTAACAGTAATTGTAGAGAAATGTTCATCAGCTGTTGCAGAATTTTCTTTAAACTAATTAAGCACTCATCTGTAACCATTTCCCTGAAAATAAATTACCATTAGCATTTAAAGCTCATTAGTCTTAATCTGTGATAAAAACATTCTTCAATATTAAACTTAAAGGACATCCAAATATTTTGAGCTGTTTTGTCTTCATCCAGGTTTTTCCCAGTTTGATATGAAATTTAGTCTATCAATAAAACATGAAATTTGTATATTTGTAAAGAAAGGTTTTAGCAAAAATGTATTAAAAAGCTACAGTTAGAGAAGCTTTTATTGAATAAAGCTGAAAAGGAAAAATGTACGTGTATGTGTCGATGATTCTTCACTGCACAAGTTTTGTTTGCAAGAAAATTGAAATTGCACTTCTGACCTGGTATTGTTTTCTCTTTGTGTTGCAGGCATTTGAATCAAATTAGCTGAGATTAAACTGTGCTTTTATTACACTAAATGAATGCATGACCTGAGACATACAAGAAATCTGAATTACATGAGTGAATATTTTAAACTTTAAAACCTAAATTCTCCAATAAATTGATGGATTTTCATGCTACCTTGGGATTTGAACTATAATTAGTATATAAATATAATTATTTAATTGCACGAATTAATTTATCAGATCACTGTACTTGTATGAATCCAGGTTTTGAGGACACTTACTAATTACCTCTTAAAACCTACCTTTAAGTCTTTCTTAATTAATGTCACAGCTTTTAGTGAGGTAGCAGTCTTATCTGTAGTCTCTATTATATTCTTTATGGTTTATTTATTGTAGAAAAATAATACTTTTTCTTTACAAAGAACAATTAAACATTGCATTAAATTTTTCTTATTTAATTCAAACAGCCAGTTGTTATTTTATTGGATGCAAAGAACACAGGTTAAGTAAAGATAATTTATCTGGTTCCGTAGAAAAGGCTGTCATGGTTCAATTTCTTATTTAGTGGCAGCAATTTGCAGTCGGGTCTACTTGTCGATTCTTATTTTGTTAATTGGTAATCAAATCAGATGCACCTTAAAATGAGTGCAGTAAGCAGTTATTTCATAATGATAGGCGGTTGAGTTTTGCACTGCTGCAGTAGAAATTTAACACAAACTGATGAATGCAGAATCATCTGTTCTAGACTTCATTGCCCAAGATTTTTACACCAGGACATTATTAAAAACCTGAACGGTGACTTGTACGTGACATAAAGCCTTAAAAAAAAGAAAAGAAAATATGACAAAAAATATTTATTATTTAATGCAGTGCAAAGAGAACTGATGGCATCATGACGGGCTAACATTTTGGTCTAATTTCTCTTCATGCTTTTATTGTTGCTATTTCATTGCTGGTATTCTTTTCAGAGCTAATAATATAATGCAGTTTGGCATGCCACAGCGGCCACACCAGACCAAAATCATATACAACACTCCCATCTAGTGGGGAATTTTAGTTGGAGCAGACATTTCTACTCCGCAGTGCCGATGATGGACAAGAATGAAATAAAATCTTTATTCTTCTTTTTTAAAAATTCTTCTTCTTCTTCTTCTTATTGTTATTATTATTATAATTACCATGTTAGAAATGATAGTTATTAGTAGGGCCATAATTTGTTGTAGTTTTGCCTTTTTAAATCAATCAAGTGTGCCGATTTTCAGCTTTAATTCAAAGCATTTTAATGTCCAGGTCAGATCTGTTGCTTCATTATTTCATGACCAATAAAGCAGACATATCTGAAGTTGGTTCCATGTGTTGAATTTGTATTTTTCACTGTGATTTTAAATGTGAGGCACAGAGAAATGTCAGTGCAAGTGAGGGACGACATATTAGGTTTAAACACCAAAATAAATCATAAGTCCCAAATATTCTAAAAACAAATGGATGCACCGGGCAATTCAGCAACATCAAAAGATCCGAAAAACCAAAGGAGACAACTAATGTGCACAACGACAGAATTACTTTCATAGTGAAAGAAAACAACCTCACAACATCTAACACTCTGTCAAAGTCTACAATCAAGAGATGCCTTCATGACGGTAATTACAGAGGCCAGATTAGACATTACAAGAAAACACCTTAACGAGCCTGCACAGTTCTAAAAAAAAAATAAATAAATAAAAAGATTCTTGAAAACAAGATTAGCTTGTGTCATAATGATGGAAAGAGAAACGTATGGACAAAGGAGAGAACAGCTCATGATATGAAGCATACCATGATCCTTGCCAGACATGAAGGAAATATTATGGCATGAGCATATATGGCTACCAACCACTAGTGTTTACTGATGATGTGACCACTGATAGAAGTAGCAGGATGAATTGTGACATGTACAGAGCTATACTCTTTGTTTAAAATTAGCCAAATGTTGCTAAACTGATTGAAGAGCGCTTCAAAGTGCAAATGGTTAACGCTCCATCGAATCCTGCAAACCAAGACTTTCCCTATGCTAAGAAATGGCATATTCTTCAGTGGCCAAGTTAGTCACCTGATCTCAACCTAACTGAACATGCTTTTCAGTTACTGAAAACAAAAGTGAATGCAGAAAGAGCCACGAACAAACCTAGCAGAGCATCTCAAGGGAAGACACACAGCCTTTGGTGATGTCATTGAGTTCTAGGCTTCAGGACTGCCATCTGCAAAGGATTGTCAAAAACAGTCCTTATATTTAAAATTATTCTAGTTTCTCTAATTATCTTTGGGCCTTTGCAAATGGAAGGCTGTAACAACTGCTATAACTCCTATACAGTTGTGTCTTTGTCCAACAAATTATGGATCTAACTGTATTTTAGCCACAAAGTGCTTGCAGATTCAAAACTACAAAGTCTGTTTTCTGTTTTAAGAAAAAGAAAAGGAAAAGCTAAAAACAAAGATCCTGTTCATGCTTTCTGTTCTTTTCTCCTCTGTTCCCTGCAGCTGTTACAACTGTGGAGGTCTGGATCACCATGCCAAGGAGTGTGGCCTGCCCCCCCAGCCAAAGAAATGCCACTACTGCCAGAGCATCACGCACATGGTGGCTCAGTGTCCCCACAAGGCGCTGGCGCCCGCCACAGGCTCTCAGGACCAACATGCGTCTACCTCGGCCTCTAGCCCAGGGACCGGGCCTTACCTCTCTCTCCCAGAGGAAGAGGAGCGCTCTGGCTCGTCTCCTCTGGAGGGCTCCTCCTCTTCCCCTGAGGAGCCCCATACACAACGTGGCTCTCGGACCCAGAGGTGGAGGAAATCCTGAAATAGTCCATAGGGGTGAATCTTTCACCGCTAGCCTCTGACACCTCATGTCTCCTCTCAATCAAGGTTACCTGAAGCTCCCCTCATCTACCTCACACCTGTGAAAAATGGGAGGTCTTTATTTCTTTACTTTTATTGTTTTTTTTTGTTGTTGTTTTTTTTTTTTACAATTTCTAACCAGCGCAGCTATGGCAACGATCAGTGGGGTGCGTGATGGGCAAGAATGTGTGTGACTGACTTGCAGTCATTTGGTGCAGCTATGGCAACCATGGCTGGAATGGTGACTGCAGGGGATTACTCTTGTTTCAGTCTCTGCAGCACGAGAGTGAGAAAAAAACAAAAAACACTGTATAAGTCTAGTCTTGATGATTGTTTTTGCCTTTGTACCCTTGGACCTAAGTGTTGGCCATTATGAATGCTTTTTCTCTACACGACTATCTTGCAGATTTAAAGCCACAAAATATCCTGTAGGCCTAATCATTCTGAAAAATCATGATGCATCCTTTTAGCACACACAGTAGCTCATCTTAAGAAGGATTAGAAGAAGACCTCAAGACCTCAAGACCCTCTAAGCGATAATCCAGACCCGCAGGACCGTTAGCTTGGCTTCTAAAGATCTTTAGGGAAACTTTATGGATCCCAGAGGGAATTTTTTTAAAAAGACAGCCAGCTGCTAGATCACACTCTATACTTCTTAAACACTCACATACATACATACATACCTCTTACATGATATAGACCGGACCAACTGATTGTCAGACATCAAACATGTACAAGACTGAGAGAAAGCGTGTGTCCTGTGCGTGTTACGCATGCTCGAACAGAAAGCAAAACTGTCAGACTGAAGCACCTCTTCCTCAGGTGTGAGTCAACACTATTAACCCTTATGTTTCCTATTATCATAGATAGACACAGTCTATATAAGACATCATATAATCCATCTAGATCATAGTTTAGATTCAAAGTAATGAACTGATCATTAGATTTCCATTTTGGTTGTGGCATAATTAGTTGAAAATAACATTACAGTTTATAAATTATAGTATAAGTCATTAATATATATATATATGTAAAGTCACAAGATATAATTAAAATTCTATTAACTTTAAGTAATGCATTTATAAGGAATTAGCTCTGATCTATAGGTGTATATTGCATGGGATGCTTTGTTGGTGTGTGAAAACTCTCTCTCTATTTAACCATTTTCATTCATGACAAATCAAACTGACTTTAAAAAACCCCCCAAACTCCATATTTTCCCTTTTTTGCTAAATCAGATACTCAGAAATCGCCTTTGATACAGCACAAAAGCTCACCATTTTGTTACAGGTGTAGTACCAGACCATTATACTATCTTTGTATCTTATTTATTTAATACCTCACGAACTATCCTTCTTGAAAAATGAATGTCAAGCCCTTTGCTCTCCCAGCCGTGTTACAGTAAGATCGAACCACCTGTTCCTCTTCCATCTGTGCCTACCATTTGTTAGCCAGCACCAGCCAGGTTAATGCGCAGTCCTCTTTGGGATGAGGTGACACCACTGCTGCTGCTGCTGCTTCAAACTCACTGAAACAAAAAAAAGGAGAGAGAGAGAGAGAGAGAGAGAAAGAGAGAGAGAGAGAATAAGAGTGCTGCTTTTGGTATAACTTGAATCCCAAGCATGGCTTTAGTGGCACTTATTTGTGACCTAACAACTCTTCTCTGACCATACTGAATGTGAAAAGAGCTTATCTGAAGTCGACTCCTCACACAATTCAAGTTGAGTCGCTTTGGAGTTGTATCTTAATGTTCTGACAAATCAAATAACTTTGTACGATTATATCAAACTAGCGTGTGTGTTTTTAAAAGCTCTAAGTAGACAAGCAACTTTTTTTGGTATATTTCCATACCAAAGAGTGTGGCTTTATTTTGTTTTTGAAGGCATTTAATGTTAAGACTTGCTGAAGTGCTTGCTATCCTCGCTCTTTCAAATAAGAGGAACTTATTGCTGAAAGCGCATTAGAGCAGTTGTTGTTGTTGTTTTAATTTTTTTTAATTTAATGTACAGTGTATTTGAATGTGTGCGTGCGTTAAAGATCAAATCTCAACAATGCAGCATGACAGAGATAAAAAAAAAAAGAAGAAGTGAATGACCAAACCACAGAAGGAGCACAGCCCATGCTCGAAACTCTATGGAAACATCTTTTTATATGATGTATTTTTACATTTTTACACACAATTTCTCTCAGGATGATGAACTGTTCTCAGGGAATTAACCAAAAAAGTGTATTTTATTCTTTTGGGAATCATCCACTGACTTTCTCAACAAACTCTGTTAAGCAATGACGAAGAAACATATGTAACCGATTGATGTACTATTAGCAACTACCTCTTGAGTTATACATAGCTGTGCATTTCTTTTTGTTTGTATATACATAATTTTATTTTATTTCTCTTTTTATTTTTTGATGACCTCAACTTTAGATCTCTGTTATACTGAGGTGTTGTGCAAGACGTTCCCTAATGTTGCCACAGACTTCCTGGTCTTCCTTCCCAGTTTTAATGAGTTTTTCTATTACTGCAAAACTTTTTTTTTTTGTTTACAGCAAAAGGCTACCTCATAAACGCTGTTCCTCCACAAACTCCTTACCTCCTCCCAAGTCCTCTACCTCCTCCGTGCAGTTTTTTTTCTTAGTTAAAATGCCACTTGTCGCACTAGAGTCACACAGCATTTTCAGCAAATCAGCCCTAGCGGCACATCACTTGTGACTCCAAATATATTATCCTACAATCAAAGCCCTTTTCTTGACGCCTTTACACATGTCGTCAGATTGGGCATTTTGTCTCATGCATCCAGGGTGAAGTTTTTCTGCCAGATCTGTGTGCAGACAGCCAGAGAGTTTACCTCAGTTTGTTGGACTGGCTATAGAGGTGTTTAATAGCAAAATATATTTCATTGTCTCTGTAAAAACCCCATCAACTGTTGTTTTTCTGTTTGGTTGTATTTCGTCATAACCATTTTGGAAACCACTTGATGACTGTTTTAAGAAAGAAAAGGATTGTACTCAAACAAGGAGTGCCTAGTTTTCTTTTTGTGTACATTTGGCCTAAAACCAAATAGATAACATCTTATTTTGGGGCTTCATGGCAATGAGGTCATGGCTTTGGTTAGCCATTTTTACAGCCCAATCAGAAGTTGTGTGTTATCATGTCCTTTTTGCAAATTGCTTTTGTGGTATAGAGCGGCGGCTAACAGTTAAGATAAAAATTTGTAGATTCTTTTTGTAATGGTGAAATTTCATTAATGACAAGGAAAAAAAATGTTTGTTTTCTGTACCTAACCCTTGAGGTTTAAGACTGATGTTTCAAATAACTGCAGTATTATAGTTCATACTCATCTGAGGGAATCACTATGTTGCAGTGGGCCTACATAGTTATTATCAAAATGCATAACCCTGGAATAATATAGTGATATTATTGTTGTTATTAGCTTTGTGTTTTCTTCCAATCAATGTAACTACTGATTATTCTCTTGTGTACTGTTCAGTATTTGACACAGCCAACAAACCCTTTTATATGAGAGGCAAATCTTGCTGCGGTAGTAATAATCAAATGGCTGTTTGAAGGTTTGTCAAGGCTGCATCGAGAAAAACAATTTGTTAAGTGGTATAATAAACCCTCTTCCATTTTAAATCATGTGAACATTTAAACAAAAGCAAGAAAGGCTTCCATGCAATCATCAAAAACACTAGACAGTTAGTACCTGGAAGGTGCTTAGTTTGAGTAACATGGTTTTATCAGATGCAGTTTTATACCACAGAGGAAAGTGAAAACCAA
The DNA here is from genome assembly GCF_036321145.2 of Pelmatolapia mariae. Lineage (NCBI taxonomy): Eukaryota > Metazoa > Chordata > Actinopteri > Cichliformes > Cichlidae > Pelmatolapia > Pelmatolapia mariae. Next base: position 14,992,851 of record NC_086240.1, read on the forward strand.
AATAAAGAAATTTTGTAATAAATCTGACAGATCCCATTATAATTTGAATGTAATCCCATCTCAAAGTTGCCCAAGTGTGCCCCACAGTGGCGGAAGTAAATAACACAAATGTCACATGAGCAACATGTGGCCTTAATGGTTTGTATGGTGATAACAAAGATTGACATGTTAAATAAGGATTCTGGGAGCTAAAGGAAAAATTGTTGCCTTAAATCTTTCTGGTTACATTTTTTTTTTTGCCTTAAGTCAAAACAACTCTGTGGAGACTTCAGTTCAAGTAGCCTATAGTAAAAATTGGACTGCTTTACTGTGAAAACTATGAATCTCAAAGTTTTGTTTAGCATTCTTGAAAATCCCTAATTTGCTGAGCGCTGTCTAGCTTGCTCAATGAACGAATAACAAGATCATTTGTCCCTTCAATATCTAGTTGTAGCTAGCAAAACCCCCCCAATCCTCCTAGCCCAGGGTTAGAGCTAAAGGCTAACTGGGAGTGGCCATGCACAGACTAAAATGTGCCTACCCCTCTGTCCACTTTGCAAAATGAATAGTGAAACCAGTTAGTTTAACACTATTTTGTGTGTGGAGCTGGCCTAGGAAAGCCTATTTCTTAAAATGCTTAACATCTGCTTTCAGCTTTAAGGTACTATACTTTCGAACTAACCCAAATGACTTTTACAGGGGTTTATTAGCTTTTTCCCTTCTTTATTGGAATGTGAAGTTAAGAATTACACAATTTGGAGATTTAATGGCACCTTGCTGCTAATTCAGAACAGAATAGGCCAAGCTAATTCAGTATAAGTGAAGAAAAAGTAAAGAGTGATGATATGATAAAATGACTTAAAAGAGACCTCCTTTTACTCACATGGCTCTAAGATCGATCTGAAAACCAAGAAATTTATAGCCTAAACTGCTCCATTAAATCCACACAGCCTAGGCTGCGAGCTGAATTATTATTAATAATGCATCAGAAGTCACTGAAGAAATATTGGATGTATGCCATGATCCTAGGCAGGGAAACCTCAGCAGAAACCTCGGTTCTCATATGCTGGTTCTCGTATGGAGGTTACTGATGACAGAATGAAGTTCACATACCTCATGCTGCCTTTGAAGGCTGCTCTGTGCTTTGCCTTGACAGGAGAAACAATGTGCTGTAGGGGAAGATATCATTAATAATGATTTTTTTTAACTGAACTGTATCATGTCATACTGACAGATTGAACCACTCAAGGACCTATGAATTCAACCAAGGCAGTTTAATGTAGTTGTACTGATAGCTAATGTAACATTACACATATCTGTTTGTGGTTTTTTTTCCATTTTACATCGTGGCCAGGGGAGTCTTCTGTGCTTTTTTCTCTGGAGTACCTAGAGAGCCAAGCACTGATAGCTTTTGAATGGGGAAAAAAAAAGTTTTATGCGCATATCACTCATTATTGTAGCCCTAATATACTGTAAGTGTACTGCCTTTTTTTTTTTTTATTTCTGTGAATCTTGGATTGGATTTTTAAATATGTCTTAAATGTTTCACTTGATTGGAAAATAAACGTATTATATTGGCATTAAAATATGTATAATTTTTACTTGATACTGTGGTGATTTAATGTTTGAATATTCTTATATGTAAAATCCACACTTACACAGTGAATGAGCTGTGGCTTAGCAAAAAGTTAAGTTTAACAAAATAATTGACAAAAACTTCCATTACAAACTAGATAAAATTACAACCCATTATATTTCATACAGAACACTTGTGTTTGTCATACACATACTTTAAAAAAAATATAAAATATTTTAAATATTCTAACGTAATTATGTTTTCAATTATTTTATGCAAAAAGCAGGCTTTGCCTCACAGCTCCACCACATCTTTACAAAATCCAGCTGTTTTTCACCCACAGAGAGCTCAGCACCAGGGATATACTAATTGGGTAACTGAGCTACAAACATGGAAAACACAGCCATTTCATTATGTACACCTGTTTAACTGCTCAGTAATGCAAACATCCAATCAGCCAGTCACATGGCAGCGCCTCAGTGCTTTTAGGCATGTAGACATGGTCAAGATGACCTGCTGAAGTTCAAACTTTTGAATGGCATCACATCAGTATGGGGATGAACGTAGATTTAAGTATTTCAGAAAGTGTTGATTCTACTGAGAGTTTTCCACACAACCATCCCCAGGGCTTACAGAGAATGGTCTGACAAAGAGGAAATATCCAGTGAATGTCAGTTCTCTGGGTGAAAATGTCATGTTGATGTCCGATTATGACACAGTAGCTCAAAAATCACTCATTACAACATGTTGAACCTTGAAGCAGATGGGCTACAGCAGTAGAGGAGCACACCAGGTGCTTGTCCTGTCAGTTAGAAACAGGAAACTGACGCTCACTAAAATTAGACAATAGAAGATTAGAAAAACATTTCCTGGACTGATGGGCCTCAATTTCCACTGCGATAATTAGATGATAGGCCAAACTTTAGGTGTAGACAACATGAAAGTAGTGATACATCCTATCTTGTAAACCAGCCAGTGGTGTAATGGTGTGGGGGATACTTTTTGGGGCCCTTAGTACAACCTGAATATTGTCTAAACACCATAACCTACACATAACCTAAACCTGACATATTCTGATGGCTACTACCAGTTGGATAAGGTGCCATTTCAGAAAGCTCAAACGACCTCAGAGTAGTTTCTTGAACATGATATTAAGAACTTAAATGGCCTCCACAGTCACCAGTTAGTCCAGTAGAGCTGGTGATGTGGGGGATTCACAACATGAATGTTCAGCCAACAAATCTGTAGCAACTGTGTGATGCTGTCATGTCAACATGGATAAAAAAAATTTTAAGGAGTGTTTTCAGCACCTTGTTGGACCTGGACCTGTGGTATGAGGATTTAAGATTTAATACCTAATGGTGTACCTAATGAAGTGGTTGATGATAGTATATTTGGCTAGGCTGATGTGAAGGTAACAGCTGTGTTCATCAGAAAAAACAAGAACAGAACAGAATCTGGTACTTTTAAAGCCTGATCCAAATTAAGTATCGCATATCAGGATACCTCTGATTGTACTTCCCTGATTTTTGATCTTTGTATGTTAAAGGAAAAATTTCAACCGGATATTTATTAAACAGCAAATATAATATTATTACGATCAAGTCAACCGTCAGCTAGCTTACTGAGTGAACTGGTAGCTTCTCAATCCCAACTAATAGTTCATGCTTCGGGAAAATCTCTGTAGACTTTAAACATTGGTTCTTAAATAATTACTAGAAAAATTGATTTAATTTTGAAAGCTTTATGACATTTCCACTGCTTGCCTTTGCCACGGTCCCTCAGTCCTCTCCACGCTGTCTCACTTTTTTCTTTCTCTCTCTCCTCCTTAGTGTTTTGTCTTTCTTCTCCGCTGTCTGTGTGTGGTTGGATTTTACCTGTGTTCAGGGGCGGGACTCATTCAGGCTTCACGCGCCCGGAAGTGATCCGCGCACTTGTTCCTGATAAGCTCGTTACCACCTCTTCTTAAGGTAGTGCTTCAGTCTTCTTTGAAATGTTGAATTAACTTGGTTAGTAAAGTCTGGCTGCTTGATTTCATGTGAATTACTTACCCAGTGTTTCCATCTGCACAGTATTCCCAAGTGTACTGTTCGTTTGGTGTGTGGTGAGCTGAAACTTGAGTTTTTTCAAGAATATTTTGTGTCTGTGGAGTTCCCTGCCTTCTGGAACTTCCTTAACAGCGGCTTTGTGTTTGGATTCTGACTGTCTGCAAATACACCTGTTAAACTTTTTAAGTCAGAGTCCTGCGTTGTTTTCTACAGTCATGCAGGACCGGATGGCTGTTGTCTACATCGGCTCACTCTCATACCCGATACCCCCCACGTTGCAAGTCACGTGTTTTTATGTTGCATGGTGTGACGATTCATGTGCTTTTGTGCTGAGGTGGGGTTTTTTTTCCTCTGTTCTCAAACTGCTCTTCTCTCAGGAGCTCAGTCTGGGTAGAGTTTTTTTTCTTCTCCTCTCCCCTCATGTATTGTGTATTTCATTGTTTTTCTTGCCATCCTACCTCTTTCTGACCTGTCTTCCAAATGGGATCTTTGTGTAATGTATGTATGGTCGGAAGGGGTCCCATTTCACTGCAGGTAACATGTACGTGAAACATTGCAAGTGAAAATTAAAGGCATAATCAATCAATCATTGGTTTGCGTCCATCCTGCCAATTTTGGGTGAATGCTAGAAAAAATGAGTGACAACATAAAAGATACAAGCAGCCACACTGCTGAATACTATGTAGCTAAACATAATCCAGGGTAAGCTGGTCTCCAGTAAGGTTATAGAGAAATAAAAAGTGGTTATGAGGCCAAAGCATTTTAAAAGTAAATGATCTTTCTATATCTCCATAAGTTAATTAATGAAATACAGTGTAGTGTGTAATAATGTGTATGTCTCCAACAATTCTGAAAACCATTTAGGTCTTTTTTAATGCAGGATGATGAAATGAATAAATGCCCATGATCTACAAATCAAAGGTTGGCTGTTTTTGGATTGTTTTGTAAATTGAAAATCTTAGCTTTTGGATTAAAAAGCTGGATGGATGACAGTATGTCATGGCTATTTTGTCTCAAGTTTTCACAATAGAATAGAATAGAGATAGCAGTAATGTGTTGTTGTGTTTAAAGGGGCCTCAAATGTATGCCACAAGAATAACAAGAAGCTAGCCTGTATTGGCTGCTGGCAAAAATATCATAGGATGAACTGAGTCCAAAAATAAAACACAAAACCAAATTCTAATTAACACAATTGACACAGAGCACACAATGGAAGCATAATACATTTCTTGACAATGGACAATGGGAAGATGAGACCATATAAACGCTGAGAGCTGACTGAGGAATAGAAACAGAAAGGGTGTGGTACACAAAGCCACAAAACAGACGGAGACAATTACACAGGCAGGAAGTAAAAATTGAAACCAAAAACTGAAACTGAACCAAAGCTCAAATAAATGCCAAGAATCAAAAACCTAAATACAGGAATAGTAAAGCAATCCAAACAGGCAACAAAGCTTCAATAAAAACTGAACAGTAACCAAATAATACCACAAGAACTAAGGTTTAACATTACTGGAGTGAGCATAAAATCAAAATAGGAATCCAAACTTGAGATTCAAACCAAAGATTTCAAGTGTTATATCAATAGAAACCAAAGGGAACCCTGGGGACTGTGACCAACAATGTACAATAGATAGACTGGCTATCCATTTAGAGGAAGGGAATAGAAAATAAGATGACATGCTCAATAACTAGCTAGATATTCTACAGTTATAGCACATGATACAGTAAAGAGGATAAATTAATAATGCACAACAAGGTTTGGGGTGAACCAGAGGTTAACACTGTTATCTCACAGGAAGAAGATCCTGGGGTTGAATCCATAGGGCTGCAACCAAGCATTTGCAGCAATGAGTCTTTCACATCGCTGTAGAGGAATTTTGGCACACTCTTCTTTGTGGAATTGTTTTAAGTCAGCTACATTACAGGGTTTCTCAACATGAATGGCCTGTTCAAGGTCATGTGAAAGCAACAGGATTCAGAGGTCGCCTTTCGTGTTTTGGATCATTGTCCTGCTGCATAACCTGAGTCTGCTTGAGCTTCAGGATACAAACATTTTCCCTCAGGATTTTCTGGTAGAGGACAGAATTCATGGTTCCATCAATTGCTGCAAGTCGTCCAGGGTCCCGATACAGCAAAGCAGCTCCAGGCCATCACATTACCTCCACCATGTTTAACTGCAGTTTACGAAATAGTGTGATACTTTTACATGAATGTAATAGGACTCAAACCTTTCAAAAAGTTAAACTTTTGTCTCCTCAGTCCTCAGAATATTTTCCCCCAAAATATCAAAAGCATCTTGATGATCCATCAAGATGCTTTTTGGCAGTTGTGAAATGAGCCTTTGTGTTGGTTTTGGTCAGCATGGTTTTCTCCTTAGAGATCTCCCTTTGATGCTATTTTTGCCTAGTCTTCCTTACTGTTGACTCACGAACATGGTCCTTCGCTAAGGAAAGGGAGGTCTGCAGTTCTTTAGATGTTGTTCTGAGTTCTTTTGTGTCCTTCTGGCTGAGTCGTTGATGTGCTCTTGGAGTGATTTTAGGTGTGGCTAATGAAATTGAAATAAGCTTTTCAAAAGAATGTGCTTAATCACAGTTTACTCATGACATAACAAATAAACAAAATTTAAATGTAAAAACTGCATTATATATTTAATTTGCTTATAATGATTTTAAACGTGTAACTATGTCAAATATTCAAACAACTAAGAAATCAGGAAGAGGGCAAATGCCTTTTCACAGCACTCTAGGTTAGTCTAACTGATGGGTTTGAATGGTTGTGTTAGCCTTGTGACCTGTCCAGAGTATACTGTGCATCTCACCTTATAATCGTTGGGATAGGCTCCAGCCCTAGCGTGATCCTGAACTGTATATATGGACAATGGATGGTCTGGAAATAATTAATAATAATAAATATAATAATGATAATAAAAGTCAACAGGAGTTGAGGATAATTAATTGGTAGTGAAAGAACATATTATATGCACCTCTTAAAAGCGAGTTCCTGCACTGCTTGTGTGCTCTTACAAGCTTTTTTCCCCCATCCACTTTCTTACTTCCTAAAATTTTTGACCTTGAATAAAGTCACTCGTTTATAGTTCTTCCGTTATCTGATAGGAGAAACATTTAAGAGCCATAAATCACAGATTGCACAAGGCACTGAAAGTGAGGGTCAGTGATGACAAAGTTTTATGTGAAAGAAAATTAGTTTCTTTATTCTACCAGTTCACCTAGGTCTCCACAAGGAGGCAACCTAGTGCTGCTGTATCCTTGTTCCCCCTCAGGCCTGAAGGACAGCCAAAGCAGATTAATCACCTCAACACATCTGACTCACCAAAGAGACTGGTGTTTCTTCACAGCCCTCTCTCTATTCTGCTGCTCTTCTTTAATGGTCTCGCGCCTTGCTTTTTTATAACCATCCGTCTCATTCGCTTTCTCTCTACTAAGCACATCCAGGCTTGAGGGGGTCCATTAAATGAATTGTCTTTGTTTACAGTTTCTCTTTGTTACCACCATCATTTTCCTACACAGCTCCCCTTTTTCAAACACTATCTCTAGAGATGGCTTTGTCAAGGTCAGCTATTTTTATGGCGTGCGATACTGGAGGTATCACGGCAAGGCGATGATAAGACGAAGAAGAAGCCAGGGGAGCAAGGATAGAGCGAACCAAAGGATAAATACTGCTGGGCCTTTGCTGCAGACACTATAGCGAATGTTTTCAGGATGTCAGATGCAGTATGCAGGTCGAAGAGAGGAGAAGAGTACATATCTTGTCTATCTTTCTCTCTATTCCTCATTCTTAAACTGCATGTTGACCTTTGTAGTACTGCCTCCAGGCTGTATGCTTTAACCTTTCCAGTTAGATAGAGGGGGCTACTACATTGGGAATACAAGATAAATCACAACTGCTGTCTGTTAATGCAACAGACAACAATACACACTTGCACGCAGGCACTGTTGAAACCTTTGTCCCTTCTCACAAAGTCCTCCTTGTCCCCCCCCCCCCCCCCCCCCCCCCACACACACACACACACCACACACAGCTGGCAATTCCTCCATGAAGATGTTCACAGCATCAGTGCTCTGAACTATTACATCTACAAGCACACCCTAAATTATTCATCCTTTATTAAAATGCACTATGAGTAATGATAGCTATGAGTGTGTTTTTTGGGTATTCTTTTTACTGAGTAAAACACAGGGGTCATTAGAAGTCATTTCTGGTCAATTTTGTATGATCAACCATGCTCCAGAGAAAGACAAAAAAAAAAAAAAGAAAAGAAAAAAAATCCCATTTACTTTCTGTGCATTGGGAATTCATGTTGAAAGAGATCAAAGGGGACAGACAAAGAGATGAGAGAATCGACATCTTCTCGTCTCCATTTGGCTCCCTATGAGAGGAGGAAAATTACTTTAAAGCCGCTGCCTTGATGAAAGAAAAAGACGTTATGCCTGATGTATTCCTCCAGAGGTGGAATCAACAGTATGAATTACTCAAAGGCAGAGAAAAAGAGGGGGGAGTTGGGGGGACATTTGTCTGAGAGAACCTAATGGGGGATTTTGGAGAGGAATGAAAGTACTATTTGACAGCAGCGAACAAAACATGATTCCCCCGTCAGGAGATGTGACTGGTTCAACACTCGACACTGTTATTTCCGGGTGCGTGCATAAAAATGCAGCAGATGTCATCAGATAGAGAGCTCATTTGCAGTATCAATCTAGGGATTTTATCAGACCGAGTGCCATCAACGCATCCATCTCAAAATGTGATTTGGTGGTACATTCAGCCACAGCTCCCCTCTGCCCCCACACCACATCCCCCAACCCCACCTTTCCCCCCCTTTTTTCCTGTAGAAGAGGTCACGAAGAGGAAGTAACCTCCAAACGTCCCATTAGTTTCTCTCACCCTTTCTCGAGCAGGCAACCAGCGCTGTCATTTTTCTGACAGAGCTGTCAAAGCATCTTGCCCACCATCCCAGTTACAGATAAAGCAAATAGAAATGAAAACATTGTCAGGGAAAAGACTCATGGGGTAACAGAGATGCCAGGAGCAGGGTGAATCACTTAGCAAGCTGTGCTCCTCCATTCTGCAGCTGCCACCCACCGCAACACATCTGCCACTGGGAAAAAAACACTCAGATAGAAAACCGCATCCAAACGAATTGCTACATGACACAAAAGATCACTTCTTTAAATTGAAATTCATTTGGAGTCAAAACGGGGTTCATCCCCCCAGGGCGCACGTGTGTGACTGCAGAAACCCACACACAGGTGGCAATAGTGGAGGCTAGATACAAACACACACTTTTTCTCACAAAGAAAATATACTTTTTTTTTTTTTTCAAAGCAAGAGCATTCTTTGTGTGAGGCTAGTGGGTCTTCCAGCTCGCTGCCCAGGTGCTGTCTCTGGGCAGACACATGCCACTGGCTGGTCTTAATGCACATCAAATATCACTTTTCTACCAACAACGCCTGCCCAACTCTAGCTGCTGCAATTCCCCTTTTATTGCGTTCCCCAGGATTTCATATTGTACATGCTGAACTCCACAGAAAGGAGTCAAAGCTCATTTCTAGACCTGAAATGGAATCATTCACTGCAGACCAAATATTGCACCAAAAATTGCCACTAGCTTTGTTGATATGAGTCACATGGTAACAAATCATTAAATTACTTACACAGATGGAGAATGAGGGATGATTTGACATTGGAGGAAAGGGAAATAAAACGATGTGAAATGATTGATTATTATTATTATTTTTTTTTTTCACATGAGAGCAGCATTAGAGCACGTTGATTCATTTTTACTTTAAACATTCGCACAAAGACCCTATTGTTGGAGCTTTGTGAGGCAGACGCAGCGGCACTTGGAGCTCAGTGCAAACATGTTTAACACTTTCACCAACATTTTATCTTCACTCATAAGCACTCAACACAAAGTACAGCCAAGACCCATGAGGATGCTTTTAGTTTTGCAGGTATTTGGTCTTTAAAGTAGGTCAGAGCTCTACCCAGTAGTGTGGAGAAATGAAAAGTAAAGTACATACAAAAGTCTGGAGTGAAGCATAAATGTGGTGGAAATTCATGGAGCATACACTCACCAGACACTTGATTAGTTAACCCAACTAGTACCAAGTTGATTCCCCTTTTGTTTTCAGAACTGCTTTAATGCTTTGTGCAGATTCTACAAGGTGTTGGAAATATTCCTCACAGATTTTGGGCAGTATTGATGTAGTAGCATCACACAGTTGCAGCAGATTTGTCGGCTGCACATCAATGATGCAAATCTCCTGTTCCACCGCATCCCAAAGGTGCTTTGCTGGCTTGAGATCTGGTGACTGTCGATGGCATTTGAGTACAGCAAACTGATTGTCAAACCAGTTTAAGATTATTTGAGCTCTGGGACATGGTGCATTATCTTGCTGGAAGCAATCATGAGAAAATGGGCACACTGTGGTCATAAAGGGATGGACATGGTCAGCAACAATGCTCAAGTAGACTGTGGTGTTTAAACAATGTTCGGGATATACTAAAGGGACCAAAGTCTGTCAAGAAAATATCTCCCATTAGACCAACAGCAGCCGGAACAATTGATACAAGGCAGGATGGATCGATGCTTTAAGGTTGTTTACTCATCAGACGAGGCAACATTTTTCCAGTCTTCTATTGTCCAATTCTGGTGAATTGTAGCCTCAGTTTCCTGTTCTTAGCTGACAGGATTGGCCCCCAGTGTGGTCTTCGACATTCAGAGATGCATACCTTGATTATAATGAGTGGTTGCCTTCCTATGAGGTCGAAGCAGTCTGGCCATTCCTCTCTGACCAACAAAGCATTTTACACCCACAGAAGTGCCACTCGCTATTTTCTCTTTTTCAGACTATTCTCCGTAAAATCTAGAGGTGGTTATGTGGGAAATTCCCAGTAGATCAGCAGTTTCGGAAATACTCAGCTCATCTGGCACCAACAACCATGTCACATTCAGAGTTACTAAAATCTCATTTCTTCCCTATTCTAATGGTTGATTTGAACTTTAGCAGGTCATCATGAGTATGTGTACATTCCTAAATGTATTAAACTGCTGCCATATGATGGGCTGGTTAGATAGTTGCATTAGCAAGCAGTGACCGGTGAGTGTATATCATAACCACAAATGTTAAACCTGTGGTGGCACTCGAGGAAAAAAAATCATCTGGGAGCCATGATGAGAAGTCCATATTTACAGACGAACCATGTAACAGTTGATGAGATATTTAAATCTGGACTGACTAGGCTGACTGACAACACTACCCCCCCTGGAGCCACTCTCTAATTAGCTAATAAAACTATGAATGCATTACTACTGCATTACCCTAGTGAAAACTTCTTTAGAAAAATCTCATTTTAACATGATGCAATGCTATTTTTGGCTCGTACCATTGCACACAGTTGCCTAATGCACCCATGCTCAGTGTAAACAATCTATTTAATTATCTCTCTGACAGAGGGCATATTCCGAACTTCTTGTTGCCCCACGCCCACCATATGTAATAACTTTACATGTACATGTGCTGCTAGTTGTTTAAAAAAAAAAAAAAAAAATCAATGTAGATTTTTAATGATTCCTAATCTGGGATCCTGAATTATTAAGAATCACTTGGAAACGAGGTGAAAAATATTCCCTACCTTAAAAAACCTTCCTTGGCAGGCTCTGTTAGCTCATAATATCTGCACGACAAACCAAAGTCACATTCAGAAAGCAATTTTCTGTTCACAATGCAATCTTGGCCATTAATTGGCTAATGAACAAGATGTTATTCAAGGATACCTTTCCAATGAGCACTTAGGAAAAGGAGGAAGAGGACTTAATATGATGGAATAAGTGTGACAGACTAAATGGTTCGTGCTGAACGCATTGATGCATGCTCTGACCTTCCCTGTCAATCTGGAGGGCAGACAGGGTGGCCATTTATGTTGTTATGGTAGAGCTCAGGCTGCAGAAACAGTTTTCATCATTACCCCCCCGCCCCCCCAAAAAAACCCTTGTCTGAAATCCAGAGCGGCCTCACTGTCCACTGCTGCCTGTGGGAAGGAAATAACAATAAACAATGAAAAACCAGAGTGTGTGCAGTGGAACATTCCTGGGCTATTTTGTTAGACTGTGCAGCCTCCTCATAAGCTGGAGATATTTTAGAAACTAGTAGTCAGAGAAAATTGTAAACAGACAGGCGGATGGAGTAATAGCTGGTGAGCAAGCTGGAAAAATAATTGGTTAAACCTTCCTACAGTCCTTGCTTTGATTTGATTTGATTACATAAATCAACGCTTTTCGTATTTTAGATTCAGATGTTTTATAACAATACAAGGCATGGCTAGATACACACTGTGCTAGATGGCATCTGGTTCACTTAGCATATCCTGTTGCTTCCTCATTTGTGTGCAAAAGAACCGCAAAGTCTGGAGTAAAGCTAAGACGCAAATCTACAATTATGACCATTTTTAATGACATTATTTGTAAAACCTTGCATGGATGTCAAATTCCACGAGCACACATCAGTTTCCCACAGCAATGTTCCCAAACTATTCAACCACTTGAGCTCACACTGCTAGATTTAGCCGTGTGTAGAAAAAAAAAAAATGACAAGCCACACTGGTAGATAGCTGACAAGTTAAAGGAGCATGTCTTCCCTGTCATTTTTCATAAAAGCGTAGATGCGGTTGTTTTAAAGAAGTCATTAAATATAGGGGAGCCACTCGTGTACAACACAGGTGTGTGGGCGTATTTGATTTTTTTCATTTTTTTTTTTGTCTTTGAAATCATCCCTGGAATATCAGATCAGATGATTAACCGAATAGTGTAGGAAGACAGGGGCACTGGTGGAGTAACCTATCAGATATGCTTGTCATTTCACAACACGGAACAGAGTTAACAGACACAGAAGTGTTGTGGGGCCAAATGTGATGTGTCGCTTGGCGAAGAGAACACGCATCTGGAGACAATTAGTGGATAAATGATTCGCTCGGCCCACGAGTTATCCTCGAAAATTGCGCCCCAAGGTTGATCAAGTCCCTTTTAGGCACCGTGAGTGAAGCAACACCTGGCATTTGAGCAGAGGTGAGAGATTTACTATGTAGCACACGAGTGTCTCAAAGCTCTAATTACGCCAACATCAGAATTACTGCAAATGCACAGTTTTATACATTCAAAAGCTGCCCATCAGTGAGGTTCCCCTTTGACTGAGGTCATTTTTGTCTGTTAGTGAGTCCTAAAAGTAATATTTTCTGAAAGCACTGAAAAATATCCAACAGTGCCGTGAGATTATTTCAACCAGTTTCAAAATGCAAATTGACTCATTTCAATATTTTTTTCACCTTCTGGTGCAGGAATGTGCATTAATAAATCAAACTTACTGATACCAACACGAAATATTAACAAACCCTTGGAACGAATTGGAAACATGGCCATACTGAGACTGAGAATGATGTCATTCACGCAGTGTCAGATTATTTATAGAGCAATCAATCAATCAATCAATCAGGCCAACTCAGTCAGGCTTGTAGCAGATTTACCAGTATGGATCCATACTGATAAGCTGCAAGGATTTGCAGGGTGGGAAAAAAAAGCTATAGTCAGTGTGAGGTAATTTAGAAGCAGTCATTCCACATTATATTGCACGTCTACCAGACAGCAAAGAAAAGTGGAATTTTCAACTGTAAAATGCCTCGGTTAGTGTACACATCCAAGAGATCAATATCAAGCTTGTTTGTTTATGTTAAAGAAATTACTGCAGGGTATTTTTTCCTTTGGCTCTTCAAGATCAATATCTGTGTTACTTTTGGCTGTAAATATTTCCCCTAGTTTTGAAATAATACTTTTAGGACTTGATTCTGGTAAAAGAAAAACAAAACAAACAAAAATAAAACAACTCATAAAATAACAATTTTGCTGTATATTGGTGCTACATAACCACAGTTATGAACACCTTCTAGACGTAGAGCATTTGCATGTTTTACTACGTCTTTCATGGTGACTCATCATGGTGACTACCCAACTCTCACTGACAGCAGAACGGTTGCATTTTCTGGTTTTATTGTTTCTTACCTGCCAAAATCCACTACATCGTCTCCAGATAGTATATACAGCTGGCCCCGTGAGACTGGCAAGACAAAAGACTGAATCTCTGAAAGATGAGAATGATGAACCCTACACAGCAGAGTTTGAAGCCCCATAGCCGCCAGTTGTCAGAGTTTGAGGGCTGAGTTGGTATCTGCTACATATTTTGTCCACAGAAGGGGCTACCATGATACAAAGTACTACAAAACTTTTTGTTCTTGTACAAAAACAAACATTTTTGTAGAAATCCTGCATTTTAAACAACAACTGATACAGAGTGAAAACTGCAGACTGTGCGCAAGGACCGACATGGATAAGGACTCTGACAGTATACATTTCTTGTAGAGGCTTTGAACATAATAATAGGCATGGCAGAAAGTTCTTTACAATGGCAGAACTTTGGCACGAGAAAGGCATTATAGAAGAAAATGATGGATATTTGACAAAGTCGGCATAGATGGTTCTCAAAACTAAATATCACTTTTATACATCAGTTCATAACAAACCATTTGGCACTGACTACTGTTCCCTTTGTTGGTGTAAGATTAGTGTTTGTTCAAATTATCTGAGAGAAACTCAAGCCACCGAGGAGAGGGGACCGATTGGGTCACACACACATGGAGGTAAGACGAAAGGGTATTGACATCAACAGAAAAACTACATCTGGTGTAAGTGTCACAATAGTTTTCCCTTCTGCACAGTTGTCAAGTGTGTCAGATGAGAGAGTGTGTGTGTCAGTGTGTGTGTGCATACATTTTTTTTCATTAGTTTTTTTGTGTGTGTATGCGTATGTTTAAGTCCACTTCTACTGTGGACTAGTCAAATGTTGTGTCACAAAATTGCTCGGCTTTTCTGTCATTTTACATATATTACCAACCAAACCCGTGAGTCCTTCGATTACATCTCCCTTCAAAAAGTGAATGTCACAGTGAGGTGACACTGCTCAGGTATCTATATTTCCACAGGAAACATCTGTCTACATAAGCAAGTGGGTTCGAAAGGAATCCTGTTTGTTTCTTTGTATTTTTTTTATTTTTGTTTCCCCCCCCCCCTGCTAAACTCAGTCTGTAACTAAGCCAGCATTAATTCAACCCTGTCTCCCCACTCGTGGTTTTTACTGAGGGGTGTAGTCCAGGTGTATTCAGTGTTCATGCCATGGTTTCCTTTCCTGGGAGTCTCCTGTCGTTAAACGTGTGCATGTTAATAACCTCCTCTGTCTTAACGATGACAGGTGGCTGAGGCTTTTGTTTGAGACGGCGTTGGCACTTTAGAGACACGCGCAGCTCGTCCATCATGGCACTGCAGAACGATCGCTGCAAGAAGGAAATAGAAAAGAAGAAGGGAAAAAAAAAAGTTCAACACATTCTTGAGATATACAGTCATAGTGGACCATTTGTTTTTACTGTCTAAAAGAGAGGGAAAAGTATTTGCATTAGGAGGCGGGCAGAGTGGTTTTGGCACAATGAAACCGCTGGCTTTTAGCCAGGAGACTTGAGCCTGGTGTGGCAAAACGCTGATGACACCAGTGCACATTTTACATGCATTTATTTACATGGGCGACAGAGGTTAGTTAACTTTAAAGTGCAGCTGCAGGTCATTTTAACAGCTTGCACAAATGACCTACAGGGTTGTTTAATGAGGGAGGGCTGGTGATGGTCTTTGTGCCGCATATTCTCTTTTAACCAGTTTCTTCTTAATGGTAACATGAGGTCCTTTCTGAGTATCTCCAAGGTATTGTTGTTGTTTTTTATTTTCCACTCATGTTTTTGTAATGGACCTGTCCATTACATTTCAGTATTCTTGGGTAATTGCCACAGTGTCCTTTTTTCACCACCAGGTGGCACCATCATTGGGATATTCTAAATTTAGTGACTTTAATTCTACCAGAATCAGTCGATTTCTACATAAATTCAATTTCACTGCTTTACCATGCGCATCCTCTCACCTTAATATGTTGTGTAACATGAAAATACATTTTTATATGCTGTACAATATGTTTCCTTTTCTGCCTTTTTCTTACTTGTGGTTCCAAAAGTACAGCAGGAGGTCTGACCTTCAGATGTAAAACCAGCTTCCAGTTTGAGTTCAAAGTCACACAGCCTTTTTACACGATTAAAAAAAACAGGTCCTCCTTGATAAAGCTTATAGGTGGGGTTGGGTCAGGTGACCCTCGCTTAGTTATGCTGCTGCAGACCCCAGGCTGCTCTTCCATCATCTACTGAACTCCTCCTTTGACTTTAACTCCCCATGCATATAGATGACAACTGCGTGTGATCAACTGTGTGTCTTTTTGCCCTGGTAGTTTCCCCGCTCTCCTCTCTGTCTCTGTATCCTTCACCATCTGCCTCTGGCATTCAGATTTTGGATCTGGGGTTACTAAACCCACCAAGCAGCAATTGTTATTATTGGTTGTTTCTCAGTGTTCATCTTTTCTCTTTTTTTCCTTCCCACTGTCACCATACACACTCAAAGGGGAATTGCTGGGCTTCTCTACATTATTTTAAGCTTGAAAAAATGAGCCAAACTGAACTGTTTCTACTCCTTCTTTTGTATTTATTGGCTTTATGTTGGTTTCATGACAAGCATATGTATGTACAGTACTGCGCAAAAGTCTCAAGCTGCCCCTCATTTCTTCAAAGTTTGCTACGAAAATGGGAAATAGGTGCGGTGATTTATTGAAACATGTGAAAGTCAATATTTGGTATGATCACCGTTATTCTTCACACAGCCTGAACTCTCTTAGGCAAGCTGTTTTGTAATTTCTTTATGCAGTCTTCATGTATAGCCTCTTGAAGGACATTCTTTTTCACCGTGTAGACTGTTATTGTTCTCTCTGTACCTACTGATGTCTGAACCAAAAATTTCAAATTTGTATTCATCACTCTGTAAGACCTGTTGTCACTGATTTTCAGTCGCATTCGTGTGTAATTTGGCAAACCTCAACCTTTTCCCCTTGTTTCTCTTCTTTAAGAATGGCTTCTTGACAGCTGCCCATTTACTGTGACCATTTCTGATGAGGATTCAGTACCACATACATCTCTTAGGTAGTGGTGTGGATTTTGTCCTGTTTCCTTTGGACCTTCCTTTGATATGCCAAGTTTTCAGCTAACAGTTCTTTGGGAATAACCTCGTTGGTGCAAAAATACTATTTTATGCCTGTCAGACTGTGTTACGTTTTGTATTTTTCATAAATTCAACTATAGAAATGCCAAAGTGCCTAAAGATGCAATTTAAATTTGCTTCTTTGCTAAGTTATCTGTTATATGTAGACACAACACTGGTTAGGTGCCTCTTTTCTGCTTGTATGATTCATAAGTGAGTGTTAAGTGAAAAAGCAACCACTGTCAAAAGAAAAACTTTGAAAGACCTTCAGAAAGCCCAGAGTGCTATTGTTCAAGATTACTTGGAAGCCACATGAAAGTCTAGCTTCTTAGAAGCAAACTATATAAAATAAGGGGGGACTCGTGACTTTTGCACAGTACTGTAACATAATTTGTAAGGATATAAATAAATAATAAAAAAGGATCTCGTGGTACTATTCTGGGAAAACAAAGGTCAACATGTTCAGTTTTATTTTATGTGTACATGCGATAAAATAAACCATTGAGTCAGTTTATATCGTGTAAGTGCGCAACAGCTACAGAACATGAAGCATCTATTCATTTGCTTTTTCGACAGAATATTTTGGGAAAACAAGCCATCATTTAAAGGGTTTGATATGTCCTAGATTCCCCCTTTAAATCGTCACTGTCACACAAACGTCTAAATAGCGTTTCACAGCCATTTGCACCCTGCCAAGAACGGGATTCTGGGAGAAACATTAAACACTTGTAATTTGGCATGAAAGTGAAAAACCTAAAGAGACAGCATAAAGGACAAAGCATCCACTTCGGCAGATTAAATCCAAATATACTGCTACCCACTTTAAAACATCACAGTCTTATGCAACTTGTGTAATGTGAGCTTCTGTTGTCCCTGCATTATGTATGTGGTGTAAAATCCTATAAAATGTCAATATGCCCGGGCACCAACTTTGCCAAGTCAAATTCCCATACATTCCTTTTCTGATTATGCAAAATGTAATTCAAATTCAAAGAGTGTAGGAGGGGAGAAGATAAAAAGAGGAGGGGGAGCATTAAAGTATGAAGCTATTATTTTTCTGTTTGTGTATGTGTGTAGGTGTGCGAGATGGATATCTGTAGGTGGCTTAGGGTGTGCTTTTTTTTTGCAACATTTTTTTTTTTACATATATTTGTCTGCCATATGAATGAAATATTTTCTAGAGTCTGAAGGAAGACTGATTACAAAAGCAGACAGGCAAGAAGGATAACAGAAAATAAATTTTGAAAAACAATGAGAAGGAGGGTTTAAAAAAAGAGAGAGAAAAAGCTCGTGATGTTAGGGTGGAGGACTCTGGCAGGGAGTAAAAAAGGAGAGGCTTGCTGTCAGCATGCAAATTACTAGCACCTTGTCAGCCTAGAGACTCTGGCATTTGCAAATTATCTGAATATTGTGACCCAGTCTTGCAGCTCTTGATTAATGATAGCTAAGATGTGCTGTGAAACTTTTGCAGCCCTTAAAAAAAGCAAGAAACTAATTACTGTTGCAATAAAGTAACACGCTGCTGCGCTGTGCTAATTCTGTAGAGGTAAATAATTAACAGACGCTATCAAAAGGACTCTCACAATTATCGGGAAACATCACTGCACGAGTTAAAGTGCACTAAAATACATACTCCACACTGTGTGATGAATCATGTGCGCTCAGTACGAAAATAGAGCTCAAACAGAACAGCCTGAAAAATATTCAGAAACGTAACCGGGGGGATAAAGAAGCTGTGGATACATTGCACTCTATGTATACATGGTGAAATAAAATAGATGTCATCTTGTGTGACTATTTGTATAATACTATTATGCTGGTATTTGTGATGAAGGAGCTGCTGTAATTGTTAATTTATTGAAATGATGATTCAATATAATATATGACTAAAAAACAAAACAAAACAAAAAACCCAAACAAACAGGTAAAACATTTTTCCCCATTTAAAATCAGCAAGAAAATTATCCATGCATAGACAGAAGCTAGTTTCGTAAAATGCCTGCTTGGTTTAGCAAATATTGACTGCTAAAAACTCACACAGGTTAAAGCACTGGGGGATTTCTGTCTCCACACCACAGGTCTATACCCATTATGAAGAGTGAGAGCAATTTAAGTAGCCAATTGTTAAAATAAAAACAAGCTTGGTCTGTAAAAATGCACTTTAGGGCTATAAGACAAATTTTCATTTCACTTTCATTTGATGTCTCTTGGGTTTAGTGTCTTGTTTTTACAGTTTGATTTCTAAAATGGCAGAGTAAGAGAGTTGGACCGCTTTTGAGTTTTGGTTTTGTATTTTTCTTCATTTTTTCTTTATATTTAGATTCTCAGGTTTTAGTTTCCTATCTACTTCTGTTCATGGTTATTATTTGGGTCGTATTTAATTCTGTGAGTTCCTGTGTATTCCTGCCTCACTTGTGTTTCTGCATGTGTTACCTCCTGTTTTTAATACAGTAATCTTTTGTCTCATGTGCTCTATTTTTCAGTTTTACTTCCTTTTAAGTGTTAGTCATGTTAGTTGTCCTCAGCTCTGTTTCCACCCGTTCCCCATTTCTATTCTTCTGGTGTATGTTGATATTGTCTGAGCCTCCCTCTGTTCATTTTTACGTCACCCCTCATGCTTGTGCATTTCCTTGGCTCTGTGTTCCATGAGATTTGGATCTTCTTCTCTTTCTTTGTGAATTACCAGCATTAAGACTGTGTTTTGAGATCACTTATGACTCCCTGAGTCCTTCATTTAGATCCCCATCCTGCCTGCCACACAGCCATACCTTGACACAAACACGCTACAGCAGAAGCCTAAAATCTCTTCTCTAATAGCGCCTGTACCTTTTCCAGCTGGGCGTTCTGCTTAGACTTGTAAAGGACCTCCCCCACAGCCACAAACACTGACAGCACAAGTCCCGCAGCCAGCACGATGAAGATCCCACCGATGTTCTGTACTCCCAGAGCGCTGGCCTCTTTGCTCTCCTCCTCGGGACACCCATTGCCTCTCCACCACTTCTCCTTCATCATGTGCAGCTTGCCTTCCTCTTGCAGCTGCAGAATAGCTATCGTGATCTTGTCTCTGTATGGAGATCCTGCGAATACAAAAAGCGTATCGTGAAACTGGGAAACACAGATAATACTCATGTGCCTAGTATCGTCATTGTTGTGTTAGTGGGTGTAAGAAACACATTCAGGCTTGCATGTGATCATATAACCTGTCATGTTATTGTTAGCCGCTTAGAGAGAGTTTTTTTGTAAGTCCTTCTTCAAATCCCACTAATCCCCCATATTCACAGAGCTATTCCAAAATTCTCACTCCTCTCTGCAGTGTGTTTATTATAATGCACAGGGAGTTGGCAACAATAACTTGGCTTGGGGGAGCAGAGCTGCTGTCGATTCTCACAATTTAGCTGCTGTTTGCACATGCTTTCATATGACAGAAATAGTCCCTATGAACAGAGGAGCCCAGTGAGGGGTACATTATATGGATGCATATGTGTTTGGGATTATACGTGTGCATTGATGATAGGGTTTTTGCATTGCTGTTTTTTGATGCATGTTGAGCAAACTCAAATCCACAGAAAGTGGGAAGGCGCCAGAATTAGCGACGAGGCATTAAGGCGCAGCGGGCGCTGGCCTGATCAAAGCGGGAATAATCGTTGCAGAGTAGCCGAGTGGGGTCATGTTCCTCTCCCATCCACAGCGTGTGCGACACAACACACGGCTGGGTTGATCCAGGAGCAGCGCACACACACTTTGCTTCAACCGGGCCAAGAAAGATTAATTCTTACTGTGAGCGTTCATGTTTCATGTTTTCACTGCTTTAAGAGCTTGTTAGTGTATTTATGCGATTATGGGACTCATGCATAATGAAGCCTGGGTGCACATATTCATTTCAGGCATTTGGCTCGTGTGCAAATTAAGAGTGACTTAAATGAAACAAAAGAAATGTTAAAAAAAATAAAAAAATAAAATAATAATTCAAAGATAATAGAAATTGTTTTAAAAAGGAAGAGAACATTTCGTGCCAGAACTCCAAAGGAAATGAACTGAGTCAGGCTCCAGGTAACAAGTACCATCATGCTGTTTGTTGATCTCATACAGTTTTGCCTGTCAGCCCCGTTAGTTGAGTCTTCCTCTGTCTCATCTATCATTAATCTAATGCCATCCATCATCCTTTCATCTCCAAATCTCTGTGTTTAGACTAACAAAAGAGACATTACTAGAAAACTGAAAATTACACAATGCCACTGACTTTGGAGCAGCATCTGTTTTTTTTCTTCTCTTATTTTGTAACCTTGTGTTTTTCTCCCCGTGCTGAGCTTATGAGTACACTGACATGATAAACCAGAGCAGACTTGCAACACACGGTATATTTCGTGCATTTCATACAGTCGATATGCAAAGCGCGTAAAGCACAGCCCCTTAGATGCAATTGACTATGTATGTGGGAAACATATGCCTGCTTCATTTGAAAAATCAGAGATCTCTCTAGTATCTGGGTCCCCTGATTCAGGCTCCTCTCATATTTCAAATGATTAATGATGGCTTAACAAAACAGGCCTTGGATAAATGCTAATAGGATGGGTCCTTAGAGAGGAGGATATGGAGAGCGGGGCCTGGGCGAATGGGAAAAGCGCCGTGCTTGACACACTGTGCATACACAACTACCTGACAGATGTTCAACACCAGAGATCATCCATCACTCCTACACTGTCTGGCCTCAAGTATTAATGCGATCACAGTTTAAGTCGATAGCAGTGGATGAAGCATTTGTGATTTGGGAAACCATCAAGCACTAAAAGGTTAAAATGTTATTATGTCTTGCTCTGCTTTATTGCTGTAAAAGCCCTATAGGGAATAAGCTGCTAAACATTGTTCAGGAGGCCAAAAGGTATGAGCTGGTGGCTAACGTGATAGCTGAAGAGCTCACATGGTTTTGAAAAAGGACACAAGGAGAGGGCCACCATCAAAAATAATTAAAAAAAAATTACAAATTTTTATATTCTGCCAAAATTACTTCTGAACTAATAAAGTAATCAAGATTCCGATCTCAAGATCTTTTTGCAGGCCATAATCGGCTTTATTTCTTTAATACTGAGCAAATAATATAAGGATTAGACAGAAAGAAGAAAGTGGGAAGTAATATTCTTCAGAGTGAATATTTATCTCTATATAAATGCAGAACCATTTATTGCTGAATTAAAGTGATGTGTCCCTATTATATATATATATATCTATATATCTATATATCTATATAGATATATAGATATATATATATCTATATATATATATAGATATATATATATATGATATATAAAATATAAAGTATATACTGCGTGAATAAAAAATAAAAAAGAAGTGATCCATGCTCCAGTCTCTATGTGTCCATTTCAAGGACATCAGTCTAAGTACTTCAGCACTTAGGGAGCCACAGTGGGCCTATATTTCACAGCAGCCCCTCAGCTTTGTTATAGCCACGGCAATCACGGCATCCCTGCAGATTCATAACCGCCCCATACTCATCAGCGGCAGCCCGGTCCAGATGCGGATGGCCAAAATTAATCCTCCGTATTTTGATGGCCTTCATATCATTCATGATAGATGTGACCATTACAGCTGGTAGCAGTGTTCTCTGTGGCCTCGTCAGGACCACTCTAACCTCTGTGACACTTGAATGGGAACCATCAACAGCTTTCAGTCAGGGTCCTTGGGAACGCTAGAGCTGTGAGCTGTGCATTGATTAACCCTGACAAACAATGCTTTTAATGCACCAAACCTCTTATGATTGTACTTGTTTTTATGATACTTTTAGCTCATCTGCCTCATTCCTGGATAATGATGGTATAAAATGTCAAAATACAAAATTTTTGATGGGAGCTGGGTCAAAGCGGCTTCTGAAAACAAGCTCCTAGAGTTTGTTTTATACTCTCTGAAGTGCTTTTTAGTTGTGGTTTAGTGCCGAAATTAATGCCGGTGTCAAGTAAGTCAAAGGGAATTGCACTGAACTGACACTCACAGTGTTGCCTTACGTGAACATAAAATAAAATGAAAACAGACCATTAAAAGTATTTGTGAAGAGAGTTTGATACACGATTCCTGCCTCTGAAACAATCTTGTGAGAAAATCACCATGAATAGAAAGATCTTGCCGAAGCAGTGAGTCATTTTAACCTCATCCATAAACTCAACCTTCTAGGCATTTCACTTTTCATTAAGCTACACCTTTTACACCTCACTGTGTCTAACCATTATACCCGTGACCTCACTGATAAAGATCAACCTTTCCCTTTTCAAAGCTTTCCATCATTCCCACAACACACCTTAATGCGTCACACAGTATCTGCGGTATCTGCAGACTTAATCCGAGTGGCTTATAACACAGAGGCATGCAGAGGTCGTTTACCCATAGGTGTTCCCACGCCGTAGGCTCTCGAATCTATGAGGCCTCCAATCTGTGTGAGGTTGCAGTTGCGCTGGGTGACAAACTCAATGGTAGTGGACTCCATGAGGAAGGCATAATCTGAAGTAAGGACACGCTGGATGCCTTCCTCCACGTTCTTTACCATCACAGATTGCCTCCTGCTGTTCATAAACTCCCACATCTTGTCATAGGTAGAGATTTTTGTCTTCTGCAAGTAACCAGAGAGTAGGATCTGAATGAGACTCCAAGAAGTATTAGGAGAAAATATCATATCATCATTTGCACAGTGTTTGGGACCTATTATGTTCATTTTCAGCTGCACATTTTTTTCTTATTCCTAGACTACAATAGCTTTCATGACTCACAGTTCAAAAATAAACCCTATTTATTTTCTTCTGAGGCTTTGAGGAGCTGCTAAGTTCTTACGGTCCTCCCCCTTTACAGCCACCTTCTGTTTAAGGTTTTTATTGGCTTCCCGTCACAAACAGAAGACTGCAAATTGATGAGGCTGCTGTGCTCGAAGCCGGGTGCCTGAAATGACCATCAAGGGTATCTCTTCTCTGAGACATTACGCATGTCCAAGATAAAAAAAACCCTGTCTGTAGCAAAGCATGAACCTTGAGCTTTTTAGCTGTTTGTGTACAATTTTGGCCATGTTACAATGATCATCCAACACTGTCACAGAAACTCAGGAAAAGCATCATAGTTCCATTTTAATGTCTGAAAAACAATATGATGAAATGATGATATTAATATTTCTATGATGAAAAGAACTCAAAGTTTTAATCCTGGCGATTTAGATGAGCCATAAATACAACTTTTCTTTTGTTATAAATCAAGCTCTGTTTTTTATAGCTTGTATTTTTCATTCTCACATTATATAAGTACCTTTCAGAGTGTTTTTTTTAATGGTGGAGGCTCTTCATGCTAAATTGAAATTGCCTAGCTTTGCACAAATGATTCACTGGAGGCAATTCATATAATCTGGTTTATGTTTAATTTATTGTTACCAGACACTTCCTAATGCTGCTGCATCAGGCGCTTTCAACCAGGGAATTACTGTATGTTTTTTGCTGTGAAACAGTCACATCTTTTTGATGAATGTTGCATTTATAATTTAAAACAGATATATGTACGACATGGGCACAAGGACTGGGCCAACTACACGTTACCTACTGCAATGGCTCAGCCTTGGAAACCCATGTCAAGAAGCTCCCAGTACACAGCTTTTGCACTGATGTTATTGCCACAGGAGGTATGGAGCTCTGCCATTACTGAGTCAGCAGGGTGTTGGCAACTTTTAAGCACTATGCGTCTTAGCACTCTGCGAGCTGTAACTTTATGTGGTCTAACACTTTGTGGCTGAGTTGCTGTGGTTCCAAAGTGCTTCCACTTTGCAATAATGCCACTTACAGTTGAATGCTGAATGTCTAGGAGAAAAGAAATTTCACAAAGGCTTCTAAAGGTGACATCCTATTACACTACCACAGTCGAATTCAGTGACCTCTTAGAACGGACCATTCTTTCACAAATGTTTGCAACGACAAACTGCATGGCTAGGAAAGTGATTTTCCTGCATTTTTACCAACAAATCAGTTATAAATGTGGCACTACTTCTTAGGAAGATAATAAACTCTACTGTTTTCTGCAGTTGCAACCCATGCATGATGTTTGCAGGTGCAATATTCACTGGAGTACTTTGACTATTTTTTAAAAGAAAATTTGGCTGCACTTTCAACACCAGTTGCTCTTCTGCATTTTTCTGACAAATTAACTGCACATGGAGTGTTTGCTATTTGCACAGCAAACACAGGTGTTGGAAAATCAACCAGGAGAGAAATCTTAAAAGGATTATAACTTTGATCTGTGAGAAAATAACATTATTCACAGAGCCACTGCGCAAACATCGTCGTAGATCCAGCTACCTTGAAGAATGTCATTGTGGCACCATCCTCCACTACCCCATATGGGATTTTAGTTTGTTTGGCCAGGTCATCGGCTGAATCTATGGGCGATTCCATCCTCTCCACAGTGAGAAAAGCAGCCAAATTGGCTGTATAGGAGGAAATGATGATGAGGGTGAAGAACCACCAGATGCCTCCCACTATTCGAGTCGACAGGGCCTTGGGCATGAGCTCTGACCCTGGGGTGAAGGAGGCGGCAAGAATGAAAGTTAAACAGCAAGATGCATTCATTTCAACAAGTCATTATCATTCCAATCTTCTCATTACGTTTATTTTTAACATGCAAAAACCAGAGAGGACTAACGCCTTTAGAAACAGGCTTGTTTCGAGAACTCATCAAGTTCTCAGCGCAGGCAGATGTGCCACTCGCATCAAGATTAAATCACTCGAGAGAGCTCTCAAAACAAGCAGATTGTTGGATCTCAAACAAGTGAAATTATCTCGTCTCAGTCACAAGGGAGTGCTTTAAATAATGCAAGAGTTACCGGAAAGTGCCATTCAAAGAGAACAAGGTGTTTGCATAAATCTCATATATCAAATTAAACACATCAACATCGATGGTGCAGTACTGTGTGGAGAGGTAACAGGCTGGTTAGGCCAGAGAGTCATGTACCCAAGGTAACCTCACATCCTGACTCCACACCCCACTGATCTCTAGGTGCTGATAGGCCAGAGGCAAGAGAAGAGGACACTCGGATATTAGTGGCATTGCTACAGTAACAAACAGCATATTTACAGAATGCATAGTTTTAAGCGAATGTTATTTTTAATTATTTTTCAGCTAATGAGCTCAACAACACGTCTGTTCGCAAACAGAATCACTTTATGCATTTTATACAAGAATCACTCTCAAAATTAATTTAACTCAAGTGGACTAAAGGCTGTAAAACTGTTGTTTTTAGAAACATGTTCCTAGTTTACATATTCGGGTTTAGCCCATGCTCCCATGAGCCTAAGTCTGTTACATTTATTTTAAAATATATGCACATTTATTCTAATTTCTGTGTGGTCTTTTAGAGGTCTCTCTCTATTGCCTCTGGCTTAGTTAAAAAAAAAAACCCCAACCCTTAGGGACAGTGGGGTGTAGAGAGCTCCAGCTCCACAAAGCAACTGTAGCCACAGGCTGAGGCAACTACCTTGCTGCATGAGCGCCCCAACTCCAAACCAGAAACTATTGAGCAGCGTAAAATTGTTTTCCACTACATCTGAGTCAGGGTTGCATGGATGCGGGTTGTACCACTCATAAGGACTAAACCTATAAAGGAAAGAGCAGAAAGACACACATGTCAGCACAAAAGGACAGAACAGTGTTTTCAGTGGTACAGATTAAATGGCTGATAAGACATGAATTTCAAAACATTATCAGCAGGAAGAAAGAGAGTGTGAATGTGTAGAAAACCTTTTTTGTGGATCAGCGCTTCTGCGGAGACGAAAGCAAATCGTTTCAGCTTTTGCTGAGATTTTGCCGAGACTTATTGGCATATTCAAGTGGTATCAGTTTATTGTAAGAATGGATCAATAGACTGGAATAACGCTGTCACTGGTGATAATGTCCCTGTGTGTAATGATCTTTGGAGCTCATTTCAATTCACTTAGTCAGGAGCCTTTAAGTGTTTCCCCCAGCAGCTACAATTATCGTTACTCTGCGGATACCATTTTATTTTAACACCCCAACGTGGGACTTGTGCTCTCCTTTTTTTCTTCTGGTTTCCCAAAAGCAATCTCTGTTCTTCTCCTTTTCCCTTTTTCTTGCAATCCCCCACATAACATCCCCCTCACATCCTCCTATACCATTCTCTTCCCGGCAACCCACGCTTCTTCTTTTTTTTTCCAGATTGTTTTGCTTCCCCCATGAACCTCCTCCTGCTGAACACGCTGCCCGCCTTGGCTGATTGTCAGTGTCTTCGGGTCACTTGTGGACATTTCTCATTTATTATCCTAAGCAAAAGTGGCATGGCATTAGCACAAGGTGATTGGGTTAGTGTTAAGCATCAGGAACTGATTGAGTTTGTGCTGAAGTGGCTGATAGAGGGAACATTGCTTATGCAGAGTTGAGGGGCCTGACAGGTAATGGTGTTGAGAAGCCTTTCCCCGATATACTGCATGCTAATAAGCCTGTAGGCAGAGTCTTAAGGTTTTATACTGTGTGAACATGTGATGCCATTTGTCAGCTGTGCCTCTTAGACACAGAAAGGGAATAAATGTGTTTATATAGCATATATCGTATATGTGTCAGAACAGATTTGTATAGATTTAAAGTGACCATATGCTCTTAGGGGACCCAAACTGTGCCAAAAAAATATCCCACTGTAACAGCCAAAGACTTTGGTTTTCCTACAATTTGCTTTCCGTCTGTACATATGAGTGCCATTTGGAGCACGCTAATTACTGTTCTTATTTTACAAGCACTGGGAACATGGCAACATTTTTGTCACAATGCCCTTCCTTTACAGCTATTTTCTGTTCAGTGAAAATCATCTGTGTGGACATGGCTGTGATGGCACACTATAATTCTTCATGTCAACACCATCAGGATGCCTGATTTATTGGAATGTCAACGAGCTCTGTCTCCTTGGTATCACAGGCAACTGAAACAACACAATGGCCTTGCAGAGCTGTTCAGAATGCAGTGAGCGCACTCACATGTTTTTATGTGGTCGCATGCACTTATGCCTGTGTGCATCAAGCGTCTGGAGCATAAATATGCCTTTACATCTGTGTGGGTGAGTTTTTCATGTGGTAGCAACTGGGTATTTGCATTGGCTGCACCGATTGCATCTCAAAGTCAAACATGTTTTCTGATTATTTCGTTATGTTTTTGTACACTGACAATGCACATAATTGCTGCAGCCCGCAGCTGCTCGTAGAGCACAACAGATGTATGTAGGTTGCTGGTGCAGATTTGATTGGACAGTGTTTGTTTCTCCCAGTGTCTACATGTGTATTCTGTATGTACCAGGTTTGATGGCTCCTCTGTATGACCTTTGTCTGCAGCTGGCCCGTATTCCTGCAGGCCGTGTTCTGCACACCGATCAGCAGGAGGAAGAGGATGTGGAACAGGACGTAAGGTCACCTCCTCACATCCAGCACAGGGGACATGTCGAATTGCACACGGAATTCTAAAAAGACTCTTTCCCTCTCTCTCCCTCTCCGTTCCCCTACTCCTGTCCCTCTTCCCCTTCGCTTGTCCCCGGCCACAATAACACAAAACACGCGCCCTCCATTAGCTGTCTGTTCAATTCAATTACTTTGCCCGGCTTTATAGATCTGTTGCCTTTCTTGTCTCAGGCCAAGTGAAGAGGTTGTGTTTGGTGTCTTAAAAAATCACAGACATCTGGAAGTTGGAATGTAAAATTACAAGAGCCTGCAATTCATGTAAACATGTTCTAATACAATTTATATAATCTATTCTTGTTTGCAAGTGGACATTTTCTACCATGGAAAAGGGTTTTGCGAGCTGAAATAATACCATTTGTTTTGTTAATAAAGGGAGAAATCAATTCAACCGCAAACAGAGCTGGGAGGATGCACTGAGTGAAATGTATTTCTCTGGAGCCTGAAATACGATAGCTTATTTAGGAAAAAAAAAGTGTGTTAACGTGTGGGATGCAGTTTAAAGATGTACTGTTTAGTGTTTTATTGTGCAAACTTGGACTTCATAAGCTCACAATTCCTGCTATATTTGAGAAAGAAAATAATATACTCTGCATTTGGAGGATCGGCCAATCATCCGGTGGCCGCGCAATCAATACTGTAATTATGAGGGAACCAGATCAGCAAGCTGTAGAGAACACCGTGCTTAAGATTTAAACTTTGCCGGATATTTTTGTCACATAGAGTGATGCAAAGGACTCTGTATTGCTATTGTGTGCAAAAATGGCATGATGCAGATATATGCATTATAATTTAATAGAAGCAAAATTAAAAATATCAGATCTCAAGGTCATTTTTATCGCAACCAGAAGAATATCAATAGGATTGCATGCTTTTTACTTACCATAGATAAATGTGGGAGCAAATAACTATGGGTTTAATTTGCATATTCTGAACTAACTTAGGTGACAGTTGCTGCTTTCCTCTCATGTGATCATTTTGCCAGTAACATTTGATGAAATGTGTGTTAAACCAAAACCTCTCAGGATCAAAGAAGAAGAAGAAAAGCCCATGGGTTAACACACACACATCATAATGCGTTGGTCATGCATCTGGGTTTTTTTTTTCGGGGGATATGTCGATTAAAATATTGTAGGAAATGTACTTGTACAGTATCAGCAGTGTACCTTAGATTACTGCACATTTCTTACAATAAATATCAGTTTGCTGGTTTTACAGTTGCTGATGCTTGTGCAAATATGCCTGAAATATTGCTCTATACTTATCAGGACCATAGCAGGATGTGGACCATGTTTAAATCCATTATTGCAATTATATTTTGGTAAAATGTGAACTTTTCCAAAACATTCTATTGTTGGCAAAAATGCTGCCATGGTCCTTTCTTATATATTTACTGCAGATTTCATATCCTTTTGTTTCAGCACACATCTTCATATCACAGAAGTCATCAACTGCTGCATGTTAGTCAAAGGAGGCAAGCAGGAGGGGGAGAGTGAAGTCAAGCAAAGGAAGCAAACAGGGGGGTTGACATGTTACCTGGCTATGACAAACAGCACACAACTGACACCCAAGCAAGCCAGCAGAATATACATCCAGATATCAGGCGAGAGGGGGTTGAGGAAGGAGAAGACCCCAGGATTGGTGCCGTTGGGCTTGCGGTACAGGATACTTATCCCCAGCGTCATGAAGGGCTTGGAGAAGTCGATGACCTTCTCTCTGACGTAAGTGATGGCCAGAGGAGCAACTGCAAGGTCTGCTTTCTGCAATGAGAAAACAGCGGCGACATCAAGTAGGGGGATGGGTGTTTGTTCACCAATAGAAAAAAAAAAAATCCCAGCCAATTCAATTAAGATCTGATTCCTGTCAGCAGCTGCTCTGCTCAATATGTACAGGAGGCAGAGACATGACATGAGGGAAAAAACGTAGCTAGGATCATTACTTCGACTAGATTATTAGGTGGGAGGCTGAGTTGGTCTGGAAATTACAGGTTATATGTCTGATCCTTTTTTATAAGGGGCAACGATCTTAGGATTAGATTAATTTTCAACAAATCAACCTCAAGTTGCCTCAGAATAGAAAATTAGCCTTCTGCACAGTTCAGCACTTGCTCTGTAGTATTTTTGCATAATTGCTCCAAGCTGTAACTTGATGTAAAAATGTATTTTTTTTTTTTTTACAGTTTCTAGATTTTTTGAAGATTCTGTTTCAAGCAGTTACAGTCGCTTTTGCAAACTAGCAAGCAACCAATCTTAGCAGGGGCAAAGAATTCAGGGCTTTTTGCTATAATTTTTCATCATAAGAAGTCATCTATATATCTGAGGCTTAGAAAAGCTTCCTATACAGCACCAAATGTCATAATTGTCGGATAGCTTTCTATGCTAATACACAGTGTGGAAGCAGAACTGTAATAAATAATACAAACTGCCACAATAAATAAATAAACCGTAATAAACAATGAAAAATCAAGCAAGTCAATTAAAGTCCAGCAATATGGACTTGCAACTGCTAAATTGCTTCTCTGTAAGATTCTTTATATTTGAATATGAATATAAAGAATCTATAAGTGAGAGACACAATTTTTGGCACTAAAAGGCTTCTGGTTTCCATTTGTAGTTCATTTGTAGTTCGATTAGTGCTGACCAATCACAGCTTTGGCTGCAGCCAGCATGCTTTGGCTGCATGAAGGCAAACAAAAGGACTTGCCTGATACAATGTTAAACTCACTGGTGATAATGTAATAGTTTATTGCTGGATTTTAAAAATACATTAAAATGCACATTCCCTCGGTATCGGTTATCCCTTTTCCTAATTCTTGCTGGCTGCAGTGGAAGCCAGGAAACATTGATCACTGGACCCAGAAGTTTATTCATCAAACAGTAGCTGCTAACTTGTGAATATGACCTAAGGGTAGCCACTGTAGGCTACTGGTCATATCAGGCCAAGTAAAACTTTATCTTTTTATACTCCCACTGTCTAGCCTACACAAAGAGCAGACAGCATTGGAAGCATACTTATGTGCTGGTGCGTCTTCGCTTCTCTGACATTTCTTTTTACTGTGCTGAGTTACTTTGTGTGCTTAAACAGAGCTAAGTATGTTTAAGTTAGAGCTAATAAATATTGATAGTTACTGAAAGGCAGGAAGGAAAGAAGATATTCGAACTGAGTCTATAAAAGGATTGGCAGCACTCCGAAAACGAGAAAACGGCACATAGCTACATTGGCAGGTTACTTGCTTTTACAGCCTATTACATTTTGTTTCACAGAGGCTTTATCTGATCAATATCCTGTCTTTCCACTAAGCAGACCAAGCACGGTTGTCGAGGTCTGTGTCGACGCAACACGTAGTTGCATTTCTGAGGAGAAGCATTTTAAGCTGTGCCGTAGATTTGATGCAAAAGTATAAATCAATCTTGAGGCTGCAGCACCAGCAAAACCCAGGAGTTAACCTTTTTTTTTACCCTTATATTTGAAACTGAAAGACTACATAATTTGGTCTCTCAAAGTTTCAGATGCCACAAAGAAACTCGACACAGTAAGAGGTCCTTTTTTGTTAACACTGTAATCTCATATTAAAGACATATGCTTGTTCAGTAGCAATATTTCAGCCTGTTTCCATTTCAAATCAGTACTGAAGAATTTCAAAGATTTATTCATTCAGACAAAGAAGGACAAGAAGGAATATGGCAGACTGCTGTGCCTAAGTGGAAAATAAATTTTGGCTTTTAGAAATAAAATATTCCCACTGTACCAGCAGATGAAGACACAAATGACTTAATAATGAGAAGATTTTTTTTTAAAAAGGTCCCATTTGAGCATTTAGAGATTCAATTCTTATTGTTTTGAATCAGCTTGCAATGTGGAGTAGCTTTATTAAAATACATGAAGAAAAATTAGTGGACCATTATAAAATATGATTAATAGAAAGCAGAAAGTGTTTCGCTTTAATTATTATAATAGTTTTTATTCTAATGACTGAGTGTTGTCTTCTCCCTGGTGAGTGCCAACTCACGTGGTCCATGAGCTCCCGCACCATGCCGTTCCACTGGCCTGTGCTCTCATCCAGAGCACCGTACTTCCCATCTTCTACTAATCGAACCTCATAGCGGAAGCCTAGGATGGAGGAGAGTTCCCTCAGCAGGTCGATGCAGTAGCCCTCAAAGCGATCGTTCCCATATAGAGGCTTGTCTGACTTCTTAAACATCACATATGGCTCCTCCTGTACAGGGAAAACAAACTGCTGTAGGACTGCAGAAGTCTGTGAGTTTTGTATTATATATTTTTCAGGTGCAGTTGAGACTGTGAGTGTCTGCTGTTTGTGTTTTCATTCGGCCGTGTCTACCAGTATGGTGGATACACGCAGGGATTTGTTAGCCAGAGAATCAGTGATGTTGGACGTCTTGCTTTTGTGAGTCTCTGTCATATTTAAACCGCTGGGAGGATCCCATGTTCCAATCTGTTGAAACAATTCAGAGTCAAGTTTATATCCTCTTGTCTACAGATGGGAAATGAAACATTTCAAATCACCCCCACTTACATTTGGTACTTATGGT
This sequence comes from Pelmatolapia mariae, assembly GCF_036321145.2. Taxonomy (NCBI): domain Eukaryota; kingdom Metazoa; phylum Chordata; class Actinopteri; order Cichliformes; family Cichlidae; genus Pelmatolapia; species Pelmatolapia mariae. The sequence goes on from NC_086240.1 coordinate 15,025,682, forward strand.
CATACTAAAAAGAAAGTACACCCTCTTTCAGTTCTAACTTTTATATATATATATATATATATATATATATATATATATATATATACATATATAAAAAAGGACTGAGCTATTGCAAAACCTCGATTCTTCTCTTTTTCAGCCACTCTGGTGTAGATCTGCAGCTGTGCTTGGGATCATTGGCCTGTTGGATGACCCAATTTCAACCAAGCTTTAGCTGTTGGACAGATGGCCTCACGTTTGACTCTAGAATAATTTGATACACAAGGGAACTCATGGTCGACTAAGTGACTGCAAAGTGCCCAGGTCCCGTGGCTGCAAAACAAGCCCAAATCATCACCCCTCCACTACTGGACTCGACAGCTTGTGTGAGGTGTTTGTGCTGATATGCTGTGTTTGGTTTTCAACAAACGTGGAGATCTACATTATGGCCAGACATCTCCACTGTTATCTGATCTGTCCGAAGGACATTGCTCCATAAATCTTGCAGTTTGTTCAGATGCAACTTTGTAAACCTAAGCTGTGCTGCCATGTTAATTTTAGAAAGAGGAGACTTTCCCCTGAAATCCCTTTAAACCAAGCCATTTAGTCTGTTTAGTCTTTCTCTAATTGTAACGTCACGAACTTTAGGATTTAACATGATAACTGTGGTGTGTAGAGTCTGAGATGTAGCTCTTGGGTTTTTCTATTTTCTCTGAGTATTGCATGGTGCGATCTCTCTGTGTGAATTTGTTGGAACGTTCACTCCTGGGAAGATTGGCAACTGTTTTGAATGTTTTCCACTTGCGAATAATGTCTCTCATTCAAGAATGATGGACTCCAAATCGTTTGGAAATGGCCCAGATTGATGGGCAGCACCAACTGCTTCGTTAGGATTATTCCTAATGTCTTTCCTTCACGGCGAAAGCTCCAGAACAGCAAACAGCCAAAACTTCTTCTTTTATAGAGGTGCTCACACTTACTGATGATCAATTAATCAAGTCCATTTGATTATCAGCACTTGGCTGCTCCTTACCCTCTTAATCCCTGTGGAAGCAGTAACAATATACTTAGTTTTTCACACACTACTTTTGCATTTTGGCTTAATTTTAAAAATAAATAATAACACTGTGTAATATTTAATGTTTTGTAGATCATCTGATGTTGTATCATTTTAAGACTTTTAAGTTATTTTTTAACTATGTTTATTTTTTTATAATGCGATTCCTTAGAATTGAAAGAGGGTTTACTTTATTTTTGCCATGACTGTAAGCATGAGCTACACCAACGAGTGACACACCTTTTCCAGCCCCTCCTCCTTCAGACTGATGACATCTAGGTCAAAATCAGTTCTCAGTCCATTGGTCTTGTTAAAAAGGACACGTCCTGTCAAACCATCCCAGTGTGCCTAAAGATAGAAATACACATCACGATGAACTAAAATCCTCAGCTCTGAGCACAGTCATTCCATTAACCTTAAGACATTGCCTTTCTCAGCAATATCAATCCAACCCCTAACCATAAAAGTTTTTCTTTCCCAATTATGAATTCCATCTGGCTCTCCCCTTACTGTCTATCTCAACAACATAACAAGAAACAATAAAGCAGCGAGAACAGAAGCAGGTTTGACAGGTAAGAGTTCATTATGCATGTGGTTCATTGTGCTTGAAGTTTCACTTCAAAGCCATTGGAGGAACAGACGGGCATGGGGAGTGATAGCAGACACAGGAGGGGGAGGAAGCACCAGCTACTACAATGGCTCATTCTGAAAATTACCTGCAATGATACCATCCAGAGAATGAAAGAGCTTTGTAGAACAAAGCAAATGGCTGACCCTGACTAGAGTTAAGGAGGCATGCAGAGCCTTTGATATAAACACGGGTGGAGATATGCACTGAGAAAGTGTGGTTGAAAGACAATGGCACAAACAACAAAAAATGTAGTTACTGTGGATAATGCTGCGGATTCATTTTTTTTATAAAGATTATTTAGACTTAATGATTAGATAATAAACTTATTTAAGATGCTTATATGGTTTCTGTGATAAATGACCACAGCTTTCTGGACCAATAAAGGCTGATTGGAAAGCTGCACTGAAACTGGATCACGTGTGTTAACTAAATAATTACAGAGATGCACACATAAAATGCTTTCAAACATGACTGCACTAATCCATATAACACAATAAGAAAGGTACAGTGTTCAGTAGATCCCACAGGTCAAAGGTCAAGCTGGAGTGCACACTGAAAACAGTGACCTTATACCTCTTTGATAAGGTTGATGAAACGCCCTCCAAAGCGCCACGGCTTGTGGCGATTACACTGCAGAGAGCTCACAGTGATCTGCTGCGACTGCTGCACTGCCACCGCCACCACATGCACGGCATCATACATCAGGGCTGCATCGGTCTGCAAACAGGAGGGTAATACTATTAGACATTTTATAAGACCACTTGATACTTCTGTCCACACAACCTTTCATCTCCCCATTAATTCACCTGTGCAGGGACATAAGAAACTGTGTGAAGTCTCAGATGACTTGCTTTAGTCATAAGTCACTACAACATGAATTAGGAGTACAGCCAGCAGTAAATGCCCCACACAAATGGCACAGTGTCTCAGCTTGTTAGTAAAAATATCCAACCACTGTCTGAGGCAATCAGAAAGCTCTGCCAGGGAAAGTCTCTCAGTGGAAGGGCGCCACGTCAGTGTGAAGACTAATGGTTCCTGATGGGTGTGCCTGTTCCCCCAGAGAGAGGGAGCGCAAAACGGGCACCAGTGCAGACAGGACGACTCTCTCTCTGGCACACTCAGTGTAACATGCTAAGTACAAAGGACAAAGGGTTGCACTGAAAAACACCTAAGACAGCTATGCATATAACCCTCATAATAAGTCATCAAAGGGAGTAAACGCTGGAGCTGAAATTTCTCACACACTGACAAGCTGTGATTTATCTCCACCGCTCCAGTTGGCACACATGAATTCTTTTCATGCCGTCAGTCCACACAGTTTGACACACTCCACGCTCAGCTCATCGCAGATCCACTTTCCACGGTCCCACACAGGCTGAAATACACTATGGTGATCTTATTTGACAAGTCGTGGATGACCAAACTGCGAGGAAGTGAGAGGAGTTACTCTGAGACCGCAAAGTATTTGCAGCTATAGAATCTTTGTGAATGTGCTTGCTGCCAGAGAAAATGAGCTGGCCTTCAGTGCAGCTCGACACGTAGCAGGAGGCTGCCGAGCTGCTGGTTCCCTATATTTGCTCTATAGGCGCTGTGAAGCATCCACTTCATACATGAGGGCAAGAAGAAGGAGAAAGCGTGTGATCTCTGTATACTTTATACCAAGCCTTATAAATGGTGAGAGGTCAGGTAAAGGAATGCATCTTACTTCTAACAGCAAAAAAAAAGAAAAAAAAAAGAGTTTCCTGGTAGCAGAAACGGAATGAAAAATAGACAGAGTTGATGGAGTTCATGTGTGGTTGCAGTGAAGGGAAGATTGATGATTTTTTTCTTTCCCCCCTTTTCTCCTCTTCTTTTGGAGTTGATGACTGCTGATGTCAAAGGCAGCAGTAGATCAGAGAATGGGAGACCCATCTCTGCGCTCTTTCATCCCCAATGCTTTCCTGGGAAAGGGAACAGCTAGGGCCATATCTGCTCTCCCAGTGACAGCAGTGTGCGAGTGTGTGTGTGTGTGTGTGTGGTGTTCGTGACAAATACTCACTAGGAAAAGACTCTGTCACTGCACTACTCTATTTCTTGAATAGCAAGGAGGAGTTTTAAACACAGTCAGTATGCGGTACTATTTTCTTTCCTTTGAACGGAAAGTTTGTCACGTCCAATCATTCCTTTGCTGGCCGACTAAGACTTGCTGTTGGACTGAATCAAGTTATTTTAGCAATTTATGCAAAAAAAAAAAGTTATATAAGTATTATTCACATTCAATCCCCGTCCACTGCATTGAATTTCAAAAGTATGTAACACATTCTGAATGCATTTATTCCATGGATAATATTCTTTGATTGATTTTAGTTTGGCTGTGACATTGCAGAATTTATGAAATTCAAATTAAATCTCCGAGCCTGCTATTTCTTTTTTAAATACCTTTTCATTTAAATTTTGCCACTGACCTTTTAACTTTCCTCTAAACTACTTGATTTTTTCCCCGACTCCAAAATCAGTCAATATCACATTCCAACTCCTCCACTGACAAACTCTTTATTCTTTTGGGTCAAACTACGGTGCGCACTGTCTTTTCAGTTAATCGTCTTGGCTACAAAGATGTTCTGTGAAAAACACTTCTGGGAATAACAGCCTTACATCTTGTTTTCTAAAATCTATCAAAATTCTCTACTTGGAAGTCTATTTTTAGTTCACTTTTCATAGCTTTGCATGTGAAGTGAAACTGGAGTGCTTAAGCACAACCTTGATGTGTGACAGGAGAGTGATGATTCATTTTTAGAAAAGCTTAACAGATGAACTTGTGCCTTTACCTTCAAGAAATGCCAGATTTTGAGCTGTTTGTTTATTCCTAAGCTATTTGTAGCATAAAGAGGAAGACTTTTCTATTAGAGCTTGGTAATAATGTGGTAATATTGAATTAAGGACACAAGAAGGTACTATAAGGAAACAGAACGTTATAACACTAAATTATGAAGTAATATCTAAATAATTACCAAATGACATCTTGCCTCAACAATGGTTATATCTAAGTAACATTGGATTTAACTATATTTAACTGTGCAATAAGGGCCAGAAAGTAGGCTTAATAATGATCAATAAAATTCAATTTAATTAAATTTTATTTAAATAGCACCAAATCACAACAGCAATTACCTCAAGGTGCTTTATACTGTAAGGTAAAGATCCTACAATTATACAAAGAACACTTCAACAATTAAACTTTGCAGAAGCACTTGGCGACAATAGGAAGAAAAAAAAGGCTCATTTAACAGGAAGAAACCTCTGGCAGAAGCAGCCATCTGCCATGACCGCTTGGGGCCAAACCCCCCCCCCCCCAAAAAAAAAAAAAAACCCACTCTGGAAGAGAGCCAGAGATTAATAGTAACTAATGATTAAATGCAGACTGGTGTGTAAGCACACAGTGATTACAAAAGGTGAGTGAAGAAGAAACACTCAATGCATCATGGGAAGGCCCTCAGCAGCCTAGACCTATCACAGCACATCGGGTTACGACCACTTGAGAGTCAGTATATTTAAAAACAAGCCAACAAACAAACAAACACACAAGAAAAACCCCAGCTAGACATATATAACCACAATAGCCACTGTCGATACAAGCTATTACAGTACTTGGTTATTACAGTACTTGGTTATTAGTACTTTGTAACTAAGTGGTAATAACACATGATTTCATTATTATTACCTTCTGTCCATCTGATTACCAAGCTGTCTTAGAAAGTTCTACCCATAAAGATTTTATTCTCGTCCAAATTATTTATTTCCTTTAAAAAAAATATGGAGAGTTTCTTAAGCACAAATACATAAATATGCACTGGAGACAAGCAGGGTATCTTCCTCAGTGGCAAATATTTTCTAAGCTTTGAAATATGAAAGGTTTTAAACCTGCATAAACAGTAAAAGACTCTTTGCTGACTTACGGGGCAGCTGAAATGAGCTGTGAAATTGTGCCCCATTTCCAGTTGATATCATAAACCTTTAGTAAACAGTTGCATTTTATACCTCCAGCTGATACAGAGCAGCAGTGTCAGTCAATGCTGCGACGAGGGGGGTGAGACTGAACCAAAAGAGTACAGTTGCTCTGTTTTGCTGTTTTACTGAGCTGAAACTCTCTATAAAGCTCCGCACAGCCAAGTGGAGTCGCACATTCACATGATAATTACTATGACTGACCTCTGAATTTACACAGGGTTTTTGATTGTTATTTGTGATGTTATTATGTCTGCTTTACAAGTAAATGTGATAATAGAGTGGCAAGGAGGACATGTTACAGTGAAATCCATGTAGTATGAGTACAATTGACAAACAGCAGCTAAGATAGTAGTATAAATGCCAGACTACTTTAGGATGAGCTGTCTGTACACATCCATGGCAAAATTAGATTAAAAAAAAAACATTATCGGCAACAGGTATTTATTTGTGGTCACAGAAGATAGGTTTGTCTACATGAGGTATTGTTTAAGTAACAATTGGATATTTCATGTATTATAGTATAAACACAGTTCTGCATGCTGCTGTGTTTGCACTTTTGACTTCTCCATCCACCCCTTTATTTGAGCCACTTTATTAGGTAGATTTTTTCTAGTACCAGTTGGATCCCCTTTGCTTTCAGAACTCCCTTAATTCTTTGTGGCATGAGAATGCTTGAAACAGTCAGTGCCATGATAGCTTCACACAGTTGCTGCAGATTTGTCCCCTGCACACCCGTGTCGTGAATCTCTTGTTCCACTTCCCTGTTGGATTTAGGTCTGGTGACTGTGGAGGCTATTTGAGTACAGTGAAGTCATTGTCATATTCAAGAAACCAGTTTGAGATGATTAGAGCTTTGTGTCATGGTACATTATCCTGCTGCAAGCAGCCATCAGAAGATAGATACACTGTGGATATAAAGGGGTGGACACAGTAAGCAACAACATTCATGTAGGCTGTGGTGTTTAAACAATGCTCAGTTGGTCTGAGCCAAGGAAATATTCAACACACCATTACACCACCTCCAGCAGCCTGAAGTGCTGATTCAAGATGGATTGATACTTTCATGTTGTTTAAACCAAATTCTGACCCTACTATCCGAATGCTGCAGCAGAAACTGAGACCAGGCAACATTTCTTTTCCCATGTTATCTAGTTTTGGTCTGTGTGAAGCCTTAGTTTAAAGCTCCTAAACGACCAGAGTGGCACCTAATTGTGATCTTCTGCTGCTGTAGCCCATTAATGCTTCAGTGCTTCAACTCTTCTGCATACCTTGGTTGTAATGAGTGGTTATTTAAGTTGCTGTTGCCTTCAAGCAGTGAGAACTGCTGCTTCCAGGATATCTTCTATTTTTTAGACCATTCTCTGTTAACCCTGGAGATAGTTGTGTGGGAAAAAATCCACTAGATCAGTAGTTCTGCAGATACTCAGATAAGCCCATCTGGCACCATCAACTATGCCATGTTCAAAGTCACTTTAATCGCCCCCTCTTCTTTTTTATTTTAGCTTGGACTTTAACAGGTCATCTTGACCATGTCTACAATTCTCAGTGTATTTAGTTGCTGCCAGATGATTGGCTAATTAGGTATTAGCACTAATGAGCAGTTAAATAGGTGTACCTAATGAAGTGGTCCCTGAATGTATGCGTAGCATTCTTAAAATCATTCATGGAGATATTTCCCACATCTCTTAACTTTTGATCTCTGTGATATATCAGATATTTCCTGGCTCAAATGATTTATAAGTCAAAGATCTTTTTCTGACTCTGGAACAGAACTATTCCTGAAAATCCCTTTATGATGGAAGCAAAACGAGGCTGGCATCAAGTGGAAGCAAAGATCAAGGAGGAAAAAATATGAAATGATGGCTCATAGTTCTGGCAGATTGCATTCAATTTAAAAACAATCCAAGAGCGATCTTGATATTTATTACAGAGCCAAGCACAGGTCCTGTGGGGTGTTTTAAGTGCTTTAAGTGGAACCAATCTCAAACCCCTGGGACACTCAGACACAGCAGAGAAAGGGTTTCAAAGAAGATGCCCAAAACCTTTGTTTCCTTGTCCTTCTCTTTTCTCTCCCTACTCATCTCTCTCTCGCTCTCTTTCACTCAAACACCCACATAACCATCTGAAATCAAACACTGCTCATTACCATCACTAAATGTACCAGTCCAGAAACAATTGTCTTTCAATTTACAACTTGCATTTTACCCCTGCACAGTACATCTTCCTTTCCAGTCCTTTATATCTTAGTTCATCTCTGCATATCCCCCCTCTCATAAACTTGATACATGAGTAACATGCAAATATATTAAGATGCATGCGAGAACCAATTAGTGAGACGTGCGGACACCAAATACACACACATGAAGGAGATCGCTCTCAGACAGTGACCGACCTCAATGTGCAAGCTTCCTACAGGCAAGCCTGGTTTGCCGTCGTTTCAGGTGGACTGCAAACTCCACTGAGCAAGCTGCTGAGTGCATGTCTGTCTCTGTGTGTGTGTTTATACAAATATATTCATTTTCGCTGCATCAGTATTCACACCGGCTCTCCACCTGTGCATAATGCCATAATTCCTCTGATAATGTAGCGCCATGAAAAACGACATCTCTCTTTCTCTTCTCACCTCAGCTATCAGCTATCCTCTTTACAGCATTCCTATAAACAAAACACACATAAACACACACACACACACACTCACAACCACCACGGCTGCTTATGGACAGTGAAACTCCACTATTTATATATATCATATACATCTGATTAGGCTTAATGAGATTTGCAATGACCTGTTATTTATCATGCATCACTGCACTGCAGATGCCAGGTACAGATCAACAACACACACGCACACAACATGTAAAAATATGCACCCCAACAAACACACATCCCCACAGCATTGCCGTCAGCATCAGAGTCACAATGTCAGCAGGAGAGAGGGAAGCTCTTTGTTTTCTTGGAGCTGAAGTCACTCTGCCCTCGGATCACACGCGGACCCATGGGGTTTGATGATTTGATAGAAGAAGGAGGTAATTATTCATTTCTTTCATTTTTTATATGTATTTGTGCTGCTTGACTGCACCGTCTGTGGAAGCATTAGAGTCTCAGATTCTGCTGTCAGATAAATGGCGGCATTTCTAAACTTTTTAACAATTACGTCTCCACATCGTCTCTTGATTTTTCTTTTGTTATTAAAAAAATCCCCAGAATGGTTTATAATTTAAACTTCAATCAGGGCATGCAATCTCACTCACAGGCCCGCTCACTGAGATATTGCATTTATTTTTAATCTGCCGAGATTTAAATTCTCGTGTGAAGTATGGACACTGATGGGAAATGTCTGTACATAATTGTTCGTTGAATTCCAACCAGTGCGGAAAACAAAAGCGAGCTGCCTGCTCAGACAAATATGAGCTCACTGACAATGGCTGAGCATCTCTGTCACTTCCAGCTCCATTACTTAGAATAACAATTTAGAAAAATATACTTAATTGCTCGATGTTTAATTACTTGATGAGACTCAGAAGATCAATACCACTTTCCACCGTTTGTTGATTGAAACACTGGAGCAAGCGCTTTTCCTTTTCGAAAACAAGACACAAAAGGAGACTCCTCTAGGCATGTTAACTCAGAACCACACAGTTAAACCCAGTAGCCACAATCTTTCAACATGTTCACGCTTAGTGGCTTAAACATACAAGGCGCTTTTTTAAGGTACACTTTGTACTGGATTGATCCCTCTTGTGCCTTCAGAGGAGATTAATTCTTCATGGCATAAATTCAGCAAGGTGCTGGAAACGCTACTAAGAAATCTTGTCCATATTGATATGACAGCATCACAGGGTTGTTGCAGATTTGTCAGCTGCACATCCATGAATTGAATTGTGGTTCCACCACATCCTAAAGGTGCCCTATTGGACTGAAATCTGGTGACTGTGGAGGCCGTTTGAGTACAGTGAACTCACTGCCACAGTTTGAGATGATCTGAGCTTTGTGACATGCCGTTTTATCCTTCTGGTAGCGGTCATCTGAAGATGGGTACACTGTAGTCGTAAAGGGATGCACGTGGTCAGCAACAATACCCAGGTAGGCTGTGGCATTTAACCACTGTTCAGTTGGTATTAAAGGGCCCAAACTCGGCCAAGAAAATACCCCCCACCAGCAGCAGCAGCAGACTGAAGCACTGATGCAAGGCAGAATGGATCCATGCTTTCATGTTTGCCCAGAGAACTGGCACTTACTGGATTTTTTCTTTTTCAGACTATTCTCTATCATTCCTAGAAATGGTTGTATGAGAAAATCCCAGTAGATCATCAGTTTCTAAAATAGTCAGACCAGCCCGTCTGGCACCAACACCTATGATGCATTCAGCTAGCAGATAGAAGAGGTAATCAAAACTGTGGTTTTGCACAAAAATAACCAACTGGTCATATTTTGACGTGCTGGTATGAAGATAATGCTACCTTGGGTTGGAGACGGGCTAACTAAACCCCGAAGTTAAAGCCAAAGTGGTTTCAGTTTCATATTATCAACTTTTTGTTTTTACAAATTCTTTTTCTGGGTTCTAGCACAAAAGCAGAGACGCATTAGCCAGATTTTGGAGTTAAAATAATGCAAATGTATTCCAACAAGTGACAAATAACAGATGATTCCAACATTTCCAAGAAGAAAACAGTTTACAGATGTTTATGATGCCTAAGAAAATCTGTCTACATTGTCATGTTTTTGCTAGTTTTAGTACACTGACAAATAAATTGCAATATAGCATGTGCTACAGTTCTGCTCTCATTCATCATGCGCTACCATTAGGTAGACGCCTGATATTAATTTAATATGATAGCACTAAACATGCAGCCAGACTTGATGGGAGTATTTTCAGCAGTAAGAATAACAAGGAATCCCAGAGCAGATGGTATGGGTCCCACAGAGCCCAGATTTCAGCATCTTTGAGTCAGCGTGAGACTGCATGAAGTGAGGAAAAAAGACACTAATGCTGCCTAAATCCACAAGAAACGGTGGTAAGTTGCTATTAACAACCTAAATGCCAAGTTCAGTGAGAAATTCTCAGCAAGTGTACTCGAGAAAGGTGATCCTGTGAAACAGTGGCCACTAAAACACTGAGTAAGTGTTTAGTATTTTTGAATATGAAAAAATCCCAGTAGCATTTGAAACCATCTTTTCTAAAGTTGGTGCCAAAAACTTTTGCACTGTGCTGTATTTCTTGCAGTGGCGTCTTACATGAGACCCTGGGTGATGAAAGTCACTGCACTGAGAATTGTGCAAATGTTCGGCTCTTGAAAGAAAAAGACTAGAGTGGAAAAAACACAGAAATGTGACATATGTGATTTATGGGGCATATTATGGCTTTTCTGGGTTTCCTAGCAGAGAGGGAAGAGCAGGCATTCACATCATTTTGGGGAGGAAAAAAACCCTTGGGTGACTGCGACTCAGTGTACTGCTGTCTCTCTCTCTGTCCGTAACTTTTCCACTCCGTGTCTCTTCCTCGCTTTCTGCCTGCCTGTGCTCTGCCCCGATCCCTCCCCCCTTCAGCCTGGCTCTTCCTCCCTTTCATCCCCTTTGTCGTCCCTCTGCCTTCCCCAGTTGCTCTCTTAAGTATTTCACAGAGCCGTGTGTGAGTATTGCTCAGAGTGTGAATGTATGAGGGTTTTGCCAGTGCCGTCACTGCTATTTTTTTCCCTTTTTCTTTTGTGCATTAGAGGTTTAATCCCTTTCTCACATTGCATTTCCACATGCTGAAGCAACAGAGCAGCAGCCGTGTGGAATTTTTTTTTTTTTTAAATGAGGTTTTTGTCACAGGGAAGTAAAACTCGCTTCTTCCAACAAGGACCCCTGGGTAACTGATTCATTGATGGTGGCTGGATTTATGTGAAAGCACATTCATGGTTTTATTGTAGATTTAAGCACACTTTAAAGGGGAATAAAGGACTACACTGCAGAGGTTTTTGGTTTGAAAGAGAGGGTCCACTGGGAATCATGAGAATGCGAGCAGAACTCTGTTTGATGTCTATATATATTGATTTAGTACTGATGTAGAATTATTAAGGTGCCCTTATCATACATTGACAGATGCTTTAATGTTGACAAAACCTCCATTTTGACCTTACATAGTGCTTTTATTAATGTCTAAGTGATCTTTTTGCTTCAAAGACTTCTTTTATTGCTAACCTCCACTCATACTATTTTCTTGTTTAACCCCTTAATGCTGATGAATTGTAAACTCAAGGCAGAAGGGGAGAGAGCAAGAGGTTTATATCCCAGTCAGATTTTGTAAACAGTTGGTTTACACAGCTAAATTGGTGAAGCAGTTCAAATATGCCCAGGCAGCGCGTGCCAACTATCTAGTCCATCTTCTGTTTGCTCCAAACAAACTACTGGTGTTGCTGCCAGAATGCTAGGGTTTACCTACAAAGATTTGTTTTACTTTCCTCCCCATTTTTAAAAATTCAGCACATAACAAGACCAAGAACCTAAATTGGAAATGACTGTAGCAAAAAATGTCTGACAGTCCCATCCAAAAAAATGTTCACTCAAAACCACAACGCGACGAACCAGCCAAGTGACACACTGCCCGCCATCTCTGGAGCCAAGATACGAGCATGGTTAAAAATATCACAGCTTGCGACTGCACGAAATATCAAATATGATGCCGTGCCTGACTACTTTATCAAGTCTGACAAAAAGAGACCGTGATTGCTCAGAGCAGTGGTGTCCCACCAGACCCTTCAGGCAACAGCATGCTTCTGGCAGCACGGTCCATTTCAGAGTCCGCCTTAATTAACACCATGCAGCCTAACCCTCACCTGATTAAGTGCCTGTTTAATATGATGGCCTTTTCTCGTATTTAATCAGCATCCAGCCAGGTTTTGCTAAAGAGGCTAGTAAGATTTTTATCTCCCCTCAGTTCATGTCAAATGCCTTCCAAAATTTCCAGAGTGACAAAGCTTTTACTATTCAACCTCTCGGAAAGAAGAAAAAACATGGTTTATGATTAAATGAGGAGGTCATTTAAAGCTACGCTTCAGCTATGACAGAATGCTAGATCTAAACGGCAGTGTGGTGAAGGAGGAGAGGAGGGTTGTTAAAGGACTGAACAGTCCTTCTTAATTCCCTACCATCTGTTGGACTCGCATGCCCAGAGAGGAGAGAAGAGTGAAAATGGAGGATGTAGGAGTCCACACTTGATCCACTGTCTAAACAACACAGGCAGTGTTAATTACATCTGGGTTAATGCTAACAGTGGCCATTTTACTGTTAGGGGGTCTCTCCCCAGATTACCAGAGTAGCAAGATGGTATCAATTAAAAAAAACAGCAACAAGAAACTCTGTTGTTTATTCTGTGATGATACTGAATAATGTGATGCAGTTTTTTGTGTGTATGAACTATAATAACAGAATGCAGAATGACATGAAATACTCCTTGGTTTTCATGGGTGCATACGAGAGACATACTTTTATCAAAAGTTGTGTTCGGTGTGTTTTTGTGGGCATAACTTTTCACAAGCATCATATTTACGCAAGAATTTTAATCATCTGGAAAAACATTAAAAGTTGTCCAGTTATGCACATTAGAAATTAAAAGCTAAATTAGTAACTGGTATTTGGAAATGTAGTAAAGTAGAAGTAAACAGCACAAGATCCAAGATATGTTCATACTTAATGAAAGAAAAAACCTGAGCCCTTTTCAGGTTCTTACCCTGAACTCAGGGTTGCCAGAATGCTGTGGGCTATTTTTCTCGAAATGGTTTGCGTCACTGCAAATCAATACAAAATCTGAGTGATCAACTTTATCCTGAGGGGGTCTTTGAATGTTCTGATTAGAATGAAAGTGATTTGAATCATATTCTTTGTTAGTAGTCAACCAAATAAACAGCTATGTGTCAGAATTTGGACTGACTCGGAAAATCATTGCTGACGCTACAGTGACCTGTGGTCGATGTTTTTTCTTTCGTTTTTTTCTTTAATATCTCATTTGTATACATCTGTGCATGTTTGTGTGTTTATGTGTCTGAAAGTTCTTGCTTATAGAAGATTTCTGGATTTCTCTCTGATTTTTTAGGATATTTATTTGAGCTTAATATAGTTATTAGTAAGAAATGACAGTTTATACATTTTTGTCAAAGAATTATGTATATATGTATATTGAGCATCCATGTGATTGTGAGTGTAGGTGGGAGGGATGGCTTCTTGAAAGATGATAGCTTGCCAAGTGATCCCAAGGCCACCCAATATTCCTGAGCTTAAGTGCAACCATAATACACAGCTTCTTCTGCTTGCACTGGCCTCCAGGGGCTATTTGGATGATAGGGATCTGATGATGGTTGCAGTCTCTGATTGCAAATTCCCTTATTGTCCTATACATAACACCAGCGGGGTGTGCTTACATTACTGCAGAGGAATCTCTGCCTTGCATGTGTAGTGTGGTCTGCGTTTAATCTTTACGCATTTATATAAAGGTAAAAACGTGTCCGTACTGTGCTTAATTTTGATTATCTTTATTAACACAAAGGTAAACACAACAAGCAAACAAGACAGTGAAGTAAAATGTGTTTGAGAAAGTAAAACCAAAGGAAAGCAGGATAATAAATCTGCCTTTTAATTCCCCCTCTCTCCCTGGCTGTTCTCACTCACAAAAGGCTTCTATGGACCAAGGGAGCACTGGTGCTAATAATGTTGATACTGTGCCAAGCCCAGCTGGTGGTGCCCGGCACAGGGCATCGAGTGTCTGCTCTCCACAGTTGCTGTCTTTAAAAGGCTCTCTCCTCTGCCAACCGGGATCAGAGGAGGGGGAGGGATCACATTGCTCTAATGGACGCAACCAACCTGTGAACCTATGTGGCGTTTGTTCTGCTAGCTCTGTCTGAAATATATCAAATACAATAACTAAGCGCCTTGTGATTCCGCGCAAAGAAAAGCGGTTTGTCGATATAAAGCAGACCAGGTTGTAATGACGACTGATTAGAAAATGACTGATACTGGAGGAGGTTTGAGAAAATCCATAAATGCTGTTATCAGAGACGGTAAGAAGGAGATATTTTACATTTCAAAATAATATGTATCAGCTGAACTCTGTACAAAACAGAATTATAAAAAAAATCCCACTAAATAATAAATGATGAAAGAAATATGTGAATATTTATGATACTGTTGAACTTCTTTCAGCTGTGGGGTAGAAGTCAGTTTGAACAAATAAAAGGATTCCCTCAACTGCTCAGTTTAATTTCTAGCAAGGTTTTTTTTGTGTGTGACTCATATCAAGCAAAATTACAGTATGCATTCAATAGTATTCTGACTGGGGAGCACCACATTTGGCTCAACACCCACACCGAGGACCTTCATTTGGCTGGAATATTGTATGAATGAAGCTCACTGGGAGAGGGATTCGTGTGTCAATATTGTCTTCCTATTGTCAGTTTCCAGGCAGTCATGCTCTGTATCAAACCCAGTAGTGATGCCAAATCTGAGCCAAGTCCTCCCCTCTTGGAACAGGCAACTGAATCCTTCTGTAGGTGTTTCAAACATACATGCTGTGCGCCACAAACACACATTTAAATGTAAACATCCATGGTAAACCCATTGTTAATGGCATGTAGCAGCCACCTAGCAAGCTCCTTCATTCTGCTCTCGCTGTGTGGGTGTCTCCCACTTTACTCCCAGCAGTGCTCGTTAATGCAGCTAGGTATCTGTTCTCATCTCTCTCCCTGCTGCTCTTTACCCCCTGTGCACCATTTCTGGGCAAAACTGCTTCCTCCTCTTTCTCTTCCTAATTCATTTTCTGCTCCCATTATCCCTAATTTGAACCCAAACAGAAATGAAGTATACTTATCACAAATTATTTTAAAAGGCACAATCTGTGACACACACAAACACTGCATTTAAATCCGCTGATAGAATTTGAGTCGTTGTTGATCTGGTAGTTACTGGTGGTAATGACGAGATCATTCCAATAATACGCATGCAATTATTTCGTTTAAACGCGTTAACCACCGGAGAAAGCAAACACGTCTCGACTGGAACTGGGGCACAGAGGATTCATCGTGTCATGCGGCATTAAGAGAGAACTCTAATGAAGAAAACGATTAAATGTTGCATTTCGCATTGTTTAAATGCATGCGTGCTCCAGATTTGGTTTTCAGAATAGCATCCAGAGGCACGTGTTACAAAAACAACTGGTGTGTGCACTTGGCAGCGCCACATTTCACAAGTCAATTTTACTCACTTGTACATGTGCGAGTGCTAAAGGGCTCTCGCATGCTCAGGCACGACGTGCGAGCCGTTTGTTTAGCCTAATGAAATGTGTTAAAATTAGGATGCAGGAGATCATCTCATATTGCAAATCACAGCTTGCAAGTTGCAAATCTGGCAAATGGGACCCGGTATATGCATGTAACGTTTTCTGTTAGGCGTGTAATTTTTATCCCATGGGGGAACACCAGGCTGCCACTAACAATTACACATCAAAGCAGTAATGCAATGCAATTACACCGAATAGCTAAAAAATGATCACCATATACACTGTTAAATATGAACAGCTTCAGGATTTTCAAAGATTTAGCATTTTCTCGTGTACTGTATGAAAAAGTCCTAAAAGGGAGCTATCCAAACACTCTGTGCATATTAATTACAAATCTAACTCTAACTATTTTATCCTTATTATTATTATTATTATAATGATTACAGTGGCCTTTGTTGAGTAGGCATATCTGTGTAGTGTTTGTTGTTTTCAATTAATTTCACCCATGTGTCTTATTTTTGTCCCATGTGATCGAAAGGAGCAGCAACACCCATGTCATAGCCAACATATTATCCAAACAACTGCTCTCTACTAATAAGAGAGTGATAATTATGAGCTATTACACCAGAATTTTCAATTGTTTTGATGACACTGGAGAACATCCAGCTCTCTGTGGTGGTAATTATAGCTCAATGAAATGCAGACATAAATGAAATGGTGGAGATGCAGAAAATATCTAGGCCTAAAACCTCAGCGAGGCGTACAACTGGGAAGCTCTTTTTTTCCCTCTCTTCCTTCTCCTTAGTTAAATCCTGGTATATACTTAGCTCAGCGAACAGGGATTTAAAATAATTCAAATTAAAACAAAGCATTAAAAGCAAATATCTCATTAGCTGAAGGCAATAATTAGAAACAGATGGGACAAAATAATAATCAGATTAGACACGAGATATCTAATAAATCTGCTGGGTGCATTTCTCAGTACACGGGCTGCGGGTCTTTAGTTGCTGTAAATTCACCTCACGATGCAGGGTTAAAACAACTTGAGCTTCACATTACTCGGGGGATATTGTCAAAGAGTCGACACAAACAAGCAAGATCAACAGCGCACGCACACACACACGCAAAATAACTGGACTAATTAGCCCTGCTACTTTGATTATGTGTCCTTCCATGTCAGAGATACCTCTGCCAAATAGGGTTAGGAGGCAGGGGCTCAGTGTGCTTGCGGCTTCGAGCTTGCCTAGTCTGAGGAAGGATTTCTCATTATGCGTCCTTTCCTCAGACACTTGGCCTCACCCAAAGCACCAAGTGTCTGTGTGATTATTCACTACCCTGCAACACCGGGCTAGTGGCGTAAGCAAACATCAGATGCACCTCTCAATATTTGTAACACCCTCTCCCCCATCTTTCCTGTCCAATCTTCTCTCGCCCCTCCTCCTCATCAAACACCCCCCCCACCACCCCTTTTTGCCGCAACCCATTTCACCTCACCCCTCCCCTTCCCTACCTCCTCTCATCTCAGTCAATCACAAGGTGACACAGATGGCGTTGTCCTGGTAACCATCTCTACACAACTGTTGCCTGGTCACCGAGCACAAACAAGCCCAGAGCCCAGCAAGGCTTCTGTACTGCACAGAAAAGGAACACGGCACCAGAGAGGAGAAATAAAAGGCTAGAGGCAAGGTCGGGGGTGGAAGGTCACACGCTGGCCGCTGCAGCACTCTACCGCTTTATTTAATGACACCCTTATAGGTGTCACCTTTAACCCGAGGCGGTATAGCTGAAGTATCAGGAAAATCTATGGAATGACTAAAAAAAAAGAAAAAAAGAATTGTATTTGCGTTACAGAAAAGCAGATTGTTATTTAAAACGCGTTCATATTCCATCTAAGTGCAGAATCATTTTATATGAGCAGCAAAACCGTTTCTCCATTATGTATTTAATATAACATCAAAATGGCAGTGTTTGTACATTCAGGCTGCACTCTCTGCATTCGCTCATTACAAAGACCTGTCTTAAGGTGAAACGAAAATACCCAAGACTTATAAAACAGAGCACTCCGTCAAGCATGCTATTGGATGCATTATTTATTATTCAGCCCAGTGATTCTAATCCAATGAGATATGTCAATACATAGGATAGAATCTGACAAAATGATTCATGCAATGCTAATTAATCACTTCAGCCATCGCCACTGAAATCAATTAATTTCCATTGATGTAAAAAAACAAAAAAATCAAGTGCATCACATAGATGTCTCTGCATACATAACTACGTTGCTTGGTTTTCCGCATTTTAGTGCCAAACGTGAAAGAAAATTCACATGCCGATGCTTGAGGGAAATAGAATATTACATTTCTGTTTTAAAGCCGTGCGTGCTGAATATTTCTGACATAACTTAGGCTGTAATATATGTAGATACATTTAAAAAACACACACATTTAAATTCATCACAAACTGTGTGTGTTCATTTTTGATCATGTGTAAGCTTGAATTAAGGCTGTGATTGATATGAATAGACACCATGCACTGTGGCTAATTCAAAGGCTTGTCTTTAAGTCTCTAATGAAAAGATTCTTCTTTCATTGCACAGATTTTGGAAACCAGATCTTAAATCTGCCAAGAACAAAAAGAGGCAGGCTAAAAGAAGAAAAAAAAAGGTGTTTGTCTCAAAGGAAGGTGTTGTGAGGGAGGTGGAGTAAATTGACTGTTTACAACAACAGACCCAGAAAGGGACCTTGAATGTCCATGACGAGCTCCATTCCCTTTTTCACTTTCAAATCACCTTATCCCATGCTTTTTTGGATGCCATCCTAAAAAACCAGGGCCATAATTTCCATCCAATTTGCTCCCTCTCTCTGCATGAACACTGACAGATTGTCATATTTTGGCCACGCTCCCAGAGGAGAGTTGTGAGAGGCAGGAGGGCAGATAAACGGCTATTACCATTCACACCAGCTCATTACGGAGCATTTAGACCCAGGAGCACCAACTCAAAAGCTCCACGCAGTACCCACCCCAGGAGCCCCTCACAATTGAGTTTGTGATTGACAACTGGCACTCAGTTACAGTTCTTTTGCTCCACAGCTACGCTCTATTTCAAAACACTCATTTTGTTTCATCAATCAAAAAAAACAAACAAACAAACCCCAAAGCTTTATGCATGGCATCCAAATTATTTGGACAGTTTTTATTTTTATTTATTTATTTTTATGTGGAGAGTAATGACACATCTTAGATAAAAAAGGTTTGGGCCTACCGTCATGAATCCATCCAGCAGGCCCGAGTCTGGCTTGGGTGGGGCTTGTAATCGCTCCATTGACCACTTCTCGATGATCGACGACACCTGAGAGTTTTCTGTGTTGAGTATGCGGAAACCAGTCATGTTGACTCCACTGTAGCGATATGGTTCCATATCAAGGGCGAAAAGGTCCTAGAGGCGCAAAGATCAAAATGTAACTGTGTTTGATCTGAAAAAAAAAATCATGATTTTCTCATCTTCCCTCCTCCACTGCTATACATCGCTCATTTTCATAATTACAAGTCGACGTTTGAGCGGCAGCCACTGCCAAATGAGGGAGCGTAAAAGGGTGCAGTTGAAGGGATTTCAGGAGCTATTTCATCTTATGCTGAGACAGTAGCCTTGATAAAGGCAAGACTTTCAAGGTTACCGGCATGCTTTTGGTGGACTGCCATCTATCATGTGGACGGAAAAGGACGACCCAATTGTCCCGCATGCAGCATGTCTGGCATCTCACCAGGCAGATGTCTCTGGGATGCAACAACACAGTTGACAGAGAAACAGCGGGTGATGGACGCAGAATGGGGCTGCCGTGGTCAATGTTTGCTGTCCTATTCCGAGAGCAGCATGAATGGCTTGGTACCAGTGTGCAGCATCTCGGGCCAGCACACTGGCTTCCAATTCTGCCAAACACTGACTGATGTTAAAGTAGGCATGCTTCCATCCCGGCAAGAAACAGCATGCCACCGAAAGAGGCCTATAATCACTATTCTCTTCCCTTTCCCAATGACATACCTGCTGTCACTCACTCCCCTTTCATCTAGGCAGGTTCTTACTGTATGTGGATGCACTAGGGATAGTTACATGTCCTCTGCACTGGTAAATGTCTTTTCAGGTCAGTTTTCTCTAACCTTTTCCTCACCCTTTCCAACTGTGTTCCAAACAACACAGCGGGCTATTTGTTTGTTAGAGCTATAATGGACCAAATGGGTGACAGTCTCATCTGCTCAGGGCTATTATCTAAGCTCTCAGTCTTCTGTTCTCTGGGCTCAGTGAAGATGTGCTGCTTTTCATCTGGAGTGTGAGAAGCAATCTTTGTAGCGGCTAGATCAAAGAAATTTAGCGAACTTCAATCGCTGCTGGAGTGAGAATAAAATACCTCCAACTGCTTTTGTTTCCTAAACTCTGGGTAGTGGTCAGCCAGGTGAGGTGAGAAGGTTGTTCAGAATTTAGAAAATAAATTAAAGTTAAACTTTCACAACAGACGCAGTGGAATGCAAAGGGTATATTTATAATAGACTGCATAACAATGACTCAGCTTTTCAAGGGCATCGGTTTCTGTGATCACAAAGTCAACTTGCACTACAGGTTCAAAACACCTCACACAAAATGAAAATAATGGGATGTTTTTCTTTGACTAGTTCCCGGTTAGTGGTATTAAATTGTATTCTCAGAAATGAAAAACTGACAGGTAATTTTTCATTGCAACAAGGAAAAAAAACAGATTAATGTTTGCACTACAATAGGCTCAGAAGAAGAAATATCTCCAAACAGCACGTTATCAAGTGGACGGGGCTGTGCAAAAAGAAAAAAAAGTAACAAAACACAGTCTATCATCACATTTTGTCAACAACAAAAAAGTCCCAGGGTACTTACCAGGGTTGTAAATATATAATGATAGTACTCCGTCATCATACCCATTGCCAGGGCCTACAGGGAGAAATAAAAAGCAAGCAGTAACTAAAAGTCAATTACAAATAGCTTAATGAATTGCGGTATTAGAATTACTAATTGACCTGTTATTTAATACATATTGCCACCCTGACACCTGTCAGAAAGGCACCTGAGACTGGAAAAAATTTGAAAGCGGGGGCTTGCCAAGGCATTTTTAATTGTCCTGATGACTGATGAACAGACTTATTCAGTTATTATTGCACTCAGAGCCGAGATGGTATCACGACACTGACAGTAATTTGACTTGAAAAAATCAGCCAGTCCAAAGTCTATGTGTCCACATTGCCCATGTTTCTCCCAATACGCTGTACATTATATCCTAAGTCCATGTGGGCTCGGCGCTGCATTGTGCATGCAACGATAAATAACAAACAAAATATGCGCCACAATAAAGAATCATTAGTTTTGACACACAGCTATAGAGAGAACTCCAACTGTGCAATATGCTTGTGAGAAGACTTGAGCTCAACAACAACCCCCACGGTTCTCATTAATAATGCGCCTCTGCTAAATGAATTGAACATGCCTGTGAGCAGAATTAGACTTTATAATTTAAAAGAAAAAAAAATATGTACAATAGAAAACATCCATTATGACGGGCCACGAGTAGATATCTAACACACAAAGATTAAAGATGTACAGATCTGCAGCAGTTCTTAAAGAGAGAAAGAATAAGATAGGGATCACACATGGACTTATCTTTATTATTTTAGCACATATATATGTGTATATATGAGTCTGGGTACTCAGTAGCGTGTGAAAATTTCTTTAAGGGGAAATTATGTAAATTTTATACAGTAGCTAACTTACTTTTAACTAAATTCAGGAAACAGTGTGATAAAATTACTTATGCTGTTCACAAATGCTGCAGACATCTGTGAGTCTAAGAGAGTATCAGGGCTCATTAAGGTGAGTTGATACCTGTTTCAGGATCCAGGCAGCCATCTCATGTCCACAATCAAATATGACATGGAACTCCTTTGCCTTCTTCATCTCCTTCAGAAGTGGCTTGGCGTCCTTGGTCTCTGTGGGCAGCTGTCGGATCTTCAAACGAATGTTGTATCGTGAAGGTGCCTTGATCAGCTCCTGCAGTCGAATGAGACCTGCAGACAAAGAGGATACATATATAGTGTGAAAGGACCATTTTAAAGATGCAGCAATATGGTGTGTTTGATGTGCCACCATTTTGAAGTATCTCTGATTCTAAGGAGGCCACGAAGACCAATTGGAGTCATGTATTCTCAGCAGAAAAATATGCTCATATGCATGTCTTCCTAATCCGCAGTCTATTGATCCTCCTACTCATGCTTGGCAAGCAAACAGACAGCTACAGACTTATCAAGAGAATGTTACACCGAGCCAGCACATTGCACTCTTTCATAACAAAAACCACAATACAGAGAGCGCCTCATTTTGCAACCTCCTACAGAAAGTCCCATCCTGAAAGAAGCTTCCCAAATGGTGATTTGCTCTTGTCTTCCATGATACCATAGAATAGCGCGGAATAGGTTCAATTTTTATCCAGATGGAAAGCCGTGGTCAATCCTGCCTCTTCTGCCTCTCTCACATACACTTCAGACGTGTTCTGATGAGAGAGGCTCTGTTTGCCCAGCTTGTACTTGCCCCCAGGGAGCCCGGCGCCTTCGTCACACATTGAGCTACAATCTTCACCTTTCATTTCTCGACCACACGCTCAGGTAGAAAGCTCTCCGGGAGATACTGTGATGAGATTACAATGAGTTTCTCCCTCAGTAAAGAACTTCAGAGTCCAGGGATGAAAGAGGCTGGATTGATGGGAGAGATGATTACTTGTCATGGGTATAAAAATGGATGGAGCAGCAAGGATAGTTTGAGAGGGAACTGGAGAGAGATAGGATTTTTTTTTTCAACCACTTTAAGATAGCTCAGCCTATTTTTTATTTTGAAATGAAGTGCTGTGTGAGCAGTTTAATGGTCTTACTGTGAGTGGGGCTGGGTCTCCCTGAGGCCTATAGAAAGATTGGTGTGAAATAGGAACATGCAGGTCTCGCCTTGAAAAGTACCATTGTAGGGAGGAATACTGAACCTATACAGCTTTCCTCAGGTAATCCCAATAGATCCCTACTCTAGGGCATGTCTGCGTCTCCCTGTTTTTGTTCGAACTGACACTTTGGGAGGTGTTAAGCTAGAAAAAAAAATCTGTCAAGGGAGCTCAACGTTTGGGAAACACTGTCATTGTAGATGTTTGTGGGCTCTGGCTAATTCCTTCAGACTTTCCCCCTGGATCTTCTAACGGCTGTGTGTGAATATTTTATCCCCTCTGATAGTTTTTCCTGTCAGCCGTCAGATAGGCTCCAATCAGCAGCGCGGGGCTCTGGAGCATGAAGCTGTGTGATTACAGCCTGAGACCGGGTGGAAACGGAGGGGGTAAACAACATGGCTGTGCAGCTGTCACACTTTTCAGGGCGTCAGGTGCGTTACAGCCTATACGTACCACAGAGGAGGCCCAAGCAGCTCCTATCTGATGCAGAGAGAGGTGAGAGATCACCCCGTTTGGCATCTCTCCGGGACAGTTTGCAGGAGAGTGAGGGTGTTAACATACTGAGCTCCAAGGTAGGAAGAGAGGGGAGGTCAAGGAGATGAGTCAAAATAATGTGGCAAGCGGGGAGAGCCAATGGGATATCAGCTGAGGTTAATGTATGAGTGCTAGAACGCTGCAGGATTGGCTATTTACAATATATCACAGATGTGGAAGAAGAACACTTGAAGAAGTCAAATGGCTGTAAAAGTGATGCTTTCAAAAGGAACAAAAGGGCTCTCGTATCTATTTAGAGGCGCTGCATAGGACGTCAACTACAAGACAATATAGACTGGTGGAGAGAAGAAATTGAATTCATTAGGCAACCTGAAAATTTAATCCTCCTCTCTGCTCTGTAATTTACTTACATTTACTTGTCAACCACGTCATGCCAAAAAGCTCATAACTTGTGAATACGCATTTGAATATTGTTATCTTCTCTAGAGTGATTATACTTTACCTTGTAAAACTCTCACTGTACTCCAGCTAAAATACGACTCGCCTTTTAAAAAGCACGTTACGAGGCACTCCGCAAAGTCACAGGATAGACAAAATGGCTCAGAGACTCATTTGATTGCCACCCTCAGAGATCAAGTGTCTCTGTGTGTTATTAATGGCTGTTGTCAGCGCCCACATACTACAATTCTGCATTGCATTAATCTGAAGAGACACAGGGTCATTCTGGGTAATGTGGTTCTCTTTTTTTTTTCTGTGCTACTGCTCACTCTCCTGGAAGACTGACATGGGCAGCACCTGGAGGACTAAGGGAGAACAGTAAGCTATTGATTTCTGAATTAACTTGACAGGTTACAAAGCACTCTCTGAACTCTGAGCAGCACTGCTGCTTTTTGTAGATCACCTGGTACTTCTTTCTTACTGGACATTGTTTTTTGGTTGGTTTTAAGAATTGTCACATCCATCATCACACAAAACACGCACCTGTGGAAAATGAAGACAGACACCGACTGTACCTGTACCTGTGCTGTCGTCATAGACCACGGTGACTGTTCTCCACTTGAAGAAGTGCACCAGGTCGAGAATGGCTCTGCTGAGGGAGGAGAAGTCAGGGTATAGGCTGACATAGTACGAGTCCCTGTTGTCTGACACCTGATGCTTCCACTTGGTCTGGATGTGGGGCACTCCCAAAGCATTGCAGATGGACTGGACCGCGTTAGCTGACGAGCTGTGTGAGGGGCCAAAAATGGCCGCCACACCTAAGGAAAGCTGGTCACATGCTGATGGGGTAGCAAGGAAAAATAAAACAAAAGAAAACAAAGACAGTTAGGTTCATGTTTCGGTTATGCTTTTAAGTTTCACTATATCTCATATTCTCTGCTCAATTTTTTTCTTTTTTTTTTTTGTCCACATGTCACCCGAAGCAACCAAAAAATAAACAGAACCGGTGCTTAGTAATTTCCTCAGCCCAGCAGATAATCTTAATTCCGACTGTGGAATTTTCTTTTATAGCCGCTAGCGGTTCGGAGTGTTGTTTATACAAGCTGGACCCCTGTTTGGGTAGGAAGGAGAACATCTTTCACACTGTTCCACTGTGGTTGTGATTGATGTGGGCAAACAAAGAGAGGGAAAAAAAAAAAGATGGGAACACTCAGGGAAAAAAAATAGCAAATTAATAAGCCTTGCAACTGTGAGGACTTCAAAAGGTATCTTTGGTCATTTTTCTCCCCTTCGTTAGCTCAACTCTCTTTAAACTCTGTCAATTAGTAGCCCATTTTAACAAATAAATGTCAAGTCGTTTGTGGATGTAGACTGCATTAGTGGTTAGATGGGGCGAATAACAGAAAATATTCTACGATTTACTCTGTGGTTTTATCTGGAATCACTGCCCGGTTTACACGTTCATAATAATAATAATAATGATGCAATAATCTTCTTTACTGTGAGCAGTAAATTGAGATTTCAGACACCATGAACACAAATGCTTGTCCATCATCAGTGACCAACAGTGCAGGTTTTAGGTTTCCTCTACAAAAGGTTAATGCATTACACATGGGATTTACAGCATAAAAATACAAGCTATACATGGACATTACTTTTATCCTTTTAACTGATAAAACATGAATCGATTTGACACTCAAATAGGAAAGTAGAGTGTGCAGTGTTTGTCTGAATGGCTACCTGTAAAATACTAATTCATGTAAGAACAAAAACATAAAAGCACTCACAGTGAGATTCAGCTAAACGTCCTTTCCATTCCTCTTGACTCACCTTTCCGGGAAGCCTCAAAGCTGTCAAAGATGTTTATTCTCTGGATGTCATAGGTCAGCGTGGTGTTGGGGAGCAATGTGCGGTTCCTGTTGATTGTGTTCAAGGCAAATTTAAAGGCTAGTTCCTCTGCTCCAGAGGGGCCACTCTCAATGGATTCAAATATTCCTCCTAAGGGATAAAAAGCACGAGAGAACAAGACCTTTGAATGGCGAGTCCAGCCTCCTATAATTGCCATAGATTCCTTAACACAAGCAACCTTCAAGTAAGTGATGGATATGATGCAGGCAATTACAGCTCAAGCAGTGCATCATTTTTTAAGTATTTGTACTCATATTATTGATGCTGCTGTGTTCAATGCTTTTCACAGCTCAGTCTCATGCTGACATGAAACAGATTTACAATGCGGAGTAGGCATTTGGATCCCTGCTGATTTGCATTCTGTGGCAGTCGTCGGCGTAATTATAGGCAATTAGTTGCATTGGGAGGTGAGTTCAGGGGTGGTTGCCCTTCTTTAACTCCCTCGCTCAGCCTTGACAGAAAGGTTCACTCTACCAGTTGTCCCATTGATTTAAATGATTCTCAAATGAGATGCGAGCAAAGAAAGCCGGGCAAGAGCAGAGGGAAATTAAAGTGAAAAGGTAGATGAGAGAATAAGAGCCACGGGGGAAATCAGAAACATATTTAAAGTGGGTATAAATAGAGGCAAGTCAGAAAGACAGATAACGAGAAGGTCAATCAAATCAGAAATTAAGATGCCATTGGGGCATTTTTAACAATACTAATTAAAAACATATGAACCTAACTGTATATCTCACTGTTTACTTGGTTGGTTCTGTTGCTCCCCGGCAAATCTTGTTACCTTTTTGGTGTCTGTAACTGATGAAATAAAAACCTTTACAAAACCAAACTACTTGCGCAGACACTATAATTACTGCTGCAAAGAAAGGTGTTGTCAGTTTAAAATAGCATCCTTCAGAACTGTCAGTTATTCTGAGCACAACAGGGACAATTAATGCTCCAGCTGGTCTATTTATGCACTTCAGGATCCGAGACAAAGGATATCAATGTTTAAAGTGAGCCACTACAAATGTGTCTTGTTTTCTGATTATGTCAAGCATAATTTATCTGCATGTATTTACACTGGACTTGGTATGCTTTCTCCTATTTTCTGTCTTTGGGATCCTGTTGAAATAGTAGATTTACATACCCTTAAACACAGGTATGTAATGCAAGTCATTCTTAGACTGCTATAAACACCCATCTCACACAAGTCTTGGATCTTTAGGATGTCAATTAGAGCAGCTATCCCTACAGTAGTTGCTCTGTCTTTGACCCAACCTTCTGTTTGCAAGCCATTTCGAGGAACGCTGGCTTAAAGGAAGAGGAGCTTGATTCACAAAGTGGATAAACTAAGGGAATGCACCAAAGAGGAGAATAAAAAAGGATCATTTTGAGCTTTGAATCATAGGAAGTATTAAAATGTTTTCCCGGTATTGGGTATAACGGGCCTCTTCACAAACACAAAAATTGCACCAAATTTACATGTTCTGTTTTGTTTTGTTTTTAATGGGTTTTAGGAACATTTATGAAAATATATCAGTATTCACATCATCTAATCCACAAGCCAGCCACTCAGCACATATGCAATTTCAGGTGTAACTGGGGTCAGAGAGAATTTTCACACATCCATCAACAGGATGAGGTAAAACCGTGTGAAAGGGGGTCTGATATGCAGCATTATGTAGCATATTACTCTGTGTTTGCATGTATAAATACAGACACTTGCTTTTAATGTGTTTTTATCCAAACTGTGAAACACTTTGTCACTGTGTGTTGTTTTTTTTAAGTGCTATACATATACAGTTATTATTCTTCTTAATATATTAAATCACACCAACAATATTTGAATGTGCCTGTGGTGAAACAGCTTTGGAGTCAATCAACCACTTTCAGCTATGAAAATAAAAACATAGGAAGACAACACATTTCAACAGCTGATACACCTTTGAAAGTGGACTAAATCCCATGAAGGCTATACAAAAATCAAACTTAAAAGAGAATGCATGAGGGGGGAAAGATGAAAGGGTGTTGTGAGAGGAGCTCTGAGAAACACTCCAGAAGACGAGAGCAGAGTTCACGAGTCCTTCTATGGATCCCATCCTCTTGGAGGACAGAGAGTCAGTTTGACTGAATCCAAAATGAAAAACTTTAAAGCCTGTTTATTGATTCAATTATACGGAGCAAAGGGGGAAGTAAAACTGAAAGAGTGGCACATTTTTTGAAAGAGTACAGAAAGAAAGAGAGCTTTACAGTAACAGATAGCTGCTATAAATAGCATCTGGCCATGGCAGGGAGTGATAGAAAATGAGAGCAGGAGGGCAAAGAAGATGTCATTAACCCGGGGAAGGGAGCTTTGTCACTGTCACCACAGTACAGCCATATATTGGGGGTTCTTACTTTATTTTATGGAATTTTCATTTATATATAGCCCAGTCCAGCATTGCAGTTTGTGATAAGAGATATGTACAAAGTTAAGAAGGCAATGAAGCACACATTCTGAGCATCACTGTGTCACTCAGTGAGCTGAGTTAATGATTTTTTCATGTGTAAATCCTCCTCCTATACAGCGATGTGATGCGAACATGTTGCTATTCATGGCTTTTCATTTTACTGAAATGACACATTAATCTTCAAAGGAGCGAATACCCAAAAATCACCATTAAAGATGATAGAAATCATGTCAGTCTGACCTAATAGATAATTATTACAGTATAGCCCTGAGGGAGCAGGCTGAGCTCCACTGGGCTGTTGAAAATGAGCATAAGGGCTTTAAGTTATGCACATCTGATTTCCCTGGCAAGCTGTATGTCTTGGGCATGCTGGCTTGATAGAAATCATGTACCTTAAGAACACAGAGAAGAAACATTAAATAAAAGTCTGCAGAGGATAACATAAAATATTTACAGTTAAATTGCAAAATGCTAGTAAATGGAATAGCGATGGTTATTGTTTGCGTTAGTGCTCCTTTGAATCTAATGTGCTACATGAATCCTTGGTTTTCATTTGCACTATTGATTATAGAGACTAATCCATCTCGTGCTCCTTCCCAAAGTAGATGTTATGCATCTTTCAAGAGACATAAGAGACATTAAAACCCATACGGGTTAATGTATATTTACCTTGTTTAAAGTCTAATAACACTCTACCTATTATATTTGCATTTATCTTCTCCTTTCTCTTGTTTTTGTGGTCCGTGTGACTGCAGGTGTGTGAGTTGCAGCTGAGATAATCAGCCTGTGTGTGTGCGTGTGTGCGTGTGTGTGCATGTAAGAATTATAGAGCTTCCATCACTGGGATTGGTTTGAATTATGGTGCAAATGAAAGCTCTGAGTGAGTTATGAGCTGGATAATCACTCTGACGAGAAAACAGGGCCCGCTGATCGGAGTGTTTCAGTGTGCCTGGATATGTGTGTGCCTGTGTGTCACTGAAAGAAAGAGAGAAAGACTGAGCGGAAAGTCAAGACCAAAGCGTAATGCGGGAGGGTGTCTGTATACTTTCCTCCCTTTTAATGTTTTATCACTGTTAATGAAGTGTATTTTGGATTACAATTCATGCAATAACTTGCTCAATGGCTTAATATCTCTCAGAAGTTAAGTTTGTTCTGAATTAACTTCTGTACACAGAAAAAGTACATCTCTGAAGGGCATACTTGAAAAACACTAGTAGCAGACAACCTTGAAAATCACATTCAGTAAAGTCTATCTGTCGATCACATGCTGTTCGGAACAAAGATTAAAGCTAAGACTTTTTTTTAATTACTTTGTTGAATTATGAGCATTTGCGAAGCATTGCAAACTGTGAATGAAAATACATTTAGCACAATTAGCTCTCTCTACTGAAGGATGCTCTTGTACAATGGGAGATGGGAGTTAGATATGTTGCCATGGCGACTCATGCAGCTATGCTATGGCTGAGAGGCACCGGCAGTTTTGGCATGGAGGAGCTGATTGGTGGAGGAAGGGCATTGTGATAGTGTGTACGACCTGTCTCTGTGACTAATGACCAGCAGTGCAGCTGCAGGATGGCAGTGGGCAGTCGGGTGGCTGCCATGGCAACATGCGAGCCACCGCGTTGCTAAGGCAAATGGCCCAGGTATGTGCATGAAAGCCTTCAGTCTGGCTGCAAGACCTCCACCCACCACACCCCAACATCTACCACACCCTAACCCACTGGCCCGTTTCTGTCTTCCTCCATCTTTCAGCCAGAGAGGATCAGTGCAACAGGCAGGAGGCAAAAGTGATGGAAACGCTCCATAAATATCCCTGAAATTCCCAGTGGGAGCGCTCCCTGACATGTTTGGCGGTGAATGGGACATGATGCATGAAGGCCTGCAGAGAGTCGCCGCCCCTGGTCATTAATCTGAAGCTCCCCTTCTTAGAGCTGATGACTGACCTTCCTATGCCACACAAGAGCCAATTCTATCTCGACCTGAAGATCCCTGAAAATCTGACCAGCGCACAGGATACTCAAACTCTGCAGGAAGCGCTCTCGTGTTATGACAGCCTATCATACAAAAAATCTTCTGCAGTCTGTACAAAAATTATAACTATTTGGATCACTGCAGGATGTCGGCTTATTTGTCAAATACTTCTTGTAAATATTCATTGCTTTTGGAGGTGTGACATTCTTCACTATTTTAGTCTGTGTGCACGATAAGAGATGCATGCTGTGTTTAAACATTTTGTAGCCAAGACTATACATGCCAATGCATTGTTTGGCAAATACATCCTTTATGGTCTTATTATCTTGATGAGCATTAATACTGAAAGAGCAAGACAGAGGAAAACTGTAAAACTAGCTAATAAAGCAATATTATGTTTAGAAAGATGCTCAATACATTTTTGGTTGTGTCTAGTGAGCCCGAGAGTAGCACTTTAGAGTGTGATGCAGGCAACATGTGAAATGTAGCTGAGGAACAAATGAGGAAGGAATCAGCAGCGACCTGATAATTAACGAGCTGTTAATGAGCAGCTCCTAAATATAACTCCGAATCAAGGACTAGATGATGAGGGGTTGCCAGAGATTGATAAGTCAATACGTTTAGGTGAATCAAAATAACTGTGACGTTCTTCATTGGTGGCACAAAGCAATGAAGTAAAGTACCAAGCATAGTTAAAACAGAATATCATATACAGCCTAAAAAATAAGAAACCAAACCAAGTACTATAACCCCTACCAAAAAAAATTAATCATTAAAAAAAAATCTATAATCAGCTAACCTGTTCGAAGCTGAAGATGAAACCCACAGGAGGTATTGTGTGTGAACAACAGTTTTTATCTAGCTTGTCTGGCTTGTTGCTGTTTTCTCCAGAATAGAATCACTCCTGTCACCTTAAAGCCTCTTGACACTGGGCTGGACTGTCACCTGCCACTGCTGGATGCTAAGACTCAGAGTGAGTCACACACTTGAACATACAAGTGCAAACAGACACAATCACGCACTTCGAAGATTGAAACTAAACAAAGCTGTCATGCAAGAAACCACTGAGTACAAGGAAAATGTGGCTGATGAGAGAATTTATAGCTCCCGCCTGCAGCATTTAAAGATGCCTAACTTGAGCTGAACTCAGAGTAATAATTAGCTTATCCATTGCAAAAAGATCAATTTCATCAATCTCTTATAATGAGCACATACTGTCTTCAATTAGAATGTGTGCCATGGCCCTCATCCCTGACCCGGCTCCAAGTGGGAAACCAGTGATCATATAACATGTATTAATTCCAGGCGCTGGCAACAGATGTGCTAATTTGCTAGGCTCTCTCTATTCATAATAATGTGCCAGCTCCCTCCTCAAAGTATGTGCTAATTTGCAAGGGCTTATTGTGGATGTGCTAAACTACCGGCTGACATTTTGTGTGCTAATTTGTCAAGCAGGGACCCCTTTTGGTACTAATTGTGCCAAACTGTGAGTACACTTCCACAGGCCTTGAATTGCTGAATTCCTAAATGACTTCTGTCTGCTAGCAGTTTCCAGCCTCTTCACTGCTCTCGAATTGCGAAAGCAACTGAAAAGAAATACCAACTACTGTGAAAATAAGATGTATAAGCACTAAGTGCTCACACTCGCCTGCACACATAGGCATATAAGGGTGCGCACACACATTCTGACTATTCACAGAAAATATGTGCCTGCACTTGAGATTGCACAACCTCCCTAAAGAAACACGTTCTGTGGTTGTTTAGCTGTATGACCAAACATGCTCACATAGATACATGCTACGAAGCTTGTTAAAAAGCTCCTTATAAGCCCATAAAAAGGTCACAAAGGAGTTTAATACTAATAATGGTTACTTTATTTTTTAAAAATCGCTTTAAAATTTCAGTTAGTATCACAAATCTGTTTCCCACATTGCACACTCACACCCCCAGTGAGAATCTCTTCCCAAACAGGCATGCAGAGAAATCATTTTTTACCCCAAAATGATTTATTAACATTACAGAACAAGAAGAGATAATTACATTTTGGGCTACATTAATAATTTATATATTATCAGAACTGTATGTATATTAGAACGTATTAAAAATGGTTTAAAAAAAATCTAATGACAATTCCCTATTTTCCTTGGGGATGGTTAGATGAGAGGTATTTCAAAAAATATCTGCTGACACTTCTGCTACACACAAATCATCAGAGGTACACAACAAAAGACATTATGGTTGTTGTAATATGAGATGTACACAGGTGGTAACACCTTTGAGCTCTTGCTGAGGCATCATTCAGTGGTGCCTCGGGAAGAGGAGTCATTTTCACTCTTCGCAGGCAAATAGCTTTCAGTTGTCTTTATGTTGTTTCTCTGTGGGGAACATTGAAAGGCTTTTTTTTTTTCTCGCCTCTGTGACAGATACAGAGACTGAGAGTTTATTGGGTGACAGGCAACAGTGCTTTGGATTAAATTGGGCTTCTACGTTTTCTTATGTACATGATCACATCTTCCTCTTTTGCTGCCATTGGAGTCAGTTCTGTCATGGCAAAAAGTTGTGAAATTCACCATCCTGACTGGGAACTGTCTACTATCTTAATGTCTGTGCTTAGAGGGCCGTGAACAAGCCAAAGTTGGAGGTGCACTTATGCACATAACTTTGGTTACCTATGCTAAATTGACAAAATATGGTCACTGGTCTCCTTGGATCAAGTAGAGGATTTTTGTCAAATCCCTTTTTTTTCCAAGATTGGAGTATCTGGATTTAAACATTACATTACCAAAGCATTACAGCCAATCAAAATCTGTAAAAAAATATGTAGGGATGCACCAATGGGAAGCTTCAATTACACTGGAAATTTTCTTTTGTAACTTTTCATTGGCTGGTGTAATTTAGCATTTCACTAATGAATACCAATTCAGTAAATTTACATTCTTTGATGTACTTATTTGTCATATTTAATTTTATTATATTTTATAAAGTTTGCAAAGCAATCTTCGTGTCGACCCTGATGCTGCCTTACATATAAAAGATTCCCGGCCTCACAGTGAGGAGTCAAGCTTACTAATTTAACACTGGTTCCGGAGCAGTACTTGGTATCAGCAGCTACCTGAAGCCAAGGTTTCTGTATCGTATCAGAAATGGAAAAAATTGGAGCAGTGCATCCCAAGAAAGAAGATCATATCTCAGCAAGTGTGTTAACACCAAACTTGGTGTACAGACTCGGCAACCCTTACCAAGGTTGTGAAAACTATGTCTCGGTGAGGTGCTTGGCCCCTCATTGCTGCAGCATGATTTTTTAATGCATTCTTCCCACCTGCCCAACTGTTCCAGGGTATACCATGAAATATTCAGGATACTATGGAAATAAGATTTATTTATTTATTTGTGGAAAAAAAAAGTCTATGTGCATTGTTTCCAGATTTTGCAGTGAGGTATGTAAATGTTTTCGGTTCATCATCATCAGAACAAATACACACTTTGCAGTTGTGATGTACTTTATATTACAGCTGCAGCATTGTATTTTTATTCTGTATTTTAGAGGGGGGTAAAAAAAAGTCTTATTTGACTAATGCACATGCATTGGGGGAAAAATACAGTGGCTTTCACACACTGTGGGTTTTATGAGCCTTAGAGCTCTCAGACTTCCCATCTGAATTCCATGTATAAACATGAGCATTCCTAAAACTGCAGTCACAAGGTTATGCAGTTCACGTAAATAATACAAATCTCAAAAGTGCAGTCAGACACTTTTTCTGCCCACACAGAAAATATGTGATTTGTGTCTAATATACAGGCCATAGGGACTGAGCAGCGCAACTTATTTAATAGAATGTTTCCTGCTGCTTCATGCCTCACCTGTCTCTGCCATTTCTCTTCGTATGCCTCATCTTTTTCTCTACTCTATGAAACAAACCCCCCCCCCCCCCCCCCCCCCCCCCACACACACACACACACACACACAGGGTCTTTCTCACTCCCTCAGACTAGAGTACATCTCATGGTGGCCTCGGCAGGTGACAGATGGCGACCTCACAGCACTGCTCACTGTAAACTGAGTTTTAATCAAGCCTAAGCACGTGTGAGAGATGCTAATTATCCACTGCAGGCTGAAGGAGTCCAGCCTGGAGAACATTGTGACCATGCATGTGCATCCTTGGTTTATATTAATTTTCCCCACTGTGATAATATCGCCATTTACGGCATCGCAACTGGGAAGCGTAATGCAGGATGGATTGGGTGTGTTGAGCGTCCCTGGATACTTCAGCCCTCAAGCTGTATCGCTCAACAAAATAAATATAGATAAGAACTTGACTAACAGTAATCTCACAGTCTTAAAAGTTAAGCATAGGGATTTCTAACTGTCTCCAGCATACTTGCCAAAAAGCAGGGTGTTAAGACACTCATCTCACTATCGCACCATTTCTTAACATTTCATTTCAGGCGCTAAAAACACTCCTTTATAGGGAGAATATTTTAACAGGATAGCGTTAAATTACAACACATATAACATTTATCATATGTATCCAGCCCTGGTGCAGAGCCAAAAAGAAGTTCAATTTATAATGCTGCAATTAAGTCTCGGCAAATTATATGAGAGTCTATTGTCCTCCTTGCTCCTTTTGCTGCACTCATTCTAATTCGCACTGTTCTCTTGTTCATCAAAATGGCCCTGTATTACACCCTTACCAATGTAATTTTGAACAAAATGGCTAGTAAATTAGACTTTCTTTCTTGTAGAAGGGCAGATGTTATCTCCCGTTAGAGGCAAAGGTCAAGAATTAATTCAGGAGGCAGCTCTTTAATTCTAACAGTTGGGCTTTCACAGGGCGATGGAGAAGGGTAGAAAAATGAGCCCGTTCGCTGGATTTACTGAATCTAATTATAATAATTTTTAATCTTCATAAATTTAGAGATCTTTGTAAAGAAGGGCATTATTGTTTTCAGGGAGATAATGACATGGATGCCTGGAAACTTTAACAAGCCAAAAAGATATTGAGGGAAAAAAAAGAAGAAAAACATATATGCAGTGGATAAGTGGATGTTCGGGCAAAGATTGCATTAACGGCACTAACAGCTAGTGGGTTGCAATGCGTTAAAACAAGAGTGTTTTTCTCTGCAGTAAATCTATATTAGTTAACCAGAGCTATTTCTGCTGTGAAAATGAAATGGAGAGTGTAGAGGTAATAATGATAGCATATGCTCTATATGTTGGGCACAATTTAAATGGTGATAAAAGCTCAAATATAATGTTCTTTTTCAAGACTGGGTGTACAAAAATGAAAATATTTGACTGAAAAGGTATTCCTTGCTTTGAAATTGAGGTTTCGACTTTGTATGCCAAAGTACGGGGATTTTCATCATTGTGTGCAAGGACACTGAGATCAGGAGACAGGGAGAAGTAAGGTTTGATCGCAGTGAGACAGAACAAAGTAGAGGAATGACAAGCAGACAAGCTGAAAGCCAAAGGGGAAACAAAGACGACATGGAGAGGAAGGGCAGTGAAGGACAAAGGGAAAGAAATGGAGAAAATAACAGGAAAATGGGCAGAAAAGTCTATTTTGTGGATATTAATTCGATGCTGAAAGTGCACCTCAGCATGATACTGTCTCCTCACAGCCCATCAGATTGGTTTAGAAAACAGCAGGCCATTATGTCTAAAGTCAGAGCTAGATGCAGGTAGATGGGTGTGCTGTCAAACAAGCGAAAAGAGGAATTTTGACTTGGGAAGGAAAGAGAGAGACAGAAGAAGAGAGAGCTGGGTGGGGCACAGAAAAAATAGATGAGGGAAGGAAACGAAGAGGGAGAAATTGAGAATAAAAGAGGTCACCGGAGGCAGATAAAAGACACTCAATTAAACGACTGAATGGATGGTGCATTAGACCCGAACGGACACCTGCACCCCTCCTCTCTCCCTCAGCCACAGGGCAGGAAAATGTCAGCTCCTAGTTTGGGTTCATCAGCCTCCCATCAGCCACTGTTGTACACAAGCTAGCTGATAATCAGAGCTACAGGTACACTTTGCTGCAAAGGTGTGTCAATTTGTCTTGCTTGTTCTGCAAACACAGGCAGCTGCACGGTAGCAAAGAGAGAAAGAAATGAAAGAGACTCACACACTGACTTTAGCAGGAAAATAGCCAGAGGGCAAGTGATAAAAAAAAAAGCAGATTAAAAAGTAAAGCTCCTCAAATATGTGCAGTTGTGTAGTTTTTCAAACTAAATAAGAAAACATCTTTTCAGGATAAAAGCAAAAAGGCTAAAGAGGTGAAATGGGTGAAAAATGAAGGCTCCTGCTTTAATCTTTCTCCTGATCTGCTGCTTCTTTTTTTTTAAGGTAATTTCACCATTTCCCGCATTCAATCGAACCCTGTTGGGTAGCAAATTCAGGGTTCTTTGTCATTTTTAAAAAGCTGTGGGTATATCTCATGGGAAGCTGTGTAAGAGAAATGGAAGCAATTGGCTTCATTATGTCTCTTCAGGCTCTTAAAATAAATTGTGCAAGATGGGAATATCAAACCAAGCCTATTCCAGTCCACTGTAATGTTTGGAGAAGGGCCAGATTTAGTAGGTCATTTCAATTGGATTGTCTCTGAGCGTGGATGACAAACAGCAGAACACAATCAAAACCTACTGCAGCCAAGCAAGGTAGCATTAAAGCCTTATCTTATCTTATTAAAGCCTCATCAAATGCTTTTGCAAACTCTGTGGTTTCTTTCGCTTTATTTAATAATTCTTAGGCTCTCCTATACTGTTGCATTTTTTTCCCCCTCATATATGTCTAATCTCATCTTTTCATTCAAAACTGTCATCAAAACAACATCAGAAAGCTACCCAAACACTTACAAACCCTCTGAGTGAAAGCAGAGAAAAAATAAATTCAACATTGCAGGGGGAGGCATTTTGCATAGCCCTTGTGCAGCCTTGACAATGGAGCGTCATGCTGGTTCAAAGAACATGATTTTAAGTAAGCCTGCCTCAATATGTCCTCCCACAGAGCCCATTTCCCCCTGTGTCCTTGGTTCACACAGAGAAATGTTCATACATCTGACATTCTATGCTGTCAATGGGAGCCCGAATTTTGCTTTCTCTCCTTCAACCCATAGCTCCGCTCCTTCTTTTATTCCTTTATTCAGCTGGCTGGAAATGAAGGTGAATCACCACATCCTGACCTGTTCGGTGCCTCGCATCATAGCCAACACAGCCGGAGGGCTTTCTGCAATCGATTGACTTCAGAATCCCATGTAGTTTGGACGTCAATGCTATCGTTTATGGCATATATGCCTTCAGAAATGTTTACCTGATCTGTGTGTTTGAAATTCACATCTGACTGCCTCAACTTAAGGCACAGCTTTAAAACACTAAAACTATGAGTACATATTGGTAAACAAGCCCTTCAGTAAAAACACAAAAAAACCACGACCAACAAAAGGCAATCAGAGACTGTCTTAATGCATTAATCATACAACAAATACACTGTAAACATTTACTCTCAATTAGCCCCGTTGCCATCTTACCGTAATAAAGCCAGGTTTTATTTTCTTTCTATTAAGCAATCACTTAAAAGGCAATTAGTGCACTTGAGCTAGTATAAAGTTAAAGATCTTGCACCTTTTACCTCCTGTTACAGTAAAACACAAAACATGACATGTTGTTCCTGCTCCTGAGTGGTCTCCTGTGACAACACTGGAAGTACAGCCAGTTCAGAAGTGTGGAACACTTCAAAACCATGTGGTCCTGCTCAAGGTGCTGCTGCTTGTGGCTGTTTAAGTCATTAATTCACAGCACAATGCAATATTAGCACAATCCCTCATATTGTGCTTTGAGCACACATTTGCTTTTTATTTTGTAATATTCATGTTTGTATTCTCACAGATGGTAACCTGTGATACACGGAGAGGGGACATCCGGGATTTGGCACTCCTTATTTGCTATGCTGCCAGTTTTCTTTCCTTTATCAATATTCAACGAAGCAACCCAACATGCTGATTTTTATTGATTCGCACTATTTTATAGTCTATTTGAAGTGGAGACAAACCCAACATGTCCACACGACTGGCTAATGAAAACACATTTTGGGTTTTAGTTCTTCTAAGGAACTACAAGGACATTTGTGTTACCAACCTATTTTCAGTTTTTCACTCCTATAAAAGCTATTTCATGCATATCTGCAGTCCCAGGCAAATTTTCGACTTGCTAATATGATACTGCTGACATTTATTCAGAGATGCAGTGCATGACTCCTGGCCTCCCACTACATTTCCACAGCATACTCTACTGTCCTTTCCGTCTCTCTTCATAGAAGCCATCAAAAAACCGTAATAAAAGACCACAACTGAGAGTGGGCTGAGAGTGGACCGCTCTGAGGCAAACTAATCTATCTTTACTCTGTATACGCCTCAACACTCACTGTTTTTTCATCTCACTCACACTTTACACAGACTCTCTCTTTCTCTCTCTTTTCCTCTCTAACAAACACTCTTGTTTTTCTTACACCTCTCAGTGACTTCAAATTTACTTCCAGCTCCCTTGGTGAGATAGTGAGAAGGACAGTCCCACATGTATTAAAAGATGCAAAAGAAAAAAGGAAAAGAAAAAATTATTCCCTGTGAGTGCTTTCAGCTCCGACCTTCAGTCAGCTCTGAGCCACAGCAGCAACGCAGCAAGACGTGCTGTAGGCTCTTCTCAAGGGACAGTTTCACAGAGCAATTGCACATATAACCTCTAACCCTTCTGATACCCGGGAAAATCCCTGAGTGACAACGACAAAGAGTGACAGACTGTGAATAATGAAAGCCGATACATAAGGCAAGCCTTGCGCTAGGAAGTAAAGGAGCACAGGTCTCAGATTTATTCTGTTTGATTTTCAATGAAAAAAAAAAAATAAAAGCAGACTGTGTTAAAAGAGGCTGTTATGCAAGAAAGGATTACATTGCAAACAAGGTCAATCAGCTAAAGCCTCCTTCAATGTAAATAATCTTTTCAAAAGTTGCCGGTAAACCTCGAAAAAAAAAAAAAAGGACTTAATGCTAAGAAAAAAAAAAACTAATTTCATACCTCAAAGATATTTGCCATTTCAAAATGGCAAGAAATATGTACCCTGAATTAATCACCATTGAGCCTTTTGTAACTGAGGCATGACAGCAAGACCTTCAAAGACTCTGGACTGTAAACATGTTTTAGAAATCCATCTAGATAGTTCTCTGCTTCAAGCCCATGTGTGGTGCTGCATGCTAATGTAAGACAGATCTCCTCTTTGTTCTTGAAACCCACGGTGGGTATTTTTATACCATGGAAATCATTTGCGAGCAGAGATAGTTTCATATTTCTATAAGCTATGATGGGGCCAAGTGACACGTGAATATTTTAAGCAGCTTTGTGCCCATTTTAAATATGTTTGCTGTGAACATGCTGGCAGTGGGCCAGGGCACAGGGTGTTAGCCATAATTCCTGCAATCCTAAACTAAACTCCAGCATGCTGATAATTCAGGCTGGCAGAAAGCAAAAGCAAATAAAGTCAATTAACCACAAACTCCCATTGAATGTGTTCCCTCTATCCTTGCTCGTTTTCAACAACCTTCTAATTTTACCACCACGAGGGGATAAAGCGGTTTAAATATTAGACACCCAAAAGAGAGCCTATATTCTGGCACAGCATTGTGGAAGGAGTTAGATAAACTTCTCTTCTACCCGAGGGGATTGTGTCTTTTGCCAGTGGACTGGGAAAAAAATAGCTTGATTTCCTTTCCAAAATGAAAAAGAATGTTGTGTTTTAGTCATAAATATTCCCACACGTCTGTACTGGGGAAATATAAGTATAAGCAGGAAATAAACAAATGAAATGAGTATCTCTGAGTCAACAATGCTTTCAGCAGGAGTTGACAGCCCAGGGACACACTGCATCTGCCAGCGCTGCTTCCAAATGGCAGTGATAAGGTTATCACTCAACCTCACAGTCACAGACCGACTACGGACATCAGAATTAAAAGGCGGTCTCAGTTTCACTGTTGATATTTCTCCAATTGAATTTCTTTATTTTTAGAACAACATGCGGGTCTGTAAGTCAAAGTCATCTGGGTTGGAATAGCAGATGTGATGACTCACTGCTTGTGTGACAGAACATTTGGGGGCAGCTAAATAGGATCATGCACAAAATGTTATTTGCATGGAAAAAATAAATAAATAAAATGAGATCCTTCAGGTTATGGGACAGATTTGAAAGAAAACACTGAATTTCCACTTCACTGAATTTTAACAGGCCATCTGTGAGTGAGAAAAACTGAGCTTTAGAAGCATCTGACACTAAGCTATTTAATTATTTCAGGAAGCTGGTTCAGATGTTTCTACACAATTGGAATTTTATGTATTTTAAGCAGTTGTGTTTCAGATTATATTCAAAACGGGCATTTTGCATATTTATGTGTGCAGCCTTCATTGTAAGGGTGGAAAAAGAAAATTAAACGACAGAAACATTTTGTTCTCTATCCCAAAGACCCTTAGCAACATCAGTAGCTAAAAAAAAGTGTAATTCAGTGCTCCCAGAAGGCAAATGTGAAGTAGTAATGAAGAGAGAATCTTTTCTCAAGAGGTTTTTTATTACAACTTGTATGGGCTGGCTCTATTTTCTGCATCTAACTAAATAAATTACCTGTAAGATTTATAAATGAGGAACACTGAACATAATAACTCAACTCAGTATGGGAATGGGCTCAGCATATTTGCCTGCAGCTGGTGGCCTGAACACTGTTTTTTTTTCTTTCTTTCTCCTCCGACACTTGTCGCTCTACATGGTGAGACTGGAGCTATGAATGCAAAAGGTTGACTATGCCGTAGTGTTACAGTGTGTCTTTGTGTAGAGGTCTCAGCCTGACAGGAGAACAGTGGTTTTTACAATGTGAGCCGCCTGTCTGGGCAAAAGGGATCTTGGGGCAGGAAAGGAACAGACGGACCCAGGGGAGCTGACCTCCTCATTTAGCCAGCCTTCTGCAGGAGCAGCTGGGATTATCTGCTGAGTAAGCACATCCTCCAGGACAAGAAATGTACTGGATGGACTCTAATGTCTTTAAAGGGATTTGTAATTCTCCCGTGTGCATGCATGACTGACATGTTGTGTTATTTTTATATAAGCTGATACATAAATCTCTATTTTTAACTACATTTCTCTTTTGGAAACTCGGCTCTTTCATAAGCAAATACAGACACATAAACTTATTTTTCTAAGGAGAATGAATTACAGTGCAGAAAATGGAGCCATTTTACAATAGAGCGTGTGTGGCGCTTGAATGACAGATATTATAGTGCATAAAAAAACAAACAAAAAAACAAAAAACAAAGACTAAGTTGTTTATAGAAGGTGTATCAGTGTGTTGTGAAAAGGAAGAGTTGTTCAGCAACAGGCGGCCGTGCTGCCAAGTCCGTGCGACTAAACAAGCGCTTGTTCAGGACCACGGACAGAGCCCCGGCTCGTAGACGCGTGCCAGGCGCTCTGGCTGTCACTTCCACCAGAAGAAGGAGAAAATATCAAGCATGGGTTCACCCAGGGCAAAAGATCTCAGTGACACGAAACACCTCTTATCTTACATGGTTCTGTCTGTCTTGCTGATGCCAGATGCCTTACAGATCCAGCTTGTCAGCACAGGCGACATCTTTGGTATGGGGAGGTACACGTCTAACCTTTGCACTGATAAAACACGCACACACGAACTATAAATATGCATAAAGCGGTAACCATGGTCAGAATGATATCTGGATTTTGTCTCTTGGGAATGTTCGATATTATTTGCCGCCTTGAAAACTTTGCTATTAGCCAGTGCAAGGACTTTACCGTCCTCCAAGGATTACTGAAGACGCCCGGCGTCTGTCAGGGAACACGCGAGACGGGAAATCGCGCGTCTTGCTGAGGAAGAAGCAGGAAGACAAGCACATCCCGTTGCCATAGCGGCGGCTCTTGCGGACGCGGCCTGACTCTTAAACAGGACCCTCAGGAGAACTGGGGATTGTAAGGATGTGTTGTCAACACTTGATGACATCCGCTGTCGTGGCGGCTCCCCTGTCACTCCAAGATGTTCTCTGTAAATGCAACAGAGAGCGGCAGAAAGAGCCACCCTGAGACGGATCTAATTAAGCATCAGAGGAAGCCACGGGAGGCTGCGATTTAGTGACTTTCAGACAGGAACACGGGCGTTAATGGCACTGTTTTGAAGTTATGTACCGGGGAAAATTCGCCGTAGTGGCAAGTGTTGAAGAATTACTTCTTTAATCCTTTTAAAGTGTCTAATTAACTCACCAGGAGATTTTTTTAAAGGAGTGCCTCAACTTTTAGACTACCGAATTACACAGCTAATCTGAGACACAGTGTTGGGTAAGGGCACATCCAGTGAGCACTGGAAACAAGCAAGTATCTGTTTAAACGGCAATAACCGTGTGAATTAAGCAAAACCGTGGGAATTCCCTGATGGGAAGCTCTTCGCTCTGATTTCGGATATAAAGTAGCCCGTTGCCCGGCGCATTGATCGCCACTTTTCACCGATCAATAATTGATCCACTCTCAGAAAGCAAGCTAATGGTTACATGTAAACATTCACTGCAGAGGATGTGCTGGAGAGTCAGCAGTTTAAAAGACCTACGGGATGATTCGGGATGCAGGGTGAGGAGATTTAAGCGGCGGCTCTGGTGGTAAGCTTCATAGCCGTGAACTGTTGCATAGACTACTCCTGCCTTTAAGCGTCCAGAGTTACTGTAACGGTGATTTCAAGTTCACTGGAAAGCGTCATTCGTCGCTGATCGTATGAAGCACTAAGTAAAACCCCACGAAGACACTGTTACGAAATACAGTGACATTATAAAGGCACACTGTAAAATATTCGCCGGGCTAAACGCGATTTTAAAAGTGCAGACGATATTATTTGCAAACTCTTAACGGAAAACATGACAAGAGTGGGACAAAAAATATCTCCACAGCCTGCATCCCGCCAATGTGTCGTGCCGCTGTGGCCAATCTTATGAGTAGTTGTTGTGATTAGACATCGTAAGGTCGATGATACATTGTTATAAACAGATTACTTACCAAATCTTAAAACGTGTGGCATCCCGCGAGAGTAACCAAGAAACAGCAGCAGAAGCGGGATCAGCCTGAGGTTGGACCTGAAAGCAAGACTGGTTATCATCAGATGATGGGAGGTAATCTTCATGTTGTTTTAAAAAAAATGCACAGT
Source organism: Pelmatolapia mariae (assembly GCF_036321145.2). Taxonomy (NCBI): domain Eukaryota; kingdom Metazoa; phylum Chordata; class Actinopteri; order Cichliformes; family Cichlidae; genus Pelmatolapia; species Pelmatolapia mariae. The sequence continues at coordinate 15,069,041 of NC_086240.1, forward strand.
GGTTATTCCCCTCGGTGCGCGGGTTCGATTCCCTCGTAATTCTTCTACGGTTGTTGGGCAAGGCAGGGTAACGGCGGCCCTGGATGCGCAAGATCACGGCATGGTCACTTGCGCTTTCCCTAAATCCATTAGCAGTCCCGGCATGATTCCTTCCCCTTCCCGTTCTCCTCTTCCTTCTTCACTGCGCCAAGAAACAGCAATCCTCGGGGTCGCGGGACGGCGGGACATCCATGTCGAAGGGTACGGATCCAGTGGGGAGGAGGGAGCCCAAGCATGGGCTATAGGTGAGGAACTGGAGTGGGTTGGAAAGGAGCTAGACAGCGCCAAGCAGAGGATACAGCAGCGATATGCACCCCCCTATGAGGCGCTCTGGGTTCCTTGCGCTCCCATTATACTGCACTGCTGCACAGGCTCTGACGTCGAGCCAAGGTTAGTATTGTGAACGCGCAACAGAGAGCGAGAGAGAGTGAGCGCGACTGAGAGAGAAGGGGAGAAAGGGGAGATGGAGATAGACTACAGATAGAAAGACGGAGAGAGATGCCGAGCAGGGAGGAGGGAAATAGAGCGAGGGATGGAATGGCGGAATAAGGGAGAAAAATAATTGAAAGCTAGCAGTGTAAAACTTTAATTCTCTCTTCGTACCACGTTTCTAGGCAGCTGTTTCCCAGTTTCCTCTCATAACTTGCCCACCAAGTTCGCAGGCATTTATAGGTGTGTCTATGAATGTGCAATCGTTAAAGTGCACACGGTAATGGTAGCTAACTTTTGCAACCAGTTCAAATCACTACCAGGTTTGAATGCACCCATAAAGGCAAAGTAAATCTGAGACAGGAGGCTCTGGACTATATAATTATCAAACAAAGTTATGCCACTGATCAAATTAAATTATCTTGTAACCGAAGTGGCATGTGATAAAGGGCAAATGTTAACTCTATTTAACACTCGATTAGTACGTTTCCGCTTGATCTCTCTTCAGCACCACGGCCAGAGACAGTCTAGTCAAAGAAATAAGCAGCAATCTCACTCAGGGTTCAAACAACCAGCAGTGATTTAGCACTTCAGGTATTTTTGCTGAATTCGGCAGATAAAGAAAACACTGTAAAGCTTATACACCGCTCTAAATGGCCATGCTCCGTGCACAAGCGATGTGATGTCAGCAGGATAGCTTTGCACTGATTCCCCCCCCCCCCCTCCTTTGCACCCCAGTGGGATATGTGGGCCCACTTTGTGTTTTGTCATTCGTGACTTCCCTTTCAGAAGCTCTTTTACGGGATTTCAAGCATCAACCTTCCGACAATTTTCACCATCATTCCAGAAATGTGGGAGGAGTGGAATGAAAGGAATTAAAATTGGCAGAACAGCAAATCCGTAATATCGACAGAAGCTGCTGAAAGGCACGAATATTTAACCTATGCAAATAACTCCACTTTAGACTTGAAAGCCTTCCAGCAACAGACTGTTCTCAAGTGCGAGCCATCCTCCGAAGTGAAGGTGTGTGCGTCATACACACAAAGACTCCACCGCTGGTTAAATTTCACGGGAAAGACATCCAATATCTGCTGAGCATATCGCGTTTCTATCTGATTAACGGGTTCAAAACAGCCTCTATCCTATGCTATGCATTGCACCGAGAAGATGGATATCTGCAGCTCTTGCGTATAGGCCTGTGCTATTGATTTAACACTACATGCACCTTATCAGCATCCGCCCCAAATGGGCAGTTCTTCATGGGCCAGTGCATCAGCTGGAGGTATAGGTAGAACGGCGCACAGCCGCCCAGAAAGGGTGGAGGTCCCATTTAATCCCCACGGAGATGTGAAAGGAGCTCTTTGATGGGCGCCACCAGAGTCCAAGCCTGGATGAACACAGTTATTGTGTGGTTCGAGTGAGTGAATGACTGGCCTGTGCGCGCGTATGTGTATGTTTGTGCGCGAGTGTGTGGTTAAGGGGGGGGGGGGGGGGACTCTAAAATAAAATTCGCTAGAATATTTATGCATGGCCTTACAGTGTATGACCTTGGCATGCTTTTTTTTCAACCTTCACAAATGTCACTGAAATGTTCTTGAAGTGCACTCACATCGCCGTTTATTGTTCTTTTTATTAGACTGTAAAAATCATAGTAAATTATGAGCAAATGTGTAGATAAATAAAGGATACTGACACCTACACCCGCCTTTTGTTGAAGTGCGACTCTATTGTACTTTACAAGAATTGCCAAATCCCCAAAACAAATACAAGCACATGCATTTAATAGTGACGAGTGGGCTTTTTTCAGCTAAAGGATCCACGAATTAATTTACATGGGCTCAAGTAGGTGGTGTGAACACTGACTTTGAACGTGTGTTGGTTTGCGTGGGTCTGCACACCAGCCCTCTGCAGTGTGAGAATATCAAAGAGAATGGCACTCGTGATGCTACCATCTGGACCATTAGCATAATTATGGAGAAATTCAGGGTTTCCATATAAGTCAGCAGAGCTTCACACAGCATGAAAGGAATGCTTATTGAGCTCCGAGAGAAGACATCAACTGACAGGCACGCCGTTTTCCTTTTAAAATTAAAGCGCCCTCTGGCCTAATACTAAGGCGTTGCAAATGCGTTAAGTCCTCAGGTACCTCCTCACTCAATGCATGCAAATTAATGCAGCAAGAAATGATTGCGACTTAATTTTCTAATCAAGAATCTAAATAATATTTTAAGCCCGAACACAGGGAATGCTTGGGCAAACATACAATTTTCACTGCACTAGATTAATGCTTTCTGTGTTGATCTTGATCTTCGTTTTCAATTAGATGTCTCAGGTTAACACCCTTTTTCACTTCCCTGAAAGCCGCTCAGGTGGAGATAACTGTGTGTGAACCAGTTAAAAAGGGGAAAGGAGATGGGAATATCAAATAATTGCCACATTATGATGTTAAATGACTCTTGCTCCTTTAGCTTGTTGTGACTAATAGGAAAATACCCTTGTGCCATTTGGGAAATGTACTTTCTTCCATCTATGATCAAACCTTGTCATTTTTGAAGAAGACCACAAATTAGATGAGTTTATACACACCCACTCGCTTGTAACCCGTGGAGGGTTCCATATGAGCTGGCTGGTGTGTTTATTCAAACGCCATTCATGCACTGAGTAATGCAAAGGGGACTTTATGCAAAGGAGAGATAACCACTGCTGAAAGCCCTCTGTCATTCTCTCTCTCTCGCGCGCTCTCTCTCGCTTTCTCTCTCCCCCTCTCGCTCTCTCCCGCGCAGGCATAGTGGTGGAAAGATAGCATTGGCGCAGAGAGGGGAAACCATGGAAACGAGAAGCTGATGCACTTTGAATGGTAAGACCTTGAAAGAGAAGACATTCATTCAGTTTAGTAGCCCAGCACTAAAGACTCATCTCTACTGCATTATTTTGAATGCCGCAAGTTATTTTAACATGGTTGGCTCCAGAAAGGCAACAATGGTCTCAATTCATCAGCACATTGTTCCGTGATGACTGTAACTAACACTCTGGCGAGCCACACAAGGACCCCTACAAGGAACACATACTCTTTCTTCATTGGAACTCACAAAGATGGTTTGAACCTGTTCTTTTTTTGTCAGCGACAGTAGCACTGAGTTCGCAGTGTACTGTGTTTACATTTCCCATTTGTGGCCACTTCCTTTGAGCGCGGGGAAGCCAGCCCTGGTCTATATGTCTTGAGCAGTATTGTCAATGAGGTGGAATCTCAGTGGGGAATACATTCTTCAGAGGCGACAATTAGTCAAGTGAGACAGTAATTAGGACCTCTCTGCACACTGTCACTTCCAGTTAGTGCTGATGGATGCCCACAAATCCCCCCCACGGCAACTAGACTCAGGCAGACTTACTTCTGGTACTGCGCTCTGACTTTGTAATGTGACAGCCATCTGTAACTTCTATCTGCCATATTACTTTCAATAATGGCATGGTAATTTACTCAGCGCAACTATAGTTGAGAACTATGGTCAATTTGTGCCCGTTGTGGTAATGTGCCATGATAGATAATCACAAATAACTAAATGCTCTGTACCCTGTAGAATAACTAATGGTACAGCAGCTCAGAATAATTTGAAAATCAAATTTGTACTCATCCGCCACTCTATTCAATACCTTTATAGAAACTAAAATTAATGCAGCCTAATGAAGTTAGACTGCATGAATTTTCATGCAGTTAGACTGTGTGAGTAGTGCCTTCATGAATTATATATTGTATGCTCAATTTTTGCTCAAAATATTTTAAATAGGCAGCGTTAATTAAATTTTGATTCCATTAAACTGAACTGCACACAGAGCAGTGATCCTGACATTAGCCCGCCTGCCCTGTTGGGTGCACTTCATGAAGGTGATGCGCACCCTAAGGTGTTCAGTTTCAGTCACAGTTTCATTAAGAATAAGAGACAAAACTGCTGCATGACTAGTTTAACTTTAGAGCATGATCATTTAAAATGTTATTGTTCAAACTGTCTGGCAGAAACCTGGGAGGCAAGCTTCTTCTATTTGCAGGTAATTGATTGCAAAGGTAGGCAATTTCATAAGTAGCATATGCCATGCATAATATATAATAAACTATTTAATTTAATAAGCTGATAATCATGTAAGGATTATATGAAGTGCAAAATCAGTTGTCAAAGGTATCACGTAACAACATAAACAACTGCCAAAGCTATTTGTATGAAGCTAGAGAACATTTGTAAACAAAAGCACACAGCACTTGGGTTATAACCCAGAGGCTTGATGATATATTTGAGCTATTTAAGACACAATTTTATTGTGCAAGTACTGAAGCTAAAACCAAGTAACATTTAATGTCCAGTTATGAGTCATATTACATATTATCTGTGAGTCAACATTAAAGTTATTTCATTATTCGTTAATGAAAATAAAGTAGGCATGAGGAAGTCTTCTTAGTTAGTCATAGTAGGTGCTGCAGTGTAGCAGACAGTGCCACTGCCCAGTCAGGTTATAATACGTAGGCCATTTAACATCTTATTTTGTAACCATTGGACCCCAAAATTATCTTGGTATAGTATGGATTCTTGACTATCTTAGGTGAGAATAGTGGTTCTGTTATTTAATTGATAAAAGAAGCTAACAGCCTAACAATATTTGTAGACATGTGGCAAATTGAAGGAAAAATCAAGTGTCTAATCGATGTGTTAGGTCACCACATCCCACCACCACAGTTTAGGTAGAGCTTCACAGGAGGAATAGAATACCATTTTTCTAAATCACTGGTGTTTCTATGAAGGTGGTGGAGAAAGGGCTGTCTAACATGTCTGTCCGAAATCACCCTTACAGCTTCTCACTGAGCTGAGACCTGATGAGGGTGAAGACCGCAGCATACGATTCACATCATTTTCCAACTCATCAAACCCTTCTGTTACTCCCCCTCTTATCCTATGAATGAGCACTGTGTCATCCTAGTAGAGACCCCTCTTATCAGAATGGAAATGTTTCATTTCAGGATGAAGGTGATCACTCAGAACAACTTTGTACTGAGTGACTAGTGGACCCAAAACATGTCAGCACGGTGCTCCCTCCAGCATAACAGAATAAGTGAATCACCTCACTGTGGGTTTTAAGCACTCAGGCTTTTCCTTGAATTTGTTACCCGTCCATAAATGCTGAATTACCAGGCACAAAATGGTAGTCTGTGTTAGAAGTTACCCTAATGATGGTGTGATCAATAATAATTATTTGGTGCTGTTCAACCTTAAAAGTAGTTTGAAGAAATGTCAAATACCCAATAAGCATTGAGTGCACCACTCTTAAAGAGTCCTGGTAGAGGTTAAGAAACACATTATCTGGGTCCTTTCGGCTGCTCCCTTATTTCCCAAGGGGTCGCCACAGTGGATGGATATGCATATTTGATTTGGCACAGATGCCTTTCCTGACACAGCTCTCCCATTTATCCAAACTTGGGATTGGCACAAGGAGTATAGTAGCTTAAACCCTCTGAATCTTGGTTTGTGTGTCATTCTGGTCTCAAACCAGAGACGAGACAAAGTGTAAGGCAAATCTGTTAACCACCACCCCAAGAAACCCATTAGAATGAAAGTCACAATATCTAAGAGCTGCTGTTGCTAAATGTAAACAATAAAGAGACATTTTAAAATCAAAGCTCCATATCTGCATTTATTTTTTCTCAGTTCTGTTGTATGATGCTATGTTTTGAATCATGCACTATTTCTGTTTATTTATTTATTTTTTTACAGTGGTTCAAATGCAATGATTTAAACAGTGCTTTTTATAGTAATGCAGTCCTACCATATTAGTTCATCTATACTGCAATGTAAAATGACAGTCGTAATCAATAGAGGTTATTGCCACAATAATTTCAGCCTCTACACCTCCATTGTAATTGTAACCTTGATTTTCACAATATGGGTCTTTTTTAGAGAAGATGACTTAAGATAAGGAAAAGCGCAGGTGTAATCAGAAACATTAACAGAAACATTTTTGTTTAGCTCAGCAGCTCCGGGGCTGTTCTCTTGTGCACACTGGTTCACAGTCACGGCCTACTGAGTCACTTAATTGTGACTGAGGCATTGTAAATGTTCTTACTTTCTTTTGAAGCAACTCAAAACATAATGTACACATTCACCAGCATACATTCACTGTGGTATATACATTTAACAGTCACTTTATTAGGTACACCTTGGTAGTACTGGGTTGGACCTCTTTTTGCCTTCAGATGTTTTTTTTGATTTGGGGCTTTGATTTTTTTTTTTGTAGATTATACAAAGATGCTGGAAACATTCCTCAGAGATTTTGCTCCATATTGATATTATAACATCACAAAGTTACTGCAGATGTGTCGACTACACATCCAGGATGTCAATCTTCCCATTCTACCACATCCCAAATGTGCTCTAGTGGATTGAGATCTGATGACTGCGGAGACGATCTGAGTACCAGTGTCATTTTGAGGTGATTCCCACTGTGGTTATAAAGGGAAAGACATCTTCAGCAGCAATAGTCAGGTAGGCTATGGTGTATAAACAATGGTCATTTTGTACTAAGTGTGCCAGGAAAATATCTCCATTACATCAAGACCTAGCACCTTGAACCATTGAGAAAAGGCAGGATGGAGCCATTCTTTCACATAGTTTACATCAAATTCTGACCCTACCATCCAAAATGTTGCAGTAGAAATCAAGACTCATCAGACCAAGCAATAGTTTTCCAATGTTCTGTTGGCCAATTTTGGTGAGTCAGTGTGAATTGTAGTCTCAGTTTACTGTTCTTAGCTGACAGGAACAGCACCCAGTGTTCACTTTCTGCTCCAAGGTTTGATGTTTTTAGCTCTTCTGAATGCCTTGGTCGTAATGAATGGTTATTTGAGTTACTGTTGCCTTCTTATTAGTTCCAAGCAGTCTGGCCATTCTCCACTGACCTTTGACATCATCAGGACATTTTCTCACAGAAAACTGCTACTCGTTGGATATGTTCTCTTTTTCACACCACTCTCTGGCTGTGTGGAACAATCCCAGTTGATCAGCAGTTTTTATAATACTTAGACCAGCCTGTCTAGCACTATCAACCATGTCCCATTCACAGTTAATTAAATCCCAGTTCATTCTAATGCTCAGCTCCTTCCTTCAGAAGATCCTCTTGACCATGTCTACATGCCTGAATCCACTGAGCCGGTTCCATGTTTGATTAGATGTTTGGATTAATGAGCACCTGACTGTAGTCTTCCAGTGTGCACCCAGTTTTGAATCACATGTGCCTGATTAGACCTTTAAAGAGGCTTAAAACATAATATATTAAATATAACTCTGGATCCATATGCTTCACATGTTTATTTTTTTTAAACACATCATAAGTGCAGAAAAGATTAATCAAGGCTATACTAATGAAACATTATAGTTCATATTGCCATAGAGATTTACTATCCATTGAAACATTACAGATTATGATTCATTGTGCCACTTAAAAGGAATACTTCATTAATAACTCAAATACAGTTTATTTAACACATTTTTGGTTTGAAATATTGGACTGAAAGGTTTGTAGCAGTTGTAGTCAGCTTGGATTCATCCCATAATTAGTGGAAAAGATGCCCCACTTTTTCCAGAGCAAGAAAGTCCAAATGTCCACAGAAAATTCTCAGACTTCTCCTGCTGCATAATCCACCTCTATCCATCCTTGTGCTCACCATGGACTGTTTTTTAATGTATCATTGTGGTAATATTTATGGTTCTCAGCTGAAATTCCTCACATAGTAGCCTCTATCCGACCACAAACAATTGTAAATGAATAAATATTTTCCTTTTTAAAATTGATTTTGTATGAGTTGTTTATGTCTTGTCAGGAAAAATAAATCCTTTCTGTGCGCTGTGGTTTCAGATCTTAGGGAGAGAAAAAAAATCATGCATATTCACAGACACACGCGCGCACCCACAGCAGTGAGCCTGGCTGATTGGATGGTGGATGGCTGGAGTTGTTATTATATAGCATCCAGCAGAGTCTGGTTTGCAGGATAAGGACATCCTTACAGGGCATTTCTCAGTGTGAACGATGAGGAAACAGCCCCCTGTGTGAGCGAGTGGATGTGTGTGCATATGCATGTGTGTGAGAGAGAGAGAGATAGTGAGAGCCAGTGAGAAAAGTTTGAAAGAGAGGAATAGACAGAATGTGGACAGATGCATCTGTCTGCCTACACATTTTGGCTTTCAAATTGAAATCTTGGCAATGCTTGCAAAAAGTGACTTTCCCTATTGGGCTAGCCAGAGCCAAGGGTTTGCCTGCAGAGAAGGAGACTGGAGAATATGAGAGGAACTCATAAGGCTTTGCATTCTGTTACAGGAAAGCCTCCAATAAACTTCCCTTTCTCCAAAGACATCTCCATCTCTGATGCCCATGAATGGGTGTAAGTGGAGGGCCTTTCAAAGCCAAATGTGATAGTGTAAACAAAGATTGGACACACACTGGTGATTCGTGTGCATCTGGGCCTTTGTTAATGGGCCCTCTTGGTGCCTAGTCGTAACTCATTGGGGAGCAGTGTAATTCTTGCCATTTTATAAGCCATTGACAAAAGAGACACGGAAACCACCAATGAACATGAATGCCACCAAGCTAACATTATGTCACCACATAATATAAATCTTTTTCAGGCCATAGGGTGTGATGTGGGAAAAAAATAACTTTTACAAAGACCGTTTGCAGTCTTAAAGATACTGCAGTGAAAGTTGGGTAACAATGCATCTATTTCCTCATTAGAAATCAGCTTACACACCAGAATTTTTCCTTTTTTTTAGTGAAGGGTTATGACAGGCAAACACTTCTGGCATGTTTTGACTTCCACCTCAGTAATGCAATCCACTCTGCTTCCTCAAAGTTCCTGGGATCAGCTGTTGCCGCTGGGGATGAGAAAGCCCAGCAGTCGCCTGAGACACCCAGGATCAGAAACTCCAAACAGGGATAACACGCTCTCAGCATTCAATGTTTTTAATCAAGGGATCAGCTACTGTGACTGGAAACAAAATGTCCCAGACAGCTATCACGTCGGAGTTGCCAGCAGGCAAAAGCTGGCACGACTAATATGGCTTGTCAGAGTGAAAATAGCCTGGTATTGTTCGCACCTTACGTGGAGGTACAGGCATAACGCTTTTGTCTTGTTCATCTCTCAGGAGTCATGCTCTAATAGCTTTTCAGGCTCATATTGCTTTGGTGAGAGGGATTTAAAGTTGGGGTCTGACATCCCAAGGAGTCTAGGGATGGAGGCAGAGCTATTCATTTATACATAATTCAGGACTAATCAAATTTACACCACCATGAATGTGATAAATTTGTGTCTTTAAATTAAATGCTATTTGACGGATGGATTTGGGAATTATCAAATTGCCTGGTTAAGGATTTATTAAAAATAACTCAACGTACATGGACTGCCTTGTACAGCTAAAGTGTTTTCATGGATTGCCAAGACTGCAGCTATACCAAAATATATTAGACAAATAAACAGAAATTCTAAATAGTGTAACAAATTGGTCTTTAAATACAAGCTCCGGCTGTTAGGTGATTGCAAAGAGCTGTTCTAGATTTAAGGATGCTGAGATGCTTTCAGATGCATTAAATGTTGCTATTTTCAGTCCCAAACTCTTGAAGTTAGTGAGAAAAAGACATTTCTGATGAGGGCAAATATGATGTCTTGTTTCTGTCACATAAGCTTTGATATTCAATATGTATGATATAAATGACTGCACTTTTTATGGTTAATTTCTAACACAGAATCCATTTTTTATTACATTAAAAATAAATCTACTTCTGGCATAATAAGTATCATTTCAGCATATTCAAATAGTCCATTTTCACCTCCTTCTACAAATATTTTGAGTGGTTTTAATAGGCAAATGGGTGTTATTGAGGTCATCAGTATTTACAGCTCTGCACTAAGCCCACTCTTCACAAAAATGCTGTTATCCAAGCCTCTGTAAATGCAGGGAAAAATCTGGATATGGACCAGTAGCTGGAGTGTGTGGAAGCACGGAGGAGGGTTTGAGCTCATTTATGTCCTTGCTCTTCTGGAAACGATGAAACGAGGCTGGTCCTAAATTGGGTGAGGTCATTCCCTTTCCTTTCCTTTCCTTTCCTTTCCTTTCCTTTCCTTTCCTTTCCTTTCCTTTCCTTTCCTTTCCTTTCCTTTCCTTTCCTTTCCTTTCCTCCATTAATCATGTCTGCACACATGAAAATGAGCTTAACCCTTTACCCTGTGCAGTGCTCTACTTCCACTCAAGGACACCTTGCAAGCAGCTCTCTGCACAAATGTTCTTCCTCTACTTTTAACTAAAAACACTTTTTATTCTTGAGCCAGCTTGACTTAGCAATGGAAACATATAGAACTGAGCTCCATCCTCTCTTGTTAAGCCTGTCAGTCTTTGCTGTGAAGCCTCATAACAATTAACACTGCTGTAAATCCTTTTGTCAAATGCCTAATGAAAAAAAAAAAGAAATTAAAGGACTTATCCTTACCCCTTGAGTCTAACATAATTTTAATGACAGCTAAACTAAAGTATATGAATGAAAGTTGGGTATATAATATATAAGCTCATGGAAAAGAGGAGCACAGAGAGAAAGAGTGAGACGATAGGAAAGAAGACTAGGGCACAAAGGGATAGAAAGAGAGAGGGAGAAGTAGGAAGAGAATACACAAAGAAGGGAGAGGAAGGAAAAAGAAAATGAGCTTGGTTCCCTTTGTGGCACAGAGCTTCACCACTTAATCATCCCCTGGTCTATAAATAGGCCTTCACAGCCATGGAATATTGGTAGATTAATGGAAGAGAATGGAACGCCATGGTGCTGCAAAGCTTCAACACTTATGTTGCACTTCAATAATGCAAATTTCATTTTATTTTGCCACCAGTGTCAGAATTTTTCCTCTTTAGTTTTATCATGAGAAGTTGAGAGGAAAAATTTAACAGATTGCATCCGTCCTTCTCGGTTGTTTTTTTTTTCTTTTTCGTCTTTTGATATGTTGCCTATTTCAACACAGTCTTCAGCCTTCTGGAAGACAGGCATTCATGCTCAAAGCCAAATGGCACCAAGTACAGAACTGTTGATGCAATGCAAACATGCAAGCATTAGCAAAACCCTCCAAAGAACAGATTCGTTTCCAAGAGCAGACTGTGGAAAAGTTCCTTATTTTATATTCCGTACAGTGCCCTGCAGTTTCTTTTCAGCACCTATCACAAGTGCTCATCTCCCGAGGAATTGTTGGCGGTGTTATGGAATCACCTTGTATCTCCCTGCTCTCCTTAGTGCCTGTGTGTGTATGTGTGTGCATGTATATATGTATCTGTGTGCCTATATGTGTACATTCTGGGTTTGCAGGGGGTTATGTGCACATATAGGCTCGCATCAAGAATACTTGATTTTAAAGGAAATGTGGCGAAGGTCTTATGTAGGTCAGCGAGAAAGGGAAGTTGTAAATACACTAATCCTGCACTTTTTCTATAAATAGACATTAGTTCTACCTGTGTGTTTGCTTGTTAGTGTTGCCAATTATTTTGATATAAAATTCAGATTTACTGAGTTGCGCTTTTCCACACTTTCACTTTCCTGTCAAACAACACAGCATGCGTATCACATTAGTCCCCACCATCTGCTGAAAACATATACTGTACATCTGCATAACTCGCATCAAGTCATAGCTTCATGTAAGCTCAAGAGAAGAAACTGACTTGCTGTTCATTAGTGGCTTTATTCGTTTTAGTCGTTCAGTTCATTAGTCAAACAATGTCATGCTTTCATAATCACTGAAAAGAAAAGAAAGTTAAAGCAGAAAAACTTCCTCCTGTACCACTGAAAACATTACATATTTAATATGTAATCTTCATTTTTAGCTGCTTTTGTGTCGTTCACATCACCATGGTCGCTTCAGTGAAACAAGATCATCTTTAATTTAGCAACACCTGTGCTTTTGCAACGCTGATAAGTGAAGATGTCTGCAAAGGGGGCCCATTACAAATTCTTCCCGATATTACGCCCAGTAAAAAATGAATTATTAAACAAAAGAAATAGCAGAGGAAAATTAAAGTGATATGAAGAGGAACTTCTTCTCTCCCCATAATTCTAAGCGTGGTGGACTCGATCAGGGCTCAGTTGTTGCATGGGCATCCAAAGCGAACTTTGTAGTCACTGCACTTGCCAGTAGTCTGGTCCTTATTGCGACAAACAAATCCGTCAGTTGGACTGTACCTGAAAAAATGAGAACAAAGTAAGCTACAAATGTGCTTAATGTTTTTATTTTATTTTATTATTATGATGATACTTGTGTTTATTGTACAAAGACATGCATATTTAGTTAGTCGGTTATTCTAATTTGCCCACCATAAAATAATTAAAGTGCACAGAGTAAAGCACCATTTAGATGTATGGTTAAATGTACCTTATATTCTCCAGCACTTTACTCCACAGTCAATAAGACTGGTAAAGTAATATGTAAATGTCAGCTCATTTCTACTGTTTAATGAAGCATGTTGGTTAGACCATACTTATTTTTGTTGTTGCAGTTGTCTTTTTTTAATGATAAAAAATAGATGACCTGGTTTCTCAATAGTGCTGTTGGCAGGTCCAATAAAAATGAATTTTACTCATCAAAATGTCTTGTGTAATTTGGTTTTCATAAGCGTAAATGTGAAATGTCTCAAACATCCAATTTAAATAAGATAAAATAATCACAAGTAAATCATTTCCTGTCATGTATTACTTTTTCTTTCTCATAACACACATATTGTTCTAGTCAAACCCAGTAATACAAGAATGAATTTTGACATTATGCAGTTCCCTCAGGAAAAATGATCACTCTTACAAATATAACTGAATTCCCATTCGTTGTTTAAGAAGTATCTTCAGGCAGAACATATCTAAAATTTGGAAACTTGAGGCAAGAGGCGTTGATGCTGAACACTGTGTTTGATCATTGGGTTGTTTGTACTACACGTGAAGCTTTTATTGTTTTCTGAGGAGGCAGCTTACATGTAAAAGGTCTCCCCTGTGTAGATGGCTGGGGTCATCGTGTCAGTGGTAACAGCGTCGACATACAGAGGGTTGTCACAAATTTTGTTTTGTTTCTTCAATTCACTTAAAATCTCCCAGTCTCCTGTTGCATCAGGATTATCGCGATTAAACCAGCTGGTCCAACACACTGCAGCGAGTAAATACAGACAAAGCATGCCTGTTAGAAAACTACAGAACCAAAGCAACATTTTAAATGACTGTCTATACTTTATGCAATAAAAAAAAGCAAGAAGTCAGTTTGCATTAGGAGCTTAATATTCCACATGCAGAATGTGGTGATACCTCCTCCGCCACAAAATGGGGGATAGCAGCTGAAGCGAACACGATAATCGTTGCACTTCTTATTGTTGATCTGGTCTTTGTTTCTGCAGATGAATCCTGAAGTTATGTCATTTCTAAAAAAGAAAAAAGAAAAGAAGGAGACCAGCATGACACTGACTAAGAGCAGCCTAATGGCTGTAACCACTTAAGCGTATTTGCATTTTTTAGACATGTTAATGCATGGGTAAAGGCATGGCAATCAAACTCTGTCAGCCCATCTGTCTGTCTGTTGATTTGTCACCACTGTGGTACAGGCTGCAATATCTCCAAAATACTGGATGGATTGCTATGGCATATGGTTCATGTCACACTTTGGTGAATCCTCAAACTGTGTCCAACTTAAACAGTGAAAATGCAAATGCTGCCAATTCCATAGACTATATCTCTTGCACACACTTTTTCACAAATTTTTTCTTGTACTGTTCTTACTTGTAAATCACGTCCCCTGCTGCAGCTACAGTAAGCCCAGATAGAGTCTTGGCTTCGATAGCTGCTGGTCTAGGGCAAATCTTTCCAGGGTTCTCTTTGCGGAGCTTGCAAAGAGTTTCCCAGTCTCCAGTTGCAGAAGGGTCGTCTCTGTCGAACCATTCTGTCCAGCATCCTGGAAAAGGGGCAAATTGAGATAATTTAGCAACAGGACTTTGAAAGCTTTTCTGTAAATGTTGTCATTTGACTAAGATAAATTTTGAATGTTAAAAAAGATGGCTGTGATGTACACTGGTGTGAAAAAGTATTTAAGATAACCTTTATTAGTCCCACGTGTGGGAAATTTGTTAACAAAGGAAGCTTGTGTAATGGACTTCCGCTGTGAGCAGGGTTTGAACCTGCATGGGGAACCCCCTATTGGAGTTCAAATCCAACGCCTTAACCTCTCGGTCATCACTACTCCTCAAACAGAAATGTTGCCATGAGCTGGGTTCGAACCCGGGCCCCCTGGTCAGAAGGAGGCTACTCAGCTCAATGAGCCAAACTGGCTGGCTCAGTTGATTTGGTCATTTGGTTTCAGATCGCCAAAGAAACTTAAATATTAGACAAAGATAACATAAGTAAACACAAAATGCAGTTTCTAAATGAAGGTGTTTATGATTTAAGGGAAATAAATCCAAACCTACATGGCTCTGTGTGAAAAAGTGACCTAATAACTGGTTGGGCCACCCTTAGCAGCAAAAACTGCAATCAAGAGTAGAGGAATTTTGGACCACTCATCTTTGTATAATTGTTGCAATTTTGCCACATTGTAGGGTTTTCAAGCATGAAACGGCTTTTTAAGGTCATGCCACAGCATCTCCTTTGGATTCAGGTCAGGACTTTGATTAGGCCACTCCAAAGTCTTCATTTTGTTTTTCTTAAGCCGTCATCAACGTGCTCTTGGAGTAATTTTGGTCACTCTTGGGAAGCTTTACCGTTGTTCCAAGTTTTCTCACTTTGTGTATAATGGCTTTTACTTTGGTTCACTGGAGTCCCAAAGCCTTACCTTCTCCCTTAATCACTGAAATCATCATTTAAAAATGGAATTTCATATTAACTTGGGTTATCTTTGTCTAATATTAAAATTTGTTTGATGATCTGAAATATGTAAGTGTGAAAAACATGCAAAACACTAGGAAATAAGGGGGGCAAACACTTTTTCACACTGTAACTGCAAATGAGAAAACAAAATGTGATCTCCTTACGAATGTTGGTGGGATAGTAGCAGGGCTTTCCTGAAATGCAGAAAATGAAGAAACAACACAAAGTGAGACTTTTAAAAATTACACAAACTGATCAATTAAAATGCATTGATTGTTTTTCAAATACAATGAATTAGATACTTTAGATGGCGAAAAATGAGAATTAATACTGTGTGATTACCCAAAAAAAAAGAGGAAAGTCCTATTTTACCAGTCTTTTACAGGAAACTGTTAAAAAGGATAAAATAGCTACTCCTGTGTGACAAATGAAACATTAAATTTTCCACCTTAGGAAGTTAGAAACTTCACTTCACTTTGGGTTATATTAAAGTGAAGGGTCTTCTTTTGTTCCTTAAAATCAGACACACACTCGAGGCGTAGTGGTTGCTTTCTAGTAAATATAAATGTTATAATGTTATTTTATTTGTGATGGTGTACAGTGCTGATGGCTTTGTATACCTGTCAAAGTTAATCAAATTAAATACACCTTAAAAGATAAGATAAGAAAAAATCAGAATTTCCAGACTTTTTTAAACCACAGTCACATCAACACATTTAACACATAATCCAGTAAACAGTTTAACGTGCATTTATCTTATGAGCTTTAGCAACCAATTAAAAAATGTAGGCATGCTTTCCAGATTTTGAAAATATAGAATAATACAACATCATTTTGGGGGCATTGTTTGACATCACAATATAAGCAAATATAGAGTTCCAAGAAGTTACAAAGTTCTTCCACCGTGATTAAAATACACCACACTTTATGTGATACTGATACACAGTGTTGAAGGCTCTTACCGTCTAAATCCTTTTCTTCCTTAGAACTAGATTCATTGGAGTCCTGCTCTTTGCTTCCTAGTAAGTGGAATAATGTTGTATTTTGTGACAGTGTACAATTCTGAGAGATGTCAGAATTGTCAAATTTAAATAATTTTACAAGAAGATGAAAAGCTCTTCAGCAGAGTATGAAAATATACACATTTTACATGGCATTTATCAAGTTGTAATGAAGGATCTACCTTTTTTATCCTTTCCTTCCTTAGAACTGGAGCCACTCGACTTTTCTAGTTAATATGAACAAAGTAATCTTATCTTTTGTGATTGTGTATAGATAGGTCAGTTTAGGTAATTGTCAAAAATTAACAACTTTACACAAATATACAAAGCTCTTCAGCAGAGACTGAAAATATACATATTTTACATGACATTGATTAAGTTGTAATGAAGGATCTGACCTTTTTTATCCTTTTGGTCTTTAGAACCAGAGTTACTGGGGTTTTCTAGTAAATGTAAGCAAAATATTGACCTTTTTTTGTGATTGTGCACAGTTACGATGGCACAACTGTCAAAACTGAATAACTTTAAGAAATGTTACAAAGCTCTTTTGCAATGACTGAAATAATACACATTTTTTGTGACATTAATCAAGTTGCAATGAAGGATCTACCTTTTTTCTCCTTTGAGTCCTTAGGACTGGAGCCACTGGAGGCCTGCTGTTTGCTTCCTAGTAAGAAGAATAATGTTGTCTTTTGTGATTGTGTACAGTTCTGGCAAATTACAAAATTGTGAAAACTGAATAACTTTATAAGGAGATACAAAGGTTTTCAGCAGAGGCTGAAAATATAAACACTGTATGTCACATTAATCAAGTTGTAATGAAGGATCTCACCATTTTTATCTTTTTCTTCCTTAGAACTGGAGCCACTTGACTTTTCTAGTTAATATGAATAAAATGATGTTATCTTTTGTGATTGTGTACAGTTCTGGCAGTTTACAAAATTGTCAAAATTGAATAAATTTACAAGAAGCTAAAAAGTTCTTCAGCACATTTCATGTACATACATTGTTTGTGACATAGATCCAGTTGTAATGAAGGATCTGACCTTTTTTTTTCCTTTTGGTCCTGAATAACTTTACAAAACATTACTAAAACATTCTGCAGTGACTAAAATGATACACACTATTATTGACATTAATTAAATTATCATTAAGGATCTCATCATTTTTATCCTTTGGGTCCTTAGAACTGGATTACATTTAGAACTAAATGTAATCAGAAAATGATGTCTGCTGTGATTGTGCACAGTTACGATGGCACAGCTGTCAAAACTGAATAACTTTAAGAAATGTTACAAAGCTTTTCTGCAGTGATTGAAATAATACGCATTTTATGTGACATTAATCATATTGCAATGAAGGATCTACCTTTTTTCTCCTTTGAGTCCTTAGGACTGGAGCCACTTGAAGCCTGCTTTTCGCTTACTATAGTAAGAAGAATAATGTTGTCTTTTGTGATTGTCTTTTGTACAGTTCTAAATTGTCAAAAATTAACAACTTTACAAGAAGTTGATTAAAATGATTGATTTACAGTGATTAAAATGATACACACTGTATTGACATTAATCAAATTATCATTAAGGTTCTTACCATTTGTATCCTTTGGGTCCTTAGGACTGGAGCCAATGGAAGCCTGCTGTTCGCTTCCTAGTAAGAAGAATTATGGTGTAATTTTGTGCAGTTCTACCAGTGACTGAAATAATACACAGTGTAATGACATTAATGAAATTGTTATGAAAGATCTAACTATTTCTATTGTTTTTTGTGACTGTATACAGTTCTGCCAGTTTACATAATCGTCAAAAACAACTTCACAAGAAGATACAAAGCTCTTCAGAAGAGAATATACACCTTTTATGTACACACATAAAATTCATTACAACATTAATCAAGTTGTAATGAAAGATCTCACCATTTTTAACCTTCGGGTCCTTAGAAGTGGAGCCACTGGGAGCCTGCTGTTCGCTTCCTAGTAAGAAGAATAATGTTGTATTTTTGTAATTGTCCACACTTCTGAGAGATTACAGTCTTGTCAGAAGTTAATAATTTTACAAGTAGATACAAAGTCCCTCAGACTGAAATAACATACATTGTATGTAACATTAATCAAGTTGTGATGAATGATGTTACCATTTTAAGATTGTCAAAACTGAATATACAAATAACATGTTACAATGCTTTTCTACATTAGCTAAGATACAGGACATTGGTCATGAAATGTAGCACCCTACTGTGAAGGGTCTTACCATTTTTATCTTTTTGTTTGTCAGAACTGGGCGCACTGTCCACCTTGTATGTGTTTTCTGGTAAACACAATCATAACATTTTGTTTTGCTAATAATGGTTTAATTGCATATTGTTGTGATTAAATGCACTGCTTATAAATTGTAGAATTGTTAAAATTGAATAGTTCTTGAGAACAACCTACCAAAAAGTAATCCCGCAATAATGGCAACAACCAACTGCAAGAAAAAATAGAAAAATAAATATGTTGGAATCACATAAAACTTCATTCTGCTTGTACATATTGTCTTGAATGTATAAAATCAATTCTGATAATGTTGGGAAATTCTGTAAAACATAACTGAAACCAGAATACAATGATTTGCAAATTTCATAAACTGACACTTTATTCTCAGTAGAACATTAACAACATTTAAACATTTGCATTTAAACTGAGTCATTTTGCTATTTCATGAAAAATATCAGTGTGGTGGTGGTGTGGTCCCTGGCTCAGCTGCAAGGGAGGAGTGGTGCAGTGAGCTCAAGGGGGCGGCACCGGGAGGCAGGTGAGCCACAGGCGATTGTCTGATGACGGTGTCTCTTTTCCGTGTCTCTATATAGTGAAGGCAGAGTCGAGCGGGGAGGAGCAGAGAGCTGGACTGAAACGGACTGCCTTCTTTGTGTGCATAACTCTCAATTAAAAACAATAACAGTGTGCAGAACCATCGTATGTGGCGTGTACTTCTACAATCAGATAATTTTAAATCTCCCACATCTGGAAAAGCGCCATCAGTGCTGAAAGCTGTAAACAGGTTTTAGAGCAACAAATGCTCCCATCCATGTTATGTTTATTTTGGTGAAGGCCTTACATATTTCACCAAGACAATATTGAAGTTGAAGTGTATAGTTGCTGAACTTTGATGGCAAATCTAATACTGTCATCAAATTTTAAATCAGCCACTAATAAGTTTAAACTTATTTCACGTATTATATATTGTGAATAAAATGTTAGTTTGCAAAATTTGCAAATCATATCATTCTGTTTTTATTTAGATTTTATGCAGAATCCCAACATTTTCAGAATTGAGCTTGTAATGTGAAAACATATGTATGACAGAACAAAAGGAAATTCAATTTTAATTTAACTTAAAATGTATTTAAAGTTATACATTACCAGTCGCATCATGTTTGTAGAGGAACCTTAAAACAAAATGACAATGAAAATTGAACTTTCAAGAGGTGCATCACATGAGATCAATATTTTAATTTTTTAATACAGTGATGTGAAAAAGTGTTTCCCCCTTCCTTATTTCCCAGTCTTTTGCATATTTTTCACACTTACATGTTTCAGATCATCAAACAAATTTTAATATTAGACAAAGATATCCCAATATAATACAAAATTCAGTTTTTAAAATGATGATTTCAATGATTAAGGGAGAAACGTTATTCAAACCTACCTTTTCCTGTATGAAAAAGTAATTGCCCCTCTTGTTAAACGATGAATTAACCACATTTTTGAAAAGCTGAGTTCAGTTTAAGTAAACACACTCAGGCCTGATTACTGGCCGACCCGTTGAATCAAGAAATCACTTAAATAGAAGCTGTCTGACAAAGTGAAGCAGGCTAAAAGATCTCAGAAAGCAACACATCTTGCCAGGATCTAAAGAAACACCTGAGAAACAAAGTAACTGACATCTATCAGTCTGGAAAGGTTTACAAAGCTATTTGTAAGGCTCTGGGACTCCAGTGAACCAAAGTGAGAGCCATTATACACCAATGGAGAAAATCTGTGGTGAAGCTTTCCAGGCTTGACTGGCTTACCAAAGTTACTCCAAGAGCACATCAACGACTCTTCCAAGAGGTCACAAAAAAACCCAGAAAAACATTAAAGAACCTCAGGATTCACATGTCTCAGTTAAGATCAGACTTCATGATTCAACAATAAGAAAAGGAATGAGCAAAAATGGGAGATTTCTAGGAGAAAACCTCTGCTGACCAAAAATAACTCAAAGGCTCATCTCACAACTGCCAAAAACACCTCCCCAAGACATCTGGTAAAATATTCTTTTATGCAGACGAGATAGAAGTTGAACTTTTTGGAAGGTTTGAGTCCTGTTACATCTGGCATAAAAACTAACAGCGTTGCAGACAAGGAACATCATACCAACAGCAAAATATGGTCATGGTAGTGTGATGGTCTGGGGCTGTTTTGCTGCCTCGGGACCTGGAAGACTTGGTGTGGTAAATGGAATCAAGAATTCTGCTGTCTACCAAAACATCCCGAAGGAGAATGTCCAGTCCAGTTTTTGACCTCAAGCTGAAGCGCACTTGGTTTTTCCAGCAAGGCAATGTTCCAAAACACACCAGCAAGTCCACCTCTGAATGACTTAAGAAAAACCAAATGAAGACTTACTCAGTGACCTAGTCAAGGTCCTGACCTGAATCCCATGGAGATGCTGTGGCATGACCATAAAAAGGTGTTTCATGCTTGTAAACCCTCCAGTGTGGCTGAATTACAACAATTATGCAAAGATGAATGGGCAGGGGGCAAACAATCTTTCACACCATTGTATATCGATTGAAGTTAGCTGTATTAAAAACACAATGCCACATCAAAATGCTACTAAATTATAGTACTACGTATATTGAATGTATATTTTGCAAGGTTTCTTAAGTATTGTTTTAAATATAAGTACCAAGAAGCATCACACTCAAAACCAAACAAATTTAAAAGAGAAAATCCTTTACCCTGCCAAACCAGAAGAGACCCAGGACAGGAGTTCTCAGTCGTCAATTTGTTTGTATGAAGTACTGTTTGGCTAAATGAGCAACCTTTCTGACAGCTTCTCCTCTTATATACACCCCACAATCAGGAACATATCTAGTTACCTGTAGGGGGTAAAGAAAAACACTTGCTGCAATTATGTCATCCAGAACACACCCAAGGAAACTAATTCTCAAATGTAATTTGAGAATATTTGCCTATAGTCATTTCACTTATTTCCTCAGTCCATAAATCCCAATAGAAGGAAATTAGAATACATTGGTTAGAGGTCGACAGCTTCACCATTCTTCTCATAGTCATGTTAAAACAAATTTTGCTGCTGTTTCATGTAGACAAATTCAAGGGGGTTTAAGCATCGTATATTGTAAAAAACAAAGTAACGTAGGCTCAAATTCACATAACCTAAGTGCCATTGATTAATAATTAACTGTTTGCTATTTTTAAAATGTCATAACTATCCTCCGTTATAGATAGAACGTTTTATTTACCTTCTTGTCCTTTGGAGAAGGTTGTGTGGCATCTGAAACTGCACAGCTGCACTGAATCCTATAATCCAGACAGAAATTTGGCTCACTCTTACAGTTAAAGGCAGCTGTCATGCTATCTTTGCAAATATAAAAGGATGATTCAGGTGCAAGTGGCTGATAGGAATTTGTGCATAGCACCTGTACCCTAAGTCAGAAGCAGTAATAGTGTTATTTTGGATACAGTTTCAGTGTTGTGGGTATTTAAGGTTGATAATCTTTCTCAGGAACCATGCGTGGGAACATTAAGTTTTATTCTAAATGAGGTTAAACTAAACTGTTTTGGAAAGCTCTCCCATGTACTCCAAGTGCATTCCCCAGATTTACGTCAAACTAGCCTAGCTGTTTATGGAATTATACTGAACAAGCTATCAAAGTTGAACAATTTGAGAGATATTAAGGAAAATGTAACTTTCATTTTTTCATACAAAACTAGCAGTGGCTAAAGTTGCAGATCTAAAAACAATTCAACAAGTTAAAAGATTTGATGCTGAAAGAATCCACGTAGGCTGAAGGAAATGCGCAAGAAATGATTTTATTTGGATTTGTGGCAAGTGACACATTATGCACTATTAATATGACAAAATGTTAATGCAGAACTCTTTTGCTTAAAAAAATGAAAATAAAAGTTGCAGAAAAAGGAACACACATGATTTTTTCATCATGTCACAAATCATTAAGTTCTTCTACAAGACAATTATTAAGATGGATGTTCTTCACATTTATGTGATAATCTCTAAGTTGATGAACAACATTTAAAAGATAGTTTTTGTGTAAATAGTATTCTCTGAAATAGCTGAAAGGCAGTGCATGAAGACATAAAGCAGCAAAGAATAATATGAGTCACTTTTAAGGAAATGGGAACAATTTCTAAACAACAACAACAACAACAACAACAAAAGAAAGATTTTAAATCTATTAATATGTGACACATCTATGAACAGAGCAACAAACTCGTTTACCTTACCTGTTTTATTTTCTAATCATGTTTGTTTGTTGCACTTAAGGACCAGAGTATGACTTTTTTCAGTATTCACCCTCTGCAGTGGCTGTGTGTACGCTAATTAAATGCCCTTTGAGAAGAATATCTACCTCCCACTGTTCAATAGCAGCTGGGGATGGTTTCTGTCTATTCATACATCAGCATTACACTTTGTCATCTGAAGGGGCTGGTGCAATATTTTACACTAAATTGTGCTTTGGACTGGATGCCAAAGTACAAATGACAGCATGGTGTACACTCATTCATCATTCCCCCCCCACCCCATCAAACATACACATACCACCCTCTCTATCTCTCTACCCCCCAAACTCCTTGTCTCCATGGTGTCTCCATGCTCCTCTAATGAAGGAGGGTTTGTGTTGACCATCAGCCCCATTTGCCCATTTACATATTTGACTTTCACCACCATGTGGGAAGTAATGTGGTGATGATATGACGCACTGAGCAACACATCTCGAGGATAAATGATTGATGAGAGTATACTTCGATAGTCTGCATTTATTTGCTTAATAAAAACATTTCATTTTGACAACTCAAGCCAGATGACGGAGGTAGCTGTGAGTAAATCGGGGGGAAACCCCAATTTTGGTTTCATGTCACGTTGCCTATCAGCGTGTGTTATGTTATATTCTGCTTTCACTGGGCCATCTGACCCCTCGCAGAAACGTTCCAGGAAACTGTGTAAAATCTCAGTTTGCAAACAACACAGACTTGATTCTTAAGCCGTCACTTGATCGCAGAGAGTCAGCTGAACACCTGTCATGTAAATGTAAGAGAGAAAATAAGATATTTATATGTATTCATTATTTAAGAACCACTTATACCACCACTTACTCCTTAGAAGCGTATAGACCCTGACCACATTTGACAAATTTATTCATTGCATCCCATCTGAATGAAGCTAAAGCACAAAGACCTCACACCTTTGTATCTATATAAATATTACTGAGAATCTCAGCTCCTTCAGTGCAAAATGCATTAGTACAGTCATCTGTAGTGGCTCGATGTTGCGATGCGATGTTCACACTCACACAGTGCATAAAGTGTAACTGCTGTATGCCCGTTTTTTTAATGAAACAGATGGTCAAAGGAGGCATGAAGTGACATATAAATGTAACTATAACAAAGCAAATTAGTCCTGCTATTGGCAGGAGCTTTTGCTGCTCCCAGCTCCTCCCTAATGCTACACATCTTTGGTTGATATAGGAATATCTGTTAATTTAAAATCTTGCAATTCTGAGATATAAGCAGAAAGTGAGAGAGAGAGAGAATGTTTTCCTGTATACACATTATATCCTTTGGGATTATCTTTGCCTTCTATATCTAGCAGTTAATATCTCTTGCAAGAGAAAGTGGCCTGAGGATAATTATGTAAAGTAGAGGTAAGAAGATGAAAATGTGCTAAGGGTTTAATTATCACTGGGAATGAACTTCACATCGCATGAACGCAGGGAAGACACAGCACTTATGAAATGCAGATTTTGGTAATATTCCTTTCGAATGCAGCTCCCAGTGACTGCGACACTTTCAGGTCACACGAAATGTTGGGCTACTGATATCTTGCTGGTTATTTGTTGGTGCTGCTTATTAGTGAGTGCAAGGAAGAAGCAGGAAAGAAACAGGATAATGGTGCAGACTATTACCACAAATTGCATCAATCCTTTTCCAATCTGTAGAATGTTGTTTTTGGAACCTTTGCACAGTATTGGTAAAATATGCTACTGTGTCTCCTGCATGTCAGTTAGTGCTGCAGTAAATATGTATTACACGTACTGCACATACTCTGCTGGGTTATTTTACGGTTGAAGTCATTAATTCTAACAGAATTTAAGAGATAAGAAAAGACGTTGTTTTCAAGGATGAGCAGTGAGTGAAAAGTTTAGGGGCTCATTGATATTTTTCTCAGGCCTTCAAAAATCCTTTCAGACCTTCCACTGACCCGCTATTTAATACATGCTGTAAAAACACTTACACACTTACACTGCCCGAACACACGCACACACACACACGTGTGCACACACACAAACCTCGTATTGCTCTTAAGTGTGCCTCTGTGTGAAGTGTGTCTGTCAGCGGGGCTCTTACACGTCATCATTCATCTTGCTTCCTGACAACCATTCAATCAAACACTGGCCTCCAGGATTGAGCCAAAACCCTTTTCCACAGGGACGGCTGTTACTATGGTAACTGTGGAGGTGTGCGACCCACCAGCAAGCCAGAGAATGCAGTGTTGTTTTGTTTGGGTTTGTTTTTCGCTGAGAAAACACCAACTTTGTGTTTGTGTATCTGTCTCCTCCTGTTTCCTTCTCTCTTGCTTTTTCCCATGTGGGAGAAGCACATACCTCCCCGCTCTTAGTTACAGCCCTGAAGCTTGTGGGTAATTGTGATATGCCATAGGTGTCAGGATACTTGGATTTCCCCATCAGTTGTCAGCCTGGAAAATCTGAAACTAGTTTTCCTTCACAACACTGGTGCAGCATCATGTCAAGATGGAGCTAGGCAGCACGGTAATGACATTTTAGAGATAATAAATTCATGCTACATTTGGTATTAAGTGTGCACCTGGCTTAATATGAGAGTGCCTGCGCTTCTCAAGAAGGTTATTAGAAAGTAGTTTAAGGTTGAATTAGTCACTATGTTTGTTGACTAATTTAAACAGAAAAGGCAGTACCAACTTCTATATCAGTTTTTGCTACCTGGCTTAAATTTTTAGTTTAATTAGGTTAGTTTATGTTGTGTTTTTCACAAGATACAGATTTATTCTTGGAGTACCATTAATGTCTATACTAAATCAGTCAGCCACAATTTTAAAAACACTCACAGGTGAATTGAGAAACATTAATCATCTAATTATAAAACAGTGTTCTGGAAACACTGAGTCCAGGCAAATTTGCAGAGGTTTTGACATGCACAGTTTTACCCATTTGCAAACCACATGGTCCTCCATCCCAGTGGTGTTCCCCCACTGGCAGCATCCTCCCCTGTCAGGACAATGTGCCCCACCAGACTGCCAAAACTGCTCAAGAATGGGTTGAAGAACACAAAAAAAAGGGCTCAAAGCTATGACTTGGCCTAATCCAGCTGAGCATCTTGGTGATGTGTCACTACAAACCCCATGTTCAGAGGCCCCACCCAAGTACCCTTAGGACCAAAAGGAACCAGACACCACAGAGTATGTGCATGTCCTGTTTCCAGGCTGCAGCAGATCAGAGCTATTTTTGCAGCATGCCCACACATAATGAGGCAGGTGGTTTCAACAATGTGGCTAACTTCCTTGTAGGTATGCCATAGGCTGAAATATCTTGCGACATGTCAGCCTATGTGTTACCCAACTAAGATTGGCATCCAAGAATCTCTTAAAATAAAATAAATAACATTAAAATAATTCATCCTTAAAGTTGCAAGCTGTTGTTTAATAGACTTCTTGGTTTTTAAAGCCATTTCAAAATATGTATCATTTCAGTCTGCATTTTGTGCTTTGTGATTGATTGAGTGTCTAAAGAATTTATGCCTACTCTGAATCTCTGCTACCCCACAGCAGAAATCATACAGAATGTCTTACATGGAGCCGATTTTGCTATTTTCACTTGACATCCTCTTTTGTCTCTGTGTAATTAAAGAGAGGGTTAGAGCACAAGCAGTGACAGTAAGTCTGCAGAGATGGCCACTGTTCTAATTGGAACCACATGTCTCCATTCTTTTCTTTAAAAAACCCACTAGTCCCCTATTCTTTTAAACCAGCTGGGATTTAACTAACCTGCTGCAAAATGGGTGTTTGTCGAAAGCTTTTGGTTGCATAAGTTTCACAGGTGCTGAACAGCAAATAACACTCCTGAGAATTAGGAGTTATTCACTTTAGGGATGTGTCTGAAATTATGATTAATCACCTTGGAAGAAGAGACTTGTACTACACAGGTTGCGCCTCACACCGAACTCACAAACGGTGAACAACAAATGTGGAACAGCATATGGTCATGGCTCGGATGGATGCTGGTTCATCACAATGTGGTGTTTCATGTAAAAGCCGGGCGGGTGTAGCTGATAAAATATTAACTAGGGAGAATATTTATGCATGTGTTTTCGTTTAAACCCGACAGGCTTCTGTTGTCAAGGAAGTGCTATGAGCTGATTCATTACACTGGAGTATCATGTTTACTCAGCTTGGCTCTGTATTATTTCTCATTCACAGCCCCTATGGTGCCTATGCTTGTTCATGTTGAACGCTGTTACAGTCAACTGCCAATCTGTACTCTGTTGTGCAAAGCCTGCCTGCTGACAAATGACCTGGAGTAGAGGTCCAAGGAGAGTCCTGTCAGAGCCAGTCAGCACTGTGCTGCTGCATCAATCTGAGTAAAGGCAGGCTGGGCTACTGGAGGGTAGTGTCACAAAGAAACATAACTATGGTTTGTAGTGAACTGCTTGCACAAACAACCTGTGGGATTTGTTTGTTTCTGACAGTCTCCCAACCCTCCAGGTGTCTCTGAAGGATTTGCAAAAAAACAGTCTAAAACATAAGCTGATAAACTGGGAAGAAGGGATGCGGCATCACCATGCAGCAAAATGCCATATGTGCAATGACTGTGACAGCTCGCGAAACTCTGGCTTCATTATAAGCTATGTGTAAGGTATCTGCTTTAGGGAAAAGCAGTGTGCAATTGAAAATCCATCCACAATGCCTTGATATAGAGTTTTACTGGCTAATTATTCACTTTAAAACTGCTGAGTCTGGTTATGATTCACAGGGAGAGAAGGCGAAGAGGGAGAGCGAGCAAATGGAGACCTGATGCTAGACATAAGGCATCTGAAGAATAATACCATAACATGAATGTGAGCTGAATTCTTCAGTGGTTGATTTCAGTCTGGGGAGTAATAGAAACAGAACATAACATTATGAGGCTGGGTACAGAAACAGGAGGTTCTGCAGCCATGACAAAGCACAGCTTTCAGTGGCAGTTGTTTTTGTTTACCAAAATAGCAATAAATGAAACAGTATATTTTCCAGACCTATTCGTAGTCTGGTGCCAAATTATAGCATTCATTCATACAAAAAATGCAACAGTGGTGGATATGAAAAAAGGTGAGTAGAGCCCAAAAGCAATGCTAAAAAAGAATGAATGTTGTGCATGTACCAGGTGAACAAACATAGAACTAACAAATTTGCTCCATAACTATAAATAAGCAAGTAAACTGCTCCAAATATAAAATTTGTGATTATTTTTTTTAAAATCCATAGCTCCATATCTGATTTAAGTTCCTACCCATTTGTGTCCTTAAGCAAGACACTGTATCCAGGTAAGGTAGAGTCTAAATCTGAAAGTCACACAGAAATGACTATCTCATCTGATAATCAAGAGCCTGTCAGTGACTAGGAAGTTACAAGAAAACTTCGGGGACGTGTCTGAGCTCTGTGGGGGAAGAAAATAGGACAGGGGGCTGGGACATCCTGCAGCAAAGATTCACATTTATATCTATGATGTTCTGGGTTCCTTTTTTTTTTTACCCTAATGTTACTTCTCCACAAACAAATCATTGCAAAGATCCCAGAGTAGTGGTTCAAATTTCAGTTTTGGTGCAACAATCTTAGGTAGTCTGTGTGCTGAAAGTGCCTCCTTTGTGCAGAACTGTTGGTATACTGGTAGGGAAAAGCACATACGCCTTTAGCGATACCACCATTGGTGTTTTATAATAGGAACAAGACAGAAGAATTGCCAAATTCATAACCCCATCCCAGCTCTCCTTCAAACAAAATTACACAGGGACACATGCATATAAACACTAACGTGCACACTTGAGTGCCCCTCTTGGCTTGCGTTGCAACTCTGATAGAAAGATGTCTCACTCCAGGGGTGCAGTATTGCATTGTCAGAGGTGTGTGACAGATATTAATGTCATGGAAGAACATGATGGATGAATTTCCTTTATGATGTTGCTTTCTATCTCCGGCTCTGTCTCCCAGAGCCTGGTATGCTGCAGACAGCTATTTAATGAGCTCTGGAAGCATCCATATCCGCTGACAGTCCTTCCTTAGCGGCCTCGTTGCCTAAAAACGGTCAGACGGGTCCTGAGTCCTAGGGGATCGAGGGAAGTCTATGACAGAACACCCGGGCGCTTTTTAGTCGATAGCTGGAAACATGGCTTAAATGAGGGAAGCTCTTTGAGATATGAATGAAAATATAATTGTGGCAGTTCAATATGTTAATGCAGTAGACGATGCAGAAGAAAAGCATTCAGAATATGTTATTTTAAGCTCAGCTTATCCCAGCTGTTGTGGGATGAGAAGAGGGTGTACCCCAGACAGGTCGCTGGGGAGGATCGTCATGCTTGTCTTAATTCCTGTCATTCTATCGTGCCTTCTTTTTGTTATTAACAGTAATATTAGTCATGCAGTATTGGTTATGTATAGTTTCTTGTAAGTTTTTCTCTGAAGGCCAAAGTTAATACACACAATTTGTTCTTTTTTGTTGCATGCCAAAAGCAGTCAATTAAATTAACTGTGAATGGGAGAGTATAAATTCAAATTAAGTCACGTAGCAATCAGTAGCTGAGCATTTCCTGTTTATTCTAATGAGTTACCATTTATCTTTCAAATGCTAAAGACTGAATAAAGACTACATGACATAACATGGAATATTATACACAGATTAACTGAGGACACAGAGAAGCAAAGAGAGAAAGATGAAAGGAGGACGTGAGGGAAAGAAGCAAATGAAAGTGAGAACTCATAAAAAGTGAAAATGTTATTTGGGCTGTATAAACAAACAACTAATGTCTGTGCATTATTGCACTGGGTGCAACTCTTTATTCACTCTGTATCTCAGAGAGCAACAATTTTATGACTCATGTTTACGCCTCTGCAGTTTTACGGTAAAACTAAACTGACACCTAGTGGAGGAAATGGCTTTCACCTACTGACAGTACTGCTTTTACCTTAAGGTTTTTTTTTATTGATCCTAGTAGAGTAGTTCTGCTATTGTTTGCCATCCTCAAGGGTGATCAGTGGTCAGGATTAATCACAGAGCAGCCTCTTTGCAGCTAACAAGCTTCTAGTGGAAAGATAAATGAGCACAGCTCAGTGATATAAACACTGAGACAATAAAACACAGGCCCAGGAATCCAGATTAAATTCAAAAATCCCTTTTACATACCATACAAATTGATATTGGAACTTTTTTTTTAAAAGGTCTAAGTATGTGTTTAGAAATTATTGAAATGAATCTTGTGAAGAATCCAAGCAGCATACAATAACTAGTTATCTTTAGTTTTAAAAGTTCCAGAATACTAGAGTCCCCTCCAGATGACACCAAAGGGACTTCTGACGCCACCCAGGATCAAACCCAGGGTCTTTCGCTTTGGTGATTATGTTAACCACTACATTATGGAGCCACTCTAGAATTCTGTGACCTTCCCAAATTTATGTGGGTGTCCCAAACGAATATGGGAGAGCTAGAAACAATAAAGACAAACTGACAAAAAGATAAACAGATGTTATTTATTTATTTAGGCCAGCTCCTTTCTGTGTGGAGTTTGCATGTTCTCCCCATGCTCTATGGGGTTTTTTCAGGGTACTCTGGCTTCCTCCCTCAGCCTCAAAACATGCATGGGGTAATAATTGATTCTAAATTGGCCGTAGGTGTGAATGTCAGTGTGGATGACTGCCCTGCGATGGATTGGTAGTCTGTCCAAGGTGTACACCACCTTTTACCTTTTGGCAGCTGGGGTAGGCTCCATATGCCTGGATTCTGTCTATTTAATGAGCCACTTATTGATCCATTGATTCATTTCATTTACCTTTATATAACCAACAGATAGTGAGATCTGAGTGAGATTTTAAATGTATTTTGCAGAAGTGTCCTGGCCAGGAGCAGCATTTTAAGCACCAGTGGTAACAGAACTACACACACATGATGATTTACACACAATAAGCACACATATAAATAATGACATGGTTAGCTCTGTTGCCTTGCTGGAAGAAGGCCCTGGGTTCTGGGTCTCCACTGGCCTGTGTGGGTGGAAGTACTCCAGCTTACCTCCCACAGTCCAAAATTATGCATGTCAGGTTAACCAATGATTCTAAATTATCCGTAGGTGTGTTGCTTTCTGTGACATTGCTTTCTGTGTCACTGTGTTAGCCCTGTCAAATACTGCAGACATATCCATGGCATACCCTGTTTCACTACCTATGACAGCTGGGATAGGCTCCAGCACCCCCCCCCCCCCCCCCCCCCCCCCCCCCCATGACCCTGAATTGGATTGGAGAAAATTGATAGACATACATAAAATCAAGAATGAAGCAAAGCAAGCTATGACAACTTCAGAAGTAAAGAAATTAAATGCCTAAAACCAAACAGGGACATTTATATTTTCACATCTTTTACAACTTGCCTATATTGTCAAAGCAACTCCTTGAGATTTAATTTGGGTTTTTTGTTTGTTTGTTTTGTTTGGTTTCTGCTCTGGATTCAAAGTGGAGGGATGAGTTCATTAAAATGTCCCTTTTCCCAATTCAGCAAGGCTTATATAGTTTCCCACCCTGCAAAAAATACATCTTATTTTATCAGTTTTTGATAAATATCGTTTAAGCTTTGTACCTGGTAGGGTCGGTCAACTACATACAGATTTTCTTCAGTCAGCAGGCGATTCTTTACATTTCTGTCTAAATACTTTTCTTAAATCCTTCTGTCTGCCTGCATGTTTTCAATGTGCTCAATCTGCCGGCAGCTAGTAAAAAAAATGATGAATAATATGTAACACAAGGGGGCACTACAGTCCTATGGATAATCTTGTTAATAGTCCACACTGTCCATGCTGCTGAACATAAACAAAGGAGTATATCTGTAAAGGTATTGCAAGGGAAGTTCGGTAAATGTGCTAACTGTAATATGTATATTTATTTTATTTTATTTTTTTCAAAATGAAAGCATATGGACCGATTTATCTAAATCTACCTACATCTAAGAATGTAGTCAGCACTTTCAATGGAGCTGGACTGAATGAGAACCAGACATTATGAATTCTGTACCCAGCCTGAGGACAGTCCCATGCTCACTAAAGGTTAGTGAAGCTTACAACTATTTCCTTTCTACAGAATATTAACACCTTCATATCTGTCCAACACAGGCCTCTCTCTCTCTCTTCAGCAGGTTGAATGAGCCACTTCCTGTGGACGCCCTCTTTCTCACCTTCTGTTTTATTGTTCATCTTAGATGTGTGACAGCATGCTGACACATGATTGGGAGAGCAGTGCCTGCTGTGCTGTCTCCTCCAGGAAGTAGGTATTTCTGCTCAGTTCCTGTCTCCTTCACTGACCCCACAGTCAAACATGTACATATTTACTGGCAGAAGAGTGACAGGAGAGACATTTTAAATTCAGATAGAGGCTGGACTTAATGGGTGCATTGGAGGGACAGTGATGTCTGTTGATTTGAGTTTGATGGTACCAGGAAAGCACAAAGAGAGTGGAGATTATAAGGGGAGAGTAGGAGCAATGCACAACTGGCAAAGAGGCATCACTGAAGGAGAAGGGTTAGGCTGTGATAAACTACAGTCTGAACCTAGTGATGGGCAACAGATTTCGGATCCACGTGTATAAATGCAAGTTTGGTTTGTATGGTCGTACAATTATTACACGCTGAGTTTAGCATTAACTCTCAATTATTAATCTGAGCAACCAATGACAGCCCATAAATCAAGAGTCAAATCTTTATTTATCACTGAACCACATCTCTTTTTCTCTTCAGAACCAAAAGTGGGTCCATCCTCTTGTTTGTCATCCAAGGAGGAGAGGAAAGGGCCCAGGCGCTGGAGGCAGGAGGGTAAATATTTGTTTTGTGGTCTCTCCGTTCAGCTCCAGACCTCTGTGTGCCTCTTAAGAAAACTTTCGCCCGCACGGGAGCAACCAAAGCAAACAATCCCTCATCACGCCGTCTGGCTCGCCATGGACCCTTGTGTGTTTGTTTGTTCAGACAGCCGCCATGACAGACGGAGGAACACTGCGAAGGAAGAAAACTAAGGAATGAGCGAGAGAGAAACAAGAATCTGAGAGGAGGGGAAGGAGGAGGTCATGCTTTTTCATGAGCTGCAGGACTGATGGAGGTTTACATCACAGATGGTGTGCTTGTCCTGTTCCCAAAAGCTTTACTCTCCACAGAGATGGGTCAAACAGTATTTAAAAATAATTCTAAGCATATGTTGTAACCTGCCTACATTAAAAAAAAAAAAGACTACACGAAATACATACATCACTAAGAAGTTTATAACATTATTATAAGGGTCCTTATGTGCAACATTTACCTTCAAATTGCTCAGGTTTAAAAATATATGTTTTGGAAATAGTAACATCTATTAAATTTCAGCGCTTAATTTAATAGGTGCTGAGTTTTAACTTAATTGACATATTTCATTCTGAAGTGTTTCAAGAGAATATTTTGGTAAAAATGAACTTAAGGCAGCTATCCATCTGTTTCTGTGTGTTTGCATCTTAAACCATTTGCGTGTGTGTGTGTGTGTGTGTGTGTGTGTGTGTGTGTGTGTGTGTGTGTGTGTGTGTGTGTGTGTGTGTGTGTGTGTGTGTGAGAGAGAGAGAGAGAGACACTCCCCTCCTTTCCCCTCAGCTCAAGCCCATTCTGTTGTGTGTGTGGGGAGCAAGGGGTTTGAAGGAGCAGATCAGAGGATGCTGTAGAGGCTCACTGAGCACTGGGGTGAGATTAGCTCTCTCACAGAGGAATCAAACTGACCTGGGAGGCATGCCATCAGAAGGACAGATGGATAAGAACTATTGACCTGGTGACCTGCATCAGATTCTCACTAACTCATCCTAATTTGGATGCAAATGGGTACAAATGCCTGCTCTGACTTTTTTTTCTGTTTTTGTTTCGCTTGTTTCGTTGATTTCTTTCCCTTTCTCTCGCTCTCTTTTCATTTTTCATGTTTTTACTACTTTCACTCAAACTCCACAGTACACACTGTGCATGAACGCAGACTTATATACGTGCAAAGACTCAAACACACACACACACAAAACACATTCTCCCTTGTGGCGTGCCCTCATGGTGGTCGGTTGCACTTCTAAAGGCTTAATCTGTTGGTCCCACCTCCCTGGTTAAGAGAACAAAGGCCCCTCTCCCTTGACACAAAGGGAGCTCACACACCCCTACACATACGTCCGACTTGAGTCCCAGACGGACCACCCATCCTTGAAGACCATTGCCTCACACAGCGAAGGGACACAGCAGCAGCGGGTGTGTATCAATGACAAGAGTGTCGAGCGACTCACGTTGTTTCAGACATTAAAGTCTCTTTTTTCACTTTTCCCAGAGTGGGTAGTTCACACACTCTTTGTTGGAATTTAGTTTTTGTAGTAGAAAAGGCGATCAAGGGATACCATGTTGAGGAGTCCCTGGCATGCTTTGATCTAAAGGTTTACTGGGATACATGGTCTCAGTGGAGAAGAGATTAGATGATCTCACGACTAAACAGAATTATTGCCTTTCTTACAAAGAAAAAGATCAGATAACCAGTTCTTTAAAGAGCAGCTACTTACGACAGCCACTTTAAAGGTTAATAGATGCTGCGCTGGAGGATGTCAGTCATACTTAAAATGACAAAGTTTGTATAAGCAGCACATCACAGACTGTTGAATTTTCCCTGTGGTATTTTTTCGGTTTTTTATGCCATTGCATTTTTAAAGCACCCTTTTCTGCAGGCTGATGTCACTGGAAAGTTTGTTCCCATTTCTGCTAAACTCTTGGCCATGACCCGTTCATAATAAATCCCATGGAGCGTTACACTTAGATGACATGTCTGGGAAAACGTTATTAGGGGACAATTCTTCCAGTGTGTTGCAGAGTATATTCACCACAAAACTGCTTTGCCCACATTCTGTAGCTAAAATAGAAATGCACAAGTGCCGGTTGGGTGACGCTGCAACTTCCCTTCCAGCTGGCAAATTTGCATGTGGTATTTTTTATGCTTTGGTTCTTACACTACCCTTGACAGCAGACACAAAAGAGACAGAATGACGAATATTAAAAATAAACTTCAGCGAGATGCAAGAAATCCAATTTAGTCAAAAGAGCAAGAAATAGACCCTAAGAACACACTGGTAGCAGGTCCAACTCAGTTTTATCCTTCATCATGTTCCAAATCACTCCAGGGAACATATCTGAAGTCCTCATGTTGGTATTATTCCTACAAGATCAAGATTAATGTTCTCCTGCAAACGTCATTACCAAATCATATTGTTGTGATGTCATAACTTTGAAACTTGATGG
Organism: Pelmatolapia mariae; assembly: GCF_036321145.2. Lineage (NCBI taxonomy): Eukaryota > Metazoa > Chordata > Actinopteri > Cichliformes > Cichlidae > Pelmatolapia > Pelmatolapia mariae. The sequence continues at coordinate 15,104,209 of NC_086240.1, forward strand.
GAAAATGTCCAGTGCTGGGTGTCATACATTACAAAGCAACATGTTACTGCAATCACAATAATGTAACCTGTTACTATACTAAATTCAGTAGTTACATTACAGTTACAGTGATGTGGTTACTTGCATTACAAAGGTTCATCACTTCTCTGGATGCTGGGTGGATAGAAAGAAAAAAAAACTGCATTTGCTGAGGAGGATGGTTGAGAATGGTGGAGTGGTACAGCAATACAGCTGAGGAGTGATGATATGGACATTACTTTTACTTCTATTGCATGTGATAGTAAAAAGGGAACTGCATCCAGGACAGAAACAACCAGATTATACTGCTAACACAGCTTCAACTCTTTGCAAGGATCTGCATAAACAGCATGCTAATGCAAAGCTAACCAAGAACCCAGAGTGATTTTAAAGCTAAGTGAATGGTGACCTTACCCTAGAATCCAGAAACTGAACACCAGCAGTTACAAAGGCAGTGATGAGCAGTCAGGCTTATAGCTTCAATTTCTACTTGTTCATGTTTCCAAAGTAGAGTAACTGTGGTAATCGCTCTGACGTCTTTTTGAGCTGGTTTGAATCTTCGCTTTGTGATGTCAGCTTTGTGTTCATATGTAAAAGCTAAAATAAAGATCTTACGTATGCCCTTATTAGAATAGGGATTTGTGTTGTTGTGTGGAGCTGTGGCCTGTGGTTTACATTTTTAACTGGTAAGTATGAGACAATGTGTTTTAAGGTAATTTTATGTACTAATGAGAAAGTACTGCAAGGAGTACTGTAACAAACTACTTAACGACTAATTAAGTAATGTACTGCATTACTTTTAAGAAAAGTAACAAGTAATATATAATACATCTCTTTTCTTGAGTAACAACCCAGTGCTGAAAATGCCACGACGGGGGAAGAGTGCCTTCATAAGGAACATGACTAAAGTAATGTAGAGACTTTACAGAGAGATGTAATACTCAACAAGTAGATGGCTGATTAACAACTGGATTATGGAATCAATGGAGAAAATCTTTAAAAAATAAAATCAAATAAAAAAAATCAAACTTTTTTTGAGAAATAGTAAGCAAACCTTTATAAGATTGGCTGGTGATTATATATACATGCCCTTATCATGTTCATTTAAATAAATAAATACAATAAGGAGGACTTTGACACAGAGCAGGGGAATAGAAAGAACCTTTTTCTCTTTCCCATTGTGAACTATCCATCCATTGCAACTAATGAACAAAAAAAAGGCGAGCTGCTCTTTATAAAACTTATTTACATGTTTTAGGATATATTGTCCTTTTTTCCTGACATTGATATTGATATGATTGTCTGTATACTTGTTAAATAAGTTATAATTCTATAATTCTACCTGCCTGGTAACATTTTGACATCATTATAGCAATGACAGTGGCAGCTTTTAGATGAATATAATGTTTATCAGGGTATAAAGGTGTATTTGGGTCATATTAAAAAATTATATTGGAAGGATTTTTTTTATTATTATTTTGGATTTCAAGAACAATGTTTTGATAACAAGGTTTCCTTTCTTAGTCCATCAAATGAAGCTAGGAAAGTGATCGCTTGCTGCTACAGCAGGGACATCCTTGGAGTTTTTGAAATGGTCAAGCTAAATTCTTACGTTATGGCTGTGCCATATAATTGTAAGCTACTGAGTAGCTTGAGTAGTAGCTTTAAAGCCCTTAAACTGATTAGGAGGGTGTGTTCATAAAGTCAGAGAAATACAGATATACATTCTCCAGCCACTTTATTAGGTACACCCATTAGACTGGTTGTAATTCAAATATCTATTCATCAATCACATGGCAGTCACTCAGTGCATTTAGGCATGATCAAGACATAAATGGTTGATTTAACCTCCTAAGACCCGAACTCTTCTCTCTCCTGCATTTTTAATTTCTCTTTGATATTTGGGCACATTGGGGCCCAATGAATGTAAAAACAAAGAATTACCAGATTTTTTTTTTACCTTATTTTTGTTTTTATGAAAAATCAGAGCCACATATGAGGATATTCGTTTAAAATTTTGATAGAACAGTAGCAGTATAATGTCCTCGTAAGTGGATATCAGGCCCTTGTAGAGCAAAATTGAGTATTTTGGTCTAAATAACCCAAAATGTGATGTCCACATATGTGGACGCCAGGTCCTAGGAGGTTAAGTTACTCTGAATGTGGTATAGTTATTGGCGCGAGGCAGGCTGCTCTAAATATTTCAGAAATTGTTGATCTACTGGATTTTTCTAGCATGACTATCTCTAGGGTTTACAGAGAACAGTGCGAAAAGCAGGAAACATCCAGTGAGCAGCAGTTCTCAGGGTGAAAATGCTTTGTTGATGCCAGAGGTCAGAGGCCAATAGATAGAGTGCTTTGAGCTGATAGGAAAGCAACAGTAACTCAAATAACCAGTCGTTGCAACCAAGGTATGCAGAAGAGCATCTCTGAATAGAGAACACACTGAACCTAGAAACAAATGGACTACAGCGCACTGGGTGCCACTGCTGTCACCTAAAAACAGGAAACCGAGGCATCATCTCACACAGGGTCACCAAAACTCGACAGCTGAAGGTGGAAAAGGTTGCCTGATCTGATGAGCGTTGACTTCTGATATAATGTTTTGATGCTAGGCTCAGAATTTACATAAAGAACATGAAAGCATGGATCTATCCTGCCTCCCATCACAGGTTCAGGCTGCTGGCGGTGGTATAGCCATGTGGGGGATATTTTCTTGACAAACATTTGGCACCTTAATGCAAACTATAAAACATTTAAACATCACGGCATATCTGAGTATCTGGTGTTGTCTATGTCCATCCATTTATAACCTCAGTATACCCTTTATCTGATGGCTACTTCCAGCAGGGTAACACACTATGTCCCAAATCTCAAATCATCTCAGACTAGTTTCTTAAACATTACAATGAGTTCACTGTACTCACATCATCTCCACAGTCAGCCGGTCTGCAGCTGCAACTTATGCTATCATATCAATATGGATCAAAATCTCTGAGGAATGGTTTCGTGGGCTACAGCAGCAGAAGACCACACCAGGTGCTGCCCCCGTTAGCTAACAACAGGAACCTGAGGTTGCAATTCACATGAGTCATCAAAATTGGACAACAGAGGATTGGAAAAATGTTTTTGGTCTCATGAGTTTTGATTTATCCTGCAACATTCAGATGATGGGGTTGGAATGAAGAATTAAAGCGATTCTGAAGGTAAAAATGGATTCATCACAGTACAAAATGACTACTCGTGTAATTTCCTTGTTAGTAAAGCCAAAAGAAAAATATATATTCAATTGTTTTTCTTTCATTCTTTTCCTAATGTAGCATTAATACTCCTTTGTGTGACTGAGACTTAAAGGTACATTTTAAGGCAGCGTTTAACCCGCTCAAATACATATTTGTTTCTCTCTCCCCCCAAAAAATATGTTCCTCAAAACAACAGCAATTGTTGAATATCTCCTTCATTTCATCATCAGCACTACTAGTGTCTAATAGAAACATATCTTAATATGGAAAGTGGAAGGGTTTTTGCTATGCTTTAAAGTTGTAACATATGTTGAAGGGACCAAACAGAATCCAGTTATTTCTAGATGTTCATGTGTGTTTTACTGATTGAACCAATCTTCCAAGCAGAAACCCTCCTGGGTCCACAGGCTGGATATTCCCATGTGGATCATGCCGGACTGACTGAGTAAGTGCATTTGTTTGAGCTGAGCTTTCTTCTCGTTTACTCACAGCCTCTGCCGAGTTGCCAGCCAGATCTCCATAATCCACAAACAATTATCATATTTGCCTCAGCAGACGACTCAGGTTTTTTGTTTACTGATTCAAAATTAACAATTTACACAGCTGGGTTTGTAGCGAACACCTTTCTTGTCTGGCAGTGGTCCATTTGGAAGGTTGGGATTGTGATAGTAAAAAATAAATAAATAGAAAGAAATGAAGCAGCCATACACACAAATGTTTGACAAATTAAAATTAAAAAAAAAAGTGGGCTTATTTATTTTAATCAAAATCAAAATGAAAATCCAAATTAATTTAGTGGCCAGTTTATGTTTAAAAAATCTATCAGCAGCATCAAAATTATAGTGCAATTAAAAAATGGATGGTGTTAATTATTCTAAAAACTGGAGCATAAATGTTTTTGAGAGTGATTATATTGCTCACAGTCATTTCAAAACGTTTAAATGACATTCTCCTACGTTTTAGTAAGTAGTCGGAAAACTTTTGCAAATGGGTTTGATTTTGCTTTATTTATATTCATGAGCTGGCCTTTTCTGTGTCAGCTAGTGAGCAATAATGACTTCCTTGTGTAAACGATGTTAAATGAGGCATAGTCCCTAAGGTCATAAAACTGCCAAAGCACAGAGGGGAAGTACAAAATTACTTTTTAAGTTCAAGCAAGAAAAAAAAGAACCTTTTGTTTACTCGCAATGTAAACACACAAATTGAAGAGGAAGATGTAGATTTAAGTCGTCAGTTGCATATTACCCTGCAGCATGTCTGCCCATTTATTTTCAGAACATAAAAGTCAAGGTTTACAAAGATGTCTAAATTAGATCAATTGATTTGAACTGAAATGAGCCTGTTGATACCATTGCCACTGCTGAGCGAGAGAGAGGACCGAACTGTCAACACCAACCGTAAACAAGATAAAGAATGAACGTGAATCTGATTTTAAAGTAAACAGTTGTGATGTAGCATTTAAACGTTTTCGTTCTAATAAAAAGTGTCAAATTTAGTTATATGTATTTTTTTAAGCAAACCACTGTTTAAAATGGTCAAGAAAACAGCAAAAGACAGAATAAACAAGAAGGATAGATTATTTCATCTAAAGCCAACATTTAGTACTTGTATTTTTATACATTGTCATTGGAAAGTTCATTACTCAGTTAATTAGAGAATCTTTGAGATTTTTAGAAGATGTATAATCTTTAGTGCTTTACTAATGCCTTTTCTGTTAACATGGGTTTAATATTACTAAGATTTCCTATAATTTCCCTTTACATATTCTTCAAATGTCATCTGTACTTTTTAAAAAAAAAAAATCCGTATATGTTTTTGTTATTCTGTAGAGGTAAAACTACCAAAACAAATCACTGTCATATTTGCCAATACTATTTGGCCAACTGTGAAAGGAAAGAGAAGGATTTGGATGCTGGATGCATTGGGCAACAGGTACTAGATTGCCAGCTCTGTTAATTGTGCCAAGTCATAAATCTGGGTAGAACTGTTTGGCTTGCAGCTCCTTGTATCAACCAGGAGATCTGTTGCTTAGGCTTTGAGATTATGTAAAAACATGCACTCACTCTGGTCGACTGAGCTGCCACCATCTAAAGTTTGGGAAAGAAGGAAGGAATGATGGAAAGAGTAAAAGAAAGAGAAGACAAAAAGAGGAATTATAGAAAACGGAGCTGGAGAGAATATTAGATAACATCCCCTGTCTAATCTATTTCTTTTGTGAAACCAAATAGCACTCAGTTTTTACACATTAACACTCCTGATTCTCTCATGTTCCCCATTAGTGCACCAGCAAGCTAATCTCTAGTAAGTAGCACTGAGATCTGCTTGATTGCACCATAGAACCCATTCACCCTAAAGTGTTCATGACTGGTCATTTTAAATGACCACTAGCTTTTCCGACTCTCATATTTTCCCCCATTCTTTAGTTTCTTTTTTCTGTTGGGTCTTTCCAATTGAGTGTGCTGTTAAAGCTCTGTCTTGAAAAATATTGAAAATTACACTCTAGTATCTGACAGTGTGACACCACAGCCATTTGTGAACTCAAATGTTGTTCATGGTGCAGGAATGCCTTCAGAAAGCACTTGGATTACTTAAAAATATAACTGAATTTGTAGAACATCTTCGGGAGAGGGCTAATATCTAATAAAGACAGACTAGAAAATAAGCTTTATTTCTTGTAGGTGTGTAGGTTGTAGGTTTATCGCTCTTACACTACATTCAGTTGATCCTGGAAAAATGTTTATGTTAATTTTCCTGCCTGGAAAAAATGGGCAACTTGTAAGAGAAGGTTGTAACCTTCTGTTATTTGCCAAATAAATTGACATAAATAGTAAGTCCTGATCGAAATTTAGGTAAAGCAGTATTTAATTAATTACTTATTATCTGTCTGGGTGACCCAGAGTGTCTACTAAGACCTCTTGAGGATTGTTGTCATCAGTAGATTATGGTTTTATAACCCAATTCCCCAAAAATTCCCAACTTTTTTGGAATTGAGGTTGAACAGTTTTATGTTTTTGGGAGGCTGATAATTGTAATTGGGCGAGTGACAGATAAGCAATTCCATGGCCAGGTAATAGTTGTTTCTTTGTTATTTCATGACAAATTAAGCAGATAGAAGATCTGGATTTGGTTCCACATATTAAATATCACTGGAGCTATAAATATGAGGTTCAAGAAGATGTTTATTGAAGTGAGGGAGGCCATAATTTGACTGAAAAACAAAATAAACCTATCAGAGAGATAAAGCTCTACGAGTGTCAAAATCAGCAATCTGCTACATTCCTAAAAAGAATGAATGCATTGGTCAGCTCAGCAACAGCCAAAAGGCCAGAAGGACCACATGAGGATGATAGCATGGTTAAGAAAAACCTCTTCACGTCTCGCCAAATCTAGAAAACTCTCAAGGAAGTAGACATACCAGTATCAAAGTCTACAATGAAGAAAAACCTTCATGAATTGAAATAAAGAGGCTTTACAACAAGATAAAAACCACTGTTTACTGTAAAACAGCAAGGCCAGATAAGAATTTACCAGAAAACATCAAAAAGAGCCCGCAGAGTTCAGGACAAATAAAACCAAGATACCAAATTTTCTGCCAAACCTACTGGAAGCTGTGATATAGAATGGGCATGTATGACTGAGTGGAACAGTGGAACTGAGTCACTAGTGTTGTTTCACATTGCAAACAGATAAGGACCTAAAGCAAAAGCAACCCAAGAGTTTTTCATGGTAAAGAAATTAGATATTCTTCAATGGCCAACTCAGTAACCTCACCTCAGTCCAACAGAGCATGCTTCTCAGTTACTGAAGACAAAACTGAACACAGAAACACCCACAAGCAAGCAGCAACTGGAGGTGGCTCCAGAAAAAGCCTGACAGATCATCTCAAGAGGGGTTTGATGATGTGTATGGGTTCTAGACTGCAAGAGATTTTCATCCATGTGTTAAAAACAAATCTTATAATTAAAACACTTTTTGTTTATCCAGTTATTTTTGAGCCTCTGTAAATGGGTTACTCTAAAGCTACAAATATATATACATTTTAAAAACCTCTTAAATTAAAGCTGAAGTGACATTGCCAAATGCTTATAGTCCTAACTGTATTTGGCCTAAAGTCTTGCCCTGTTCCTTCCAACAACTCCACCTGCATTATTTTACATTATGCATTATTTTTTGCATTTATGTGTGTAAATGGTTGTGTGTTGTGTTTTTTTTTTTTGTTTGTTTTGTTTTTGGTTTTTTTTAAAGGAAATTTTCATTTTGGAACTTTCTCCTGAACCATAACAGCTGGACCCAGTGATTGCTTTAGTCCTCTGCAGAGTAATGTTGGTGTCAAATGAAAAAAAAGAAATAGAACCTTCATAGATCTAACACGAAAAGAAGAAAGAAGACAAAGCCTATAAATACAACAAATTTAACATTCTTCATAGTTGTTGCAAGTTGTCAAATTTTGGGATGGAATCTGTATTCCCATTCCAATTCTGTTTACCTCTGTGGATGCTGAGATGAGATGGAAATCTTGCCATATGACTGTGGGAAAGATGGCAAACATATCTCCCATAATACCAGCATGGGCATATTTTAATGTTTAGTATGACACTGCAGGAAAAGATTCACAGTTCTGTGGATAAACAAGGACTTTAAATAGACAGCTGGCAAAGATTCATGCTGTTTACCATGACTTCCATCCCACACACTGATTCTTGGCTGAGTCTGCACCCTGAGAGATTGCAAGATTGATTATGGAGGCCTGTGTGGGTGTCTCATGTAAATACATGCTTGTCTTCTTCCTCATCACAGCCATTCCTAAATCCAAACCAATGAGCAACTCTTTCCAGGAGCATAGTCTATTATTTTCTGGCCCAATTGCAGGGTTTCATGCCTTTTCTTTTTGCATTCTGGGAAGAAACGAGGTGACACTGACATCCCGATGTCTTCTATAAGTCTGTCTTTGAAATGAAGCGTGTGAACTTGGGACCACACAACTCTGGTTCTCACTTAAAAGGACTTGTCAAAGTATTTTTTTTTAATGTGGTTTTTAGCATTTACATTTGGCATGCTCTAAACAATTGAAGGAATGAATGCAGTCATATGCACAAATACTTTCCCTAAAACTATACTTGTTTAAAATAATTTCACCCAGTTAAAAGCAAATGTTTGGAAGACAAGCATTACTGTAATGTAAAACTCTGACTCTTTGTAATTCCATATTTGCACTATAGTGTGCTTCTTAAGATGTATACTAGTCAAGCACAAACCTAAAGTCTTCATATTCTTATGCTGATCAACCCATTATGAAATGAAAAAAGAATGAGATGCATGAGGAGGGCCAGTAAGCAGCATGAAATGTGGTAGTAAGAATCATCAGTAGTTAGTTTGTGTGTTTGTGGAGTAAACCGTATCCTTTTGGGTGTGTTGAATGACACAGAGACAGACATTTAGCATTTCAGCTGGTTGATTTAGGTGAAGAAACACCAGGTCTAACACCAGCTACCCTAATGCCCTGATCCCACTCTCACTAAAGTGACAGGAAGGCAGACCATCATAAAAACTTATTGGGTATTTTAAGCATGAATATGGCAGTGACAAGTTAAGTTAAAGAAGCAGCTGCTTCAAAGCCAGAGTTTTGAAATCAGATCATTCAACAGTACTGTAGCTCCTACCCTTATAGTAGTGTTGATATTAACCTCAAATGGACATATACAATTAGGGATGGGTACCGGTATCCAGTGCCATTATGGCACCGGTTCTGACATAAACGCTAGTAACCAGACCGAAAAGCAGCGCACATTTCGGTGCTTTATTTCGGTGCTTTTTTTCCTGAGATGTCATACACTTTGGATTCTAGCCAATCATTTTACCTTTGCAAGCGTAGTAGGCGGGCCCAGGTACGTACGTTCTTTTAGAGCAGAGCTACAGATAAAAAAATGCCCAAGGCAAAGCGGTCAAAAGTCTGGCTGTACTTCACAGCAAAAGATGCAAACTCAGCAGCCTGCAACAAGTGCTTTAAGGTGATACTGTGCAAAAGAGGTAACACCTCGAATCTGACGAAACACCTGGCGACGCATAGCGTTTTTTTAAAAGCCGAGAAATGCATCGTATTTGATAGCTTGCTGCGAGACCTCACACTGAGCACATCTACTGCGGGTGTGGTGCCTGTTATCGGACCCGGAGTTAGCAACATCCCCCAAGAACCCGAAGAGTAGAGTCCTGGCCCCTAGCCCTGCCAGTGTAGCAGAAATGATGACGGATGATGATGGCAGCAGCAGCAGCCGTTCTTCTCTGCGTGAGTAGCTCAATGTTGTTCGTGTGTAATTTACGTTGAGTAGGCTAACCATGTTATTACATTAATGCATGTAAGATGAACTAGCAAACACCGTTGTAGTTACATGCGGCTGTCTTCTTGTTTGATGGCAGATACTCCCTTCACCCTGGCCAAAAAGGCTAAAATGACCAAAGAAAAAGTGGAAAACAGCTAAACATGAGAGGTTTTTGGACAAAGTTTGTGTTTTTTTCCATTGTTTAAGCACTGCTTCCAGCCAAGAGTGATACCATATATGCCCTATAGCTGCAGAAAAGGCTAACATTGTTATCTTTTAACAAAAAAACAGCTAAACATGAGAGGTTTTTGGACAAAGTTTGTGTTCTCCATTCTTTAAGCACCGGTTCGAGCACCGCTTAAGCACTGGCACTGTTTCAAAAAAGTACCGGTTTGGCACCGGTATCGGATAAAACCTAAACGATACCCATCCCTATATACAATACACGATTGGTACAATTCATTCATTTATCTCCTGCAAACAATACAAGTTTCACAGGCTTGATTTTAAGCACTTGTCCTTTCACAAAGACAAAAAAGCAGGAATTTTTAATATCATCCTAAATATTTTTTACGAAGTATGCGAGACAGAACTGGCTACTAAAAGTGGATCTAATGTAATTATAATATTAAATATATTATGTGGTGGCGTGAAATGCAGTGGTTAGATTACTATCATGGTGTTGCAGAAAATACAAGTAGCAAACAAGCAAAATGTATTTCTTTTATATTATATAAGATTATTAACAATTTTTACACATTTTCTATGTGATTTGTTTTACTCAGAAATCTTTCTTTGGCTAAAATCAGTTGAATACTTTGGCTGTCTGAATAATGCTGACTCTTCTGCAGGACAAACAAAATTAAGGTGTGACTGAGGCCAATGTTAGCTTTTCCAGGCAAACTGTAAGCTGGACTGTGTGTGTTCCAGTGATTTATTCCGTTCCCCCGCTGAACGCCATGTAGTGGCTGAACACCCTGCTGCTCGCAATGACAGGCTCCATAGCAATCTGCCAGACACACAGCAGGACAAGACAAGCTCCCAGCTTCTGTTCTGCCTCTGGAGCTGCATATCCATCCTATTGCTTTTCTTTCCAACATCATCATCATTTCTCTCTCTCTCTCTCTCTCTTACTCTCTCCCCATGAGACAGCATTTGCATTTTTAGTTACAATGTTTGACTTTTTGATCAGAGATACAGTTTATCACCCTTGGCATGAGTTGCCCTGAGAAAGAAAAAAAACAACAACTTTTGAATGATTAGAAGTTCATATAGGTGCTGACTATAATCTGAAAAAATGCACAAACACAACCATCAAATTCCTGGTAATATCCAAGTAACACAGCTGTTTTTGATGAAGTAGAAACCATAAACATATCCATCTCCAGTATTGAAGTGTTAAATGATAAGTGTTCAGGCACTTTTTCTTCACTTGCCTTGTAAATGCATTCTGGTTAGTACCTTTCCTTCATAAATAAAACTTATTTAGCATCTTTTGCAAAATAAAAACTCAGAATGTTATGAGAAATGCAGACACAATGCACCATTTCAAGGGAGAAAAACACAAATGATCTCCAAACAGGCAAAAATGAACCAAAAAAACAAAACAAAAAAACAAGTATGAAATGAAGACCATCCATGTTGGTTTCTTTCTCTCACACACGCAATCAATTTCAAAACAGCCTGACCATTGACACATTCATCCTCTTGACTGCATGAGATTTGCCATGGAAAACATTACACCGGCACTTTGCTGTTGCTCTGTGCATATCCCTTCCCCATTCCCTCCTCTAAGCCAGCCATCGCTCTCTAACGACAGATCAATCACAGCAACCATATGTGGGGATGTCATCTTCTTTGAGAGTGAAAGGGAGGGGTTTTGTCATGTCCATCTGCTCTGGTTTGTGGAACATTCCAGCGCTTTAACATTTGCATGGCTGTCAGACCGACAAGAAAAGCTAATTTCGTTCCACTGAATAGGAAAAAAAGAAGCTGTTGTGAAACAAATCTATTTTCTTAACAAATCTATTCTCTTTAATTTGCAATATGTCATGATAATATGTCTTAATCTGATGTTTACACACTTCAATAAGCGTCAGCCTTTTTTTCCCTATAAATGAGCTCAGAGATTTGAGGCTCATTTTGGATTATGATAAAATGGTCAAACTTTTAAAAACTATATAATAAGAGTTACTTTTACAGTGAGTATTTTTAACAATGAAACAACAAGTATTTATTAACCTGTTCTCAATAAAAACTAAACTTTTCTGTCCACAGATTTCAAGCAGTATAAACATCATTACTGAAGAATATTAAGACACATAAGTGCTGACAGTGAACCATATTATTGCACACATGCGCAGATATATCATGGGGTGCGTGATCACAGGAATGGGACAGCCCAAAGCGACATAATTCTTTACACCTCCTCTTCCTTTACACATGCAATGAGTAATCACCGCAATTAAGCTGCTCGCCACCTGTTAACAGCCTTGTAAATATAAATTTTCAGCGAGGAGAGCAATTCAGCAAGCAACCTTCTTGGAAATGACTGGTGCAGAGCATCAGTCAATGCTCAGGGACGAACAAAAGGTGAGCGAGTTTATGAAATGTAAATGCTTTGTTACCACATAAAAACAAAGCATGGAGGGGAGCAACTCCCCAGATTTGCATCAGATATGAAAAAGGCTGTGTGAATTGTTGTCATTGTTATTGTTTGCCACTTGCCTATAAATACAGATTTGAAAATAGCATGTTTACATGTGTGTGTGTGTGTGTGTGTGTATGCTGCGCTAGGCTCCACACTAATACAGCTAATAATGAGAAGCATTACTTTCCTCTGAGAGTAAAGTCTCATGTGGAAGCATTTACCAAACGGTGAATTAAAATGTAAATGGGAGCCATATTTGCTTTAGCACAAGCTGCATGTTTAGAGTGCCTGTTTACTGCTACATATAAAAATGGGGAAAGGTTAGTTGTTCTTTTTTTTTCCGTGTTTTTTTTGTTTTGTTTTGTTCTTTTTAGGATGAAAGGAAAGAAGAACTTAAGCTCTAAAGTTAAGTAAGTTAAATCTCATCTGCGTGCTGCACATGAGATTTAACATAGTATGTAACGTTTCCATTTTTATATTTCTACATAATTGTAGGAATTTTGTCAATAAACATTTAAGTAACATTTTAGGTCAGGCAAAAGAATGGAAATTATTTTCTATTTATTAGTTCTCCGGGTCTTTAAAGACACTTAAAACGACTGGAATCAGCCAGCTACATGAGACATAAATAACTACCAAAACAATTATAAAAATCAAACCACTTTAAATAAGTTGCAAAACTTTTTGATTATTTTTGTGCTTATTGCGGTGATTAAATGTTGCCTAATTACTTCACTTGGGTTTTTGTCCATTTGCTGAATTAAAGTAATTATTAAGCAATAAGTAATTTTTCCTCCTGGCACTGATTAATGGACTCTGGTGTATTAAAATATAATGAATGTAAATTAAACACACGTATAATCTGTGTTTTTATGGAAAAGGTTGTAACTGTTGACTAATATTCATTAATAAATATCCCGAGAATATGGTGGCATTACATTTTTGCTTTTCTGAACTTACACTTCATTCTGCTCAAAAAAAGTGTTGCACTGTTTGATAAACAACAGAGACTTAATAGTATAATGCTGCAAAATAAACACATATGAGGAGATAATGGATAATGACTATTATTTAATTCAAAGTAAGCAATTAAAAAAATATATTTTCACAAATATATAATTTAAAGTCTCATTTGGTGACTTTTTGCATGGCTTTCTTTCTGAAACAACTGCATTCACAATTCTTGTAAATCACTTTTCAATTTTTTGTGTTTGTTTGCTACTATTGTTTGGCAGCAAATGCCGGTGTTGGCAAAGATATTCATCTATTCCAGGCAAAAACCTGATATTTTAATGAATAAAGAACATTTGCAAGACTGTCTATGAACAAAATCAAAGTAAAAAGAAAGATTCCCAGTTGGCATATACAAGTAGTGCTCTTTAAAAAAAACAACATTTTAACTTTGACATTGACTCCAGCAACACATTAACTGTCTGAAACCAGTTAATTATTATAATTTCTCCCTGCTGTATACCCGATTATCACAGCTTTGTGGTGTGAGGTCAAAGCACACAAAATAATTTTGCATAATTGTTGTTTAATAGTGCTAATTAACACAAGCTTGAAAAATACCTGGATGTCACCAGTGAATAGACACATTAGGGGCTAAGAGATCCTTACAGTTCTCTCAACGCTCTGTGCAGACTGCAACTGTATAAAAAATACATATATTAATATAGAAATATCATAATAATAGTTATGTTGAAACGAAATAAAACAAAATAGCACTCCAACTCTTTTAATACCCGAACTGCATGGTTAACAGCACGTCTTCACAAATTGTTGCTTTGCTTCACTGCTTTAAATGTCTGTGTAATGTTTTTCCCTACTCCACCGTCCATGCTTTCATGGTGTAACCGTCTAGACGCGAGGACACTTAAAACGTGTGCATGTGGCTCTGAAAACTTTCACTGCCTCATGTGCAATGGCTCTAATTCAGCACCCAGCTTGATTCGCTTGGGGTTGCAAGTAATGACCCGTGACCAGGAGGTGTTTTAACTTGTGGTTTGTAAATCAATATTACATTAAAAGGACCTGCTTTTATGTCTCTCACAACTCTCCAGCTCATGTTTTATAGTCTTTGTGGTGTTTAGTGCTAAAGCTAACCTCTTAGGTAAAGCTTTCAGTTTCATAGATGAAAAAGATTGGTGTGGATGCTTCGCGGATTTGATTTCACTTTGTGCAACTGGATATTATCAGCCAGCAATGCCATAAAACAGAGAAAGACGATTTGTTATATTTGAGTATGCGCGCCATTTACATGCTTTGCTTCCTTTTCGCTCATAACATCCTGGAAGTACGTTACTTTGAGAAATGTCCTGCCCTGCTATGATCCTGAGGTCTTGCCCTAATAATTTTTTATCCTCCGTCTTTCAGGGATGAGCCCACATCTGTCTCCGGTCACTATTTACACGCTCTTTCACCATAAAGTACTCCAAGTCACACATGTACCCAAAGACAAACACACACACGCACACACATCCTCCTTCTATCTCATGCCTAATTCAAACCTCCCTTATGAGTCCCTTGACAGATCCACACAGAGTCAGCTCAACACATGCACACAGACATTCAATCACTGGAAAGCAGCGCAGGCCACATATAAATCCATCTAGTAAAGCATCTTCCAGACCGTTCCCAATGCGAATGAGATGTCCCAAAGCCTTATGGTGTTATCTGGCCTCTGCAAAGGCAATAATGTGATCTATACCCTCTAATTGTTGCAGGGGGAGGTTTTAAAAGCACATTCTGGATAGGCTAAAAGGACAAATAAATCCTACAGCTTGTGGTTTGCTTATAAATCCTCACATTCTATCCTGTTTCCTGGATTGCAATCTTGCTGCAGGATAAGGACAACTTTGAAGATAACTCTTTGTGGCTTCTCTATAGGACAAAAAAACCTATATTTACATTTCACGAAGGAATGCACAATGAACATCAAAAAGCATAATTTTGCAGAATACAAAGCATAAGAATTCACAAGTGCTGTTTGACCTCCGTCTGAACGGCTGGCAATTATTTATTAGGTTTCCCTCTCTCTTTCTCGCTTTCTTAATGTCAGTATAGAATATGTAGCTCCCTATCAAGTCTGACCAGTCTGGGCAGGTCTGGCGTTCGTGTCTGCTCTCTACAATAGCTGGTTAGCCATGTCTGACATCTGTGGCACCCCACGGTCAGGTTGAATGCAAGGTTGAATAATGTACCAGAGCTACTCGGCTGCAGGAGCCACTCTGCTCTGCCTCTTCTGGTTTCTGAATCTGTGACGTATTGAAATCACCAAAACACAAATTTTCTCAAAGCTTACCTATGAAAAAACTATTTGGTAATCAAAGCAGACATAATTAATGTGTAACATTAACACTGAAACAGTCACATGTGTGGTGAGAAGCTACTACTCAGATCTAGATCTTCTTTGCTATATGAGGTGCATCTTTTGAATACTTTGCTAGAATTTTAGTGTTTCGGTTCACTCTTATGGTAAACATTAGCATTGTTTTTGATAACAGGAAACAGCTGTTAAAAGAAAAAAACTCTATAAGCAGACAGCAAAAGTAAGTGTCAGAGTATATGTAAACAAAGTAGTGCATCTGTCACTCTCAGAGCTTTGTGAAGTTGGGCTTAAATTCATCAGGTGGCAAGAAACAACATGCTAATTTTGAGCCTTACTTACTGAAGATAGCCAGCTTTCAGTTGTGGAAGTTTATGGTGTCAGAAGATCATATGCAAAGGTGGGACTGTCTTACAATGTAAAGCATATGACACCATGCTGCTTCACTGTCAGCCTGGAAGAATCATTTCCATCTTTCCCTCCACCACAGGGTGCTGACCTCAAGCTGACCTCCGAGCCAGCGGCTGGGGTGTTAATGTTCACCCTTGCTAGGGTCACATCCAGCATGTTTATTTTATGACATGGTAGAGGGGACCTCAGAAGGGAGTGTGGCCTCAGCACATTGACCCCCAAGCGCATTACAAAGGAGGCTACTGAGCTGTAAAGGCCCTGTTCTTATGCCCAATCATGTAGTTTAACTGGTCTGGGCCAGAGCAGCAGAGGACTTCTGTCTAGTGCAGTAGCATGATAATAAAAAGCCCTTAAGAATGCTCAGGTGAATCAAATAAAATCAGTGTTATGATGTAAAATGAATAAAAGTGCCCACTAGGTTGTACTGAACATGACTCACCTCTTGTAAAAGAAAAAAAAACTTACAGACTTTCTATTTTTATTTCATTTTATTTAATAGAGGGGTTACTTAAAAACAAAATCCCTATTTTTTTATCCATAATTTTTGCTATGGCTATAATACAGAATGAAGAATTCAGTGTGTAATTTCTGTTGAAGATTCGGTTCAGCACATTTAAATGCAATTCAAATATATATTGTCCGGTATAAAAATTTGGTTTGCAAGCAAGGTTAAAAAAAACAGAACAAACCACCATATTTTATACTATGCAAACATGCATCAAAGACAGCAGGGTCTGCTGAGGTATGCACCAGTGCTGCTTTGCATTTGTTGTCATGCTGTGAGAAGAAATCAAAAGAAAAGAAAGACTAGAAATGTCATCGCTGATTGTAGAAAGTTGATTGTACGCTTTCCTTTCACGCAAGCTTCAACGTCAGAATCCCACCTGTAGCAAAATGTTTCCTTAAATGTACATTTGCATTTGTTTGAACATGAATGTAAGGCTGTGTGCCTGCACGAGTGCCAGCTACGTGCACACATCACTCAGGAGAGAATCCTTTGGCCATATTTCCAATTCTGCTCAATTTCAGCAAGAATCTCAGTAATCCCACTGAAGAGCTGCAGTTCTCCCACAGTGACATCCCATAATGGCACTAACACCAGAGTGGTGGGCACCCAGTTACGACTCCCAGGCTCCATTCGGTGCACGTTCCCAATCTCCCAACCTGTCTGTATGCAAACAGAGCCCCCTCAGAGGAGAAAACTGATCTGGCAGCCTTTCACTGAGCCCTGTGTAGACATATTTAATGCCTCAATAACCACTGCTTAAGACAGAGTGATGAACGCCAGGGGCTTTCATTACCCCGAGAGGCTTTTTTTTCCCTGTGTCTGTGTATGTGCGTGTGTGTGAGAGAGAAAGAGAGACTACAGTGTGTAGCTAAATAAATGTTTTGCCTTCATTTACTGATTGAGAAATTCAAGCTGCTTTTGTTTAAGGAAAAAAATACAAATGGCACTGCCTTTGATGTACCAGAACCATATGTCTTGCTGATGAATTAGCACAACTAACCCGATAAAGCTGCTACTAATCTGTCTTTCTGCATTACAAATTTACTCTGCGCTTAACATTTTACAGGTTGCAGACAGCAGACACATGAGTGAAGGCTGAGGCCTTGTGCAAGATAATCAAGAAACAAAACCGAAGCAGATTCAAAATTTGAGATAATGTGAATTTTGATTGGGATAAAAATAGAATGTGTTTGTTAAGTGAAGTTATTCAACCACCTAAGGGCTTGTTTCCATGTGGCTTCAGTGTCAGGGAGGTGTAGAGGCAGGCAGTTAAATTCGGTGAGCTGTGTCACAGCATCAGAGCTGCAGCTTATTCATTCCTCGCATGCAGCATGTGCACACTGTGAGGCAAAGCAGACACGTTCCCTTAGGTACAGTTCCTGCACAAAAACAAATATAGATTCATATGAATGCAAACTACTGAAAGCCAATTCAATTCAGGTTTATTTATATAGTGTCAAACCACAACAACAGTTGCCTCGAGGCACTTTATACTGTAAGGTAAAGACCCTACAGTATTTGGGCGATAACTCCAACAATCCAATGACCCCCTATGAGCAAGCACTTTGCGATGGTGGGAAGGAAAAACTTCCTTTTAACAGGAAGAAACCTGCAGCAGAAACGGGCTCAGGGAGGGGCGGCCATCTGCTGCAACTGGTTAGGAGATGAGGACCAGGGGGAAAAGAAGAAAGAGAAGTAAAAACAAAGATAGAGCGCATAAAGAGACAGGACAAAACACAGACTAAGGGACAGAGAAGAAAATTGTAATGGCATGCTGCAGTGGTATTCTGTAGAAACACATGGGGAGTGACAAGAGGTGAGTGGAGAAGAAGAAGTGGTGCTTACCTGAGCCTTTGGTCTCAATGTGCTCCATGTTGCTGAAGCATGCGATTAGGCAGCCCAGTCCCAGAGAGTCCAGGAGATGTTTGTCCTTCTTTAATCTGATGAAAGGTGGAGATCCTTTGTGTAATTCAACATAGCCTAGCCAGTTAAATTGCTAATTTCCCACAATAGTTTAATAAAAAGGCTTAAAGAAGTGTTCAGAACTGGTTAAAAAAGGTAGTAAAATTAACTTTTACCAAAACTTAGTAAAACAATAAATCCAGAACCTACTGCCAAGAGAACACCAAAAGAAAGCTAGCATACGCACAGATAAGATGGAGATAGGGCAAAATGATGGGAAAGCATAGTTCCCATAAGACAGAATGGAATAATTTGTTTATTTATTTTATAAAGAAAACTGTTTTCATTTAGATCAAATCCTAGTCACACTCCATTAGCTCCATCTGTGGGTTGTTTCTGTTTTTCTTCCACTTTGGCAATGATGACAAGAACGCCCAAGAGGAAAGTCTTTCTTTCCCCAGACACTCATCACCTAGAGAAAGAGAGTGAGAGCTCATGGAAGGATCAATGTGTCTGCACAGGAAACTGTGTAATGTTAATCACAACTTTAATTTGGGCTGAATTAGCATTTTGATGAACTTGTGGGGCTGACTCGTGTACTCTAAGCACCTTCAAATGCAACACGCACGGAGGAAATGGCAGTGTGGTTAATTAACGCTCGCACACAGCAGATGGGCTCAGTGAAGGGCCTGGCAGAAAGAGACACAGAGAGGGAGAATTGATCAGAAAAAGTCACTGTTAATGGGAGAAAAAGAATCAAATATAAAATTTGCCACCATCTAGCTCCAAATAAAATGGCTGCTTCAGAACCAACAGCTAAAGATGGCGGGGAGTACTAAATAACATTTCAGTCTTTTAAGGAAAACAGAACACAAAGAGTCAGTAATAGCTTACAGAAAACACAACTGGCAAATCTTGGTCAAACATGCAGCCTGTTTACATATGCCCAGCCGTTTCAATCTCTGAGCACAGAGTGTAACTCAACATGGTGCCCAAGTCTCATTGCCTTGCACTCATTCTGTGAAGTCTTTTACTAACACATTTAGAATTGACTATTTTGAGCTCTCCTTTTTCTTTTTAACGTCTCGTTGCCATGCTTCCTATTTCTTATCGGTTTCATATCATTTCCTGAATTTTCTTTGCATTTTTTTATGTCTCCCACAAATAGACGTTAGCTCTTCTATCATTTTCATTCCCTATAAATAATCCAAACTCTGACTCTACGGTGTCAATTATATATCAATCAAACTGCTGTGCATGGGAGAAATGTGTAAGTTACAGTTGTAGTCAGCATAAAGCTGCTATTAGATTACTAGGATCTGAATAATAATTTGTTGGAGTTTCGAATGTTTAAATGAGCATTTTTAAAAAATATTATTGTAGATTATTTTTCGAGGCAAACATTTTAGATATTTTTGACTGGTGTAAACTTTTAGGTTCATATTGTTTTGAAAATATTGTCTATCTACACAATTACCATTCATTTAAAGAGAAATTACAACATTTAAAACTCAAGACGAAGCAACGTTTTGACCAAATTAAAATTAATGAATTCATTTTCTCCCGGTGGTTACTAACTGTTTGTCTTCCAGGTTTGATTTAGGTTATTTTCTCGCTTGATTTGAAAATCAATTTTCAGAAAGCTGTTAAAAGGGGAAAAAAAACGTCCCCAGTGAAATCCATCTATTATCCAGAGCAGTTAGTTTTTCTCAGAAGATATGTTGATGTAAATCTGAAGAGCATGCCAAAGTGTATTTTCAGGGTGGTCGTGGGGGTAGGGGGGCAGATAACCACACCTACAGCCAATTTGGAATAACCTAACCCCACAAACTGCATGTCTTTCCACTGTGGGAAGAAGTATCTGGAGATCATCCATGCAGACAACACAGAATGGCCCTGGCCAGATGGTGGATTTGAACCCAGGACCTACCTTTATATAAACTATATCACATCATACATATGAAACCTTATTAACCTAAGAAGCTCTGCATCATATAATACAAAGTCTTTCCTTCTTCATCATAAATATTTGTGTATAAATATTGGGACTTTTTCTCAAAGTAATGAGTTATGTTTTCATAATTTTGACTTGTAATCCAATAAAAAGCTATAATATTATAAATAATAATAAATAAATATCATGTCAGTAATTACTATGTGAATTCATTTTTTGTCAGTTGACAAAAACAGGCTTCTATACCAAAGGCATCTGTGCAAACTTTAGTAAATTGTCTCAATAGATGTCACTTTAGTCAGGATTGGTTGTGATAAAGTAGATTATATTAAACAGATAGTGGAGGATTGCATGGTAAATCTACCTGCATGGCTACAGGTATCTCAAGAGCTGAGTGAGAGAGTGCTTTGCATTGACGTTAGTTTATGATACCCTACTCAAAAACTGATCCCGATCGTGAAAGTGAAAGTGTTCTCAGTGTCATTAGATTTGACTACATGAAATGAAGCACCAAAGTCCTCACTGAGAAACACTGACAGGTAGCACTTGTCTAGTCACCTTCTTCTCACCTTTTCCTGGAATCCTTTTTCCAAAACAACCTTCACTAACCTGCCCTCCCTCTCTCAGTTTTTTTTCCTGCAGTGGAGAACTTCAGGCCTGGCTTCCCACAGAGAAGAATGATTTGTAAAATCACAATAAAAATGGAAAGGCGAGTGAGACTTGGGTGGCAGTGAGGAGGGGTTGGAAGGACAGCAAAGCGAGATCCCCTGTTGTGATGGCCTGTGGTGGGGCATTAACAGGATGTCCAGGCAGGCTAAATCTTCTACCAGCCGCTCAGAACTCATACCCTCGGAGAAATTCCCAATCCCTGACAGGTTGTCACTGCAGAGGAGCATACAGAGAGGTGCCTTGTGTTTGATTTATAGAATATTTTTTGAATGTTTTCAGTTTGTAACAATGTGTTTAAACACCAAATTAGACGACTGTGGAATTCACATCATTTCCATGGAAGTGTGAAGAGATTACACCATGGTGATCTCTGTCCTTTGGATGATATCCAAATAATGGGGAAAAAAATGAAAAGCCAATGATGGGGGTATTTTGAAGGAACGCCTCATTTTTATTATTATAAGATGGACAGGATGCAGTGAAATGGTGTTTAGTTTAAAGAGATGCGCCATAATGAGAGGGAAATAGAATAGGTATGGCCTTGTAGGGATGATAATGAGATCGGGAGAAGCCAGGTAGATAGAAACACCATCCTCTGTTGTCACCCTCCAAGCACCCACTCACCCATCCCCACGCACAAAAGCAAGGAGACAGATATATCTGTTCCCAGGCAGCAGGAGAGTCTCCAATTACGGCAGGATGCAGCATCAATTTGAGGGCTAATTATGTGCGTAATGAGCTCACCGTCATGCGTCCGCGCCCCCGACACCGAGCCCGCTGCTCTAACCAACCTCCCCCCATCCACACGCTCCTTCCTTTCACACCCCCATCTCTCCCTCCTCCATGTGAGCGCCCGGTAACTAATTAAAAAACTACATGCGCCGCGGCGTCTTCATCTGATTCACACCATGGAAATTAATCCTCAGATAAACGTGTTTGACGGACACCCAACCACTGCACGAGCCCTGGACGCGTCGCACCGCTCTCTCAGCCGGGTGTAAACTGTTTTGTATCTGTCTTTTTGTCTTCTTTTTTTTTAAAAAAATAATAATAATCCTGCCTCCGAAATAGCTCACGAAACAACTGGTTAACAGATCATAAATAACATCCAGTCCACTGGTTTATGTGCAAAAACTCGTACTCATGCAAAAGACTTAAGATTTAGAATCTAGAGTACACGACTGACTACACCGAGGGACATGTGGACTTTGTTTATTTTTTATTTTTTTGTAGCCGATGCCTGTGTTAATATTGCAAGTATACCTCTTAAAGCAGAGAACTAAAAAAAATCTGCATCCGCAGGGAAACAATCCAGCAGACAGCTAGGGGGAAATTAGTCAAAAACAAAAACTGAAGAGAGGGTATAATTTAGCCTGTTGATTTAAATATAACTAGAATATATTATATATTAAGAGCATTCCTATGATGCTAAAACAAAAAAAAGGTCGATGGTAAGAATGTGGGGTCTATTTATTAGACAGCGGGATGAGCACAAGCAGAACATCAAGTGATTCTGTCAAACAGCAATACCGTGATATTTGTTTATTGTTTTCTGCCGTGGCTCCCTGTATTGCTAAAACCTAAAAGCTTTATTTATCTGCCCCCCCCCCCCCCCCCCCCCCAATCGAAATCCATATTGTGAAAAAATTTGACCACTGAATGAAAAGAAATGCAGCCGGATTGAAAAAAATAAAATAAGAATATCTCCAATATTTTCTAAAAGAAATAATTGCAGTTCCTCTGAGTAAACTAACACCCGTATTGATTTTCATTGTCCCCCAAATTGCCCCATACATTCTGTTCTGTACCATCTAATGAAAGGTGTTTCGTGATTTGTGCAGCATAATTGTGGAAATAATGCATGTTCTTCCTGGAGGATTATTTTATTTTCTGTTGTTTTCCATCACCGTGTGAGAGTCTTTAAAGATTTTAATTACCCTCTCACCTGTTAACATTCCCCTGCTATTTATGCAGGTTTATTTATTTATTTCAGCTTGATCCATGATCTCCAGGCTAATGACAAAAACACAACAGGATCACATTTAAGCTCACTTCGGGCACGGCCAAGTGCTACGCATACCTAAATCGTCGCCCACTGTAAGTGTCCAATCGCGTAATGACTTGTAACGCTTCCACCCAATCACGAGGAAGCAAGAAAACAATGGGCGGGTCTCGAGCTGCTCCAGAGAGGGACATTGAGATAGTTGAGGAGAGGAGGTTTGCTGGGCATGAATGCCACTCGTTGCGTGTCCCTATAATTTGGAGAGGTGTATGCAGCGCACGGCCCGTTCGCCTTTCCAGGTGGAAATCCAGGAGGAGCTGAGAACAATTTTAACTGGGAGGACTGGTGAACCCGGTTCAGGACAGGTGAAATTCCCAGCAGGCTGCTTTGAGACTCAGGATCGATTCAGATGTAGGGAAATACCCAACAGCGTATCTCTGCTCGGGTAGGAACACTACAAATACATGCATCTAAACAAATCTAAAAACTAATGATCCTTTTAATATGTTTTTAAACTTTCTTTAAAGAAGTAAACGAGGAAAAAGAATCGAGCACCGAGTTGTCTCTGCCAACGCAGTTGCACACGTTTCAGGAATTGTGTTGGGTCAAATGTCATTTCCTCGATACTCCTTCAGGGATCAGCAGCATAACGGCTTGTTTTATCACTCCCAAAATAATAACAGAAAATGCAACGTGCAGAATTAGTTTACTGCATCTTACCGTTAGATTTTTTTAATGTTATGGTCTAGTTGCGGTCAGTACAGATATCTCTGTTGAGCAGCTGTTTACCAAAATCTTGTCATCTTTTCAGAAAATGAAATCACATATACGTAATGTAATAGCGTCGCGTTCATATTGCATTACATTTTTTCTGTATTGTTTATATCATTTTTTTCAGAGGTTGTTGCTTTTGTTTGTGATACTGTGGCAAACGCATCGTATCCTGGCTCTAGATCTGTTAAAAACATAAATCTGACTTTGACTGATGATTGACGTATACGATTATTTTTGCTGTTATTCCAGAGTCACCTCTATGTGCAATACAAGCCTTCCTCAGACAAACAACACAGTTATTCACACTCATTCTTTGTTTTGCAGGTCATGGATGAAGGCCAGTGGCTACACCAAGGAGGTTTAACTACAACCAGTTGAATTATCACAGACTCAGATCACTCATTTGGGAGATCACAGGGATATTCCCACCCTTTGGATTCATCTTGTCATACAACCCCCCCCCCCCCCCCCCCCCCCCCAAAAAAAAAACAACAACAACAACAACAACAAAAACATTTTTTTTTTGCAGTTGAAAAAAATATACAATGAAAAACGAAGCAAAGCGAGAGGAGTCGGTCATACTGCTGATTTGAACGAGCGAACCATCCGACAAGTTAAGGATATAAAGAAAAGGCGCCGACATGAAGGAGAAATCCAAAACGGCTGCAAGGACTAGACGGGAAAAGGAAAACAGTGAATTCTATGAACTGGCTAAAATGTTGCCTTTACCGTCGGCCATCACATCCCAGTTAGACAAAGCCTCCATAATAAGACTGACAACAAGTTACCTGAAGATGAGAATTGTTTTCCCCCAGGGTGAGCACCTAGCCAATGTGCACTCTTCACTGCTTGCTTATTTATTTATTTGTGTTGGATTTTTTTTTCATCTACACGTTTTTGCGATCTTTTCATTAACTTTATTTCATTAACTAAAAATAATTATATCTCTTCTTTGATCAACTTATCTGCAGAATTTTACGAATGAAGGGAAACGCATGGGGAGTGAGAGGAGATTTTTACTAATATAGTAATATAATAGTAATAATAGTAAACTGGAATTACTTCTACACAACCTAATATAATTATATTTTAGGAAAAAATAAATAAACATGACTACTTTAAAAATCTGCATATTTTTAGGATTGTCACTCGGTCGGTTAGTGCAAAAAAGAGAGAGAGAGAGAACGGAATAAGTATACTTCTGTTAGTCTGTTAATAATTAACAGATTAAACACATAAAACTTAGTGTTCAGTATAAGTTAGAAAGTAGGGTGTAATTAGAACACACAGGTTCTCTTCAAGTCCTACAGAAACGTTACAGGAATATTCCCACAATTCCTCGTGGGTCGTCAGGGAGTCTGTTCAGATGCTTTATGATGCTTTTTAATTCCGTATAACCAAATGAGACGATCTGCCAACGTCTCTGCAGGTCCACTAGTCTGCGTGACTGAGAGGAAGAGTCGCCAATTAGAAAAAGCACCTGCGAGGCTTATAATCACCTAAAGCACATATAATCTTACCCAGCTTCTGCGGTGTGATAACAAAATGCTGGATGCAAAATGTCTCCCAAATACCCAGCTCGCGTTTTTCTTTTTAATCTTTTCATTGTTTGATGGAAGCAGCTTAAAAAATAAAATGAAAGAAAGAAAGAACATGTACACACACACACACACACACACACACACACATACATACATATATATATATATATATATATATATATATATATATATATACATATATATATATATATATATATGTGTGTGTGTGTGTGTGTGTGTGTGTGTGTACATGTAAAAAAAAAATTAACACAGCCCCTCATCTGGTAGATTGATGTTAGTCTGCATGTCCCACCGACACTGAAGACCTATTTTCATTTTCATTTACACATTTACAGCAGGGGAGACGGACACCTAATTTACTTATGATACCCGAGCTCCACGACATTTCTGATGGAACTGAATAAATTTGATGAGTAGCACAAGATAGCATACAGGCTATCGTGGGATATACCAGGCAAAAATGCACAAATGAACATTTTTTGTCACATTTTAGGGAGGAAAAAAACATCATCATCATCAACAACAACAACAACAACAACAATAACAACAACAACAACAATAACAATAATAATATTAATAATAATAATGATAATAATAATAATAATATCTCTGCACGTGTGGGTTTATGCCTCCAGGGAGACTGTACAGCATGCAGGAAGGGACAAATTTTCAGTACTGTGGAGAGGAATAAATGCTTTAACTGTAAATTGGCCCTTTAAATAGGAGCTCCTAGCTTCTTGATTCCTGTGTGTGTGTGTGTGTGTCCTACTTTTCCCTTTATGCTAAACGAATAATAATAATAATAATAATAATAATAATAATAATAATAATAATAATAAAAATAATAATAATAATAATAATGATTTAAGCTCAACAAAAAAAAATACTATATATATTTCTATTTAATTTCAAAGTCATGCAGCAGCCAAACACCGTTATTTCGCTCTCTCTCCAGGTCTGGGTGAAGCTTGGGGTCACTCAAGTCGAACGAGATCCTTGGACAACATTGGACGAGAGCTGGGATCTCATTTACTGCAGGTATTTAGGCTGTTTTTAATATTATTAAAGGTACTGATCTGCAGCCAAAGAACATGGTCGACCCGGGTTTGTGAATTAACACGGAGAAGTGACGGCAGCCTTTCGTTTATTATTTGCAGACGTTGGACGGATTCATCTTCGTCGTGGCCCCAGATGGGAAGATAATGTACATTTCAGAGACAGCGTCGGTCCATTTAGGACTGTCTCAGGTTCGTTTCTGTGATCATTACATATATATATATATTTCCTTTCAGACGTTTTTTTCCTCCGTATTTATTATTCATAAAGCATCGTCTGAAAATTAACGCGATACCCATGCGCAGATAAAATACATTATCCACCAGGAAGCTTTTACCCGTTAATTACCTGAGTTATTCTCAACAGGTAGAGTTGACTGGGAACAGTATTTATGAATATGTCCATCCTGCCGACCACGATGAGATGACAGCTGTCCTCACCCCACATCAGCCCTATCACACACATTTCGTGCAAGGTACAGAACGACGCCTTCAGGCTCCACATATGCACATGTTATGTCATTTAGCATTTTCTATTTAATGATAGTGTTGCACTTTGTAGTGTCAGCATAATTAGCATATGATAAAAAAAAAATGCAATGAACGCGCGTAATATACGCGGATGGAATTTACGCAATAGCTTGCGCCTGTGCCTGTGTTTTTTCCTTGCAGGATAAATTTTAACGCCGTAAAACCCTATTATTTTATTTTTTCAATTATTATTGTTATTATTATTATACGAGAATTTAATAGCAAAGTGTTTGACCTCTTTCAGAATATGAAGTGGAACGCTCTTTCTTTTTGCGGATGAAATGTGTGCTGGCAAAAAGAAACGCGGGGCTTACCAGTGGTGGATACAAGGTAGGCAGTGCTAGTAAACAAAGAGTGTTTTGTTCTTTTTATTTATTAACAATAACGATAATGGTATTATAAAAATTATTTCCCATTAATAAATATAGCAAGTGAATAAGAAAAAATGGTCACAAATATTAAAATTACTTTATACCTTTTTTTCTAACCAGGAAAAGTTTTAGCCTATTCTTGCAGTTTAATGTAATTGTGTCAGGCTGTTCCAACAGTTTTATTATCATTTGATTATATTGTTATAACATTGTATTTTGATATAAATTACATTATGCTACCTGCTTCTGAAATGCATCACATAAATCATAAAGCTGACTACTGTTCTTGTGAAATGGAATTTTAAGAAATTTCATTATTAAATGTAATTTCCAATTTAGCTGTTATCATGTATATGCTTTACGATAGGTGATCCACTGCAGTGGCTACCTGAAGATCCGTCAGTACAGTTTGGACATGTCACCTTTTGAAGGATGCTACCAGAATGTGGGCTTGGTGGCCGTGGGTCACTCTCTGCCTCCCAGCGCCGTGACTGAGATCAAACTGCACAGTAACATGTTCATGTTCAGAGCCAGCTTGGACATGAAGCTCATCTTCCTGGACTCCAGGTACTAATCAAGACTTTGTTCTATGCGTTGTATTCTTTTCCCTTTAGGTGTTTTTGAGTTTGTTTCTATTTTAATTGTACTGTGTGGTTGGCAAAC
Source organism: Pelmatolapia mariae (assembly GCF_036321145.2). NCBI lineage: Eukaryota > Metazoa > Chordata > Actinopteri > Cichliformes > Cichlidae > Pelmatolapia > Pelmatolapia mariae. The sequence continues at coordinate 15,132,166 of NC_086240.1, forward strand.
GTTGTGTGAAGTCTATGCATTTTCATTTGGAAGGGGAAGCAAGTTAAAAAAGAAGCTCCTGGAGCTAAAATTGCCTGTGAAAACCGAAGCACAGAAAAATGAAATATCCCTGAATTAGCTGCTTATTTTAACTCCTGAATTTCTCCCCAGGGTAGCTGAGCTGACAGGTTATGAGCCCCAGGACCTCATTGAGAAAACGCTGTACCATCATGTCCACAGCTGTGACATCTTCCACCTCCGCTGTGCACACCACCTCTGTGAGTTACAAGTGTGTTCATTTATGCCTTTACAACAGGCTGCTTGACCTTCTCTTGTTATGCAGCAACTGCTCAGGCAACCTGCTGCAGCCACCATGTGCAGGCAATCACACGTCTCCCACATGCACGCACACACACAAAAAAGAAAACGTGCAACTTGTTAAACATGTTAATCTCTGCTGTCTGTGTGTTTCTTTTATCTCCTGCAGTGCTGGTAAAAGGCCAAGTCACAACTAAGTACTATCGGTTCCTTGCCAAACACGGCGGCTGGGTCTGGGTCCAAAGTTATGCCACTATCGTCCACAATAGCCGATCCTCAAGGCCTCACTGTATCGTCAGCGTCAACTATGTCCTCACGTAAGTGTAAATAACGATTTCCATCCTAAAATCAGAGGGAAACTTTTGTTTTAACAGATACTTAATAATTGATTTCAAAATAATTTAAAAAGTATGCTCTTTTGAGACAGTTAAATCTATAATTTGTGCTGATGGCTGCAATTATACTGTAGCTGCACGGTCATTGTAAAACAAGGTTGCAGCACTACTCCGGTCTAAATAAGAATGCCCTTTTAATAGAAATGGCACTGTGGGAATAACACTGAATATTTTACTTGTATAATCATATCATGCACTCTTATGATCTGTACTTGAAGCTCACTCTGTGATATGATGGGTCTTTTTCTCCTGGAGAATTCCTTCTCTTTATCCCTCCATAGTCTCTCTGTACAAATCCACCAAATACAGAGGTTGCAGGACTCAGGCAGCTGTGTGTTATGAGAGAACAAAGCACACTAAGGCCCTTTGAGACAGCAAGACAAACATCGGGGTTCAACCCCATCAAAAACCTCTACTGCCACCATCGATCTGCAGTCTAAGGAAAGCAAAATCGATCAAACGGTGAACTAGGAATCAATAGCTATCTCATAGCTGTAACACATGTTGGATTTTCCTTGTTTGGTTGATCCACATGTCGTTTTTTTCCTGTGTGTGTGTAAGTGCATGTGATGGAGAGTTTGCGCAAGTCTGTACGTGCATGTATGCATATGGCTGCACTCCACCTATTGATTTCTTCAATGCAGTAAGGCGAAAACAAAGTAACTACATTAAAATGACAGAGAATTTCCAAGTGAATAATCAAGTCCAACACAGAAGTATCTGAAAGTCCAAGAGGCAAAGTGGAAAAAAACAAACAACTACTTAAAAAAAAACAGCAATTCAATCACCTTGGCATGGCAGCGTTTCAGCCCAACAAGAATCCATTAATAAATTATGTTTGGAAGTTGGCTGGTGGCATATTTCAGACGTGAGGTGCTCTGACATTGACCCCTGAGGTGGAATTCGGCTAACACAGCTGAGTTTGCACAAAGGCCCAACATTATTGGCTCAGACATAAGTCAGCCAGGGCACAGATAGGATGCACAACCGGCTACCACAACTATACCTGCAAGAGCAAATAACACTCAGACTGTGCACTGGCTATCCAAACATAGCCTTTCGCCTGCAGTGTTGTACATAAGGAATGGGTCATATTTAGAGTCATATTGAAGAGGCTGGCTGTACAGGGTCAGGGATGGGCCACAAGGTTTAAAATGCCAGACAGCTGCTATTACATACTGTTGATGTGATAAGTTAAGAATAGGCTCATGTTTGCTGAACACTTGACACACGAGCCTTTTTCACTCCCTCGATGGTGACAATTGCATTGAGTTCAGCCGCAGTACAGTGGGTTAAAATGTCAAAGATAGCACACAAGTTACATGTTTGAAATCTGCAACATTCAAAAGTAAATAAAAAAAAACTGGGTGCATTTAGAGGAAATTGATTGAATAGATAATACTTATAAGTGTAAATATGTTTCTGGCGTGTGTTTACTCTCGGTGCATTCTTTCCATATTCTCAGAATGTTTGTGGTTAAAAAAAAAGAAAAAGAATGATTAACTTTTTTCTGGGTGTTTGTTAATAATCTCAGAAGCTGAGAGCTTATAATCTTAAAGTTCCCTTATATGCTGTATTCACTTAAAGTTGTACTTAAATCCTTTTTATAAAGCCTGACCCAATCTAAGTCTGACCATCTATCTATATTCAACATTAGCCAAGGAGTGTGCTTTAGACTAATTAGTAATTATGCTGCTTGTGCAATGCTAAAATCAAAATGGTCAGAAAGAGAACATGCTTCAAGTATATATGATGAAAATAGCCTAAAGGTTTGGGGAATTCTGGATTAACTACAGAAACACGAGCTAGCTTGAAAAAATAAAAGTAAAACTGGGTCAAAAATGTTCTGTGTGTTTGGTTAGGTCACTGTGAAGAACCACCTCAGTAACCTGCAGCTCATAGTGCATAAAATAATTTGAACCCACAGCAAAGTTCAAAGATGCATGCATGTTAAAAGAAAGCTAGGGATCCGAGGTGATCTCTGAGGTTGTACATGCTAACATCAGCATTCTAAGGACTCGCAGTAATAGTACTAACATGATGTCAGCACTAAAAAGAAAACCTCATGGTGAGTGGTGATGAATTTGGTTTTGGTGGCGCTTGGTGGTGATAAATAAGTAAAGGGATCACTTGGCAGAGTCCTGTGGAGCCCATGAATTTCACAGCAATTCACTGTTATAGATATGTTATTCTGAGCATGATCTTGCAAGACTATAAAAAACATCACAAAATGGAAGTTTAAGTTAAACTATTTTGTTTATCTCTAACATGCATTTTATGTGTTTTAAAAGGGACACTGAGTATAAAGGAATGCAGCTGTCTTTGGATCAAATGAGCCCCAGCAAGCCAGCCTTTCCCTACGCTGACAGTCACAGTGAAGACAGAAAGAGCACCAAGTCACGTCTGACCCAGTCCAAGGCCAAAGCCAGAGTGTCACCCTACCCACAGGTAATTGTTTTTTAGAGCTAAGTCAATTAGGGAAGCTTGCTGTGGATTCAAATCAAAAACTCCCAGAACTGTGATTTTCTTGTTTCTGTCCAGCAATTTTCAGCTTTCAATCCAGAGCGTTCAGAGTCTGACCAAGACAGTCAGTGGGGAGGGAGCCCACTGACAGACTCTGCCTCTCCTCAGCTGTTGGATCCCAGTGAAGCTACGGAGGCTTCTTGTGCCTACAGATTGTATCCAGAATCGGGTTCCCTGTGCTACGGCCTGGGTCTATCAGAAGAAGATCTTGCCCATGCCCAAACGCATCCTCACACCACCACCTGTGATCGTGTTCGATGCCAGAGTGGCCGCTACTTCCTGGGAACCCCCCAGTCGGGAAGAGAGATGTGGTGGGACACCACACGCTCCGTTCTCTCGTTGCCAAAATTCTCAGTGGACAACAGCGAAGGCTACGAAATAACATCCTACCATGGCGCCATTCACGGTGAGGTGTTAGGGTTGAGACCACAACCATCTGTCTCTGAAAATAGTTCTGGCCTAGCTTCTCCTGGTAGCTGTTTTCCAAATGTTATTATGGGACATGCTAAGTTGTTTACACCGTCTCTTGCCAGTGTGCCGATTGCTACCATCTGTTCAAAAATTGCCCGCAATTGAAAGCCAAGTTATTTCACATTTCACGTCCTCAAACAGCAAAAAACCCCACTGTGCTTCAGCCAAAACACCCAGTCAGACCATGATGCTATAATGATATATGCATTTAAGGCAGAATTTTGCCCATTAACCACATGAGCATTTTAACAATGTGATATTCATTTATTCCATTGTTATCAAATCTGACCACTGATTTGCATTTATAGGACGGGGCCACTGGGATGAAGACAGCGTAGTGAGTTCACCTGACGGAGGTGGGTCCACCAGTGATTCGGGTGAGCGTTACCACGGTGACCAATTCCAAGCGAGCCCTCGAGAGCCCAGCAAGATGGAGACCCTGATCCGTGCCACACAGCAAATGATCAAAGAGGAGGAGAGCCGTCTACAGCAACACAAGATGCCACTGGATGTCTCGGGCCTCACCAAAACTCACAGTCCCTGTTTCACCTCCTCCCTACCCCATCACTCTCAGCTTACTATGCCCAGCGTGGTATGCCGTGGCCCCGGTGCCCCCAGCATCGACCTCCCTACTGAACGCCTCCATCACCGAGACAGCATTAAAGTTCTTGGCCCCAATGAAAATGATGAAAACACGACGAGTCCTGCTTCTTTGTCTCGTCTCAGCAGCCCCAGCTCTGACGGAATCCCCAGATCAGGCCTCTCCCTCACCAAAGACTACATGCAGACAGATATGTCCCCACACCCTCAACAACCCCAGGGAAGTCCGCTGATCTATCCAGCACAGGAGAGGCAGCCACTGGACAGGCAGGCGGCGTACGCCTTGACTGGGTACTCCCTTGAGCATCTGTATGATCCGGAGAGCTTGCGGAGTTACTCCAGCTTGGCCTGTGGAGGAGTGCAGTATGATGTGGCATCTCATGTGAGAATGCAGGCTGAACAAATACAGGGACATAAAACCACCTCAGTTATCATAACCAATGGAAGCTGACAATATCTGGTGAAGATTGAGCCAGCTGTCTAAAAGAGGACGTTACCATCCGTAGTGAGGTTGTAGGCATGTGCAACCAGGTGCTCCACACAAAAGCTGAGACACTGACAAAAGGATACAAGGAACCTGTGTGGGGCTGACTTGCCCTTGGCGATCCATTCAGCACAACTTGTGTTTGTCAGGCCTTTCTCTTTTCTTTGTCATTAGAGAAGTTTTTTTCCCCAAGACTCTAAGAAGCTAGTGTTCAGGAACTGACTTTTTGCATACTGCAAATGGAGAAAGTTTGCTCCATTACATAATATAACAGAGTTGTCTTAATGGCAGTAAACTAACTTTCCCTCCCTGCAAAAGCTGGTTAAACATCAATCCAGTGTTTCTATTCCAAACCTCTCATGCACCATTGGCCATGTTTGTTAACCTGACCTGTACATGATTTCCAAAGGCAGTAAGAAAATGTGTTGTTCCATAGCCGTTTCACCTGAAAACTCCAGAGCACAGACCATATTGTCTGACACGTGAAGTGCAACATGGAAAAGGCTATTGACTCACTATTGTAAGATGTCAGTGTTTCCTGGTATTTATTTGTCAGTGAGCTGTTTTTTGTATGTGTCATTATTTTCTGTCCAAGTAGAATATTTCACTGGTGGCATTAAATTAGTTTTGGTGTTTGGATCACACCATTATTACAATATTTAAAAAAAAAAAAAAAAAAAAACAAAGTGAAAAAACAGAAAGAGAAACATACCTCTGATATGGAAAAGCGCAAAATATCCAGGTCAACTTGAAACTGGTTTATGGAATATGTGAAATGCCCTCATTTAGTGTGCGAAAAGATGTTTCCAAACTCACTCATTTTTAATCTCCCCATGCCCTCTAAATATAGGCATTGTATATTTACTTGCAGTTTTAGCTATTAATGCTTACATATCAGAGTATGATTTCTTCTGTTTTTACATCACTTAACTTTTACCTGACCTATTAGCATATGTAAAATATGCAGTAAAAGTTTTTAAATTCTGTTCCACGCGTTGTAAAAATAACCGTGGATTAAGGCCACAGGTTGTGGCTGTTTTTTTTTCTTTATTTGTTTGTTTTTTTTAGAATTCTATGAAAACTTTTTTTTCAGACTTTTTTCTTAGAATTCCATTTTTTTCTCAGAACTCTAGAAAAAGAAAATCTAATATTCTGACAGAATTCCGAGGAAAAAACTGAAATCCTGGAGAAAAAAAAGTCATATTGTCATTGTTTTTCCCAGTGGCCCTAATCCTCTTCCTTAATTTTTAATTGTTTTGATTTGTTATGAGTTGTATTGAATGCTTCAAACATATCTTAAATAAGTTGAAAGTCTTTAGTTTCTTATTTAATTTATGATGTAAATATCAAACAAGGAACTTTTTGAACAGGAAACGACAAAATTATTTATTAATTGGTTTAAAAAGTCCTTAAATCTGAATACAGTTGTAAACATATATCTTTTGTCAGTGTTTTGTTGTATTTGTCAAATCTGTTTTGAATGAACTCACACACAAACTCAAACACGCAGACTCAAACACAATGCGGCTGCCTCAAAAAAAAAAAAATAGATACAGAAATGTACTGATACATAGTAGATCATAATAGATTAATTGCTGTGTATTTTTTATGTGGCTTTGATCTTTGTTTTCTTCTAATATTTTAGAAAAAGAAAATAAGGTAAAAAAATATAAAAGAATAAGTGCTGCTATTCTGTCTCCCTTTTCTTGCAATCACTGGAAGAGACCAAAAGTAGTAATGTGAAAATATAAACCTATAAATCCTGAATTTTAGTTTTTAAGCTAAATTTACTATAATAATCATAATACAAGGGTAGTATATTTTAAAGTAAATTACAACATCTGTATACCTGTTAAGAATCAATGTATATACATGTAGTGCAAAGACTCGGTTCACTGATGTGTTCAGACAACAATGAAGCTCTATTGCACACTTTGAATACCCGGTATCAGTCTTTGGCTACACTGACAATGTAGTTTTTCCATAAGATTCAATGACTGTAATGAAAAAAAGATTTGACTGATAATTATTCCAAACAGCTAGCATAAAAAAATCCTGAACACATTACAATGGCGAAGTAACTGCAGTTTGGAGCAGTTAAATTTGCACATTTAGCCTCTAACCTTTTCTCAGAGGTAATTCCTCTGTGGTGTATTTAATGAATGTATGTTGTTTAAATGTAGTTGGAGAGGTTGCCTGCCTGTCTTTCTGTCTGTCTGAGCTGACAAAGGACCTGGACACAGCCTGGGCCTGAATGGAGAACTTCCATCAGTTACTGCTGACGTGACTAACTGATGGTCTGCCAGATATCAGTGGTGCTGTCATTCCAAGAGGCAAAACCTTTATACCGCTTAGCTGCTGACATCATCAAGGTTTATGAACAGTGTGTGTGTGTGTGTGTGTGTGTGTGTGTGTGTATTTGTGTGAGTGAGCGTGTGTTTAGTGCTGAGATACGGCAATAATCAGAGGCCTTTTTTTCTCCTCCTGAATACTAGGAATTTTGCCTGATGTGCCCCGAAGGCTTTCACATGTAGAGTCGGTTACAAATGTGGCCAAACACTGGGCCTTTTGCCCAGACTTCGCACTCTTGCATACACCTCCCCAACTACCTCATACTTCCTCATCCAAGATCCTCTCAGTCTATAGAAAGTTAGAGCCCTGTAGACAGACTAAAAGTTAAGATGAAAACTGTAAGGTTGTGTGCAAGTGGAAAAAGAGTTTAAGAAAAAGAAACCAAAAAGGTAACAAGTAGAAACAGTGGAGAGAAGAAAGGTCATTTTGTGAAGGGAAAAAAATCAATGCCAAAATAAAACGAGGATTTCAGAGCTCTGCAAAAGTTTTACACTCAGTCTTTAAGTAAAAGTTCTGTAGAAAGGCTCCAAAACGGCTACGTTTTTAATTACATTGCATTATTTAATTATTGTTGATGAAATTATACATGAATCAAAGCTACCTGGATTTAACTTTTTTATAATGCATTCGCTTGTACATCTGCAGTTAAGGCAAGCACCACTTTACCACAATAAATTTACGTAAGCTTTTCTACAGTGAATTTAACTTCTTGTAATGTTTAATGGATACTTTACTAATGCTCTAGGACTTTTAGTTTGCCCAGTCAAGGTTGTCTCTAAAATATCAGAGTAGAGCTAGGAAGTGTTTGGTTAAAAGGGAACTAGTCAAAAATGTACTCAAGTATTTTGTTACTTTGCACCATTGTAGAATGGGAAAGACAAGAAGTGTGGAATTATCACAATTACAGAAGAGCTCATCCTTAAACTCTAACAGAGGAGACATTTTTTAGAAGTGACTCAAGGAGATGCTGGAGAATAGCAGATGTTACTCCTAGAATCAAATCAATCAGAAATATAACAAAGGATTGTATGACATCACTACAAAAACAGATGTCTTGCGTTAATCGCTTAGTCACTCTTAGGAACTCATCATAATGAACCGCGGTGCTGCAAAATTAAAGTATTTGCAGTTAATTTAACTATATGCTACTGCTAATAAAACACACAAGTGAATTAGCTTCGTTTGCACCATAAGGCATTAGCGGTTTGAGGAGATAAAGATGCCACCTATGTCATGTGGTTGCCTCTGTGTGGAGGTAAACCATAGAACCACAGGAGAAAGACCCCAAGGTTTCACAACTGCAGTGAAGGAGAAATGGATCCTAACTTCTCAAACGAACACAGAATACAAGAGTGCAGGTGGCAAGGTTCAGAATAGCCACTGACTGTCTACTTGATTGATTTCAGGCCCGGGATTGAGGCACAATTGCATATTCATGCATCAATTAAATTGTTCCTTCACCAGTGCCACCATAATTCATTGTGGCACTCCGTGAAAAGTCATCCTTATGAAACAGCTTCAGAACAGCACAAAGGAAACTGTTTCAACATGTTTTCTGTTCGTGTGTACTTTACGACCTTTCCAGTTTGAACTGACATCTTCTAATTGTTTAATTCCTGTCCTTCTCTGAAATCAGCTTGGAATTTATAACTTTTACATATCTTGCCTCAAAACACAGCTGCACAGTGTAAGAAATGCAAATGTTGTCTTGTGCATAAAAACATTTCCCACGGAGCCAAAGAAAAAAAAAAAAGAAAAACGCCCAATTCAGAGATTCCAAATGAGTCAATGAAGGACAAAGTAGCACAGGACCTGGGAAAATCACTCAACCAGGACTTTTAGTGACACCTCTACAGCAGACCGCGTTGCACCAACAAGACATTTAGATGTTCTGATTGGGTGGACCGGGATATTGAGGTCATCTGGTCGATCTGATTGGCTGAGCTAGAAAAGTGGAGAGGTCATTCTGTAAAGAGCAGAGGAAATAAGTTTTTCACTGTGGAGGCACCTGGATTTGGAATGCTGCTTGGAAATCGTGCCCAATTAGAGTGTACACAATGTACTTTACATGACGACAGTGCGATCATTACATTCATTTAGATGTAAATGTCATCAAGCTCCATAGTTTAAAAGTTAGACATAAAATGATGAGAGAAAAAAGTCAACAAGTAGTTTAAAAGAATATCCATTCCTAGTTAAAATCTGAAGTTTTGCTTTTAATCGCTTTGTAATCTGTCCTTTTAGTGTGTGAGCACCTGGATGCTGAATGCACTACAATGCGTTTTAGACAACAATATAGCGCTCTGTCATAAATGAGTCTAAAAATTCATGAATTCGTTTTTCCCTCTATAATTGCTTTATAAAGTATTTTACATTTTTCCTTAATAATGTAGCTAAAAACTAAGTGACAAATTAATCTGGAGACAAGTACAATAGTTAACCGTGTACTGTCAATTAGTTACAGTGTTACGTAAAAGAACTGGACCATGTGACACTGCAATATGAACAATTCCTTTGTGCCTATATTGTTAGAAAACTATAAGAACATTTAAACACAAAAAGAGGAATGTGAAAGTCATAAAAACCGCCTTCATTTACACAAAACCAAAACAAAAAAATTCACTCTTAATTTAAAACCCACTAATCTCTCGGCAATGAGGCTATTAAAAAGACTACAAGTACAATATCTTGAGCCTCTACACACACACACACACACACACACACACACACACACACACACACACACACACACACATCACCGAGGCTCAGACAGTGTGAATCTAATGCCCTTCAATCCTGTGAATCCCTTTGTTCCCGATTTCATGCTTGATTTGCCCACAGCTTGAGTCTGGCTGGTATCAGCGCTCTTCTCACTGCTTTCACTCCTGCCAAATCCACAGAGCCACACCGGATCCATGTCTCCTCTCTCCCTCTCTGCTCTCGTCTGCCATTGTTCGTTCCAGCATCTCTGCAAAATGCTCAGCACATGCCAAGATGTTGTGTTTGTTTATTTGCATCCCGGTCCCTCTTGTAAACACCTTGCCAATCTGCCAAGATCGAATCAGAGCTATTTCTGATGGTAACAAATCATTTCACGTGATTTAAACCGTTGTTTATCCACTAGACATATATCTTTATTAAATGATTTCCTGTAGAGCTGCAAGGACAATCCCCTCCCCGGTGCATCACACTGCATGCACGATACAAATCGTTCACAGATCTTAAGATTGATTCAACACCTCTCACAAGAGGCCTTTCAGCCATTCTGTTTTGAAGTCTTCTGCTTCTAAAGCAGCACATCAGCTCGGCTCTTCTCCTACGATTCCTCCAGCACTCGTATTGAGCAGATATTGTGACAGCTGCGCGAGGGGGACAAGAGGGAGAGAGCAGAAGACGGACAAGGAGAAAGAAGGGGAAAGGAAAGAGCGAGGAGAGAGTCTCTAGAGAGAGGGTGCCAGTGCTCCACAGCTCCAAGTCACTGCTTGCATGCCAATGAGGAGATTCCCCTGCAGCAGCAGCAGCAGTGGCGGCAGTAGTAGTAGTGCAAAGCAGCAGGAAGGGCCGCTGCTGACACCGTACCACTATAGTCCTTGATAGTCACATTACACACTCCACACAAAGGAACTGAACACCAGATGGACTTTTGGAGCAAAATACCAAAATGAATGAATACCAAATCAAAGTTAGAGTAATGATGACAATATCGTGATATTATTATTGCAACTTTTGGTCCATTTTTAGTTTGAAACACATACATTTATGTAAAACCTTTAAAATGTTTCCATTTTGGTGATATTCCTATGTTTTGTAATGCATATCGTACAAAAGCAAAAGGACTGTTTTTGTTTGTTTTTTTTATTTTTTGTGAAAAAGGTCAGAGTCGCGTGGTATTAATAAAAATGCAGCAGACCTCAGCTACATTGTTCTCTGCTCTACTTTATCGGATTCTGCTGGTAAAGAAATTGGTTACTCCTGCCTCCTCCCAGTTGGGTTTATCTTTTTATCTTAAACTATAAGCAACAGAGACCAAAACCTGCTGTTCTGTGGCGACTGGTGGATTAGTGGACAGGTTCACAATTTGTCTCTCTTGAATTCACAGCCATCCTTTTGTCAGAAAAGATTACGCATTTGCGTCTGGACTGGAAATAGCACACTGTGATATAACGTTGCTTAGGTTTGGCCATTTAACTGCAAGAATGAGAGTAATACAAACTGCAAGATCCCCCACCAAGCTGGTTGACTAAAGGTATATTTTTTTTGGTTGAAGCAAATTTAAGAGGGTTTTTATTCAGATCTGTTCGTCACTCTTTATCGGTTTTCGCCAACAGATGAGAACACGAGTTACATCCGTAATCCTGGTGCTAACAGCAGCAGAGTGAGTAAGAGCATTAGCCCCCCCCCCCCCCCCCCCCCCCTTCCTCCCAAAGAAGAATTAATAACTAATTATGTCAGGTCACTCGTCCAGATGGTCCTATCAGATGGGCCCACTGTCTGAACCTCACCTCCAACAAGCACCTCTGACCCTGAGGACTGCATCACCCCTAGCAACATGGAGTCTGAGGCCTAAGCGGATGGAAAGATGGAATCAGGGGGTACATGAGCGTTTGGGGTACGCATAAAGAGGCGGTGGGGTGGGGTGGGGGGCACAAGTTGGGCGTGTCTGATCAGTGTTGGATGGCTGCCTTTAAAGCTCAATGAATACAAGGCTCCCTGCCGGGGCCCTGATCTCCACGGTCATGATTCTGTTATTACACGCCATGTTCCTGTGATGGGCAGATGGCTCAGAGCACTGGCACATGCATTCACACGCATTCAACACACGCCGAGCCTGTCGCATCAATGGACACAACCTGATACTCCCCTTTCTTGTCTCATTAGGAGGCTATAGAAACATAAGAACATAATAGGGGGGAATTAAGTGCCTGTGCGGATGTCAAAGGGGGATGTGGCAGAAGATTGGGACGATGGCTAACAAGCGCATGGTGCGCTCGTTCAGCTTTGTGGGGTGATTAGTGCCTTCGACAGGCCTGACAGGTAAAAGACAAGCCCACTGAAGAGAGGGCAGCTTTTAAACAGACACTTAAACAGCTAGGAAAAATGACAGCAGTGAGGAACATGCATAAAAGTTTCCAGTCTGACACAATAAATTTGGGTGTGCATGTCATGTTGAATAAAGATAAGGTTAATCTACAAATGTAGGATGTGGAACACGGCATGTTATTTTGTGACAGTGTTACAACTGTCCTTCATATAGTGATCAGAAATATTTCAAATTAAAATCTGTACTTAAGGTTACCAGTAACGAAAGAAAGATGACGACAGCTACGTTTAAAAAGGCAGTGACACAACGCTTTTGCATTTTTTCTTAATTCTTTCTCTTCATTGTCTTTGCATGCACTTTTTCATTTAAAAGATTTTGCGTCCCATTATGTCCTCTAAAAGCTCCTTTGCAATTTGTCACACAAAAGCCTCCTAAACTCTTAAGCAAACAGGAACTTTACCAAAGCTCCCCTCAGTGCAAGACTCTGACCAGATCTCCGTCTCGTATTTGAGCAAGAGACACGCGACAAAAGCAGCTAAGAAGAAATCAAACAAAGACACCTTAAATAGGATTTAAGGTGTTTAACCACATCTCTTTCACTCTGCCACTTTCTTTTCTGTCCTTTGGTACAAAATTGGTGGATAAAGAAGCGTGACAAAAGCAGCGCGCCTCACACAGCATCAGTGTGCAGCAGAGCACTCTGTTGATATCATCGTGGCTCAAGCTTTTAACAAGCACTCTGCAAATCAAAGAAATTATAAATGGGAGTGACAAGATTGGTGGCTATCATTCACTCAATTATATCAAATGGCCTGACACATGTTGATAAACACAGATAATTACTTGTGAAAAGGTTCGTCATTAACATTACATCATTACTTTCTGGCATTCTGGTGTTAAGTGTCTAACAAGATTAGCCTGCCAGGCACGTTCCTCCTCTCAGCTGAGTAGACAATGAACAACTTTACCAGCTGGCTGCTTTTTTAATGTCTGTTATTTATGAACTCTCAAATTTGGCTTCATATTTAGGAATAGGAGGAGAAATTAAATGATTGCTGTCCAAAAAAAATCATGTATATTTTAAGGGGTTTTTTTTCCCCTTTTCTTCTTGTTCACAAGAAAAAGATGAAAGTAATTTTGCTTTATGGGTTGTAAAAATGTATGTACTTTGCTTGCCTTTTTATTAGGTATAAATACCTAAAACCATTGAAAACTTATGCAACAGATAGATAATAAATCAGACCTGAATTATGGTTATGAGGCTTATTTTTTTTTGTTTTTATGGAGGTCGCAGTTTGTGATGTTGCTGAACTATTTCCATTGTTTTGTTCATCAGATTTTTGTCAGCGAGGGTAAGTTAAATAACAGAAACGCTTCTTTGTCTGATGCTATGTATATAGAATTTTAACAGCCCCACAAAACCACATCCTCCAAAGTAATCACAGTTGAATCCTCACCTCTGTAACACTGCAATCTTTATAAAGGTACAATTAATTACAGCCAGGATTGTAGCTGCATTACTTTAAACTGGGTGCACTTAATTAACTTGCAACTATTTTGGAAGCTTTCTGAGTTGGAGGAAAATTTAAAGTCACAAAGCTTTATTTCTTTTCTTTTCTTTTCTTTTTTTTTTTTTGTCTTAACTTAAAAAAAAATATCGTGATGGAAGTACAAGGTGATGAAAAAATTATATACTGTGAAAATAAGACGAGTCGTGACACATATGGAAAAAAACAGCCTTGAATATAGTTTTGTTTTTTTTAGATTGCCCTCTCTTAGAAGCCTAGCAAATGGTCATGAATGCCATGAGGTGAATTGTGTGAACTATTGTGCAACATTTGCTGACAGCTTTCCTCCACTATATTCAGAAGAAATACTTTCTCCAGTTTTCTCACGCAAAACCATTCCCATAAAATCCGTACTTTTTTTTTTTATTGAAGTGGCAAAGAGAAAAGAAAAAACAAAACACAAAAACAATTAAGCGATAAGACTGCAGAGGTTGTGTAGTGCCTATTTTTCACAGCTATTATTATTCTCCCATTTTCCACATATGTTGCTGCAATGAACCCAGAAGCCCTGTCACTATGTTACAGCAGGAATCTGATGATGGCCTCTTCTAAGCAGCTATCACACACCATCTGGTAGTACTATTCTTCAGCTGTTTGAAGAATCAAGAAAATCAACCCATCATCTACCCCCACGCTACCCCCTGCACTCATCCACACAAATACACACCCGTGTGTACACTTGCGACATGCACCTGCACATATACACACGCATGCATAATTTCATCCACACACACTTCACTTTGAACGCACACTTTTCTCCTGACCGCCAGCGGGAGTGTGATGTCATTACAGCTCTCTAAGGCCTCTTATTAGCCAGTGCTCTATAATCACTCTGGTTATATATTAGTACAATGCATTGATTACCCCATAATCCAATCACTCGCCTGTTATTGATCTTTTATAGAGCACCCCCCAGACAATAAAGCTGAAGCCACAGACTGTGGGTCAATAGGCACACAGGGAGAAGAGTCTCCTTGCAGCTAATTGGCTTATGAAATAATACAAACATTTTGCTTTCCCTACACCAGCAGAAATCAATGCAGAGCAGAGCTGGTGCATTCAGATTCTTTCTTTTTTTTTTTTTTTTTTTTTACCAGGAATTGATGTCTCTGTTACACATTTCAGGCTTCGTGCACTTTAATCTTTTATTTTAAACTTTCATTTTTTTCTTTTGCCACTACTTTTCTATTTTACTCTCCTCCTCTTTCTCTAAACTAAAGCTTCCTTTTTTTCCTGTAATTTGTCCTACCAGTCCATCTTTCTTCCACTTGGTCTTCTCTCCTCTTTACCCCTACTCCCTATATGTCCAGCCTTCAACTGATGTTGGATTGCCAGATAAGTTTCTTCTTACAGCGAGACCACATCTGACACCCAGCTGTGTGGTTCATGGGCTGCAGGAGCAGCTGCTGGTCATAAATCACCCGAGCTGGAGGAGCTTTGGCACTCCTTCTGTCAGCCGTGAAACAAAGACATAGAGGTAGCGGGGGGTCAGAGGTATCCAACCTGGGCAACAGCAAGAGACCCAACGCCACCTCTGTAGTGCTGCACAGAACAGTTCTAAATTATCAAACCACACTGTAAGACTGGGTGAAGTCATTTAGGAATATATGCAGTCAGGGTGCAAGAGAATATAAATGCAAAGTCAAGAAGTATGCTGTAATATGGTATGCAAGCAATTATGGTTAAAGAGGCAGTGCAGCCTGCGAGCTGTGAGGTCAGACAACAGACAACCCCTTGCTGAGTTACTGTAGCAGAAGAAATGCAAATAAATTCGATCAGAAAGTGAAGTTCTTTAAGGAAAGACCTGCCAAGCATAAACACAGTAAAAAGCAATAATATAATATTTTGCTCAATTTGCTAAATTAGGAATAAAGCACTGATTGTGTGCAAAAATTAAGTTTAGTGAGTAATTTCATGAAAAAATATCTAACATGGATATATGGCTTTTTTTAAAGTAATTTAAAACAAACAAAAAACCCCAGAGCTTTTATACACTAATTTGCACCATATCTGTAAAATATACAATAAAATGTATTTATCTATAATAACAAAAAACACCAAAACCAGGCAACAGGTAATATGCAATATAATGCATCAAGACGCTCGGGCATTCTGTCATACTTTCAAATTCTCAACTTTAATCAATCAATACCATCCCTGCTGAGAGCCATTATTTGGTTTTCTGCCATGTTTTTGGTTTGACTGGATCTACACAGGGGTCTCGAACCTGCAGCTTGTTCCCCATCTCCAGTGGCTTCCTGTGGCTTTGACATAAAAACTACATGAATATCATCACGAAACTGAACAATGTTTATATGTTTAAAAATTACATTTTTGTTTATAACGTCTATGATTCATTGCATCCAACCAATTCAAAAGCACACCAAAAGTTTTATAAAAGTTAAGAGTTTCAGCACCAGAATTACTCAGTTGGTAGGGCCTTTGAGATGACTATGCATGCACATGTAAGCAGAATTGGTCTGCATGTAGTTCAGACAATGAGTTTGTGCTACCTGAGTTTACAGAGGTCTATTTTTTTTTTAGGTTTTCCTGTTATTTTTGGTTATTTGACGAATAAAAAAAGTATTTTAAGCCTATATTTAAATGTAAATTAAGCCCCTATTATTAAAAAAAAAAAAAAACCTGTCTAAAAAATCTCAGTACTGGTAATTTTGCTGTCGTGTGAAGCCAAAACTTTGTTGGGTGCCAAAAATGTATGCAGGAAAAACCCTGCACATGGGAATAGATATTTAATTCCTTGTTTTATCATTACAAATAGCAAAAAAAATGATTTTGGTTCTATAAACTTATAAATGCAACAGAAACCTGGTATTATTGTAATAAAGATGTAAAGTTAAATTGCCAAATAGTCATAAGCAGCTCACAGTGAAGGAAACTAGGTTAAAAGATTTCAATATTTTGGCTCATGGTAGGCTCATTTATATTTAACAGGCCATGTCACCTTAACTGTTAGACTTAAATATGTTGTGCAGCTCCAGTACATAGAGACTTTTTAAAAACCTCAAAAATGGGTGTTTTGATGGAGCACGGTCCCCAGCCCTGCTCGATAAGAGTCAGACTGTAACGAGTAACAGTTCTGTCTGCTCTTGTTTGGTGAATTAACATGCTTAGACGTGCATGTCTGTTCACATGTATGATAAAATATTTTAATTATTAAACCCCTGGTTGGGAGACGAATGCATGAGCTTATTATCATGGGTGAATAACTTATCCAGATATTAAGGGAAATTGCTAAATTAACACAAGAAGTTTTGAGTTGGGGTGGGGAGGAGGGACTGCATTTACTTTGTTTTTTTAAGCAGACATGCACACTGCAGTGGGCAGTGCAAGCCCTAGCTTAACCTTTTAGCCACGGTCCCTGAATAATGTTGTTCAAAACTGAGAACGAAAAATATTTGGAAACAGAATGAACACTTATTTTGTCTGTATGTATTCTGTAGTCAGCAGAATTATGTTAGGGTTTTTTTAACCTCTTACAGTTGCTTCTCAATCAGAATATGAAAATGTCTTGTGACTTGTTTGAATCCATTGAGCAATAACCTCTAAGAAAATGCAAATGGCAAATGCAACGCATGCATCTGTGTAAGCAAATAAATCTGTTTTCAGATGCAATCCCTGCACACTACACTAAACTGTTGAAGTGTGGAGATTGTGCAGATTGCACAGAACTGTAATTCAAGACCCCCTTCAAAGTCACCTCTCAGTGTTTATACTTCAGCCCACACAAGGCTGCATACTTTTGCAGATTTCTGTATAATAAATTGGGTGTTATTTTACAAGACACCAAATCTCCTACAAGATAAAGAAAGAAAAAAAAACGAGAACAACAAGCATGACGGCTTGGAGAGAGGATTGGCCATATACACGAGACACTAGGGAGAGGAGTGGGAGGAGAGTTGTGTTTTCTTTTTAGATCTATATGTGTCTAAAATCATGTTCTTTATGTTGCTGCTCACAAACATGACATACGACACAAACACCACAAAGACAAAGCCTCTAAGAAAGACACAGAAAGTGTCAGTTTCCAGCTTTTTCATCTCCTTGAGCAGAAACATAATTGCCAATGAGGAAATAGCAGTAGGTAGGATGTCAGCGGAGAGGAAAGGGCACAAGGAAAAGAGAGCAGATTATAAAAAGGTATAGAGGGAAAAGGATGACAAAAGGGAGAAGGAAAGGAGAGGACTTCTTTGCCCTTTGGTGTGCAGCAAAGGCAGATCGATAACACCGTAATGAGCGTGGTATTAGCTGGGGTGCAGAGGGACTGAAGCAGAATGGAGGGAAGGTGGAGGGGGAAGGGGTAAGCCAGGATCTGATTCCCAACAGCAAACAACACCAGTGCTGTAGACACCAGAACCAACACCTGAGAACACCTATTAAAGCCAGATGACCCTCTGCTCGGCTAATGATGAATCCACCCTCGTACAAAGTCCTCACACACACATACCCACGCTCACATGTACACACTCACATGGGTTTAGTACCCGTCACAGAGTTGTTCTGACTCTGCCAAGCTGCTACTAAAGCCAAACACATCACCCAAAGAGGGCTAACAGAGAAAAACCAAGCCTAATCCTTACTAAGAAAAGGACTACACTCAACATCACCTCTCCTTTTTGGTACAGATTACCCAACAATGGCTTCTGCCACTCTCTTAAATCCACTACACATTGGCAATTTGTATTAGAAAGCAGGGAGACACAGGGATTGTCTTTGGTTGGTTGAAAGAGAGAGAGGAGGACCAGCAGAGAGAAGTGGGGGATAACCATCAGGTATACTCAAAGCCAATCTGTTGCCTCATCAATAGGCTCCTTATGCTACGAGTGCCATGTGCAGGGCACACAGCTCTGCTAGCCCCCAGATTCGGCCATCCGACTAGCCATCGAGGCAGGCAGAAGCTGTGGGATGCAGATAGATGGCCACGGCTGGGTCCTCTCAATGGAAGGATCAAAGCGGGAATCGAAGAATGGGCCCCCGTCTTTGTGCTCGTGTGGATCCCAAAACAAACGGATCCTCCTTTCTGTTGGAAGCTGCATAGAACAGACTGTCTGCAGGAACAGATGGTAACAGAGGACTACTACTGGGAGACACCTCTGCAAGTGTTTAATTCAACACATCTCTATGTCTCACTTATAGACAACAATCATGTGAGATCACTAATCCAACATATACTAGACCATAATAATACGCTATATCGTATCTAGTTATCCAGCAATTAATTTATCAACAAATTGTTTAAAAAAATGCCTAATATAACTTCTTTTGCCACAAATTTGTGTTTTGTCCAAAACCATGGAATACGATGCAGTGAGTGATCTTGCATACACAGTATCTGCAGATTCATGATTGAAAACAGCCTTCAGCAAAGCCTATATACACATACACACCTCCTGCTATAAATGTTACTTTGACTCAAATAATATTAATATCACATTTTATTTATAGGCACCTTTTAAAGCACTGAAAAAATCAAAATTAGTCTGGTGACTCTCCTGAC
Source organism: Pelmatolapia mariae (assembly GCF_036321145.2). Lineage (NCBI taxonomy): Eukaryota > Metazoa > Chordata > Actinopteri > Cichliformes > Cichlidae > Pelmatolapia > Pelmatolapia mariae. The sequence goes on from NC_086240.1 coordinate 15,151,412, forward strand.
TAGAGAACTAAAATTGTATTGATCACCAAGTGAAAAAAGTCTAACAAATCCACTTATCTCGTTTGAGGAAATAAAACTAATTTTTAAACTTTAATATCGTTAGTAGGGAGGAAACTGAGATAGTGTCACACACAGAGTGACACTGTGTGCTACAGTGAGAAAGTCCTGACTGTAACAAAAAGTAAAAACATGCTGTCAGATTCACAATTTCAAAAGTCAGTGAACATTTAAAACAGAACTTTCTTTATATTCAAAAGAAGTTTGGGTTTTAAATAGCCTAGGTTACTAAACAGCCTTCACTGGAACTTCTGCCAGCAACATAAAAGATTCCAGTGACATTGTGCTGGTGTGAAGGAAGAACTCAGATAGGTATATCATCAGATATATAACCCTTTTTTAATATAATCCAACTGTCTGAACCATCTGTCACTAAAAGCACTTGGGCTGTTACACTCATTCTAAAAAAGAAAATTGCATTGCTAGAATTTAGATGTTTTTGTTTAGCGTAAAACAATCAAAATTGTCAATTTTGTATTATTATTATTATTTCCTCATGTCGTGAAGAGTCACAGTCTCATTCACAGCCAGTGAGTAGAGAGATTTTCTCAAGCCCATCAGAAGCAGGGCTTCCAGTAGATATAACCCATGCTATGGTAATCACATGCTAATCACAGTTAACACCAGCACAGGGTCCTATACTCTAGATTAATGCATCCGTGGCATATTCACGTTTCCATTAGCATAAATCAGGTTCACCCTGCCTTTGTAATTAGTGTTTTTGTGTGAATGATAATAGGATATGGTGATTAGGTCAGGGTACTAGAATGGAAATGACTTGTCAGCTAAGTCGGCCTCAAACAGTTCCGCACATGATGGACTATCAATATGTGCTTCCTCAAGAAGCAATTAATGATCTAGAAAGATAATTGAAGTTTGACAGTAAGATGTGGAAAGCAAAAGGAGACCATTAATCAAATTTCTGCAATAGTTGTCATCGCAGAGTTTTGATTGACACTTTTTTCTGACACCTTCCATTAAAGGACAACTTCAGTCCTACAAACCGGATCCCTTCAGAAAATGTTTTCCAGGCTGCAGGACATCTTTTAGGATCAAAACATGGGAATGGTTTGTGGACCCCCATTCTTCTCCACAATTAAGTGCATGAAAATTCAAAAGACCTGACCTACTAAAGCATAAGTACAAACTACAACCAGTTTCACCTCTGTTCCTCTGCAATCAACATGCAGTAAAAACCTTTTTTGTACAGCCTGGAATTTAATCTTTTTCATAGGAGGCAGTGTGGGGGGAAAAAGGGGTGTATGTATGAGCATATACATGCGCATGGGAACATGCGGACTCAAGATAAGATCAGTGTGCTACCCATGTGTGTAAATTTAAGAGACAGACATGAGGACAGATATATGTGTGTGTGTCAGTGCAATGCACACCTGTGCGCTTTGATGAAATTCACAATACAAGAAGGACAAGCACCAATGACTGGCCAGAAGTGCGGTACACTTTGTTGGGTATTGTATCCCTCGGGAAACCCCTTCCTCTCCTGACATCCCTGACATGGAGCATTCCTCTCAGGCTGGTGACCCCACATGACGGACGAGAACCTCCATGCCTATAACCAACTGATGAGATCTGCTGCAGCCCTAAGAGAGTGAAAGGTAGAGGTTGTGATCAGGAATGTGGAAAAAAAAATCAATCTGTTAGGTTTACAGTAGATCACGGCAGCAAGGAGAAAGGAACACATGGCATGTAATCAAAAAATGAAAATCACTCTGATTTTAAATCTTGATTTAACAGGACTGGTCACTCTTTGTGTAGCTACCTGACACCCCTGTTTTCATAGTAATTTATGAGCCTTGACCTGTGAATCTGAACACCCAGCTCTGGCCTCCAAAAACCCATCTTCTTTATGGGTATCATAACCCCTCTTTGAACTGTTTGCTAGGAATCACAGCTTTCACAAAGTCTTAAATGTGAAAACCGATAGTCATGACGAAACTTTTGGTTTCCCTCTCCTTTTTTTTCTGGTGAGGGTTACGGTTAGGATAAAGGTAAAGGTGAGGTTACTTTTCAGCCTTTTCTGGGAACATTACAGCTTGCCCATACAGTTTTAGCCACAGTGCAAACACCACTAACACAAGGGTATACAGAACGTCTGGGCAGCATAGCCTTTTATACATCCAGTTAGCCCACATTTACCTGGAGGACTCTGTATCACAGTGCAGCTCTTGTCATGGTAGAGGAATAGCTGAATGAGAGATTCTCAAACAGGGGCAGTAATTTGCAGAGTGTGTTTCTAAGTTATTCTAGCTCCCTGCAGCTCAGCAGTGGCTGACCCCTCTCCCCTTCTGTCTGCTAAGAGGCCTACAGGGAGGAATCAGCCCAAATTACCTTTATTGATCCAGAGAGACAGGTGAATACCAAGCAGGTCTCTTTTCCCTTCACTTGTCTTATCTCTCATCCAGCATTTTCTCCCCATCCCCCCTCTCTGCCTGCAAGAAGTGAAAATTTAAAAAAAAAGAAAAAAAAAAGAGAAAGAAACAGGGAGCGTTTATGTGAGAGGGAGTGTTCTAACCAGCACATGTTACTGTATCAGCCACAGCAGTGATTTACTGGTCGCATTCGTGTTGCTGTGATTAAACCTGCCTTCTCCTCGTTCATCTTTCACAAGCTACCGAGTGAACGGGAACGGCGAGCGCCTGTTTTTCTGCCTCCAATCTGCCGTTGTCCTTTCGCCCCAGCATACAAATCACTGTAGCGGTGGAAAAGATACTCCATTAGGTCCAACTCTGAGTTAAATCAATGCGTGACTTATCAAATGAAATAGGGGATTATGAGGTAATCACCTGACAAACGTTACTGAAATTGTAATTATCTCCACTGCACACATCTCAGAGATGGAAGACCAAACTAACTATTTAAGTGGAGGGTGGGATAACAGGGTACAGAAAAGCACAACTGCCTTTTCTCTTAGATAGCAGTGTGAGCCAGCATGTTCATGGGGCGAGAAGAACCAGAGCAACTCTGTGGTTTATTTCACTCAGCAGAGATATATGTAGGTACTAAGGGGTTCACTTCATTGACAGATTTATGCTTTAGCTTGTGGAAAACTGCTGCCCAGTCTGTGTGTTTCTCCTGCTTCATTACACGTGTGTCCTCTTTACATCATTTTTTTAAGGAAAACTGCTGTTATTAGTTTATTATTACTTTACTTTGAAAATTGGAGTTATAGAAATGTATTTTTTTAGTCCACTGTGAGTAGAAATCAGTTATTTACCTTTGCCGGCTAAAGCAGAAACCCCTGACAATGTATCCATTTATTTTATCTCAGCAGCAGAAAATAGAAGATATTCAGTATTTCCAGAAATTAAACTTCCAGAATCAAACCCTAATGATGTAATGATCTATTCCAGTGTATAAACAATTTATATCATTACATTTCTTAATAGGTGCAGATTCTGCATCATAAATGACATGTTAAGTATTTTCCTATGCATTCATCTGTACAGTGACGTACAAAGAAACATCACAGGAGGGACGTTCCGTAAAACTCTGTTTTTATATACATATAGAGTTTGAATTTTACTCCATCATATAACTGAAATTCACTGGTTACTTCTCAAGTACAACACAGCCCCCAAGTGGATGTACTGAACTATTACAGTGCAGTGCTGCAAACCAGTGGAAGAATCACTTTTGGCTCTCTTGTCCCATCTGTTGGTCAAAAACCCACATTGAGCTTTGTAGCTTTCTAAATGCATTGCATTTATATAGCGCTTTTCGAGACCCTCAAAGCGCTTTACAGTTCCACTGTTCATTCACTCTCACATTCACACACTGGTGGAGGCAAGCTACAGTTGTAGCTACAGCTGCCCTGGGGCAGACTGACAGAAGCGAGGCTGCCATATCGCGCCATCGGCCCCTCTGGCCATCACCAGTAGGAGGTAGGTGAAGTGTCTCGCCCAAGGACACAACGACCGAGACTGTCCGAGCCGGAGCTCGAACCGGCAACCTTTCAATTACAAGACGAACTGCCAACTAGATTGAAAACTCCATTAGTATACAGTCAGGTCCATAAATATTGGGACATCGACACAATTCTAACATTTTTGGCTCTATACACAACCACAATGGATTCCAAATGAAACGAACAAGACATGCTTTAACTGCAGACTGTCAGCTTTTATTTGAGGGTATTTACATCCAAATCAGGTGAACAGTATAGGAATTATGACAGTTTGTATATGTGCCTCCCACTTCTTAAGGGACCAAAAGTAATGGGACAATTGGCTTCTCAGCTCTTCCATGGCCAGGTGTGTGTTATTCCCTCATTACCCCAATTACAATGAACAAATAAAAGGTCCAGAGTTCATTTCAAGTGTGCTGTTTGCTTTTTGAACCTGTTGCTGTCAACTGCCAGGATGAGATCCAAAGAGCTGTCACTACCAGTGAAGCAAGCCATCATTAGGCTGAAAAAACAAAACAAACCCATCAGAGAGATTGCAAAAACATCAGGCGTGGCCAAAACAACTGTTTAGAACATTCCCAAAAAGAAGGAACGCACTGGTGAGCTCAGCAACACCAAAAAACTAGGAAGACCACGGGACACAACTGTGGTGGATGACCAAAGAATCCTTTCCCTGGTGAAGAAAACACCCTTCACAACAGTTGGCCAGATCAAGAACACTCTCTAGGAGGCAGGTGTATGTGCGTCAGAGTCAACAATCAAGAGAAGACTCCACCAGTGTGAATACAGAGGGTTCACCACAAGATGTAAACCTTTGGTGAGCCCCAAAAACAGGCAGGCCAGATTAGAGTTTGCCAAATGACATCTGAAAAAGCCGTCGCAGTTCTGGAACAACATCCTATGGACAGATGAGACCAACATCAACTTGTACCAGAGTGATGGGAAGAGAAGAGTATGGAGAAGGAAAGGAACTGCTCATGATCCTAAGCATACCACCTCATCAGTGAAGCATTGTGGTGGAAGTGTCATGGCGTGGGCATGTATGGCTGCCAGTGGAACTGGTTCTCTTGTATTTATTGATGATGTGACAAAAGCAGCACAATGAATTCTGAAGTGTTTCGGGCAATATTATCTGCTCATATTCAGACAAATGCTTCAAAACTCATTGGACGGCGCTTCACAGTGCAGGTGGACAACGACCCAAAGCATACTGCAAAAGCAACCAAAGAGTTTTTGAAGGGAAAGAAGTGGACTGTTTTGCAATGGCCAAGTCAATCACCTGACCTGAATCCGATTGAGCATGTATTTCACTTGCTGAAGACAAAACTGAAGGGAAAATGCCCCAAGAACAAGCAGGAACTGAAGACTGTTGCAGTAGAGGCCTGGCAGAGCATCACCAGGGATGAAACCCGGCGTCTGGTGATGTCTATGTGTTCCAGACTTCAGGCTGTGATTGACTGTAAAGGATTTGCAACCAAGTATTAAAAAATGAATGTTTGATTTATGGTTCTTATTCTGTCCCATTACTTTTGGTCCCTCAAGAAGTGGGAGGCACATTTGCAAACTGTTGTAATTCCTACACCGTTCACCTGATTTGGATGTAAATACCCTCAAATAAAAGCTGACACTCTGCAGTTAAAGCATGTCTTGTTCGTTTCATTTGGAATCCATTGTGGTGGTGTATAGAGCCAAAAATGTTAGAATTGTGTCGATGTCCCAATATTTATGGACCTGACTGTATATGCAGCCTATCTACATTATTAAGGGTTGCATTGCATTCAGTCCCCTAAAAATGAAGTGAAATGTTCATTAGAGTTTTTACCAATTTTATGCACACAAATAATGAAACGCAATTCTCTAAAGGTTGTGTGTAATCTGAAAAAGTTTCTCTATAGTGTAGTGGTTTACAATTTGCCTAGCACAAGAAAGCTCCCTGGTTTGATCCCAGGAGGTGACACAAACCATTAGAGGGTTGCATCAGGGTGGCATCTGCTCTCAAATCAGACATTCACAGCTACCTGCTAAGGTGACACATTAAGAATCAGCAAGCAGCTAAAAGTAGCTTCTTCATGTATCATCTGAGTGATGATATTGAAAATCCCATCAAATAAACATGACTTCAAGCACAGTTCCATTGGTCTCACTAAGATATCATTCAAAGTCAGTTTTCCAAATCTCTGAACACAAATTGCATCATTTCACACACTTTGTTCACCTCGAAACACTGGCCTTCAAAATGCAATAACATGACTACCAATTAGTCTCATTCATAATGCACCTGTTCAAACATATTTGGAAGAATAATTCAATCATGTGTCAGAGCATAAAAGAGGCCTCAAGTGACTTATACAGGTGTTAGACAAGAAGATGGAGCAGCAAGAACACAGAGGAAGAGGAAGAGGAAGGGTAAGGCAGTGAAAGGCAATTAGCATTTGTGTGTGCGTGGGGGGGGGGGGGGGGGGGGGGGGGGTTGATTAAGCATACTACTACACATGATATGACAGTATTAAATATTTATTTTGTTGTAGTTCTGTATATATGCACTTACTGTACTGTTTCCTAATGTGTTTATATTACACAGATATAATTATTGACTTTTGCTACATTTTTTACTATGTAAAACAAGTAAAACTTTGGATAGATAGATAGATAGATAGATAGATAGATAGATAGATAGATAGATAGATAGATAGATAGATAGATAGATAGATAGATATAACGAACAGTAATCTGGCATTTTAATCAAAACATAATCTTATGCTTTACTATTTTCTGCTTTTTTTGTAAAACGGTAAAGCTGAAATTTAAGCATAACAATAATAATTATATTTTAGCATTGAAAATATCATTTTCATTAAAGAGCGTGTCCATACTTGTGGATTAACCATTACAGAAACATAAAAAATGATAAACATAAAAAAGAAACATAAAAATGACAGAGATGTGTGAAGGTTTGAGCATTCAACACTTTATTCAAGTCATTTATATTACTTCATTAGAGTTATTTGATACTATGTCTTGCACTATCCTACTACTGTATATTACTGTATACTACTATTCTTATTGTATATATTGTATATCTTATTTATCTGTTCCTCTGTCTCTCCTGCTGCTTTGAGCATGTACATGACAAAAGAATTTCCCTCGGGATAAATAAAGTTATTCTTATTCTTATTCTTATTTCAGATTGTGCTTTAAAAATTTTGAGAAACTGAGCCAGAGTTTTTGGAAATGTGTTTGAACAGTTTCTTTATCTAAAACATATACATCATCCCTACCTAACATTCTCCAACTTAAACATTGAGAAGAAAAACTGTGCTAGAATTTGCCATGTGAAATTCATACCTTAATTCATATACATCACATTTTCTATTCCACACCAGTGGTGCTTCCTGTCTACAAATCTGCCAAAGACAATCTTGTGCATATTCAGGAGCACACAGCTCCCTTTTTGTATAACTGGCTTAACTGTCTTCGAGCAACAGAACAAACAGGAGAACCATCGAAACAACAGATACGAACCAAAATGACCAAAATGCATCTCTAACTGCAACCCCTCTGTTCACACAACCGAACAAAGGTGTGCCTGTGGGAAGCTGGTTGATTAAGTTCAGTCCCAACTTGGCTGAGTCACACTTCATCACCTCATTAGGTGTCTACAATCACACCACCAGTGCAGTCAGAGTTCACAGGGGCATGCCTCCACTTAAGCTCACCAGATGAACTAATACAAACAACAATATACCATTAGAAATTCCCGAAATTATTATCCATTGATATTTATACATTGATATTTGAACAGTAATGAATACTGAAGATTGATTAGCACCAACTTGTGACTTCATATAAGACAAACATGAACTGATTTGTGAATATAACTATAATCTCCACTGCACTGGGGGTAAAAGTGATATCCATCGCTCCATATTTATGTGTTTCATTGTTACTGGTTGCATCTGTTTGTAACCAAGGTGCATGACAGTTGTGGCTACTTGAGGCTGAATACTACTGTCTTAGGTTTGTATTCTTTACACTCAAGTTCACACCAGCACATGCAAAAGCAGCATGTGTCTGATAAAACAAACTTTACAAAGCTGAGTTAGGTTTTGGGCAATGTTCAGCATTCAAAATCTCAATGGTAAATAACAGTTTACTTTTTATTATCATATTTGCAGCTGCATTATCCAAACATTCAGCTAGCTATAATTTCATGAGGACACACATCTTTCCCTTGTTTTATGTTTATTCCTGGACGTGAGCAGATTTCACACCAAAGTAAGTGACACTCCAGTAGCTTTAACACCCACGCATGCCTGGGAAAGTCCCAAAGCTCCTACAGTTGCAGACAATTACTTCAGTAATTCATCAAAATGTATGATCTCAGTTGAATATTTAGACATTAAAATGAATTTTGATGCTCAGGACTCAGATTGTGATCACTTGCTCTAGAAAGTCATTGTTTTACCTTTTGTGATGGTTTATTGAACCAACAACACCGTAGTTTTTTTCTTTGTTACCTTTATTAATCAGAGGCCCATACTACTATTAAAGTATGAGCGAACAAGTATTTTGCAAATTATTAAACATTCCTACGTTGAAGTCTGTCTATGATATGCCACATGTGCTGGGGTGATGCATCGCCCCCAGCGCAGTTAAGAGCCCAAAATTTGTCTCACCACAAAGGTGTGCAAACTTTGCACTCTTCAGAACACCTACAGATGATCTAAAAAGTTCCCATGGCACGGTTTAAAAGGTCAACACTGGTGTGACTTGAAAAGTTCAACAGTTCAAATGTGCAGATAGATATGTTGTTGAGGTTTTAGCAAACCATACTAGACTACCCATAGTACTTCCATCATATTCAAAGTAGAGCAAGCTCATGAAACAGAACTTTAACATGACAAGTATCACTTTAATTGCTATATCGCATGATTGCAAGCTGATGTGACTATTTGGACATGTCATATGTCTTGTGGTCCAAAACCCAAGACTCTGTTAGGATTCACTACAATTACAAGCAGCAGTCACAACCTGATATCATAACTTTAAAATAATAAACTCATTCACTTCTGCATTCCAGTAAGGACATATCGTTATTATAAACATCATCAGAGGACTTTTAGAAGAAAGGTTGAGATGTCACTCTCTAAACAGGCAACTGAAATGGCTCTAAGTTCACAGGCTTTTATCCTTAGATCGCTATTAATTCATGTTGGTTTACTGGGTAATATATGTTATATAACCAGAAAAAAAAAAACACAAGATACTATTGCCATATGTATAGAATGATGGTGCATTATATGGGCACCAATAATGCACCAACAGCAGGCGGAATAATGGACCAGTAAAGGTTTGCAATGAGTTAATCTAGCTCTTGTTAACACACTCTACATCAGTGTTGTTTCTGTGCCTACACTTGCTATGATTTTAAAGCAAGCGTAGGCACAAGCATAAGAACTGGAACATACATTCAGTCAAACAAATTCAGTCACTAGTTGGTTTTGAACAGTTTAAACAATCAAGATCATAGGGGTTAGCTCTAGCTAAGAAAATACAACTAGTCCATGAATGCTTTTGTTGTAAAGTAGGGGTCCATAAGGATAGAGGTTGGGAAACATTGAGCAGATGAAACACAGTGGTTCTCTATTGCAAGGTTTGTTATCACATGAGCCTGTTAGCACCTTCCCCTTTCACTTCAAACCCTGCTTGACTGAGTCAAACTAAGAGCCTAATTTAAAAAAAAAATGCAAACCTAATGTTAACACTTTTTTGTTTCCTCGCCTTGTGCCTGCCAGATTCGACCTCCTGCTTCATGCTTGCTCCCCAAATATACGGTGTCATCCCAAGGAGGACGTGTGACTTTATGGGTTAGGTCTGATGCACTTCAGCGCACAAGTTGGTAGAAGTCCTTTGATGGCCCACATAAAATACAGATTCTCTGATAATGTTATCAGTACATTTTCTTCTTCTAAAATGTTTCACCTCCGTTTGTCTCAGCCAAACTTTATGGTCTCTGGTGACAGGGTTTTGCGCCCTCCACCTGTCCCACAGTTTCCGCGCTTCACGCGACACTGCACAGGAAATGGTGCGTTTAACACCCTGCGCTTATCCGTGGGAAAAGGGATGTTCAGCGGAAAGAAAGCGGTTATAGCCAGTAAAGTGAATGCAAATATGGAAAGAAAAAGCTCTGCTACAACGTCTAATTAAGGGATCTGCATACATTTGGAGAGACTTGCAGGCTACATTCATGTGAGGTTTTAGATGTTTCAGTGCCAGAAATAAATACAGTAAGTAAGAAAGGCCCAAACACGTTCTGCACTTGCATAAAATCAACCTGATATCTTTCGAATGGAAAATGTCACAGTCTACTGGAGAAGTTCTCCTTTTCCCTTGAACACTTCAGTCAATCAATGCAGCGCTGAATGCTTAATTTGTGTGTGAGTGTGCAGTGAATATTTAAAAAGCAAATAAACCCCAGATAACAAAATTTATTTCCTGCATTTTATTATAAAATACAAAGGAGGTAGAAATGTGAAAGGAATAACTTAAGCTTGGTAACTGGTATTTGAACTATTTACATATAATTACAGGAATAAATTAAAAGATATATATATATAAATATTGTCCAATATGACAGCATGCAACATTCTTCAAAGTTCACGAAGACATTTAGTTCCGCTCCTTTTCAACCTCTTCTTCTTCATCATCGTTGTCTTCGTCGCTGCTGGAGTCTTCGTAGGTGCAGATTGCTGCTTGGACCGGATAGTTGCGAAGGAGTATTTCTGCGTCCCGGTACAGATAATCAAAGCATCTCGATTTTGGCCAGTACAACCTTAGAACAAAAAGCAATTGATGTTTTTATATATGTATACTTTACTCTCTCTTTTTTTTTTCAACGATGCCTTAATTTATAAAGCTCCACTTACTTGACTGGATGGATCACTTGAGGTGTTTTCGGATCTTTTGCACCATTGAGGTCTCCGTGGTTTGAAAGATTCTAAAACAAAGAGATTTCTTTAGTCTTTCTGTCAAGTAAGCAGTGCGTGTTTGGATTTAAAAAATACAAATTTTAAAGTGCAAAACTTACCTTGTGTCGGACATTGTTATCCTCATTTCGAAACCATGGTCTCCACAACTCGGACTGCTGGCTCGAATTGCCTCCGTTAGAAACAGACGATAGCCCACTCTTGTTAGCGCAGGTCTCCATGGCTCCTTGTGGTGGTCAGCTCTTCGTAAAATGTTGTGAGGATGTGGGGAAGCGGGCAGGAACCGTCTTTTTATCAGGCCCTGGAAACCCGTGCCAAATTGCGTTTTGACGCGTCCCCAAGTGTTTCCATGCGCCACGGTGTTAAGGTGCGAAGTCACACTTCAACAAACTATGGTCATTTGGTCACCTTCTGGTTTAATTTTGCATAAAGATTTTTTTAACCACCTGATAATAATCTATTTAAAACGGTATCAGTAATGGTCCATTTCTAGCTATTTATTAATACAACTGCTTGCACAGTTGTATTATGTATGCAGATTGCAAAGTCTGCATGTGTTTTATACTGTCAATATTGTGACAGGTTTTTTGTGCGTGTGTTGCTTTTTTTTGCTTATCTGTCAACGTAATTTAAAATTCAAGCACCTATTTTAATCAGCTTAACTTTTGTGAGAGAAAAAAGACTGAACTCTTGATCCCTTTCTTTATCTCTGTCTGTCTGTGTAGCCATTTGGGTGTAAGGTGTGAAGAAACACGTGCCCTAATGTCTTTGTGTGCTCAGTGAGAAATGGAAGGAGGCTCGTGTGCTGCTGTGGGAGGGGCGGTGAGGCAGTTACACGCGCCAGCCTTTGTTGAAAACAACACTGCAGCAGATGCACAGCTGGAAGGCATCCACTCTCAAATGGAAACCCTTCTAATAAAGTGTCGTGCAACATTTGGAGAAGCCTTTATTTTTCAACTATTTTTAATGATCTTGTTGCCTAATTATAGACTTTCAAAGTTTCTAAGGCACATTCTTATACATAATCTCCATCCTTTTGTCATACTTCTAAACTGAAAGCCCAGTTTTACTAATGTAAAACCTCTGATTTCTTTCTGGACAAAATCCAAAATAATAACACTATACACTATTTTAAAAAAGCAAAAACAAACAACAAAAAACACCTGAAAACACAGTGTTCGGGACATCATAACAGTACAGCAGCAAACACAAGAAGTTTCAAGATTCACATTCAAGACTATGATGGTCTAATCTGCTGAGACCATCTGTATCCAGTTGTTGCCAGCTCCCCTCTTTCACATAACAAAAAGAAATAGAAGAAGGCATACAATAGAGATCCATTAATGCTTTATATGCAGACATATAATTACACACACAGTAATTTACAGTCCTTTGGTCAGATTCACATATAAAATGAGAAAGGCAGGCACCTTAATGAGTAAATCACAGTATGACATATACAGATAGGCTCTGTATATGTTGCAGAAAGACAGTTTTTGGAGTTTTGGCTCACATACACCCATAGAGGATTTTAAATGAGATAATCAGCATACCGTTAAAGTGCAAACTTTCAGCGTTAATTTAATTGAGGAGAGCGTATAGCCCTGTGCACATCATATTTCATCCTGTAACTTCTATTAGTGCTCACATCATAAATAAACACTAGTGCCCCTGTTCTACTGGCAGCCATACATGTCATAACATGTTTTAAAAATAGTGTGGCATGTTTCAGATCATGAGCTATTTTTTATGAATGTTTTTAGATGAGGACTAATCTTGTTTTTGAGTGTAACCAGTGGCTTGCACCTTGTTCTAAACTGATTGTATTTCCATTCATTTCTTATTTATAAACCTTAAAACTGATACACCTACCTCTATCACATAAAATATGTACATATTTCAGGTCCTTTGGTGTTCCTGAACTAGCCACTACAGTCATTTTTTTTTTTTAAAGAATGTACCAGACTGTTGATTTGGCAACTCCTGAAGTTTTTGCTATCTATCTAAAAGATTTGCTTGTTTTTATTGCTTAATGATGCTCTGCACTTGTACTAAAACCAGTGCAGTGCACTACCACTGACATCTCCTTAGGCCTCATATGTCAAATTACAGTGAAAAGCTCTAAAATACAAATTCAGCTCTGTGAATCATTGTCAGCTACTGTTGTTGTTCCTCATCTTTCTTGTCTTCCTCCACTGTTGGTCTTAACCTTCGGCTAACCCTTGTTGGCTGTGCACTCTGAACTGGCATGCAGTGTGTTTGTTAAATTAGATCATTAGTAACAATTGCAAACAATTCTGAATTGCTGTCCTTAAGGAATGACATCTGTGCTGTAGCTGATTAACTTCTGCTTAGCATTATGTATCACAAGTAAATTGCTGTGAAAAATGTGTTTTAGTAAGAGAGAATATAATTAGAGCCTTGCAAATGAGATTTGCTAATTGTGTCTAACCGTGTAAGCCGTTTGAGTTTTTGTGGGGGAAAAAAATGAGATGAAATTGCCTTAGGATGATGAGAATTTGGTTCAGAGATAGGGAGTTAGTGCTTTAGAAAAGACTGCATCATCTGGATAGAGTGCCTCCCCGCAGTGCACCAGCAGGGGGAAGTGTGGGGCTAGATGCTAAAATCATAATGAGAGCACTCTAAGAGATGATGAATCTGAAAAAACTTACAATGCTCTGTTGTGTGAATGAGAACAGACTGGACTCCACGCAGGCGCTAAGTGTGCTTATTGATTTCAATCAATCATGCCTGCCAAAGGGTGCTGCTCTTTTTCTAAGCATCACTTGGTAAGACATCTACTGTGAGGGTGTCTATGCTTACAGGTGAGCCATGCATGACCAGCATAACATTTCTTTGCCTACTAGCCCCATAGACATCACAACACAACTCTCCAGGGAACCTGCAGTCAGAGCTTGGTGCTAATAAGGTCCGCACAGACCCTCTCCTTCTCTCCCCCGCCCCCCCGCCGCCGCCGCCTCCTCCTCTCTCTCTCAGTCTGTTTTTCAGCTCTGAAGCTAATTGCACACTATTCTCTGCGCTGTTAGGCCCTTTTTGTGTTTTGACGTCATTCACTCTTTTGCTATGCTTTCAGGATAACAGAAAACTACCTTAGATGGATACATTTCATGTTCTTGCTATACAAGCAGATTAATGCAATATGTAAAAAAAAAAAAAAAACAGCAAACAGCAAACAACTCAGCAAAACTGGGTTATATGTGTGTGCACGCATTCTTTTCCTTATTTGTCATCATAAAGATACTCCTTGTAGTTTGTGCAAGGTTTGTACCAGCAAGACTTCAAAACACAGATGGTAGTTTCTGACAAACAGTGTGAATAACATCAAAAGAGTGACTCAAGAAAGAATACAAAAGAGCAGTAATAGAAATGTGAGATCTTAGTAAAAATTCCATCCAAAAGATCACAGAGAATTTCTTTCAGACCTGTTACTTTTTTATACCTTTCTCTTTCAACATACTTTGTTCTCAGTCTCTTATCACACTAGCACCCCCTAAAAAACATTTTTCACACTCATTCACCCACCCTGCATAATGCTAACCACTGGAGGCAGGCATTAAAACACAACTACAGTATGGATGCCATTTCTTAAACACAGCCGCTCAAAACTGCTCATATGTATTACTGCAATGTCATTAAAATGTTACATGCCATGGGAGAATGAGCTGAATGGCAATACCAGCAAGTGATCGGGTTTTGTGGCTGTGATTTGAAAACTAGATATTGTGTTTCGATTTTTGAGAAAAGGATGGAATGTTTCGAGAAATGGTTCCATTATGTGCTGCTCCAAGTTAAAGCTAAGACAGCAGGTAACCCTGCAGGAACTGATTCTGTGTTATGTGATGCATTTAGTAGTCATTACTCACTTTAAAAGGCTGATTACAGCCACGATAGGCTCCTAGCTGTCACTCTTCCAGCTGTGAATGACAAAGAGGTGGCTGGATTTGTGGTGACAGTTCAGATTCTGCAGCTGTGGTCCACTCTGTGCTGATACAGATAAGTTGTTATTGGCGTACAGCAGCTTCAATACATCGCCTTGCCATAATCACAACTGAACACACAGTAGCTGCATGTATTACATTTACACCAATTAAAAACCAGCATGTCGCAGTCATAATCATAAAGCGCCAACCATGAGCACAGCTGCAGTCATAGACAGCTCCATGAGCCCATATCTGCAGTCATAGCCACAAAGAAGGTGTCAGAGCTGCAGTCAGCGAGAGTGCTTTGCCTGAGCATGCAGCCTCAGCTAAGGGTGCACTTAGACGCACTATCACAACCAGCAGACATCTAGTGTACAACATAATACTTTATAAGAAAGAGAGATCTGCCTTTCTTCATGGGTCAGATTAAATGCAAATGCCTTGTTGTCAGCTTTGAATGAAGCAAAATTGAAATTCCCTTTCCCAGAGGACAGAAAAAAGAATCACACCACACACATAAACACACGTAACAAAGCACGGAATATTAAGCACACTCATACACTCATTGATAGTCCAGCATAAAGCCATTATCCTTTACTGCTTCGAGCCATTAGGTGTTACTTAGTATTAAAGGATGAGCTGAAGATAAATTGAGGCAGATGAAATGCTGACACAGCTTTTGAGAGTGATTTTACAGAAAATATGGTAGTGCTCAGCCCAGCAGCAGGGAGATCTGCAGTATTTTAAAAAATATTTGGTTTTTGTCAGAAAATGATCAATGCCTGAATGTCACCATATGCCATTTGAGATTTTTTTTAATCATTTTTGCCTAAATAAATAAAAAAAATAAATGTAATAAAAAAAAAATTTGAAAAAATAATACAATAAGGATTTCTTCTTCTTTTTTTTACCTTCTTTCTTTGCTCCCACAATTAGCAGTGAAAGGGTCAGATGATCTCTTTTTTCTCCAAGTCATTTATCCCTCTTTTCTACAAAGACTTCTCTCCAAAATATTCTTCTCCATGGCAACGACGAACCACAAACAACACGTTTGAAAGAAGTCATTCAGTAGATCTTTATATTATTCGCACTGTAAATTATATTTCAATGTATTCACAAATTATGTGCGAATACTTCAGTAAGGTGTACAGCGTATTGCTGTCATCCATGCAATTAGGTTATGTATTTATAGTTCCCATGGTTACGCTTCCTGTGTATCTGTGTTTAATCACTTTCTTGCATTTTGGGTGAAAATCAGTGTCGCATTCTGTAACACTGAGTTAAAAACATGATTTAATGTCACAATTCACTGGTAACTGTACTTTCAAGGAATGCCTGGTTTCTTCTTTTCACTTTCTCAGAACTGAGAAAATATCAGTGTGTATCAGATGACTGCCAAAACCTTCCTTTAAGCCTTCAAAGCGGCGGGAAGCAATGTGGTGGTGTAACATGGTAGCGCTGTCACCTCACAGCAAGGAGAGCAGGTTTGGGTTCAAATCTGCATGTCGGCTGTGGTCTGCTGTGCCTCATCGGTTTTCTCAGGGTGCTCTCGCGGTCCAAAGACATTTTTTGAAAACTATTTGGTGATTGTAAAGTGGCAGCAGTGGATCAGAGCGTGAACTGTAATCGCTCATGAATCCAAGGCTGAGATAGGCTGCTGCTCTATTATGACACTGGTCGAATAAATGATTTAAAAAATACTTTTCTCAGCCTTTTCTTATCTGAGAGAATTAAGAGAAATTTAAAAATAAAAAGCATATAAAAATACATTCAGCTCATACATCTTCACA
The DNA here is from genome assembly GCF_036321145.2 of Pelmatolapia mariae. Lineage (NCBI taxonomy): Eukaryota > Metazoa > Chordata > Actinopteri > Cichliformes > Cichlidae > Pelmatolapia > Pelmatolapia mariae. The sequence goes on from NC_086240.1 coordinate 15,168,111, forward strand.
TAAACAAAGCTTCAAATCTACTTTTGCACTACTTTTCCAAAATGAGGTCTGTTAGGCTGAGTAGAGATGCTGGATCAAACCAGAGCATCCCCCATGGTTTCAGAATACATTCCTTGTTTGTTTTTGCACTGTTTGAATAATATGCATATGCTTAAAATGAAATAGGATGGTAAAAAAGAAATGTGCGCAGTCGGAACATCAGTTCTAGAAACCACAGAGTACTGGTATGTCGTGACTTTTAAAGTTCAAGACAATATTCCAGTTGTTAATGCACATTTCTTCAAACCTTGCAAGCTTTAATCTCTAAACTCAAAATCCAGCTTTCAAACTAAATTCGAAATATTTCTCACTCTGCTGGCAAAACCTCACCAACAGATCAACAGTTTAATCTGTGCCTGGAACCACAATTATCATGTGAACATTCACACAACCTGTCAGAATAATGTAGCTACTGAGAAGTTGTTACATGGTGAATTCAGAATTTTTCTGAATTGCTGAAACACTAAAACCCATTGTCTGAACCAAGTCCTCAGTGGCCTGAACTCATTCAGTGACGGAATCGCTACCATAATCACAATTTACAGATCTCAATGACTAATTTTTGCAAAACTCTAAAAACATTATCATTACAAATATTTAACACTGTGATGTACAAATGGCAAAAGGTACATAAAGCACAGATGTCCTAAATTAAAATTGATCACATTTGTTTCCAACGATGTGACACAACAAATATAAGCCAGTTCAGAGAGCACACGGGTTGTTGAAGTTATTGGTTTCATATCTACAATAGACTGAAATTATCAGAGAGGCAGAATACATGTCATAGGCAGGGTACAACAGGAAATTCAAGGAGCCTAGGAGGATGAAGAGCAAGACAAAGAGTAATGATTTCTGATGTAATTCAAGCTACTATAACAAACAATGGTCTTGTTCATGGAATGACTATAAGGAACAGGACAAAGAGTACAACCCAACATGAGCAGATTCTTTGTGTGCACCAAAATTCATAGATCAAGACAAGAGAACAGGTACAGCATCACTGTTTTTAGTCACTGTGTTTATATCAGCACTGTATAATATATGCAGTTTTAGTTTTAGTAACCAAGGTCATCAGAGTTGATGCTGAATGAATATTTTTGTAACTCCACATCTATTTTTATAGACTTGCAAGATTGCCACACAAGGATGGAAGTTCACTCAGCAGCAAAAGGCCATTATACCTGACAAGCTGTTTCAAAACAGCTCCATAAAACTGCAGGAAAAATAGCAACAAGTTACTGAAGGCAGCACAGACTTTGCAGGATTCAACACCGTCAGCCTTTCCACCAGCGACTCTGTCTCCAGCACAACAGGGTGCACATGAAGAAAATGCACAGAGTACACTTTGAGTGCAACTCAGGAAGGGTCAAAGAGCTGCATTTTTAGTGTGTGCAATTAAGTGCACATTCAGACAAAGTATAGATATGGCAGTCAAGCTCAGTGAAATCATATCAGTATGTCCAATGTATATAAGTCAAGATTGGACATATTATACTCTACAGCACAGTGCCGTCTTTCTGTAGCACTTACAAAACTATATCCATTTCAATATAGAGAACATGTTTGTAGGATACCTGTTCAGTCATGGTAATTTGACACTGTGCTGCCATAAGCAATCATATGGTTCCCCACTATTATGTGACTCTGAGGCCAAATAACACAGAGCATCTTCTTGGGTCTTGCATTGCTGTTCAGAATGGTTACACTTATGGGCAATTTATCGCCGAGCACCATCCACCTCCCTTTCCTCAACCTAATATCGGAGTTTTTCTTGTATGATAGTGGAAGAGATATGACAAGGTTATGCCAGAGTAAATCTCCTATAGGTGACTTAGGTTTGGAGCTGTGTCAAGGCTGGATACACCAGACGGTTCTGTCCCCATTGGCTGGTGTGGGGAGTATGCAGCGTTGATGAAGTGCTGTGGCCTGACCCAGCCCAAAGACATGATAAAGCCAAATGACAGTCCAATTTACGGTGCATTGTAGGCTTTTCACTGCAAGGAACTTGCCATTTCTATTTCCCACTATGTTTTTTAATGTATATACAGTAAATTTAAAACCCACTAACTAATTTTTTTTTCTATAATGCAATGCAAAATGCACTTGCTGGACTGTAAACAGCAAACATTTCTCCTGCAGCTATATACCTTGAACATTCTTCTTTTCATCTACTCGTCTTTTTTTTATATAGTTTGAAATGACTGCTCAGTTGTGCTTTTATTGTGACTGTCCTGTTTATGATCTGTTGCCATTGTTGCCTTTGAACAAGGTTTTAAGGCGAGTGTTTGATTTTGCGAGAAATGCCAGAGTTTTTTTTATAACGCCGTTTGAAAACGGTGTTTTGTATTAGTAGTGGAAGGTTTCAAGCAAAGTGTTTTAGCAGTTCAGAAAAAAATGTAACTGTAACAGAATAAAACATATAGCAAATGTTTATGTTTTATGTGTATTGTATATTTTGTAGGATTTATATATCTCACACTATAATTTACTCACGAAAGAGACCTATTTCACTTTTTTTTTCATATAACATAATTTTAAAAAGTGAACATAATACTGTGTGGGAAAAATATGAGATACTTTCAGCAATAATGAGCCATTTCTTTTCGTATAGGTTATCATTTGTACAAGAAAATCTCTGCAAAAAACACCTTTCTTTATCTTACTCTTCCTCCACTGCCTCTTCATTTTTTTCCCCATCCATCACTGGTAACAAGCTTCAACTCGCCCTTGCGTGCAACTCTGAACTTACCTTAAATTGCATCTGTAGCAACCAGTCTGACCAATTTTGAGTTGTGCTCTAGAAATGAGTCTGCACTGTAGTTCAGTTTAACTTCTGTCTCCTGTGGTTAGCATTTATCAACACAAGTGTATCACTGTGGAAAAAGTATTTAAGAGATAAGAATGTGTTCAGAGCTCTGACCAAAAAAATGTTGTACTGGGTGAAATTGTTTATTTATTTATTTATTTTGTCAAAAGTGTGATCAAGAATCGGAGCATATGAGAATAGCTGTAATTATTATTCTAGAGGAAATAAAAAGGGGCAAAGCAAGCTTATATGGTTTGTTGACTATCTAAAGTTCTTTGAACCTTTAAGCCAAATAGAGGAATTAGCCCCCACATAGAGTATACATTGTGTAATACATGCTATGTAGGGTTGGTTCCAGCTACATACCTGTCCTTGAGTAAATACACCATTTGCTACATTTACATTTCTTCTGCTTCTTCTTCTTAAGTTGCAGTGTGCCCCAACCTGCATGCAATACATCAAATACGGTAGTATGGCCACACTAGATTTGCTAAAAGAATTTCAGGACATACTCCCTTTAACCTTTGCTCTCCATTCTGTGTTGAGAATGTCATCTCTGTTAATAGATAACATGCCTTTCTGTAACAGCAGAATGGGAGCAGATGTGACTCTTGATTCAATTTCTAAAGAGGAGATGCTAACATTGATAGCATCTTTAGGCTTTCAGCTCAACTGTTTGTTGAGGAACAAAGTCTTATGGGTTCATATTATATTAGAGAGGTGCATCCGTGTAATCTATGAAGAGGTGGTTGAGTGACTGAGAGGAAAATGTACTTTTTATTTGATTCATAAATTCAGAACACTAAGATTTTTTTGCAATGCTCTCTACCAAACGAATCATATCCGGAAAACACGACTGATAATGTAAATGGCTACATTGTAACCATGCACTCTTTAAGTTAAAGTAACTTTTGCTTTACCTCCTGCAAAATGCTGCATAGTACATTGTTTTGTGCTTGTATAGTGAGACCATTTCTGTGTGCAGTGTCATCTAAGAATATTGAATGATCAGTAATCATCAAGCTGTGGAAAAAAAGAAATCATGCATCCTTTATCCATCAGGTGCTCAGTGTCAGTTTAATCAAAGCTATCTGGTAGCTTAACGCGTAGCTTCCTGCACCTGCAAACCAATAATCTAATGCTAGAAAATCATTTAAGATTCTCATGCTAATGTTATGTAATGTCATGATGTGTATGTTTATATGTCTGTATTCTGTGAGCTCTAGGCTATGTTCTGAGAATGGCTATGTAGAAGGTCGAACTGATCCACATCCCCACTTAATTGAAGTCCAGAGTGTTCCCTTGGAAACCATCTGATGGGGTAAAATGTACTGTAAACAGACATGATTCAGAGAAAAATATGAGGGAAAACATAAAAATAAAATCAATCACAAGCAATAAATTTGTGCATCAGAACCTCAGATGTTATAGGAAAAAAAGTGAGATTGTTCCTGTATGGCTGTACTTATGTGGCTTTTTATTAAAGTACTAGGGATAATAGGGGATAACATAGGGGTAATAAGTGTTTGCAAATGAAATTGTCTGTTTATCTACAGTTTGGGGTGTTTTAAATGCGCTAAAAGATTTAGAATCATCTTAACCTTTTTCGTAGTCTATCTGTTTTGCTAGTGTTACCCTCTCTCTTTTCTGTCATCATTATTTCAGTTACTGACCATCAATCATAGATGGAAAAATAAAAAACAAGGATAAATCGCTGGGCAAGTGTGAAGATGAAGGTGCTCTGCTTGTCTTTCTGCTCTTCGCTGTGGTAAACTCTTGCAACTACTTAGTATGCAGCACGGCTTGAAGTTTCTGCTGACAATAACGATTTAGAAAGACGCACTCAAAAATACCCCTCATCAGAGACAATTTGGATGACAAAGGAGAAACTGAGAATTTTTGAGGATGATTTTGGAGTCCCTTACCAACCTCAATGAGAAGTGTGAGTTTGAAAATGGGTTTGTGTTTTTGCAACAAGCATGCCCTTATATCTCCAGTTGGTACCCCAGCCTCAGTCAATCCCAGAATTCTTGCAGAGCTTGGAACTGAGAATCAACCCAGACAGTGTGATGCAATAAAAAAAAAAGTTGTGACTAAAGATAAGAGAGAGAGAGCTGAACTGCCAGTCCTGATCTCAAAGAGCCTGGATAAGAACTCACTGCTGGTGATTGAAAGGCATGAATTCATCTCAGCAACATCAGCAGAGTTATGCATTGCACGTAGCGGCAATGCTGATACAAATCCATGAATATTTTACAGTATCTGTTTAGGAGTCTTCAGTGTTCCTATTTCTGTGGATGGACAGCTGCAGAGCAGTCAAAGCAGTCAGAGCAGTGGGTGGTAGTAGCTTTAAAGCTTCAGCAGAGTGTGACTAGAATGTTATTAGGCATAACAAGGAAATTGAAGTGATTGGAAGTGATAAATGCACCAGTAATTTTGTTCTGCCTGCTGATGCTGTCTGCTGTGTACTTTTACATTATGCATTGTTGGCTGTCAATTTCATGTAATGATGTGTAAATGCAATGTAGCTGTGAAAAAGTCCAGAGGAACAAAAGCATCAAACTAAATATATCCACTCACAACAGCACTGGACGCACACAAATTCATTTCATTTCAGTGTTTACACTATATTTCTTTAAATAGATTTTATTTTTAATCATGGATTAGAATATTTTAGGTTTACTATTATATTTTATGTTTAAAATGCTGAACCTTAAACCATACAGCACTCCTACCTACAGCATCTTCCGTCATGAGTCACATACCTAGTGACCGGTCATTTTCATGTCTCAGAGGACTGCAGGCGTTTTAGGGGAGATCAAGTGTAACGCTCAAAGCAAGACCTTTTACCTTTAAACACTATCTTTAACTACAGGTTAATTGTAGTCATTAATTAATAGCTCATCATTAAATCAATCAATATACAAATCTGACCTCAGGATACCAATCTGATTGGTCTCTGAATACCAGCCGTTATTATATTAATAGGTTATAGTTTTGGTAAAAATCCATCCACATCAGTAAAACTGTCACTGCAATTATAGCGAGGACTGCTATAATTGCTCCGGCTTTCTCCCACAGTCCAAAGACCTACATTTAGTGGGGTTAGGTTAACTGGTGATTCTAAATTGCCCTTATGTTGAATGTGAAGGTGAATTGTTGTCTGTCTCTCTGTGTTATTAATCCTGGCAACCTATAATGGTGTACCCTGCATCTCACTCTAATGGCAGCTGGTATAGGCTCCATACACTCCTCAGTCAGTCAGTTAGTCAAACATACAGACAGACAGACAGACAGAAAGACAGACAGACAGACAGACAGTGATACAATGAGTGTTCACACTATCAAACTAACTGACAACTGACGATTACACTGCAAGCAACCACTGGACACACTTCCTTTGATCAAAGCCCTTCAAATGTTCCATGTGAAAACACCACAGCATAATATATTCCACTGTTGCTGAAGGAGAACAAAGCAAGCTTTGAGAAACTGTCTGAAATATGCATTATTGATCCACAGATGAATACGAGACGAAAAGAAAGAAACGGTGGACATTAAGCTTTGATGTGTCTTTTTCACTGAACACGGCTTTTAAAAACCTTGGTAGTGATTTATGTTATGGTTTAAGGTTCATCACAAATGACGACCCAATTGCAAACACAATAGAGGCAGACAAGCAGCTAGCAAAAACAGAGGTGAGTTTTAATAGAAAGCTGTTTAAAACTCTCGAGTTACCGTGAAAACATTAAACTCTGCAGTTATGAAGAGTAAAGTCTAAAAAAATAACACAGTAGCGAGGAACTCGGGCAGCCAAACAGGCAGATGAAGGACTGAGGAAAGAGGTAAAAAAAATTAGACTGAAACAGACAATCAGAGGGGTGGGAGAAATAATTGAAACAACACAACCAAAAACAGACATCAACATTTTGTTTCTTTTTTTTTTTGTAGTTTTTCAGTTCAGAGCATTTCCCTCATTCAGTATAAAACAAATCTATAAAAATGCAAATTACTCCTTAACACCTCCACCATTTGCCTGCAGCCTCAGGGCCCACCCTTTGTAACTGGAGGCATCAGTCACTCTGTAGGATCTCTTGGTATATGCTGGGGGAAAACAATGGCACATCAACACTCGTGAAGTGTGTCTTTGTTAATCAGGACACTAAAACCCAGTGTACAGTCTGTAAATGAGCAAACTATGCACTCAGTTTTGAACCAAACAAAACTGAATGTTTCTTCTTTACTTACCTGTTTTGCACTCAGCACGTGTTTATATGTCCCTATTACATTAAATCATTAGTAAATGAATTAAACTCTGGTCCTCTCCCATGTGTGTCTTGTCTTATCTGCTCTGCTCCCTTAAGTTTCCCCTCACTGTCTCTCATGGCAGATGGCTGCCCCTCCCTGAGCCTGGTTCTGCAAGATGTTTCTTCCCATTAAAAGGGATTTTTTTTTCCCTGCCCACTGTCACCAAGTACATGCTCATAGTGGGTCCTCTGATTGGAGTTTCTCTCTAATATTATAGGGTCTTAACCCTACAATATAAAGTGGTTTGAGGTGACTGTTGTTGTTATTTAGTGCTATATAAATAGAACTGAATTTAACTTTGAATTGAATTAAAAGTGCTGGGGGGGGGGGTTTGTTTTATTTTTTTACTTAAGTGATATTATTTGACTATATTTTCAAGCTGCCAATTTTAATAAACTTTGTTCCCAACAGCCAGTTCTGGCTATTGGTGAGTTTTCCCCCTATTTTGATGGGTTTGTCCCCTTAAGAAACCTGGCTGACTTAAGCCATGGCTGCCAGCCTGAAATGAGAAAGTACTTCAAACCCTGGGCCTGCACTGGCATAAAATTTTCAACACAGTAAAGCAGACTGAGAACACTAATGGCACCAAGATTTTAATATATATGCATTTGTGATCATTCTGGTGATTGTAATTTTCATAATGTGAACAATTCATTTTGGTGGACCACGAGGGCACGAAAGCTTACATAAACTGGCTGAAGTGCATCTGCTTAAGAGGTACTTCATAAATTAAAGTAATGTGGGACTAATGAAGAAGGTTGTCTGATTTATTTAAAGATGAAAAGAAGGATTTACATGAGGTTGCATTTCGGGGTTTTAATAAACATTTTTTAACTCACTAAGTAACATCCTAACATTTTGAAATTGTCTTTGGTACAATCAGGTTCTGAACCATTAATCACTGTGGCTCTGTTCACAGTCTTTCAGCAGTTCAACAACCCTTCATTAAACTAAAATGGATGCAAGTCGGAGTGTGTATCCCATCAGTAAACCCGGTGGGTGGGAGATTAATAAACTTGGCCAACATTTTTCATAAAACTTATCTTGGACTTTATCAATAATGGGTCAAAACAGATGAGAGCCATTTCGGAGTACTAAGACATGATGTTGAAGTTCAGGAAAGATACTGGCTGATCAATATCCTATGGTGCATATATATATATATATATATATATATATATATATATATATATATATATATATATATACATATACATATATATATACATATATATATAGATATAGATATATATATATAGATATATATATAGATATATATATAGATAGATAGATAGATAGATAGATAGATAGATAGATAGATGCAGCATATTTTACCTCTTCTGCCTGTTTTAAACTTTGAAATTGGCATCACAGTTTGAATTGGACTATCACCAATGAATGCCTTTAATGATTTTCTTTCGAGAAAAATAATTAAATTCAATTCTTGAATAACTTTTAAAATACTGTACTGCAATGTGGGCATGCCAAAGTACATAATTGTGAAGCATATTGAAAATTGGCACTTTGTAATTACTGAGCGAAAAGACAAGAACAAATCAGGGAACTGAATAAAATTAATATGTAGCCAGCATAATTAAATTCTACATTGTAATAATAGCTTATTTTAGTTCCTCGTGTTTGTGAGCCCACACACTGACCCCTAATGAATCATTCCAGATGAGCATTAACATGTAATTACCTGTGGCTTTTGTCTCATTAGACAAATTTTGTCCTATTCCAAAATGTTATGATGGATCATTACAGTATTACCAGGCTATTTAGCTGCGTTGGGCTTACATTGTAAATCTACTTCGTGCTTTATTCAATTCATTGCGCCGTAAATTATTATTCTCCTCCAAAACATCAATTATACTTTATATAATGACTCTGGTTTGTCACGTTTAGGCTAAGGGAAAAGTGCACCAGTTTTGAAGTATCTATCTAAATACACAACTTTGGTTGAAAATAAATACATAAATTAATTCATTCAAGCGGTGAATCCTATTGGATCGATGTACACAGAAGAATTTCAGTCGGCAGTTTTGTACGTGTCTTCAGTACATTTAGTCTACCTACTGCAAATGCCTTGGCATGGGTTCGAGGACACGAGCATCTTGCAGTTTAATCTCTTTATCTCCGGGAGTAAGTGAGCCACCAGTACAGAGGCTGTTGGGTAAGGGTGATGCGCACTGAGAAGCCCCCCAAAAGGCTGTTGCTTCGCTTACAGGACTCACACGAGGATGGATAGAGTTTTTGCGTAACGGTAACGCGGTGGATTTTTCTACTCTTTACCAAATTTTGGTCGCTTTGTAATTACGTTATTAACGGAAATAACGTTCAAGGAGTTGTTCGGGGAATTCCCCAAATGTCCAGCCTTTGAATTTATTTTCAACAACAGTAGAAAGGTCTAACATTCCTGGAGATTGCCTGTTTGCAAACGTTTTGGATACTATAGCGTCTCACTCATATGGCGTTCTGACTGGATTGATTTGATTTGTCTTCTGCTGTTAAATCACGAAAAAAAAAATTAGGTTGAAATGTCCGACTTCCACAACCGGAGCCAAACCAGCGCACGTCGCAGTGACTATGTGTGGCAGTATGAATATTATGACGACGAAGAGCCCGTGTCGTTCGAGGGACTCAAAGCGCACAGATGTAAGCCAAACACATTACTAAGACGTTTCCCATTGTTTCTGATCTCCTTCTAAATTGTGCCGTGTTTATGTCTATGGCTGTGTTATGTGTAGCCTATGTGTATGCCTTCCAGCGCACTTTTAATTAAATGATTCATCACCCTTTGGTCCCCCTTACTCCTTGCATTATCTTCAGCTAAAGCAATCTTTATTGCTTTAGCTGAACGCTGTCTGTTACTCAGCAACATTGTGTAGCAGATTTAGTTCGTGCAGCACCTGTAGTGCCGTTTTATACTCCAGTGGAAGCCTAATAGTCAAGCCAATTAATGGGACCAAATTGTAATGCCAAACATTACTTTAATCAAATGTAAGACGAACGAAATTTCACTCTTTACAACATAATTAAGAATTCTGTCCTCAGAGTGAGGCTTCCAGTTGAGAATAAAAGTCACACACAGAAAATGAGAAGAGCAGAGATGAATGTAGTCTTTAATTGTACTAATAAGATTCTTCCTTCTCTGACCTTTCAGACTCCATCGTCATCGGCTTTTGGGTTGGACTCGCTGTGTTCGTGATTTTCATGTTCTTTGTTCTCACTCTGCTCACAAAGACAGGAGCGCCACATCAAGAGTGGGTATAATAGCAGGCTGGAGCCCATGTTTCTTTCCACTTTCACATTTCCCCCTACAAGGACATTTTAAGCACTGTGGAGAGCTCAAGGAAATAAGCACTTAGCACTTCTCATCTAGGTGGCTGTCTAAGAGTGAACTGATGAGTTTCAGGGATGCTATTCTGACAGTAGACTGTGCAAAAGTCTTGAGCCACCCCCGCATTATTTCGTATTTTGCTACAAAAACTGGAAATAGTGTAAACATTTTTGAAACATGTGCAAAACAAATACAGTTTGTAATGCAGAAACAGAGTTTGGACATTTCTAATGAGCTTGAAAGTCAATTTTTGGTATGCCCATCTTAATTCTTCACCACAGCCTGAACTCTCTTAAGCAAGCTTTTTTGGTATTTTTTTAAGCAGTCTGCAGGAATAGCTCTCTGGGCTCCTTGAAGGGCATCCCAAAGCCTTTCTTTAGATGTTGGCCTTTTGCTCCATTCTTTCTCAAGATGATCCTACACTGTTTTAATAACATTGAAGTCTGGCAGTCCATAAGACTTGTTGCCAAGTATTTTCAGTCCATCTCATGTGTAATTTGGCATACTTCAGCATTTCCTCCTTGTTTCCCAATGGAAGGGTGGCTTCTTGACAGCCACCCTTCCACAGACATAATTTCTAATGAGGCTTCAGTGAATAGTAAATGGATCAACTGAAGGGCTAGATGTATCACTCTGTGTCAGTTCTTTAAGCCAGATTTCTGCTGTAAATTATTTTTTAGGCTTCCCACTTCTTCTTTTGTCTTCCATTTGTCCAGTTTCTTTTTCATGTTTTATGGTCACACTGCAAACCTTGCCAAGACATACCTAGTTTTCAGCTAACAGCTCATTGGGATTTACCTTATTGGTGAAAAAATCCGCATCTTTGGCATTTTTGAAAATATAACCAATGGGAAAAAATTATGTGTGACAGGCTGCTAATAACAAAGTGCCCAAAGCTACAGTTTAAAATAGGTTCTTTGCTAAACTGTCTGTAACATGTCGACATAACACTGACACATTTCTTGATTTAGGTCCTTCTAATGCTTGAATGAATCATAGATCAGTGTTAAGTGGCTGAACAAAAAAACAGAAATCCTCTTTAAATCATCAGGTACAAGGACTGGCCTGAAAATGATTGGAAAAACAGCTAATATCCAAAGAAATTAAAAAGTGCTCTTGAGCTATAGCGCTCCAGGCTTTCTGAATCAAAGACCTTCAGAAAGCCCAGAGAGCTATAGCTCAAGAGCACTTTAGAAAAATTACAAGAAGGTCTGTCTCCTTCAAAGCAAAATATAAAGAAATGAGAGATGGCTGGGCATTTTGAACAGTACTGTATGTTGTAAGACATTGTAATATAATTAAATCATGCTCAATACATATATAGATGAGTGACAAATAAAAAAAAGCCCAACATAAATTAACTTAAAGCGATTGGCCACCATCAATTCATCGCTCATTGACAATGATTCCTCTAGTTTTGAGAATGCTGCTGCAGGGATGGCCCACAACGGATCATCCATCAGTGATGGTGGTGGTTTTGTTATACACCTTGGTCCAAAATCTCCAAAACGTTTTTAACTACTTTACAATGTGATGACTGCACAAACCGTAGCACATCACTTTCATACTCATCCGTGACCTCTTGTGTCGTTTGGATGGGAACAGTTAGCCTTAAGAAAAATACAGAATGAATACAAACCATTATGTGAATGAGTCTAGGGTTCATGTTTTGCCTGTAATTTTTCAACTGCCTCTTTACTGACTTTGTATTGCGCTTTTTACAAAAGATATTTGAACTGGCGTTGAGCTTCGTATTGTCAAAGGCACATTTTCCATTTCAAAATAATAACCAGAACTGGAAATTGGTGAGAAGTCACTTATATAATGTCAGACTGAATAAAGCTCTGTGGTTAAACCAAGGTGGAGTAAGTAGTTACCCCTGCTTGGTTCTTTTTTCAGCTTGGGTGATTTTAAGAATCCATTTCCAGACACAGAAGCAAAAAAGCAAGGGAGAACAAAAAAATCCTCCTTTATTTTTTCTATTGAACTAAGGTTACATTCAGGACAAAAATGACAATAAATGCCCCTCATATTTTTAAAGCTTTCTCCTGCTGTAATCTCACTCCGGATCTTTCTTTGTTTCTTAACAGTAACCCAGACTCGGCTGAAAAGCGTCATCGACCGGGAAGCTGTCTGGTAGACATTGATGGTCACCAGGATGAAAATGACAAAGCCTTCTCACGTCCGTTGCTAGCAGGATCCCGTTCATATTTTAATTTCTACATCAATGAGGAAGACAAGGGTCACGGGAAGCAAAAAGTAGAAGAAAAGAGAGCTGGAAAGCACACCGGGGCCCGAGCCGAGCAGGGAACCTTCAACCGGAACAGAGGTGTCAGCTCCTCTGGGATGGACGAGATGGAAGAAGACATTGAGGAGGCTGGGGTCCACCAACAGCTTACTGGACTAATAGAACAGAGCAAGACAGACAGAGAGTGCACCTTTCTTTCTCACTTCAACATCCCCAACTTTGTCAACTTGGATCACAGTTCAACTCTTGGAGAGGATGATCTGCTATATGAGCCCTCAGTCATACTAGAGCGTCAGTCTAAATCTCACGATGCTCACTTTGACATCCACTAAGGCTCATCCTGCAGATAAGCATGGTTATAGTGGTATCGTAACACCATTTGCTTTTTCAGAGGGTCATTTATGAACTGACAATGGGAAACATACTCATCACTAAGCTTCTGTGTATGAAGTTTTGTTTTTTTGTTTTTTTTTTTACAGCCAACAACCAAGAGGGCACAAAACCTAGCTGACAGCTCAATATTCAGTGCAACTCAAAGTTATAAGATGATAACTCTTCCTGAAGTTGAAATTGCCTTGGAAGAGATACCTGTTATTTTGAGTATAGGCTCTGGAAATGGACGCAGCTGTGCTGTACCTGGATGAGATTTTTCATTTTCACACAGGAACAGAAAAAACTGAAAGAGTGCCAGGTTCACAAGGGAGATTTTTTTTGTAGTTCTGTAGAATTCATTATGTTGTTATTGCTGTCTCGTTTTCCTTGTAGAATTTTGAACGCTGGGCATTATCTTTTAAAAACGAAATAAATGCCAGCTTGTCTACCAACAAATTTAAAAACTGTGAATTAATCACTTTTTGTCTTAAGATTAAGTGTTTAGAAAAGTTGAAGTGTAATTGTGTGTAGCAAACGGTGTAATTAGTAGTACAAAATCAAATATATCAGAATAGGGACTCGCAGGAGAAAATACACAGCGCTTTTGTAGTCGGAAAATCTATTAAACTTACTGAAGGTGAATGTTAACTGTTCTAATAAAACTTAAATGTTTTTGAAATTAACTCGTGTTTGGAGTGGTGCAGTATTTTTCTAAATGTGGTGTTTGGACTAACTCTTGCCTTCATTTCTTTTAGTGACTCAAATGTCTACGAGTACAAGAGATATGCATGCTTTCACCTGCAGCGACAAAGCAAAAGAGGATTATATATGGCTCTGCAGTTCATCGCATTAACATTTACGTAACGAATACAGAGGATAACTACAGAGCAGCTGGCAGAAACCAGAATTGCCCTAAAAAGTAAAGTTTGATCCGGATCACAGCTGTGAAAAGAAAATCTATACCGTCATTAACCTTGTGTAAATTCTGTGTTTGGGGACATTTTAACAGAAGAGCTCATGCATAAAAGCATAAACGCTGCACCCCTCCTTGTCTTTATTCATGTAGAAATATCTCCCCCAGCTAAATCGAATTAAAATTGTTTTGAGCAATATCAGGTGATAATTATGCAAAGGAACATTGCTAGTTATCATTATTACTTAACGGGGATTGCATGAGTTACATACATTTGTCTGATGGAAGGATGTGCTGGGAATGCAAGAGAGTTCATCAGCATTAATGCGACACTGACTCCACTGAAGCAGCCTCTTAGGTTTTGACAAACAGCCCATTAATTCTTACCAGTGAAAATTAATGTAAAAATAAAGACCTCTGACCTCGACTGACATTTCTCATATTTCTTGAAAGGCAGGCGGTCGAGACCAGGCTCACAAAATGTGGTTTGTTTGCCTGGAGCTGGTTGCAAGTAAGGCTTGTAACATTTATCCAAAATTCTTTTTTTCTGGGCTAAGATTACCAGAGGGAACACTCTATTATTTATTTAATTTAAGTGCATTATCACTCTATTTCATAAGAAATTATTAATTATTTTTCCAAATAATAAAACATCGGGGTAGCTTTTATGGGCAGTGAATAGTGCTAGTAAGTTAGAAACGTCACATGGCATCAAACAAGCTTTGACAGATTTCTTTTCATATTCCTCTTTTTTTAAAATTACTAAGTGTAAAATATCACATGTACCAAAAATATTCCTGCATTTTTTCCCCTTTCATTGCACTGACAGCAGTGCATGCCAGGTTTGTTAAGCATTAAAATCAGTAAGCCAAAGTGCTGTTCAGTACATATTAAGAACTCTTTTAGGGAGTTTGCAGCTCAATCAGGAGGCAGTAAACTCTATAATTAGGAGCAGCTGAGGTCAGACAGTCAAGAACTGTGTAGGTAGAAAGCATGTTCATATTGGTTATGTAATGCAAACTTCAAACTAAGTTAACCTTAACAGGACCTTTTCCTTGCTTTTCCTTAATTTATTTCATCCCTATACAATGGTGGACATTCTTATTCAGCAGAGTTGCACGTATTCTCTGTGAACCAGAAGCTCAGGCTTCACACTGGTTTTGCAACACCCTTTTTTATTTGTAGTGGCTTTTGGAGTGCAAGGGACAGCAAATCAGAAGAAACTTGGCTCCAAGGACGTGGGAACGAGGGGGTTAATATTTCAGAGAGTGAAGAATGAACTCAATATATGCTTTATAAAAACACTATATTGTATTGTGAAAACATCTGTGGCACTTCAGAAATTATATATTCATTGTTTTCATCTCAGTAAACATTTTTGAATGGCAAGACTTCAAGCTTAAAATCACATAGATATCATTGCTGATACGAGAAAATGGCTTGGCAGTAACAGACAGAGCAGTAGTGAATCAGCGTGTTTTTTATCTTATAACTGAGGGGGTGTTCAGTCAGCTGAGCATCCACTAGGCACTCTCAAAGACAAGAAGGCCAGCAAACTATCTGCCTGCAAAATAAATCATATAGAAAAGCAATATGCTCATTTTAATCTAACTAATTGCATATATACTTAAAGAGTATGCATGTGAAACCCCGCCAGCTCGCAATAATTTCTTATGATCTGCTACAACCTTATTCTCCCCCAAATTATCAAACTTATGTGACTTTAGAATAATGTGTGCAGGATCCACAAGCCTCAGCAGTTAGCCTAGGGCGTGTATGCAAACTGTATAGACTGTATATCTTTCCTGCAGTCTCTGGGGCTCACCCTGCACGGGTGCAGCTCGCATCAACAACCAGTGGATGGAGCAATGGAGTTACATCAAGTCTGAAATCTGTTATTTTTCCTAAGTACCCCCAAGGCGGTCTCTGTAGGCATGCTGGTTGAAAGTTGGCGGTTTGCAATGTCTGCTTAGCAATGAGTAGCAACGGAGGAATGGCAGGGAGGGACAGGCACGGCTGAAGAAAAGCAAACATTGCTGCATTTTATTGACACAGAAATTTCTCTGGATTTGGTGGGTGTTGAAAAGAAGTGCCAGTCAAATGCTAATTATACATTTGCAAGCACAAAAACAAGATGTGCGACATATCTTATGTTACAATGAGCCAATGAGTAAGGGCAAAGTTTTACAGTCTCTCTTTCACTCTCCGCAATGCAAGGAATGGTTGAGCAGCATTTAGAAAATTCTGGTTAAACCCGATAATTACTATTCCTAAGAAAACCCACTGATTGTATTTCTTTAGCCTACTGTGTGCTTTTAAATAAGCCTCTTATTGTTTGCCAAATATACATTAGAGGTGAGGTGTTCGTATATGTGTCATTTTGATCCCTGAAGTCACTCTTAACAGTTATTCTACATTTAGAGGCCACAAAAAGAAACCAACAAATTGAGACATGAGACATGGGAATGAGTGTAAGAACTGAGTCTTCCATGGTTACATTGAATCTAATACTGTCTTTTTTCTAAACGAAGACTGTCAGCTTGGCTCCAGAAGCCTGACAATTCAAATTCTTTTCCAAAGGAAATGTAGGTGGATACAAAGAATGAGTAACTCTTTCTTTTCCCTCAACAAAGCAGCTCTATGCACGTGCCTGCAGTGGAGCTGCTCACTGCAACAAAAGGAGGCTGTTTGTAGCAAGCGGGTGCTAGGTAAACATGTCTGCAACTGTATGACACACAGGGCAGGACTGAAACAATTCTTGACACACACTGTAAATCTGCTCATTGCTGTTACTCTATCTGAAAATGCATAGAATGTCTTGTTAGACCACATAATACTTCTAGCCAAATTGCCAAGTAAAACAGAATGTGTGACTCATCAGGAAAATTCAATCATCCCGCCAAGCATTTGCATTGTCACTTTATAACAAGCTCTTAAGCTAATCCTTGCAATCTGGGTCAATTTGAGGAGTCAGCACTACTAAAGAGACATTGAATGGTGGTTTTCTTTTTCTCTTTTTTTGTCATAGCTTCTAAAAGGTTTTCTATTTTTTCCATGTGTTATTTCTTTAATCAGCTCCAAACCGGAAAAACTGGACCTCCACTCCCTTTAGTGTGAATTTTGCTGAGTGGACTTTTTTTCATATTTTGATGCTGAATTGCACAGACAAATATAGTTTAGTTACCCATCTTCATCCCAATCCCAGTTTGATAAGAAGAGATCACTTGGAAGAATTTGAACTTGATTTATTGAGACAGAGAAATTGATGTATTTGTTGATTAGACCCACCATGGCAGAAAGAAATCCCAGCGGTGATAGGAATTAGGATAGGACCCCCTGGAGTCTAGATACTGGTGTTGGTAAAGGTGAAGACTGGCTTGAGTGAAGGTCTGACTAAGGTGTCTGTGAGGTGGAGATGGGGAGGAGGTGGGCTGCACATATGAGAGTCTGAAAGGGAGATGACAGAGAGCACAGATTTAAACTACACAAAGTGGAGGATAATTGGCCCAAAGAAGGTGAGCAAGAAAATGATTGGACGAGAATAATAATAACAGTATTGAGATAGACAGGGTGGGAAAGCAGTAGTGATGTAGAGAACAGAAAGGCAGACTAGCACCCGGGAAAGCAGGCAGATGAGTGATTACAGATCTTCCTCATTGAATTTATGCTTAAGCTTCATATAAAGTACAATTTATATTTAAAGATTCAAAGAGTATACACATATTTCAAATAATCTTAGAATTTTACACAAATGATAATCAGAAAATACTGATTTAAACTATTTTTTAGAACATATAGAATGTTAAAACTTATGCTAATGTTTGATTAGATACAAGTTCAAACTTGCAAAAACATTGGAACAGGGGCAGCAAATGACTGGAAAGGATCCATAATTTTAAAAACACACATACACACACAAACACACACATACACATACACACACACACAAACACACAGAAACTGCAAATTTCTTCATCTACCGTAATTTCAAAATATTCAATAGGCCACAGAATTCCTGGGACTCTGCCAAAAACCTTATTTGGATGGTCATCTGCGAGTCCTCAAGCAGCACTCCCAGCACTGTTAATCACTGCATGGATTCAGGATCACTGCATTCAGAAATGTGACTTTAAACATTTAAAATGGAAAGAAAAAAACAAACATAAACAAGATTCAGAAATGCTGCCACATTTATTGGTTCCAAGCTTATTTGAGGGGGACTGAGGCAAAGTGGGAAACAGGTTTCTAGTCTAACAAATCAAAATTTTAAATTCTCTGTAGAACAGATGGATGTCTTCTAGGCTAAAAAGGAGAGAGACTATCCAGCTTGTTATCAGAGGAGTGAGTACAAAAAACCAGCATCTGTAGAGAGTACGGGGGTTCATTAGTACACTGCACACTGTTCACTGACTTGCGCATCTGTGAAGGAGTAGCATAAAGCTGCCAGCCACACAGCATTTTCTCAGGGTAGGCCTTCATTATTTGTGCAAGGCAATGCCAAACCACATTCTGCATGTATTACAACATGCAGAATGTCGCTCCATAGTAAAAGGGTTCAGAGACTAAGGTGATGTGCCCAGACCTGCTACACATCGAGAGCTTTTTTGTATATTAACAAATTGGAATTTGCAAATTCCAAAACTGTTAAGCAGGTTTCAGCTAAGCATGTGAAAGACCACAGTTTGTCTCACTGCATTCTATTACATTTGAAGTTTCAACTTTTTATTCTTTCTTTTTTCTCTAGATATTGGATTATAATGCACTGGTAAATCATTTACACTGGGTAAGTTCCCCTATTTGTTTTGTTATTGGTAAAAGGAACAAGCAACAAGGTGAGGCTAGGTGTAAATTTTTTATAGGCTGTAGAATGAGGCAGGTTTCAGTTTCTGTGGCCCATGAATAAGTCATGAAAAACAGACAACCCAAGAGGAGGAATGCATTTGCATGTATTTGTTAATGCCATGCATGCCTTTTGATGTGTTGTGTGTACACAGAGCTTGTTATGTGTAGATAAAAGGGTCCGGCATGCAAGGACTAGCACTGGTTTTAAAGCAAGGGTCTATAGTAACACAAAGGCTCTGCAAAAGAAAGGGAAAGAATAAGGTAGTGCAAACCACCTAGCGGATGTGAACATGCTGGTATTTCCTAAAGCAGACAAAAACGCACAGACTGGGTCTTTTAGGGGAGTCTCTCTCGCAGCATGCACCCTAATACACAGCCGTTACACAACGCAGTGACATAGCTGTTGTGGCATGGTGCTCAAAGCCTCGGGGTGTTACCTAGCTGGGGCAGATTCCAGCTGCGTCCTTCCCCTTCTTACCATGGGAAAAAAATAACACTTCAAAAGTTTCAGACTCAATTGCATCTAACTGGCGTACTGCAAAAGTTAGCCTTGAAATTCTTTTCTGTAAAGCTTGCACTAAATATTTATTAGTTAGTCCGCTGCAGAGTGGCATGTCTGAGGAGGTTAGAGTTACCTGAGAGAAGCGGCACAGCACGCTGAAAGACTTCATTTATGAGGGCTATTCCAGTGGGCTACCTTTGACCGGTTTGTTCCCCATAGAGCCACGAGAAACACTGTAATCATGGTAAGATCTCGCTCTGTCTGTGGCGGCGTGCTTGTAAAGAAATTAAGTTGCGGTTTGTGGGCTTTTCAGTAGAGACGGTTTGAAAGTTTAAGTAACACTCTAAAGCCTCTAGGCCACATTTGATTTATTCTTATAAACAATAGTTCTGGTAGACTTCGTTATGGTAATTGAAATAGTGAAAACGACGTTTAAGATGGGTTAATGACTGCGTGGTGATGGTTGATGCTTTACTTTTCGTGTTTTTGCGTTTGTCTGACCACCATTGTAAGGGGTATACCCGTTATGATAATACTATAATAAAAACAAAATGGGACATTAAATGTGAACGCATAAATGAATCCCATGTGCAGTGTTTAAACCAGTGATTCGCGGCCAGTCCCACCCCTTCGGGCAGGGTGGATTATGTATGAGCATGAGAAGTGGAGAAAATCGAGCTTTCTTTAAAATTCATCATGCTACAACGTGGCTTCTAGTTGCTCTGCTTTATTATTATTATTTTTAAAAAATCAACACAATCCTGAGTTACCCAGACAGGGGTGGTTTAACGGTTACGTTCCTCGACTGAGCAGCATGGAAAGACTGAGTTGAACTTCTCGCCAAATAAAAGAAGAGAAATTTGGAAAAAATAAAAAAAATAAAAAAACGACTTTCAGCAGACTCTGAAACCCACATGAGCGGTGCGTCATTTCCGCTGAAAAACTTTGTTTGGGCATGGCCTCGTGCTGCATTCAGTTGTTAAGCAAAATGTCGGAATTTTGAACTGCACACGCATCAGCTAATTAATGATTACAGAACAGCTGTCACTTCCTCAAAAGAGAATCTAATTTCAGTCTGAAATGCTCATATCTGTCAAATATAACCTATTTGAAATATGACAGATCTATTTTTGGTCTAGGTGTAAGAGTTTGGAAAGGGAAAACTCATCCAGATTCTCAATTTACTGCTTTTGCTCTTTGAAATATGACATTTTAACCTCACTAAAATTTTGTAAAATTTGTAAAATTACAAAACAGTCTACACTCATTTATCAACAAGCCTCTCTTATATTACGTAATAAGATTAGTTCTTTCTTGTGCAATGTCAGCATTTAGGTATCCTATACATAGTTGCTACTTAGTGCTTATATGTTATGGTGTTTTGTAATTTTATTTCAGTGTTCTTCATATTGAGTTCTTTCAGTGGAAATAAGCTGATTCAGTGAATGAAATGAGTGCGTATACTTGTTCTTCATTCTCCTGCGGCAGTGCAGCAAACTTGTGGATGTACTGCATTGTTTCTTTAGAACAGCAACAAATAGCCCACAGTAATATGTATACTGAGACACTGATACACTGCATCAATAGATGAGACAATTGCTCTTTTTTTTCTTCTGCTTCTTTAGATCAGCACATGTTAAACAATGAGACACATGGCTAATGCACTGTATTTCCTATCCTATCCTGAACTTGGACAGCAAGGGTGTGCCTGAATAAACAAATTAATGAATGCTTTTTTTATTGTCAGCTGATGAAGTGTAACAACTGTTCCTGAAAGTGCAAAAAGTCAAGAAGAAATTAGAAACATATAAAAGTATTACCATCACAGGACAAAAAAAGCATAAAAAAGTATTTTAAAAAAGTATTTTCAAAAAATCCAAGTATTATAAGTAATGTCATTTTATTCCTGTGCAGCAATATACATAATGGAATTAAAAGCAACATTCATTGAATAACTACTTAAAATATTGCTTTTTACGTTTTACCCTTAGAAATATTCAGCACATTTATGCCAGAAGTTCCAAAATTTGTTTTGCTTACCGTTTGGGTGAAAGTATGTCGAGTTCAAGGATGAGATAAGTCAAGTTCAGAGATGGCTCTGGGATAAAAACTGTTCACTATGCTGCGATCTTTTCCTAAGCATTTATGGTGATATTACAAATATGTGAAATATGAGTCATAACATGGTAGATAACAGGCAAACAGTCAAACTTATGCAAAGGCCTTCAACAGAAGACATGACTACCTTGTATAAACACTGGGGAAATCATGTAAATAATACATCATTTTTTGTTCTAGTGATCATTATGAAATAAAAAATATAAGCTAATTAAATCTGGCAGCACAGTGGCACAGTGGTTAGCACTATTACCTCACAGCAAGAGGGTCCTGAGTTCAATTTCGCCATCAGGCCAGGGTCTTTCTGTGTGGAGTTTGCATTCCTCCCACAGTCCAAAGACATGCAGTTAGTGGGCATAGGTTAATTGGAAACTCTGTGAATGCGAGTGCGAATGGTTGCCTGTATCTCTGTGTAAGCCCTGCAACAGACTGGCGACCTGTCCAGGGTGTACTCTGCCTCTCGCCCTAAGACAGCTGGGATAGGCTCCAGCCCCCCGCGACCCTGAAAAAGGATAAGGGGAAGTGAATGGATGGATGGCTAATTATATCTATCTTAAGCATATCTTGCCCCTACAAACCACTTCTCTTAACTTAACAAGTTGAAAAAACAACACGTTTAATTTAAAACAAACAAACTGATTTTGTTTGACTTGGAGGGAGTTACTAAGCCTATTATAACTAAAGGTATTCCAGTAAGTGTTAGTTAAAGCTTTAAACTGCTAATAGCAGCCAGTCATATAGCCAATCATTTCAACGTATATCTGATGCTAGAAGTTGGCCTTCAGCCAAACTAAATACCAGCAAAATGAAACTGCGGTTGAGCTGCTGACGTGGGAAAAAAACACCTGTTGACAAACCGGCTTCATCGGGCCACTCGTGTTTGCATGTTGGGAGATGTGTACGAGCAGCACTTGAAAGCATCGCTTTTAGCGCTGGGCTGCGCGCGTTCTGATGGAGGGGCTGGAACTTCAAAATATCACGCACATCTCCAAAGCCACACTCTGCCGCGCTCTTATTACAGTTGTGGGTGCTTTACTGGAAGCAACGGGGACTAAACGCAGCTTCTCCATCAGCTAGACAAACATCTTAGAGAAGATTTTTAAGCAGCGGTTTACATTTTGAAGTCGAGATCAAAGTTTTTTCTTCTATGTGAAGTTCAGGGTAAGTCGATTTTGAAATGACTGCCAAGAGTGTCTGGTCCAAATTAGAGAGTTATGTATGGATCTGTCAAAGTGATTGATCCATGTGATGTTTTTTCTGCTCTTTCACACTGCTATTGTTTGTCCTGGTGGAATGATTTTGTTTGTGTTTTATGCTCTGTAGGAGTTTTTGTTCTAAACCAAAATCATGTTCACAGCCTACATAAAGGGTCTGAATGATATGGTATTTTCTACGGTAAGCTTACAGGTTATAAGCACCCTTGCATGTCTTTGCTATGCTGAGAGATGCATGGCTGTACTAAAAGATAAATACAGCTCAATGAACAGGAAACCCTCACTTATATTTTCTTCGGATCTCCAGCTTGCACTCCCTTGCTTTGTCCATTTAGATAGTTTATATAACTGTCATGTTATCTAAATTCTGCGCATATTCACCGGAAATATGCATGTTTGCAAATTGCAGCTACGTTTTGAAGCTGACATTTACTTGAGTTATTTCTGTGCTTTGCTTTAGTCTGAGAGCCCCGAAGACCAGCCAAGTACTGGAGTCTTGGGTCGTATTGGCAGTTGGCTCTCTCCGTGGAGGGGAAAGGCTCCGAAGACTCCTACTGAAAATGCCCCCTCGACTGGCGATCACACTCTTAAGTCAGAGGGAGAAGTGGAAAGTGAGGAGACTGTGAGACCCTGGGCTGGAGAACAGCAGCAAGAGGAGGAGAATCCCCATCTTCAGGGTTTCTTCAGAGGCATTTTCCCTTGTGAAGAGGAGGACGCCACGCAGTCTGCCCACAGAGACGGCCCTGTTGTGTGCAGCGCTGAGACGGGAGTAGGAGGTCCAAAAAAGGAGGAGCTTTGGGAGTGCAGTAGGCAGACAACAGGACAGGACAGGGAGGAGAGCAACAAACGTACTTCAGCAAGTGGGAATCCTGAAAGGAATGACAGCCATCTGACACATCTCTATTCATCTACTAAACAGGGAGTGGCACGGTACTCTGACCAGGCCCACACCCAGCCTCAGGCCCAGAGAAAAGCACAGGCCCAGACAGGCAAGAAGCTCCATGTATACCTGGAGGAAACGAGTGTGATTCAGTGTGGCGAGAACAGTTGTGCTGGGCAGGAAGTTGTCCGCACCAGACTCACAAAAAGCCTTCAAGTCCTCCCTAAGGCAAAGTCATCACCAAGTTTTAATTTACCAAATAGGTCAAGTGCAGAGAACAAAGAGACACATGCAAGGCCTGCTGCTGGGGCACAGGATTATTACAGCGCACTAGTAGGAGTGCCACTAAAATCCCACAAAGACTCACAGTTAGAGCCTGAACCAGATCAAGAACAAATAGAAGAAGACATCATGGGGCGTAAAAACTCAGCCAGAAGAAGAAGGAAAAACTCTCAGGGCGATGGAGGGAAAGCTCCTGCGGAAACAATCCCTCCAACTGCACAACCTGCCTCAGAGGGATTCCCTAAGTCAGATAACTTAGTGAGTAGTCTAAAGAGCAAAAGTGAGGCACCTGAAGACTCCTCCTCCTCCAAGCAAAACCCCACCTCACAGGCCTCACCTGAAGGAGGGGAAAGAAAGACTTCCTGCCCCGCCACGGTCAAGCAGTTGGACAACCTCCAAGACTTGAACTGTGTGGCAGATGAAGGTGCAGACATGGAGGGCGATGACGATTTTTATAGAGTAGAAAGGAAGACAGAGACACCAGAGTCCAAACGCAGGAGCATTAAGGTTTCTCAGAGTGAGGTGAAGCTTTTTACAAAACATGTTCGTCTGAATCCAAAGAAAAGTCCAGCTGAAGATAACAAGGATTGGAATGCAGCATTAAAGAATACCAAAGGTGACGCAAAGGATACACCCGAAACAGAGAATGATGGCAGGTAAGTTGAATATAGAAGGAGTGAAAGTGTTTGATTTACATAGAAAGAACACTGGCTAATCACCACATGTGTATATACGTGCATATATCAGTCTTTTAGTAATGCTCACTAAAATAAGTAAAGTAAGTGTAACTAAATAAGTAAACCTCACTTAAAATGCTATCTTTTGTTTGTTTTCTTTGAGGGTCAAGACTGAATATCTAACTCATCGATATCCCCTTATTAGCAGATACTTATGCTAGCTCCAGCTTTGTTTAACACAGTATTACTGGTAAAAGAGCAGGCTACAGCTTTAGATGAAAAGCAGCATTGCTTCACTGTATCCACATTTAAACAACGCCATGATTCATAATGCAAAGATCAGTGCTGTGCTCTAAGGACTGATTTCATAACATATAGAGGACGTGAAAAGTGGATCAGGTTATTCTTATCTCTTAAGTGATTAACAAATAGAAATCTCTATGGCAGGTGTGGTGGGTCATAAATGGATTATGACTTTAAATTCAGAAGTTCTTTGATATATTTACCTCTTGTTTGCACAGAGTACACACCCCAAAGAAGGCTGATGAAGAACGTAAGCCAACGACTGGCAGGATTGCGGATAAAATCAGCCTTTTTGAAAAGCAGCAGCAACAACTTCCGGGTGGCCACAAGCAGACCTTCAGAATCCCGAGGATTGCTGATGTGTCTCCAAATAGGAAACCCACCGAGCGGTTGAAAATGGATTTTCTTGCGTCTGATCAGAGGTCAAGATCAGCTGAACGTTACAGCACGGAACAGCCACCTGTCATGGAAAAGCCGATGACCATCAAGGAGCGAGTGCGGAAATTAACAGACGCGTCTGCGTCGGAGGATAAATCTGTGCAGCCTCAAACACTGGCCGTGAAAGGAATGTCTCACAAATCCACCTCGTCTGTGGCAGACGTTACGTCAAAGTCTCCAGAACTGGACAGTCAAGGTAAACTGGATACAAAAGAGCTGATACAGACAAAAGCAGTGTCAAAGATAGCACTAAAACCAGAAGGACGAGATACGACTGCTTTAGGGGAGCATACGTCCACCCCCGCAATACAACAAACAGACCAGAAAACAAAGGAAACGGTGGTCTCAGAAGCAACAGAAGGTACGAAACCCAGCAGCACTGAAACAGATCCTCCAGCTGAAGAACTAGGCAATTCCACAGAAGTGACCAGTAACATTAGCCCATCTCCCAAAGGCCCTAGCAGAACAGGCTCCCGCTCTAAAAGACGGAAAAATAAAGAACCAACCAGTCCCATCAGTCCAAGCATTCAAAACAAACCAGAGTGCTCTGCGAGTAAGTCAAAGGTCACCGCTACAAAACCAGATAAGAGTGATGGAACAAATGAGACTGCCTCTGCTCCCAAACAGCTTTCAGAAAAAGAGCCATCTCAAGTTCAAAGAAGAAAATCTGACGAACAGCCACTGAACGATAGCCAACAGAAGGAGTTTAAAAAGGAAATGGAGATATCCGATAAACAGGAGAAACAGTTAGATGCTTCATTTAAAAAGGCGAATATTCACCGGTCAGTAAACACACTAGCAGGATTACCTCAACCATCTGTCAGCAAAGATGAACCTGATACTGCTGCTTGTAGCAGCACAACAAAGGTGCCCGCTAACAAGGGCTCCATTGATTTACCCCAAAAAGAGGAAGAAGCAGACAGACAAAGTCTGACATTTAAAATGGAAAGGAAAAAGGCCTCTGTGGAAGTCACAGAACCTTTAGTCTCTCCCCCCTCACCTTTGGTTGAACCAACTATTGAGAAGCCTTCTGCAGTGGAGCAGGAGTCACCTGTTAAACTTCCCAAATTAGATAAAGAATTTTCAGTGCAACTTGAGTCAAAAGATAAAGAAAAAGGGAAGAAGCCTAGTAAAAAAGAAACACAGCAACCTCAAAACAAGGACACAGAACTAATAACTCATGCTGAACCTGCAGATGTGGAGAGATTAGAGAAGGTGGTGAGTGAGAAAACAAATCAGACTGAGGAGAAAGTTAAAGAAAAACCGCAGCAGTGCCTGCCTCTAGATGAAAGTACCGCAAAGGCCAAGGTTTCACACAGTGTGCAGGCGATCACAGGGAAAGAGGAAAGTGTTGCAAGGGATGATGAAAGAAAAAATCCTGAAAAAAATGAGGAGACACAACTGGTTAAAGACATAATAAGACCAGAAACTAAAGAACCAGAACCAGCTTCTCAGTCAGAAAAGAGCAGCAGCTCATCAGATCTCCCTGCTCAAACACAACATCTCAGTCAGTCGGTGACTGCACCTTCAGAAAAAGCTGCTGTTTGTACCATCACCCAGGCTAATGAGGCTGTGAGTGGCGCCAAGAGTGATAAAGAGCTTGGGAAGGTAGAGACGCTTATAAATGGGCCTTCTGAGTTGCAGACTCATTCTGCAGAAAGCCCCAGAACAGAAGGAGAGCCAGTGGTGATTGCACAGCCTAATTCTGCATCTGTGGAAAAAGCAGAGAATTCACAGGATGACTCATGTACACATGGAGCTAATGATTCAGAGCTCTCCAGCACAAATCCTATTACCAAAGCAGCTACGGCCAGTGAGGAAGTGAAGGCAAAAGTCTCTAATGACACTCTATTGTCACTCACTGACATGACACATGGGCAAAACAAAGAATCATATGTGGAAGAGCCTTCTCCTATTTCTGTCTGCAAATCTGCAAACACACAGAGAGGTGGGCAGGAAGACGGGGAAAAAAGCTCAACTGTCAAATCAGTGGCCTCAGAAGTCAGTACCTCTGGAGATATGACGAAACCAGCCTCCAGCCACACACTGTCTGATGAATCAAAAAATATAGAGAATGGCAGCGATATTACTTCACTCAGGGATGCTGAAAACATAACACAGAGCCGCCCTGATAGCACTGCTGCTAGCTCCACAGTGAATGTGACAGAGAATTCAGCTGTGATGGCGTTGCATTTGCCAGTGAATGAACTTTCATCTCATATCAATCGTGACATTTCCACACATTCAGACGTCAAGCCAGTTAAAAAGGAGCCTGTTGATAACAATCTGAGACGGTCTTCAAAAGCACCCACTTCCCCAGAGTCTAACAGGCTGATCCCAGGCTCAATACAGCATTCATCCATGAAGAAGCTCCAATTGCCACGGGGTCTAGGCAAAGATGACTCCTCGAAACAGCAAGATGCCCCCTCTAGCTGGCTGGATGTGGACTTCCCCAAATGGAAACTTAAAGTCCAGGAGCAAAAGCTGACTTCTTCTGGAAGTGAGAGCAATCTTCTGGACACTCCTGGCAAGCTAGATGATGATGATTTTGTTGAGAGAATCAAGAAACTTTGTGCCCCATTTTCCCTCCCGCCACGGAAGCACAACCACCTCCGACCACCTCAGCCCCCATTTGCAATGCCAGCCATTAAGGAGGACCGCTTTGAGAAGACTTTTGACCCAGAGGAGTTTACATTTGGCTTGAGAAAAAAGCCTGAGTTTACCATAAACACATCACTTAGCCTTTTATCCAAGAACCCAAACACAGATACAAAATCTGTCCTGAAGCCTGCCAGGGTTAGCTTTGCAGACAAGAGCATGCTGCTTAATAGCCTAGACACACACTCTCGCCTCAGGGACAAAACCCCTGTCAAGGAAGAGGAGGACGTGAAGGAACAGAAAGATGATCAAATCAAGGTGAGGTCTCGCTTGGAGGGGAGCTGCGTTCTGAGTAGTCTCACCTCCCTTTACAGAGGAAAGAGAAATGGAGTTCAAGCCGAGTCAGAGGGCACTGGCTCAGGAAATGTATCGCCTACTGAAGCCTCCGAGCTGAGCCCTCCACCTTCGTCCCAGCCACCCCCACCAAGCCCGTCAGCCACAGCTTCAGTCAAAGACACTCTGGCCAAGCAGAGTGAAGAGGAAACCCGTGCTGCAGAGGCTGTGGTTAGTGACTCAGGTCCTCCACTTCCTTCTTTTAACGACATCAAACTGCCTGACTATTTAGAGAAGTACCTCCCAAGAGATCAAGCAAAGCCAGTGCAGAGCATACAAGGACAGGATCAAGTCAAACCAGAGGTTAGTTTTTCTGCATGTAACTAAAAGTTGTGAGTGTCAGTGTAGTTGTCCTTTTAGCACAAAGACACAATGCGTCTTGCAAGCTCAGCAGAGTTGAAGCAGAGCAAAGCTATTTAGCTAAAGCATAGAACTCTGCTTTCCTGTCGACTGACAGGAGAGACATGGAAATGGCACTTTAGTAAATAAACCACAGTAGACGTTGCCACAGCATATTTCATAAGCAAACACATTAAAAACATTTATCCTTACTCCATTGTTTTCTTTTTACACACCAGTTAATTAAGAAAATGGCCACTCCTTTTGCTGGAGATGAAGCAGACAGCGTTGCAAAACCAGGTCCGGTGCTTCCTGACACTGCTGCTCCATGCTTTCCTGTTGTTCCTCCAACAAAACAACCAACCCTCCCCGAACTAAAGCAGCCTCCGGCTCAGCCGCAGGGAGTACTTAGAAGTAATGTAAGTGTTCTGCATTCATTACAAACGTTTTATTGAAGGATGAATAAAAAGTTTATTGTCATAAATTAAAGCTGCTGATTGCTTTGAAGTGCATAAGTATCAGCTCTTACTTTCTGACAAGCCAGATGCAAGCCAGCTTGCTGTGCTGGTAAGAGAGTTGGATGCTATTTATATTTTCGGAGCTACACCACATATGGTTTTCATGGAAAAAATTACATTTTCTTTTCTTTTTTTTTTGGTCATCACAAGTAGGGAAGCTTTCTTATTCTCAGTAACACTGTGTCTGGAATTTGCTCCAGTGGAGTCCATGTAAAAGTTAAACTGCTCAGAAGTAACCGGCCACTTTATTAGGTACACATTGTTAGTACCTGGTTAAACACCATGTTGCCTTCAGAATTGATGTAAATCTCACATTTAGGAAGGTGCTAGAAACATTCTGAGATTTTGGTCCATATTGACATGATAGCATCACACAGTTGCTGCAGATTTGTCAACTGTATATGTACTCTACTGGATGTACCCATCAGAAGGTGGGCACACTTTGGTCATAAAGGGATAGACATGGTCAGCAGCAATACTCAGCAATACATTGGCATTTAAATGAAACTCGTTTGGTGCTGATGGGGCCAAAGTGTGTCAAGAAAATACCTCTCTCACCATTACAGCACCAGCAGCCTGAAGTGTTGATATAAGGCAGGATGGATCAGTGCTTTCATTTTGTTTACACGGAATTCAAACCCTTCCATCTGAATGTTGCAGCAGAAATTGAGACTCATCAGACCTGGTGTCGTCTTTCCTGTCTTGCACCGATAACCATGCCACATTTATAGTCACCTAAATCATCTTTCTTCTCCATTCTAATGCTCGGTTTGAACTTTATTGGTTTGTCTTCACCATGTCTACATGTATAAATGCAATTAGTTGCTGTCATGTGACTGACTATATATTTCCAGTTGAATAGGTGTATCTAACAAAGTGGCCAATGACTGCATAAATAAAGCTGAATTGAGCTGAAGGGAATTTGTATGACGATTGCTGTTCTCTGTAAATGGTAAAAGCTTGATTTTACAAAGCCCAAGCTAGTATATTACAGTATTTAAAGTGTTTATTAGATTCAATTGACAGTTCTCAATACTGAGTACATAAGAGAAGGCTCAGATAATTAATGATACATAGATATAACACATTTCCAAGCATGAACCTCGAGAAGGAGAGCAACAAAACAGCATAAAATATGTAAATTATAAATCAGTTATAATCAAAAGTCTGGACTTGATTTTTCTAGTTGCTGTTGATTTTATGTTTTTTAGTTTAATTTTACTGCCGTTTTGTGCAATCAACATTACGAGCTTACGCTGATTGCACTCTGGTTTTGGCTGGTCTCTGGTTTTGGGTGCTTAGATATGAAATGAGAGGAATGTCCTCTCCACATGCCCACTATGTCCCTGGGAGTAAAACTGAAAGGCCATAGGCACAGCTTCTTCACAAACAAATTCATATCAGCTTCTTTTGTATTGACGAGATGTTTACTTTGATCTTAATTATGTGTTTCTCCATTCCAGATAAGAACTGTGAAGGGATTTCACAAACGCCCTGGAAAGGTACAGTAGGCACAACTTTGCCATCATGAAATAGAAACAAGATGGGAGAGAGGAATCTGAACAGACAAGTCTCTGTTCTGTGAAAACATCTGCTTTTCATATGGTGTTCTAGTGGGTAAACAAAGTAAAAAAAAAAGTCTTGTGCAATTGCTCAGCTGGGTGCAATCACAGAATTCAGTTCTGCCAACGTAGTGCAGATCCTGTGGTTTTTCATTACTGCAGAACTTCATTAGTAGTTGTTACAACAAACGAGTGATTCCCGGGGCACTCAGCATTTGTAGTTGCTTTCCTACATATTAGGTTTTCATTAATTCAGTTTACCTCCTGCGTTACCTTTGGAGAAGCTTGAACTATGACGACTGGGATTAACCAAAACAAACAGAAGAGAATATGTAAAGATTCAGAATTTTAAGCAGGCTTATTAACAAACAAAACATAACAAAGAGGTTTCTAGAGAAGCTGCTTTTTCCACAACTGTGGTTTACTGCTTCATTATTCATAACTATCAATTTTCTGCGTGGCTTTAAAAATAAAAACTTTCAAATTTATGCTTTTTATTAAAATTATGGTGTCCTGGTAGTTGAAGTAATTATTTACCTGTAAGTTTTTTTGCTTCTACTGTAGCATTAAAAGGAGAGAGTAAAATGGGATGTCCTTGCACTCACTGAATCCTGCTTAATGTAATAGATTTAGCAAGTAATGCATTATAATAATAAGCCATTATTTCTCTTCATGGTTGATGTGTTGATATTTTTTACTTTTTTATTTTTTTGACACTGTCCTTCTTTTCTCTATGCAGATGGTGCTGTTTGAAAAACCTCAGTTCAGTGGCCAGGCATATGAGATTTACAGGGATATGCCAGATGCTACATCTCTGCAGCTCTCGCCTTTCATATCTGTGAAGGTTGTTAGAGGATGGTAAGTAGCAAATATTCAGCCAAAATGTCAGATGATGGAAAGAAAATGCCCCGTATAGCTTTAATTAGTGTCATGTGGTTTTGAGATGCCAAAACCTCCTGTTGAGGCTCTACACCAAGCTAATTTAATGAAGTATGAGCACTGAGAGAGTCTTGCTTGATAACTGAACTTATTTATTATTTATTTAGAACCATGCATGCTTTACATTCATATTTTCTTTGCTATCAGTCCCTTTTTTACCCTTACCATTCCTGCTTTTCTTGACGTGGTCCAGGCACCTGTGGATCACTGGAAGTGTGTAATACCATTTGCAGGAATGTGCCAAACACCAGCCATGTGCTTGTGTGTGTGCAGGTGCATCCTCTGGCTTGCACGTCTTCTATACAAAAAAATAGCTTTGTAGTTCTTTATACTTCTTTGTAGTGATCAGATGCTATTTTTGATATCCAAGGTAGATGTTTGGAATGATGCTGTCTAAAAAAAAGAATGAAAAATTGACATTTAAATGCACTTTCTGAAAATGCTGACACTTACATACGTTGAAAAAAAAATCAAATCATTTTTCAATTCAGGAAAAAAATATTTTTTTGTGCTGGGAGAGAAAAGCACAGCTTGATTCTGGTGCTAAAATGATTAAAAAAAATTCAAATTACAAATGAGTTCAGATCTGACCTTCAGCGGCTACATCAAGATACACTAAATTAGCATTTTATCATATTCAACAAATAGCAAGACTTAAAAAGTACAGCGCCCTCAGTTCCAGCAGCAAGGACTACTGTAACAAGCTCTTGCCCTGTCCTTTTAAAAACACAGATTTCATCTCATTCACAGCATGGCTGCCAGACTTTCTGCAAAGATGTGTTTTTTCCACTTTGCAATGAAATCGGGGAAGAAGCAATGTGTTAATTAGTGAGCTAAAGAGGAGCTGGTAGAGCCAGCTATGCTAACCAACTGCCAGCTGTATCCTTAAAATAGCAGGAGAACGATATTGATTTACTCATCTAGCTTTCAACAAGCAACCAAATAGGTGTATTTCCAAAAATGTCGAATTAGTGATGTAATCCACAGTTTTTAACCTTCATCATTAGCTATCTGATTGTGATTATGATGATTATGTTTTCATAACTAGCTGGATGCTGTATGAGAAGCCTGACTTTCAGGGCCGCACCATCGCCTTGGAGGAGGGGAACATAGAATTGGCAAACGATTGGGCAGAGCCTCAAGTGGGGACAGAACCGCACAACAGCCCGCCAATGGTGATCGGCTCTATTCGACTTGCTGTCAGGGTGAGTACACTAACTCCATCTTGCATGGTCTTCAGTATCGACATTATCTTCACCTCACATTGGATCTGAAATGTAGCTAACAGACTGCATTGTTTTATTGATATTCAATCCAGACTCCAGAGCAGAAAAGAATACAAGTCAGCTAGTTAAGATCTCCCTTGGATTTATTGGGAGGAATTATTGAAGATCTTGTGTGGACCACTGCTGATAATGGCTTTTCTTGCTTCCCCCCCCCCTGTAGGATTACAGCATCCCCCGTATTGATCTGTTTACTGAACCCGAAGGCCACGGCAGAGTAACACCATACCACGACGACACAATAGAAACTGGCTCATTCGGCATCCCACTGAGTACTGCTTCCATTCAAGTGCACTCTGGGGTGTAAGTATTGTTGTTTTATGCACGTAGTCCATAAAGATACAAGAAATGCACCTTTTAGAAAATGAGACAATCTCAGTCCTTCTCAATGATGTTGTTTTTTTTCCTTTTGATGAGTTCTTACCTGCTGCGCTTAAATCAGAGCTGTCTCTTTAATAAGATCTTCTCTGTGTTTTGCTCTGACAAATAACTGTGATAATAATCATTACTACATTCCGCTGTGCCTATATTGGGCTTCGGTTTAACTCTCATTCATTTGCCCGCCGAGGAATGTCTGTCCTGCTGTTGCATGTTAGAAATGAGGGAGAGCGGGAGTTGGGACACATGGGAAGCAGAGTAGCAGAGGAGGAGAATTGACAGAAAGTGAGAAACAGGCAAAGGTGTGGAGAGAATTTGGCAAATGGCACAAGAATGTTTTTCTTGGTTATAGGTGTAGCTATTCGGTACATTTTGTGCCCTACAGCAGAAGGGAATGAATGCTGTTAGTTAGACCTTTTCCTCTAAAGCGAGTATTGTAGGCTTACCTACAATACTTAACGCACAGGATTTTTTTCAGCATTTGTCAGCAGCAAAAACAAAACTAATTGCTGTCAGATGCCAGCTCATCTCAACACATAATTGCAAATTCTGCCACTGTAGCTTCTCCTGTCTGTCTGTGACAAGTGAAGGCAGCTGCTCAGCAGATGTAGCGTTGTGTTTTACACATTTATCCTAACGTGCAGCTATCCCAGTTGACTTCACTGAACAGATAGACTCTGTGGATTTAGCAAGTTAAGGTTGACATAAATTCTTGGTAATCACTTTTTTTTTAGTCCTGACTGAATGAGCTGGGTGTATTTTTCTTGACAGAGGCTCGCATCTGGTTGTTGGTATGAGGCATTGTGCTGTGCCACACCATGGTTTAAAATACCAAAGTTGGGGGCATTGTTCTCACAAAGGCTGCCTGGGCTATAAATATGAATAGTGAAGAAAAGTGATTTGAACTGAAGCATGCCATTCCCCAGATATTTTGCTCTTAAACAAATAGCTTTTGTTCCTAGCTCTAGTTCTTTGGCTCATAGCAGAGGTAGATATAGAAATAAACCCAAATAAAGCACCGCCTTGAACTGACAATACCTAATGTACTGAGGAAAAAGTATCAGTCACTTCTGCTGATACCACGACTGAAAAGCTGCTGCTTATTTATGTGTTGAGGAAAAAAAGGGAACAGAAAGTTTGTTATTTTTATGACAATGATTTTTTTTACAGCTCTTTTATGGAAGTATTTAAGGTCCTCACTTACATTAGTTTTAAAACAACCAACAGTTTTGTTGTTATGCATAATATGAATAAAGGTTTTTGATGATTAAATAACATGAATTTCTCCTTTCTTCAGGTGGCTGCTTTTCAGTGATCCAGGGTTTGAGGGCATGGTGGCTGTCCTGGAACCAGGAGTGTACCCTTTTCCTGAGACCTGGGGTTTCCCGTCAACCTTCGTGGGATCTCTTAGACCACTTAAAATGGTTTGTATTACTGTAATGTATAACATCTAATGCATTTTAAAATGACAAATGATCTCTGTTGATCATTCCCTCAATGTGGCCCAGGCATAAAATAACTACTGGATACACAACCAAAAGCTTTGGAACAGTCATTTGTGATCCCTAAAGGATGAAGCATACAGATTTTGTTTTTTAGTAAAATCTCTGCATCCATGAGGCCAATTGCTATAAAATTTGCTATATGTATTTAAGGATCCTAGAGGCTATAATGTTAGCGATGCTGCTGATCTCCAGATTTTGTTATGGCATCCTTCCTGCAGATAAAAATTTACATCAGAGCTTTTGTAAATGGACTTAAAATGTGATATAGACTGGCTCTGTGGTGCAGTCGTTAACACATTTGACCCTTGATGATTCTGGGAGGAGACACAAAGGCAATCTTAAGGAGGTCACAAGCTAGTGTACTCCTCGTGCTGGTCCCAGTGCAGATAAATGGGATTGTGTCAGGAAGGGCAGCTCACATAAAACCTGTCTCAAATCAAAATGCATATCCTTCTACTGTGGAAAGTACCTGCTGAAAACATGGCATAGACATTTATAGTTCCCAGAGGATGAGTCATGAGTGTAGCATATGTTTTTGCAGATACGCTACAGTCAGGATGTTCAGTTTTGCCCATGTAAGAATAGTGAAGTTAATTAATTATCTAGAGAATTGACAGCGAGCAACTGTGTGTGACGTGTCCTGCCTCCTGCAAGCTCTATTACGCAGCACCCTCACCTGCACAAAACCAAACAGCATTTCCAATAGTGACAAAGCTTCTAAAGAAGACTATCTCTTTCTATTTCTGTTCTGTTCATTTTTTTTCTAAGACTATGTGAGACAGGGTGACTGCCAGCAATGTTCTGACTTGGTTCTCCTGACACTGTTCCTCTGGTAATTCACTTAGGTTGAGATTTATGCTTTATGGGAGATGCAGACATATATTGGACTGCCGTGGCATTTGTTACAAACATCCCACCCCTTCAGATAAATTAATGAGCCCGATTTTTCACCAAGTGCAATCATAAGGTCAAATTCTTAAGTAGTTCAGAAGTTTTACTTTAAATTAAATGTAACTGAAATTATGCAAAATTGCTGACATCCCCTTAAGCCACAGCTTCATGTTGTGTTCAGTAATAATTACCAAAAGCTGGCATTCCGATTTCTGCCTTTTCCGCATTGTGAAGGGTCACTCTATGTCCAAAGGCAGTGTTTATTGTTATTACCCACAGAGACAATAGCTCAGCTCAACCTTCCATCTACCAGGCCAAGGGAATTATGAACATTTTTGAGAAAATTAGTTGAACTATGAATGTGTGTAATTGCTGGCAGGTGTTCTATTGTGTGCATATAATTAGAGAAGAGCATTGTTAATGATGATGACTTCTCTGTTCCAGGGTGGTTTCAAAGTGGAGAATCCCAGTGAAGTCAAGGTATGTTTTGTTTGATCTCAAAAAGAAGAAAAAGAAAGGAAAAAGCAATTTAATGTTAAATTCTGGAAATTATAAAATAATCTAACCACAAATTGTAATATCCGTGTTGAGTATTTAGGAAAAACTGTTTATGAAAGGCCTTCAGGCATTGCACAAGTGCCCAAATGTTTTTGACCTGTAGTCTTTATTTCATTTAAGACCACAAAGAGTAACGGAAGTTCCAGTACACTAACCACAGTTTATTTTAAGAGCAAGAAGTTCCACAGCTAACAATGTGAGAATCATATAAACAGATTATTTTTAGGGTGAACGCGTCATTCTGTCATTCAGCAATTCGAAAACCACTGAGATGCACACAGTCTTAATACTGTGCCATTCAAATAGGACTTTAATATATTGTTCGTAGTTCCTTGGAAATATAATAAAATGAAATAAAATATAACTTGTGTGTTAATGTAAGCTGTCTGTTCTTTGATGCAGGCTGTTCTATATGAGAAGCCCGGCTTTGAAGGCTCCTGTATGGAAGTTGACGGTGAAATTTTCAGCTTTTGCGAGAGTGAAGGAGATGTTCCTGCAGACCTTGACACAAAGAAACTGAAGTCCGTGGGCTCTTTGAAGATCATTGGAGGATTGTGAGTCTTCTTTTGCATGTTCCTTTGCTTGTACAGGATGGAGTTAAATGGCACTCTTACTCTGGAGCAAAGTTTATTCTAGACTAAGATAGTGATTTTGATGTAATATGATTATGATACAATAATTTGATCAGGAGCTACCAGTGCAGCTCTAAACAGTGACATTGCTGAACTTTGTTTCTTGCATCAGCTGGGTGGGCTACAGCGAGTCTGGGTTCGAGGGTCAGCAGCACATCCTGGAGGAAGGAGAGTACCTGGAGTGCAGTGACTGGGGTGGCTCAGAACTTCTGTCATTGCGACCGATACTGTCTGTGAGTACTGCAAACACTAAAAAAACTACCAAGGAGCTTAGCATATACCAGTGTGTGATTAATAGCAACCACCAACTAATGCTTGAATTTTGTATAACCACTCTGAGT
Organism: Pelmatolapia mariae; assembly: GCF_036321145.2. NCBI lineage: Eukaryota > Metazoa > Chordata > Actinopteri > Cichliformes > Cichlidae > Pelmatolapia > Pelmatolapia mariae. Next base: position 15,205,333 of record NC_086240.1, read on the forward strand.
TGATGAAGGTTACAATTCAGATTGCAGCTGATTGTCGAAAATAAAAATAGCATGCTTTTGTAGGCTTTAAGACCATTCAAGGTGCATCACACTATAACCTACATTCACCCATTCTGACAAAGCTTAGTTCTGTCATACACACATCAGTGGATTCGTCGGGGTCGATTCAGGGCTCAGTACCTTGTTCTTCTTCTTTAGACTGCAAGCTAATGTAAAAATATAATATAATAAAAACTATTGAGACCAAAACCTTCCACATAAACACTGACTATGAAGAGTGTGCAGCATTAGCATGCAGGGAGACACATTTATTAAATGGTAAAGAAAATGCTAATTTTCCAAGTCTTTGTTGGGGAATTGGTTTAAACAGAAAGAAAGCAAAAACAAGTTTTTGTTTTAAGAAGCTGTTGCAAAGAAATACATTCCACTGTATCCCCAGTGGGCATGGCTGACTTTTGGATGTACAAAAAAAACGTATAAAGTCTGCAGAAAATTGTTATATACAAACTGTTAATAGCAACTCGAAGGCATAAACAGTTTTTGGAAGCCCCAGATTCTATAAACAAATCAACATCTTGCATATAATATATTAATCTTACCCCAAAGCAGTTTTTGCTCAAGGGCGCTTTCATTATGGTGCTTTTTGTCTAGAAACAGCTTTTCAGTCAGGACCACTTTAATCGATGGATAATTGTGTTTTCTGTCTTCAGTAATGTATTTTTTTGGCCTTTCTCTGTTCTGAGACCTCTCCTCCCCTCCCTGTATATAAGTGGAAAGATAGAGGCAGTGAGACCTCCCATAAAGAACAGAGTAGACATCAGTAATAACAGATAAGATACTATTTAAGTCAGATAGAAGCATGAAAAAGGGAGTGGTAGAGCCGGGTTGCAAAGCAGCTGTGCAATTGTGCATGCAAGTTAAATAGAGAACCCTATATGAGATTTACTATTTGGATGTATATCAGGATATCACCTGAGACGTCAGCTGATGTAAGATGGTATGCTGATATGCCAGGATTGCAGCTGAGCTACATTTCGTGTCATGCCTAAGCTGATACTGTCTTCATTTTTTGGACAGGGTGTGCAAGTACATCAGAAACCTATAAGCTGTTGTGTAATCATATTCTTTGTAATTGGTGTAACTGGAAAAATGTATAACAGTTTAAAAATAACTCCCTAGAGTAAATTGACTTTATTCTTAACCCTCATATTTGTTGTTTTGATCTTCAACGCAAGATTTTGTGTGTTTGTCTTCAGCGTTTCTTAAGATGATTTTATTCTTGTCACAGGATTTCATGTCTCCACACCTCAAAATGTTCAGCGACAGAGATTTTGGCAAGCTGGGGATGAACATTGACCTCTCAGTGCCTGTTATTAACATGGATGAGACGGGCTATGGCATGAAGACGCAGTCTATTGATGTCGTCGGTGGTGTGTAAGTAGCATACTTATTATGGTTTATTGTTTTGTGATCGTTGAGGGTAAATAAAAGTTTGGGGTATTTTATAAAAAACTTATTTTGGGCTGTTAGAAATAGGTTAAACACTTTCCTTTGCAAGTCATCTTCAACCTGCGAGACTTGTGGTGTAATGCTTGTGTATGGTTCTAACAAATATTGCTTGATTACCTACCTTGATGGAGAACCACTTAGACTACTCTACATGTTTTTAGATGCTTTCCTTCCCGCCAGCTAGATGATTAGTTGAGGCTACAGTTCCTGTGAAGTCTTGTTTGGTTTATTACCCTTCGTTGCTTCTCAGGAGCGTGGCTGCATGACTGCCACACCTTTCCTGACAGGTCGAGACAGATTACCTCGTTCACTAATGGTTAGTCTGCCGCACATATGTTCCTGACCTTAGGACTATCTCAGACTCTTTGCAGTGGGAAACAACTCTGTGACTTCTTGGAGAGTGTGGAGGAGGCAGACTCAGATCTTTAAACTTAGTTAACAAGGAATTCTGTTTATATTTGGAAATTCTTTATTCCCTTGAGGTATTTTTATCACCATCTTTTTTTTTTAACCACATGCTGTAGGAATGAGCAGTGGCAGTGTTCCATCACTGCTTGTCTTTCTACCTCTCTTTATGGTATGATCAGCTAGAAAAACAAATGCAGAAGTAAACAAACAGGAAGCAAACGAGAATAATGAAGTGCAGGGCATGCTTTCCTGATTGCTTCTACCCAAGGGAGAGGAAGAAAATGGTTAATAATGTGGAGTGGAACATAACGTCCTTCTTTATGAGAAAAGACTCTCATGACATTGAAAGGTTATTCTTGCTGCGCTGCTAGTCTGTTATTAGACTGCGCGGCCTCGCCCATGTTCTTCTGCTGTTTGATTGGTTCATTTGCATTCCGTTTGTTTTGCTGGGAGACAACTGTCAGTTTTTCAGTCTTGCACGTTAGGACACACACAGTTCTGCAAATGCAACACCCACTCGCACAGCCACTCGTGACATGCCACATTTTTCAACAGAGTAGCTGCTGAGATGCTATCATGTGGGAAGGTATTAGATTTTGACCGCAAGTTGTTGCTGAATGAGCACAACTGTGCCTGAATTCTTGTGGGTTTCAGACAGGGCACATCAAATACTCTGTTTCTTTACCAATTAAAATGAAATGAAAATGAAAAAAGAATGTCATGTCAAAAGTAAAGGGTGCTCCTCTTTTGTTTTTGTTCTCAGCTGGGTTGTTTTTGAAGAGCCAGGCTTTTGTGGCGAGCCTTATGTCCTGGAAAAAGGCCTGTATGGAAGCCCAGAGGACTGGGGGGCACTGCAGCACAGAGTTGGCTCAACAATGCCTGTCATGCTGGTAAGAGTGGTGACTCACAGGGTGGAAACATTGTCTGGTTATTAGACAGATGGTCTGGCGACTGTGATATTTTACATTTAATCAATGCAGCATCCAGTGTGTTTGCTTGAACTGCACGATTAGCTCGATCAGCTTTGCACGATGAATAATTGCGCAACTGCCGGTGAATTTTCACTTCCTCTTGAGGTACTAGTGTGACTCACCATGTGGTTTCTCTGCTTGTAACCAGCAACTTTTACACTTGCAGAATAAATCAAAATTTAAGGTGGAATCCTTAAAAAAGGAAAATGAATGTCAGGGATAGCACGCGACAGATACCAGGCTTTACAGTGGATTAACTCTGGGAGCATGAAGCAGAGCAGAAATGTGAATAAAATTACTTACCCAGCACGAGAGAGGAAAATTCTTGTCATTAGACTGAAAGCAAAAATATCTTAGATCACAAAAGTGACTCATCGTGAAGTTGCTTTGGTTACAAACTGGATGATGACAAAGAGGCATACACAAGACAAGACTCGGTAAAATGCTGTAATGATCGGTCCCAATTAGAGTAGGCCAGTCATTAAAAATTAATTATTTGGCTTTTGCTTTAAAGTTAAGATGGTCTGTCTCAGATATTTGTGTAAACCATTTCTGTGGAGTTTAAATGTAAAAAGGACTCAGAAGCTAGACTTACAGGGAAGTTAGTATAGCAGTAAAACACAGTTTACTGAAACTGGCTGCCAAGTAACCAGGGTCTTGAAATTATGCAAGTACAACAAAACTAGTTATAGCAACCTCACAAGATATAGTAAAATATTGGATTATCATTGTTATAAAAGGGCAGTTAACAAGGGTGCAAGTGTGTCTGCAACAGGACAGCACTACATACATATATTTGATATACATAAGGCAAAAATTGAGTATAAAATATTTCATGTTAACACTTTACATAACTTACTGTCAGACTGAGGTCAACAGTGTCAGAGCTCAGTGTGTTTGCGCATGCATGGATAGCTTTCATGCCCCTGCCGCAGGTAGGAGATTGAACGAATTGTGTCCATGGTGTGCACTGCAGTGTCTGTGATGATTTGCTTGGGTTTCCTCAAACAGGGAGTGATCTAGAGATGCTCTAAAGATGGCAGCTCTGTACCCACAATGTTTTGTACCCTTTTTGCAACACCGTGGAAGGACATTATGTCGGCTTAGTCACAGCTGCCTTACCAAGCTGTCACGCAGTTTGTGAGGGTACTCTCTATATTCATCTGTCCAAGTATACAAGCACGCTTTTGAGGAGGTGAGCTCTCCTTAAATTTAGGAAATAAAGATGTATTTATGCTTTACTCACAACTGCCAGCCTGGGAAAAGTCCTCTGTAATGGTGGCTGCCGTTACGTTGAAGCTGCGATCTCTCTCCATAGCCTTTGTTTTGATGTATACAGGTGTATGTCTGGCTTTCTCATCCTGAAACATAAAGTAATCTCCATGGTGTTTTTGGTGTTTAAGGCCAGATTTGGCACATAGCTTCTGAACCTCATATGCAGTCTCATTGTCATCATTATCATCTGCAAGCTTAACAATGGAATTAGAGTTGTGGATGGGTTTGCATGAGTCAAAAGTGCATAAAAGGGCTCAGTACGCATCCTTTAACAGTTTGAGGGAGGGAAAAAAAACAGTATCCACTTGAATATGCAGTCGGATTACTGCATTGAGTTTGTCCACCAGCTTGTCAAGGATGTGATAAATGTAGAGCTGGAGTCAACAGAGAAGTGCCGTATTTGTCAAGGTGATAAAAGGCTGTATTGAGAGCCACAGAGATGGCATCATCATTGCCCGGTAGGCAATAGTGGTTAAGATCAGCAACGATGGAGTCTTTGATGTGAGTATCAATCCTTCAAAGGCTTTTGAGATGACAGAGGTTAGATCAACTGACTAGTGGTTAAAAAAAAAAAAAAATAAAAAAAAATAAAATAAAATTAAATTAAAAAAATAAAAAATAAATAAATAAATAAATAAATAAAAAATAAATAAATAAATAAATAAAAAAAACAAACAAAAAAAAAAAAACAGACTAGTGGTTGTACAAACGAGTTACAGTAAATTTTTCTGGGAATAGGCCCGATGGTGGTTTTAAGGGAGGTTCAAAATGTGTGTCAATACCTCTGACAGCACAGCCCTGCACATCATTGGACCCAGCTCTTTTTTTTTTTAATGCAGAAGAGTTGAAGAGTGTCTGCACCTTGTGAATGCCTTCCAGTCTGCTATCGGTTTGTGACCGGCTGGAGTTTGATTTGATTATTATTTGTCAAACTGTGCAAAGAATCGGTCGAGTTTCTCTGTTAGATGGATTTGTTGGCTGCTGTGTGCTGCCTGTTATGAGAGCAGGACAAGCAAGCCAGGCTGCTGGAGGCAGAGTGAGCAAGAGCCAGGCTGGCTGATGAGGATGCACACGGAAACAAAGAGTTGCTTCAAAGGGTCACATAACATGAGTAACAAACTAAATCAGAAGTGGGAGTAGTGTTAGACTCACATAAGGGAATGAACGATTCAAAGCGAGCCAAAGAATGCTACAGGAGCTTGATTAGTGGATGAGGTGAGTTGATTAAAGGGGCAGGAATGGAGTGCAATGCCCAGGCAGACACACACACAGACTACACAGAGATTAAAGAAAAACAAAAAACACAGACAATGAGACATGAGGAAAGGTAAAACCAGGAAAACGGAGTGGAGGGAGGGCATATCACACACACACACACACACACACACACACACACACACACACACACACACACAAGTTAAAGCAATACCACCCACAATGTTGCATCTCTCCTTTCCTATCAGCGCCACTCTCTTTTGTGGTTCAGTGCATGTGAATCAGTCTCAATAATCTTTTTTTTTTTTTTCATTTTCATTTCAGGATGATTTTGAGAACACATCCAAATTTAAGGTAGGCATTTGAAAAGGAAGAAAAAAAAAGGACATCTAATCTTGCAGTGTTATTGCAATTATTATGTGATGAGGAGGTGAGGAGCTCAGAGTGGATGACTCAGTCTTGTTTTCTTGCTGTGTGTGCCTCAGGTGCAGCTTTTCTCTGATCCAGGTTTTAAGGGCTCTGTCCTCACTCTGGAGGACAGTGTGGCCTCCCTGCAGGATGGTTTCTCTGTGGCCTCCTGCAAGGTTCTAGCTGGCAGGTGAGTAATACTGTACATTGCGAAGAAACTGTCACACTGCGGGGCTGTAAGGTGAATCTTTGGCACTAAAAACACTTTGCAACAGCCTTTCAATAGCAGATTTTAGAGACAGATGTCCCAAGGTGATCTGCTACAATTGTAACTGCATATCGGTCACATTAAAAAGCAATTTCTGTGATTTAGAGTCTGCTTCAGGCTGTCACTGTTACACTTTCTAAACAGAAAAAAATGCCATATGGCAGTAGCTAGTGATACACTGCCTGCATTACGTATTATGAAATGCATCATTAATATTAATATACTATTTTGCTTTGGCCCATTAATAAGTAAGAATTCAGTAGCTCAGTAAAAACTCTTGTTCACCTTCAAGCTTGAATAGTATTAAAATTGAAAATCTTTTTAGTGCAGGTAGGTTTACACAATGATCATCCATCTTATTCAGTGCAGAACATGGGCACATTTTTGTGCTTTTGTTCTTCTTGTGTGTGTGTCAGTATATTTGTGTAATTGTATTTATGTATTCTTGCAGCTGGATAGCTTTTGAGGGCCAAGACTTCACCTGCAGGATGTATGTGTTAGAAGTGGGAAACTACCCAGATCTGAGATCAATGGGCTGTGTCAGTACAAGCTCCTCCATCCTGTCACTACAGACTGTTGGCTTTGTAAGTCTATAATTTAATTCTTCTAACAAATTAACACTCACTCCTTTTTTACAGATTGCCAGCCTAAAACTGAAACATGTTATTTTTGGTCATTAAACCCTGGGATGTAGACATTAAGTTTTCTAGAATTAAATACATTTTTGAACTGCAACACTATTTAAGGAGGAGATTAAGCATTAAATTAGCTCTCATCAGTATTTAGGTCTTGCAAAGCTACAAAAAATAATTTGTAATTGACAGCTGAAGGCATCACAGACAAATATCCATTGCTATTGTAGTTTTTTACAAGCTTGTTGAGAGTCTTTCTGAAGGGTGCATGAATAGTGCCTGTAATCTGCAATGTTGCACTAAAGTTGGAGACCACTTGGACACCCTTTTGGAGTTTTGGGTTCACCCTTTAATGATAAATGACTCGGACCTGAGCAGATGTGGAAAGTACACATCTCTGTCATGTGCCATATGGTTTTTTTTCAATTATCCCAAATTCTGTTCAATTTTGGCATTCTTTTGATTTTTTTATTAAACTGCATCTCCATCTTTTTCTTTGATTTTTTCCAAAAAACTAATACTTTTTTGACATCTTGTCAAAAAACAATGGATGAATCATCCCAAAACTGAAACTGCTAAGTGTTAAAATAAAAAAAAATATAACTGTTAATAATGGTGATTTTGTATCAGAAGGCAAAAATTCACACATTTCTGCTTATTTCTTTCCTTATCATCAACATCATCACCATCCAGTATTAAATGCGTTGACCCATGACATTAGTGTCCATTTAGAAGGCAGCCTGTCTTTAACAGTAAACAGGGAGTGAAAATGCCAGGGAGCACAAAGGTGTGAGTGTGGCCTGTTTCCAGGGTAACTTCAAAATAACCTTAATGTCAACCTGTATGACCTGGAGCTTTCAGCGCTTGTTAATGCACTTGTCCTTTCTCTCACTCTTGGCAGGAGTTCTCACTTCCATCCATCACTCTTTTTGAGCGATGTGGTCTGCGTGGGAAGAGGGTGGTCCTAACGGACGGATCAGTCAACCTCCAGCTGGCCGGAGGATGTGGCAGAGTCCAGTCTGTGCTGGTGGAAGGAGGCCTGTGAGTGCTTTTCAGACCTGTTTGGTTATCCAGCCGTTACTAAGCCGTTACTAAGGATACCCTTAGTAACCCTTGTTTAACACTTTCTGGAAAATCCTATAGATCCATCACTCATTTCAGATCTTATGAAATCAAATATTAACCTAATTTTATGTAAATTCGGTGATTCTGAGAGCCAGAAAAGAGACCCAGAGTGTTATCACTGGTTAATGATCAGACCCTCCCCTGATAACGTACAGTCGCAAGACACAAAGATGGAGAGGGTGAAAATTCCCAGCTTCATAACAAGAGTTATGAAGCTGCTCCCAAATATTTCTTTAATGCTAGGCAACACGTGACACTAAATAAAATTCTTTACTTTTCACTCACACAACAGTGGCCTGTTGTTACTCAGCAGCGCCACCTCTTAATCCCATTTGGTTTTATTTCAAATTCAGACGCTATTATCTCTTTAGTCAACATGTCAAAACATTTCCAGAACTTTACCATATAGACTCCAAGATGGCATTTTGTAGATTCAGAAATATTGAATGCAGTGCAGGGTCAGCACATCTAATATTGCAGAATGGCAGTACTGACAGATGGATCGATGGTGGAAACCTGCTGCTGATGTGCAAGATTTAGACTGTAGGTGTGAGCCAACACTGAGGAAATAAAGGGCTCGCAGTGAGGCAGAGCTGCCTCTGGACTGGCACATTCTTGCTGCAGAAGAGATGAGCCATTAAGCAACGAGTGAAAAGCAACATCTAACCTCAAAGCAAAATTGGACTGTTATAAAACTCAGCAGTGTTATTATCTTTTGCTAGGCATTGAATGGAAGCCAGGATTCAGAATTCAGCTATTTTGTAAGATAAAACAATGACCTACCAGCATCAAAGGCTTGGTTTCTAGTTTTTGCTATTAAAATTAAAAAAAAAAAAAAAAAAACAGGTATAGAAAAATCATGTTTGTTTATGTCTGCCTGTCTCTGTGCTCTCTTGAGCATCCTGTAATATCCTATCACACGAGGAAGGAGGATATTGAAATATATTAAAACAAGGACTGGCATTTTCAAGCCAAATTTCACTCATGGTGACTGACTGTCAGTCCCCAGACAGCGATAAAAGCTGATAAGGAAGTGTTGTTTTCATTTGTGCTGTTGAATATCTGAGACTTGATTATGTTTTTGTCTCATCTTAAAAAATCAGGTGGGTGCTATACGAGGGAATCAACTATCGGGGTGCTCAGATTTTGCTAAAGCCTGGAGAGGTGCTCGACTGGCGGAAACGCAGCAACTGGCAGAAAATTGGATCGCTCCGCCCTCTTTTACAGGTATACAATGAAGCTATGCAATTAGTATTAGATTACTACACCACAATGGTGGTAATGCTAAGGGCTGCACTTTTAGATACCACACATGTGCATTTAAACTAGTGCCATCTTGACTGACTGTTAGTTGTGATAGTTAAGAGCTACGTCGAGTTGATTTGAAATTCCTTTGCTGTGAATCCTGTTTTGAGAAGAAGCACCAACTATTTGTATGTGTTTTCTGAGCAGAAGCAAGTGCACTTCCGTTTAAGGAACAGACAGACGGGGCTAATGATGTCAGTGACCGGGGATTTAGATGATGTCAAACTGCTACGGATACAAGAAACAGAAGAAGCGGATGGTTTGGAGCAGATTTGGTTCTACCAGAATGGACGCCTACACTGCAAGGTAACAGTACCTTCATTACGCAACTAATCGATAAAGAAAGGTCAGGAAAAGCTTGATGAATAGCAGCCCTTAGACCAAGATCAAGATCTTAGATCCTAAGGTCAAATCTCAGATGAGAATCAAAACAAGGTTAAAGAGTTAAAGAAAAGTGACCCCAGGTCAAACAGAGGTGTTTTCTGCACTATATCTGATCATATATGATCTATGAATTTTTCACCATTCTGCCTTTTTTCAGTGACAATACAGTAGCGGCTGGTAATTTGAATATCTCTAACTGACTCCTCTCTCTGTTTCCAGCTCTTGGAGGAGTGCTGCCTAAGTCCCAGTGGTAGTGTGACAATTGCAGGAAGCCGTGTGGGTCTCACTCCAGACCCAGATGACCAAATCCACCTCTGGAGCATCACTCCTGAGGGCTTTATTCGCTATGTTCTCAACTCTGATCTAGTCCTGGAAGTCAAAGGTAAGCCTCACCAGTGTTACAACACCAACAGTAAAATTGTTCTGATAGATGATTTGTAAAGACTTGTTTGTACTACAAGCACCATCTGTGACAAGCTTCCCACAGAGGATTCGAATGTCAGAGTTACATAACACTTAAGTTTCAGTTTGATTTGCATACATTAAATATTCAGGTTTCATGGCTAGTCTTATGAAATTTGTCAAATCCAACAAGCTGCCTGTATATGGACTACGGAGCAAATGCTACAATTATTATTAAATGGCAAGTGAACTTACATTGTGCCTTCCTACTTAATTCGAGCACTTAAAGCTCTCAAACTGAGTATTCTTTGTTCCCATACACATTTAAGAGATAGTAAAGACTGCAACTTCTGTGCATAACGCAGTAAAGGGATCTTGAAACCTGTGGTTAAATATTCCCAGTATAAAACTGGGGATTTATGTCTTGTCATTTTGTTTGCATCATTGTCAATTAGTGACCCCTTGTGGACTGAATTTTTCCCTGCAATAGGAGTACTGAACACTATTGTAGGAGTTATCATTATTGTATTTGAAATTAAATATATGCAAAACATTTTTAATTCTACTTTTAATCCATCTTAAATAAACAATATTATGCAACACAATCTCTTTCCAGGTGCCAGAATAATGCTAAAATATGTATACAAAATCCACTTAACAAAAACATCTGTTTCTTTCAGGTGGTCATCTTTATGACAAAAACCAAGTGATTCTGAACACACCTGATGCAAGTAAACTACAACAAAGGTGGGATGTGGAGATTATATAAAAACAAAGTCTGCTGAACTGGATCCAGTGACAGACAGTGCTCACAACAGAGGTACGCCGCTGGAGGTTCTCAACATTTTGCTGCAGGGGAACCATGAGAAGGCAGATGAAGAGGTCAACTTGGATAGAAATTAAGGATTTTAGTAGAATGTATTGCTACGTAACAAACGTACAAACAGTTCATTCAGGACTTGAAATATTTAACATGTTATTCTTACACCGTTTGTCAGTTTGGGGTCAAATTGAAAAGTCCTGCTTTTGAAAGAAAAAAATATTTAAATGATTGCAAATGTTTTAAGATGCAATTAAGGATTCATTTCTGCTGAAAGAAAAAGAAAGTTTGACTTGTTTAGTGTACGGTGATTTTTGGCTATCTTGAGACAAAAACTGGCCTTTTAGCCTGACTGTACATTAGCCTACACATATGCAAATATTCCATAAAAAATCCTTTATTTGATTTATGATTCCACGTTCCATTATTATTTACAAGGTATCTGATCAAGTAAATGTTTTACCAGAACAAAACAAATTAATATTGTTGTACATTCAAAAACAAGACATTTTCTAGGTGACCCCAAACTTTTTGAGCTGTATCTCCATTGAACAAATCTGTTTTTGCCTTATTTTTATTAACTTAAAACAGTGTTAAAACTTTTTGTGGATTTTTTTTTATGAAATGTGCTGTTATTTAGTACATATTGCTTTTTTCCAGCTGCATGCAACACAAGGAAACAAATATCATGTATTTTATTTTTGTTTAATCAAAACTATTCAACATAGAACTTTTTTCTTTTCAATATAATAAAACTATTTTTGTCAATGAACTTCTCAAACAGTGCACAGTTGAGTGGAATGAACATGCAAAAAACAAAACATTTCAGATCTGTTTGTTGTTCCCCGAAAGTTACACTGATATATTTCTTTCAGATTATGTAGCTTTACAGGATGTCCACATAATTTCACATACAAGGTAGTGATGGGTAACTAAACCAAAAAAGAAAAAGAAATAATTTCTTCCACATTTGTAACAGAAAAGCTTTTTTATACAACTGCGTGTTGTACCAGCCAGCTAATTACCAAAAGTTTGGTAACCATAACCAGCTGCATGGTTGACATGAGGAGCATTTAGCTGGTAATATTAGTAATTTCACCATGATGAACACAGCACGACTCGAGAACTTTGAAAACTTCGAGTACATCACAGAAGGCGCGTTAACAAGAGATACAACTTCTGGTATCTTCTAATTACAAGCGCAGGTCACGACTGCAGTCTGCTACAAAACAGACTACCTTTCACTCTGCTGATGGTGAAGGGGAGGTGAGAAGGATCATAACAGAAACTCTCTAGGCACCTGCTTTCCTCTACTTAGCTTTGCTTGGCTGTTTCTTGCACTGACTCTGCAGTCTCTGTGCTGCTGTCCTGCACCAGCTCTTCAGTCTGTCTATCGTCCTCTTCAGCCACCCTGACTACAGTCTTCCCTCTGGCGTGGCCCTTCTCGAGCTTCTGAAAAGCCTGAGGCACCTGAGTAAATGAGAACTGGGCCTCCACAACAGGCAGGATCTGTGACAGAGCAGCAGAAATGGGAAATAATTAAAGATCAGATTTACACATTTAGGCAGGAGTTCAATTGATTATGAAAATTAGTTTTGGCTTTTGTTTTAATGGCGCCAAAAAAAAAAAGAAAAAAAAAGCAAAACACCAGAATAAGTATTGACAGTCTGTCATGAATGTGGCAGCTTATGCAAATCGTACTCGTGAGGTAAGCACCATGCTTTAAGAGCAGCAAACCAGACAAAATGAGTAACTGTCCAAACTTAACAGCACTGGAACCATTTCCACTTTCACGTCTTAGTGAGGAGGCTTTTTTGCAAGTCACAAAGCACTGCAAATTATAGTGATCCCATAATCAAACCCATTATCAAAAAAGTTTAGTCTAGCAAATAACCACAAACTCCTAATGCTACAACATCGCTGCTTTCATAGTTGCAAGAGTGAAAACGTGAGGGAGGGGTTTAGAATGTGATGAGGCTGGACAATCCTGTGCTAGTCCCAGAACACAAGCAGCCAGGCTTGTTATTGTGGTCAGCATCTTTTGTCTTTAACAATGAATGGGGAGGGCAGTCGCGTCACTGGAAACCATCCACACTTCTGACTGCAAATAGGACAGAGAGAGCAGAGAGATCGTGCGTGTATGTTTTGTGAGGTGGGGTGGGGGGGCACCGGAGGCCATAGATTCCCGCCACTGGCCTGAGTTTGCTGCTTGCTGTAAGCCCCAGCACAAAAGGACAGAGGTCCCACACGCTTTTGCGAATGGCTGCTCAGCACTGTTTAAAAATCCATTCACCGTCTGATGGCGCCTGACTCAATCGCCCAGCAGCCAACCGTGCACACCACCAACCAACCAGAATAGCAGGAATGTGATTCTGACTCCCTCACAAAGCCACATGGGAGCCTCGGATACAAACTCATAGGGAATCCATGGTATATTCAATATTCAGTGAGTTGCATGATCTCCATCTCTGTATAAATTCAACTCTCTGGCTGTGACGGATTTGCAAATTAGACATCGCCCTAATTCTGTCAGTACAAATGGTCCTAAAAGGCAGGTGTGCATGATATGAATAATAAAGCCATATAGTACCTTCCCTGCATCTACCAGCTTGCTGACTTCATCCAGGGCAGGTCCATCTGGTGCATAAAATCCCCACCTATAGAAGACTCCACTGGATAATAAATTCTAAGAAGAAAGCAAACAGGAGACAGTAATTAGAAGTCAGGCTTGTCTGCATCTCATACACATGAATAAACACACAGATCTGTTAAGAAAAAAAAGACAAGGAAAATGTAAAAAGTATTTTAAAAAATTAAGATCTTGATCAGAACACCAAAAAAGACAACTAAGCTGACTAAAACACACATGGCAGTTACCCTGACTTGCAGTAATTAGCACCATAAGGATTTAAAAGGAAGAAACCGCATTTTGTATGAAAGGACTGATTAGCACTAATTTCCTGATAAGTTTTCAATAAACCACTGAAGGTTACTAAAAATTTTAAAGCACCTTATTTAAACATTTATGTTTAGATTACCATCTAACGATTTGGTTTTGTGAATTTTCAGACGCACTGTCATAACTAACTGATGATGAGATGAGCAGAAACAGGAATATTGGATTATATTAGTGGTGTTATTGTTCACATCTAGTAATACAATTATCATTTATTAAAGTATTGTTCTTAAAAAATAATACATAACTTGAAAGCTAGTATTTAGTTTTACACACACGGACACAAACTGGACCTCTGACCATCACATATCGCATGAATCGGAGCTACGTTTCTTTGAGAGATGCAGGATTCTGAGCCCAAATACTTTGGTTGATGGCATACTAGTTTATTAGGGCATCTAAATTAAACAGAAAAATGGTTTGTTTCACTAATATTTTTCCTGCTATATGTGAAAAAGACCAGGACTGCCTGCTATGAAAATAGGTCTGTAAAAGGTGCTCCAGATGCAAATGTCTAAATAAAAATAAAAATATAAGGGACATGTAAATAAGACATAAGCTCTGGTGTAATAATTCATTTAAAACAACAAAACAAAAACATAACCTTGCTTTATACTTGATAATATTGTGTTGTTATGTAACACTGCTCTGGTAAAACCACCCTGACTTGCTTGGAAAAAAAACAGACAGTTCATGATTGTTCAGTGCAGCTCTAGATTGACACTAGAGGGCTCAGTTGCACAGATAAAAACGGCAGGCTGTCCAGCGTTGGGCACCGAGGGTGTGACTGATGCAGCAGAGCCTCGCCAAAGTGACCAGCTGGCTGCTCCCATGGACAAAGGGCCTCGGAGGCTTGGCAAGAAACACACAAACAGTGGTATTTGCCGGGAGGGGGGGAAATGGTTGGCCACAATCTGAACAAACACCAAATACTGCTGGTTCAGCAGCAAACACATGCACGCACACACACACACGGTCTCATCCATTCTAACACTGCCAGCTGTGCTGTCACCAGTGCCTACCCTGCCCAGGACAAGTTCACTCAGTCCCTAGAGCACCCTGTCCACCCTGTCCTCGTCTGTTCGGCCATGATCTTCATGACATGAACACCAGCTATTAGGAGAAACACAACAACACAAACCTAACACGCATGCAGGGACTCAAACTGCCTCCCTCTTCACCTGCACACAGCAAATAAAAACATAAGAAAAAATACAGGCAGTGCAAGAATTTACTGTGACGCTCAGTCAAGTCATCACTTGACTTTTCCCCTCCCTGTGTCACCTCAGCTCCAATCCATATAATCAACTGAATGGAAAAGAAATATCCATGTCTTCTTTCCATGCCACTGAGGATCAAGTATGACATTTCAATTTGGAAGCACTGGCAGGCCACACCCAGAATAATGCCTTAGTGAGAAAAATAAAACCTCAGTCCGTGTTACAAAAATAAACAACCTCAATGGAAGTTTTTTTTTGTGTACATCTACTTTTGTTTGAATCAAAAGTCAGTTTTATGGTGTTTACCTGAATGGCCTTGCTCTGCAGAGAGAAACCAGCATTCAATGTACCATCCAATAGGCCCATAGAGTCGGTGTTGAGAAGTAAAGGTGTTACCAGTGTGACGTATTTTGCACCAGACCAGGGCTTTAGCAGGCCCATCGCCCACTCCTCTGTGTCCCCACCAACGCTGTCAAAAACAACGTCAAACCTTGAGGTGGAAAAAGAGACAGACAATCTTGTAAACATCTTGCTGGAAATGTGGTTAAAAAAAACAAACAAAATTAACTTTTTCAAAACAAATTATCCTATGTCAGTACACTATGCACTGTGCTGGTTTAGCCCCTCACTGGAATTCTAAGAAACCAAACCAAGGACTACCAATTTTGTTTTAGGGGCAGGAAAATAAATGAACCATCATCCACTCAGACCTTAAGCCGTGGTTTCCATGGAAACTAGAAAG
Organism: Pelmatolapia mariae; assembly: GCF_036321145.2. NCBI lineage: Eukaryota > Metazoa > Chordata > Actinopteri > Cichliformes > Cichlidae > Pelmatolapia > Pelmatolapia mariae. The sequence goes on from NC_086240.1 coordinate 15,220,973, forward strand.
CGAGTCAGCGAACAGGTGTGCCAAGCTGATAGGAATATGTTTACCACATTTGGGTGTTTAAAGGGCGAAACACACCAAATTTAGCAAATCTAGATGAGTCCTTTTTAATTAACACGTTCACTGGATTGGCACAGACTCTAATGATACTTCAGTAGACACCAGCGTTGAGACCAGTGAGCAACATTTTGCTCCAGTGTTTCTTTAAACGAAGTACAATGTAACCACACAGGTTTCAATGTATACAGTCCAAACACCGCAGCTCTTACTTCTCCATTGTTTCTAGTCGTTCAACCACATCTCCTGCTGTGTAGTCCAGCACCTCATCAGCTCCCAGCCCTCTAACAAGACCCACGGCGTTCTGAGAGCAGGTGACCGTTACGTGGGCGCCCCAAGCCTTCAACAGCTGGTGAAACATAAAGGATAAAAAACAGGGAGTATGCACACAGCAAGGGATCTTACTTTGTCAGGGTTTAAAAGGCATAAATATACATACAGGCATAGCCAAACGAAGACACTCTGTCTTACCTGAATAGCAAATGTTCCAACACCTCCTGATCCTCCAGTGATTAAAACTCTAGGAGGAGAAACCCCAGCAACAAGAGGGTCATTCAATTACTGTGTGACTCATTTATGCAAAGCTACGAAAAGAAGTGGAAGCCTCAGGGGGTACAAAGGGATTTGCAGGATTGGAAGCTATTACGTTAGAGGAAAAGTGGAAGTTCTATTAAAATTCGGGTTAGGTTAAATGTTTTGACGTTTGCAGGTTAAATGCGTTATTTTAAAACTCTTGTTGCCAATTAAAATGAAATGAAAGTGTTGAAACGGGTTTTGTTACACTCTGAGTCGACATGACCGGACTGATTTCTCAACAAGGAAAGAGCATATTCAATTCTCGAAGTCACAAACTAAAGACATTATTAAATCTTTTATAGCATTCAGGGGTTTAACACTTTTTTTTAATTTTTTTTTAATAAGTATACATGGCAACAGGGTGAAATGAGCTCAACATAAAATTATTCTGGATCAGGCTGATTCTTGCCTTTTATTTGAAGAACTGTCTCTGCAAAGACCACCTCCATTGACAAGTGCAGACAGAGAAGTGTTGGCAACATAGGGAATGGATGCTGCCTCTATGTGGCTCAGTACTTTTGGCTTATGGGAAACCTGCAAAAATCAGCCACACAGTGTTAACAATGTTAGAATTGCATTCACTTGTAAACAATATTTTACATTTACAAACTTTGAAGCTGTGTATAATCAGCACAGCTACTGTGAGGGCAGACAGCCAGAGTCGGAGAATAAATGAAGTTCAATGCAGCAAGAAAACACAGGGCAATTTGTATGTCCCTTTAATTGCTGCCACGGCAGTTACAGCTAACAAACAAACTTAATCCTAATTACATTTTACAGTGAAGGATTACTAAACAGGGTTCGCTTCTTCCGAACTTTTGTTTAATGCATTTTACAGCTTAAATAAGGGTTCTCAATGAACTTTTTCCATTAGTTTAAAAACAAACTGACAATAAAATTACTTTAATCTCAGTCTTTGTGTAGACACTAGTTAAATTATTCACAGTTAATTCTGAAAATGCACCGCCATCCAACTGCAGCACAGACTCTGCTCACCTCGTACTCTGTTAGAGTCACATATTCGGCCAGGCTGCCTTGTTTCCATGGGGGAACAGCAGCCCACACCTGAAGACAAATATGACATTTAACATGCGGAACACAACTTAAATTAACCACCTACTCCCAGTCTCTGAATCTGGTTAATCAGCTATTAGGGTCTCACACAACTGCTCCTGTCCTTTCTCATCATTAGACGTTTCCAAAGATATTTTTATACTGGTGAAACACAATTACTAGAATAGTGCATGTGGAAAATTTTACTGGTGTATTGTTCAGTGATTTAATTACAATTACTTTAAGCCAGATTTGCATAATTGCATTTCTCTCTGCAGGAAGACAGTAATGTAGATATGTGGGAGACAGCGGGGTTGAAGGTCTCAAATTATTATGAGTCACACTGACTGGGAAACCAAGCAGAAAGCACTTGATCTTTCCAACAAGAAAATGTCTCTGAATGACTTAACTATGGAGGTGCATGTAAGTGGGCTAAGCAAGATAACCATATTTAACTTTAGAAAAATTGTGTAACATCAGCAAATTTGCCTCCGCATTTTTAATATGGTATTTATCACTTCACATAAAATCAAGGGTGCCCAGTCTTTATGACTTGGACCCTCAGTCCATATGTCTATGAATATCGTGACTATATTATTATGCAAACAATATATTATAAATGTACAAGAACAAACAAAGCATTTTGCTTGCTTTGTGCACTTTCTTTTACAGTCATCTACTCAATCACAAATTGCATTTGAACCTAAGAAAATATTAAAAAGATCCTCCTGTCTAGTTATTTTTCAGTTTGTCAATTGATCACTAATAGACACTTATTGGCTACTTTGCATGGTACACCAGATCAATTGCTTGTTAAAGCATATAGCTAATCAGGCAGCCATATGGTCCATGGGAGCAGCATATCAGTGCATTTATGCGTGTAGACATGGTCAAGACAACCTGCAGAAGTTCCCCATCAGAACGAGGACGAAAGGATAATTTAATGGACTTTGGATATGACCTGGTTGTTGATGTCAGATGAACTGGTCTAAGCATTTCAGACACAAATTATCTATTGGGATTTTCCCCACTCAACCATCTCTTGGGTATACAGAGAATTGACTGAAAAAGAGACATATTTCAGTGAGCATCAGTTCTCTGGTCAAAAAGTCCCTATTGATGTCAAAGAATGGCCAGACTGGTTAAAACTGATAGGAAGGCAGAAGTAACTCAAATCACCACTTGTTACAACCAAGGAATTCAGAGGAGCATCTCTGAATGTGCAATATAATGAACCTTGATGCAAGTCAGCTAAAGCAGCAGTGGAAGACCACACCAGTTGCCAGCTAACAAAATTAAATTGAGGCTACAATTTCTTCAGGCTCCTCAAGATTAGACATTAGATTAGAAAAATGTTGCCTGGTCAGACGAGTCTAGATTTTTACTGTGGCATTCAGATTGTACGGTCAGAATTTGGTGAAAAGAAGATAAATGCATGTATGCATCATGCCTTGTATCAAATGTTCAGGCTGGTGGTGGTGGTGGTATAATGGTGTGGGGGATACTTTCTTGGCACACTTGGACCCCTTAGTACCAACTGAGCATCATTTAAATGTCACAGCCTGTCTGAGTACTGTTGCTGACCATGCTGATCCCTCCCAGCAGGATAACACCATGTCAGAAAGCTCACATCAAACTGGTTTCTTGAAAAGGACAAGTGTTCTCAAATGCCCTATAATCCAATAGTGAACTTTTGGGACGTGGTGGAACGGGAGATTCACATCATGAATGTGCAGTTGACAAATCTGCAACAACTGTCCAAGTCAATATGGACCAAAATCTTCAAGAAATGTTTCCATCACCTTTTTGAATTTATGCCACAAAGAATGAAGGTAGTTCTGAATGCAAAATAGGTTCCAACCAGGCATTAACAACAAAAAAGCAACTAATAAAGTATCTGGTGAATTGATATTACGAAGTCACTTTTTAAGTGCACATGCACAACTTAATGCATTCCAAATAAATAGAAGAGGCACTAGAGTACAATATGAGAATATAGTAAATTTTCACTAACAATGTGAGAAAGTTTGTAGCTGCTGGTGATGTTGTAATAGAATGCATTTAGATGTGTTTCTAATATTCTTTAAGAGGATGTCAATAAAGAGCACTAAACACTAACTTTAACATCGATGCAAAGTATAACCTCAGCAATGAATGCAGGTATAATAACAGCTGAGGCATTTCCGCTAAAGTAGTTCCCACAGGACATTGCATTGTCACTAACTTCCAGTACATCTTTTAAAAGATGATTGTGCAGTGCAGAACCTACCTCATCTCCCGGGGCAAAATGGGTAACCCCAGATCCACAGTCCACTACTACACCAGACAAATCACGACCAAGAATGAGAGGAAACTCACTGTCATTGTCCATCACAGATAATGGATCTCTTCTTAACTTCAGCAGTTTAGCCCCATAGCCACCTGAAATTGAGAATTTACTTGGCTTATTGATGTAAGTTATTAGTTTCTTTGTTAATGATTAATTTGGGTTAGCAGCACTTACCCCTCATAGCTACATCAAGGGGGTTGAGACTAACTGCATGGACTTTAATCATCACCTCAGTGGCAGAACTAATCGTGGGAACGGTGATTTCTTCTGTGTACTTCAGAACACCATTACTGCCATACTGATCAATGATCCATGCTGACATGCAGCCCTGCAGCCTTGGAGGTGAACTGCTCATATTTCTTGTGAGACACACTCTGCACCCTGTCCTGGCTAATGTTTTGATGGACCCTGCTGCTGTCGCATTGAATAAACACAGAAGCCTGGTTGATGTCATAGCTCTGGCAGAAGCCATTCTAGTCGCCTTCCAGCTCACTGCTACTACAAGGTCAGGTTTCGATACAACATGACATTTAGGAGACTTCTCACCAAGCTACGTAGCTACACAGCTAGCATTAGCATGTCGAAGTTATCACCGATCAAAACAAATGTGTAAAAGTGCAAAACGAATCAAATAATCAAGCGATAGCACATTCGTGCACTATTTTTTATGTAACAGAAGTCTCAAAGAGCAACAGCTGTTACAGTAATGAACAGATAACACACATCTCAGCAGCTGGGTACATAACAACATTACCAAATAAGCTAACCTCTGAACTCACAACGGTAGCCAATCAGTTTCCACAACATTTACATCATGGCCAATAGAAGCACTGAATAGACTGACGTTAAGCTTATTCAGTTAAATGTTTTCTTAAACGTTTTCTTACTAATATAAAACAATAATTTTATTTATTTATTTATTTATTTATTATCTGGATGTGGTGTAGTAAAACCGCTTGTAAGCATTTTGTATTCATTAAAGTTTGAACTGCCGCTTGATATTAGTACCATTTGTTTATCTCTTCGTCGTAGTTCCTAGAAAAAACAGCAGTAAACTAAAGTAAAGGCTACTGGGCTTTTCAGTGTCCTACAGTGCTATTATGTAATTCAACAATTCGTCTTTTTATTATGTATCGGGCATATTTAATTGTCTTTTGATTGTTCCTAAGCTACCTCTTGCCATGTTTTGGATAGATTGAGAGATTACCAGTTATCTATGTACGAAAAACACCCTTGTGCACAATGCACAATAATTATGTAATACTTACTTTGCTAATTTGAACAGATAAAGGGAGAAACTAATAAAATGCTCAAGACAAAAACCACAAAGATCAGAGCTACCAATAGATAAGTGGGTTGCACTTTTGTCTAAAAAGCTTTGTATCTGTGAGTTTGACGTAAACATTCCACCATGTGGAGCTACCTACTGTGGTCACCTCTAGTAAATAAGGGAACAACTGAATGTGGCTTTATTAGTGAAAAGATCAGACTTGAACTAAAAACGTTCCAGCACCTGTGACAGAACTAAACACTGAACCAGAGGATAGTCACTTTGCAAGAAATTATTTAAATATCAAATTAACTGCTACAGCACTGTTGCTGTTGTTGTTTAGAAAAGTAGGCTGTGGGGAGACTGTAAGGTCCTTACCAGTTATATCCCTTTCTCTGTAATAAGAGTTGTGAACAAAGAATGAAGTCACGGTTTTGTGCTTTGCTTAATTGTGTGCAACAGTTGATGCTATACTGTGCATTATGATAATAATAATAAACTCAGAAAAAAATACTACAAACACCCTTACTTGTTTTCTCAAGCTTGGATTACATTTCTTTCTGATGAGACTCATTAATAACTCATTAATAACAGGCAGAAGGGTTAGGGTTAGTGAGATGGTAGAGGGGGAATTACCTATTATTTTGAGCAGTTATGGATGTATTGACTACAATAGTCTAATGATGACATGGCCTGGTTGTTAAATCATATTAAAAAAAATAAATTATAATTATATTATGTATTATCAACCAGTTTTGATGGCACCTACAGCATTTGTTGTCCTATACACAGCAGCAATGGCAGCAAAAAGGGGAAGAAAGAGCTAAAATGCATTAGCTAAAAAACCCAAAACCCATCAAATAGCAATAATAGCCTCTTATCATAAAAATGCAAGTGTACATGAAAAAATTATAACCTAATATACTTGAGAGGCCCACTCGACACTGAAGTGATTGTTGAGTGCTCCATCAGCTGGAGCCAAATGGGTGGAATACATGCCAGTGTAGAGGCCTAATGGAGAGCACACGCATCGATGTTGGAAACATAAAGCAAATGGGTAGAAGAGATTATCTGTTTATTCTTCAACGGTACACATGGGGGTATACTCTGGTTTGTTATGATGTTCAACAAATAGTTTTTGATGAGTGTCAGTTAGATTGATTACTTTCTTGTTCTGTAATTGCCTCTTTGGAGACCGACTATTATTTTTTCCGTTACATATTCTGATAGCACACCGGTTAGGTTTAGGGTTAGGGTCTAACAGGGTTACAGCAAACAGGCTGCCTTGCTGTTTAACCTTAAGCTCCACTGTCTCTGCATCTACAAGAGCTCCTATCAGGGTTTCAAACTAAGTCCCCTCGTAAGGCACTGAAAAAAAAAAAAAAAATTGCTTCATCAACTCATGCTGTCTTCGTAACAGGCTGATGAAATGAATAGATAAAACAGATCACACTGCTCATGCAAGTGACACAAGCTGCAAAAATAATCAATGTTCCAGAAAGCGATGGGAGAGAGGTGAGAAAAGAAAGAACGAGGGCCTGTGGCTGTGCGATCATGATTCAGCATGAAACCAGGCAACAAACAGCACTGTCATTATGATCACAGCTCCCAGGGGAAAGAGGACACAGTGGAAATTGGGTGCTTTGTCTATGTTGGCTCATTATAGAGGGTCTATCTAATGAATTATACTTTTGGCTGCTGCTCAAAAAAAACCTTCAAATCTGTGTTAGTGCAAGTAGACAGTGTCATCATTCATCTTCACAGAAATAATCACTGCTTAATTTTTGTTTTTTATGGGATGATCTACCTAAGACAAGTGTTTGCTCAGGCTTTGAGAAGGATCTGCTTTAAATTTGCATTTTCGAAAGGGTCATTCTTTCACCGAACCTCTGAGTGTAGCTTTTCTAGGCCTCCTTTCTATATTGGGACATGTGGCCTAAATCACATGGTTGCTCTAAAAATTATTGCTTTGCTCTAATTTAATATAGTGATAGTTTAACTTTTAAACTAACGACACATGAACCCTATCTTTAGGTCATCTGTCTACCCGAGAAGTAGCTGTATAAGCTATGTATCTGTTTTTCTCTTTTTAAACTGCATCCCAGAGTCAGATAAATTAGCCTGCAGACAGACTTCCCGATGCTTGGCAAAACACAGCTAAACAGCGAGCCCGTGGTTAGGTTGGGCATGAACGGCTACTCGTTATTTGGATAGCGATCACACAAACCTTATTCATTACCTGACAAACCAGCTCCTTCTGAGACACAACAGAGAAGGAAAAGAGGCCTGTGCACTTGCTGAGGTCTGAGATTATTTATAGAATGAACGACTGGATTCTCTCCTTGGTAACTGCTGCTCTTTTTTTTTTCTCAATAGGCCAGACATTAACGTTGTTGTAGAGGAAGCTAAATGTTATGCATACATTATATTAAGCTTCTTTATCATCCGTCCTAGATCTAGATCTAAGATCATCTTAATTGTACCAAATTAAATGAATTTTTATTTTCTGCCAGGTATAAAGTAACTTTTGTTGCAATGTTTGCAGAAGTATCTGTGCTGTGTTTAATGAGCTTGACCACATGTTCACTCTCCCTTTTTTATGACCAGTCTAGAGGCCAAATTATGTGCAAGTTGACTGGGTTTTCCAGTTCATGTATCCATCTGAGGCACATCAGTGATGTGATGTATTCACCAAGGGCCCGGACAACACACAGGGCAAACACACCTAAAGCCTGCAAGCTTGTTATCCTGTTTTAGGAATCCTGTACTCACATGAGTCTCACTGAAAGAAATGGAGTTAAGTGTAATCAGGAGACATGTTTTGAAAACAAAAAACAAACAAAAAAAACAGAATGAAAATCTCATGCACGGCTCTACCCTCTAATGTTAAGTGTATCAAATTCATTACATGAGGTTTTGAGACCATTTAAACCTAACCCATGCAAATGTTTTTGTTTAAGATAAACTGGCTGTGAGCAATAAATTGCACAAAAATGCAGAATGTTGCAAGAATTATACAAATTGTTGTTTATGTATGCAGATTGTTATTTGCCTTCTTTATTTTAATTGGTTAGAAGGTTCAATAAACACACATAAATTCTAGTTTCAAGAAATTGGAATTTTTTGACAATTATTTCATGGTTCCAGCGTTTCAGCCTAAGACTTGCGCACTGTATTTTCACACATACAAATTAAGAATATATACATATACATATTGGACACAGTTATCCAAGGGTTTATGTGTTCACTACTATTAATTCACAAAAAATGACAATGAGGGCTCTAATGTCCATCTCACAGTAATCATGGCACAGAGGCTATGAGATGCATATCAACATATGCATATTCAAGTGCTGTTCACTGATTCAGAACCCCCAAAGTTCTTTTATTCTGACCTTGGATGATAACTCAGTATCAAAGTGAAGAGATGGTATTAACAAGCTCCTGTTAGCTGTAACAACCAAAGATGAAGGCTGTCTCCCTTTTCACAGAGTTATGTGTCGGGGGCTAATCATATCTGTATATAACTACATAACTACATCTGCCAACTTGACAGTTTTTTGTTTCCTTTTTTGTCTCGCAACATCTAGCATTCTCTGTGCCTGCAAAGTAACAGTGTAACTGTTAAAGGCACAAAGGTTTTAGAGGTTTGTATCAACTGCAGTATTTGGTGTCAGTTTGACAGTTTGCTTGTAGACATATTTTGTTTATGAATAATTTACAGAGGAGAGTGGACGCGCTAAAATCATAGCTCACAGCCTATTTTTCCCCAGGCAGATAGCATGTGGAGTGTTATTGATTTCGAATTACTGCTATTGTTGTTTCCTATATAACTAACAGTATTTAAACCCAATAGTTTATCCTTGAGCAATTAACATTGAGAGACTGATTCCAGAGAGACAAAGAAGATTGGTTGATATGCATCAGAGCATAAACATTTACTAATATATTTTTTTGTTGTTGCTTTTTAGACACTTACACATGAACCATAGTCGGTTCAAAGCAGTGGCATAGGAAACATAGTGTGCTCTGTTGTCCATCTTATAGATAACATCTTATCTTCAGCCTTCCTCTATGCTCCAAGGACAGCGTTGAGAAAGTAATACAATGTTTATTCTGTTTATCCGGTGCATTAGGATGAACTGTACCATATGTTGATGTCAGAGTAAATTGCTGTTAATTTAAATCACCAGTGGATACAGCAAAACAACGAAGCAAATACACTTTTAGATACCTGCATGTGGACACGCACACACAGTGTTAGACATCCAGCATAAACCCACATGATGTCCTGCCCATTTCACTAAAGCTAAACCCAAATTTCATTCTGATTATTAGATCTAAAACCACATTTAACCATTTTAATTCATTTCAGAACTAATGGCCATCCAACTAACTTAATTCAGACTGTGCACAGTCTGAAATGGAGAGGTCATAAAAGTGAGCAGAGCACACACAGTCTTTTTTTGTACTTTTATTTATATTTGCATATTTAATAACCACTGGAATATAAATAACCACTTATACAACATTCTACTGTAAGCTGTGTGATCTGTTATATTTCTGCTTTTGTTCTCTCTAAGGATACAAAAAGAATCCCATCCAATAAATTTAGTAAATGCCAATAGCTTCTTCTTGGCAGAGACTTTCTTATTACATCCATGCCATCTCTATACCCCCAGCCTCTATTTAAGGACATTACCCAGACTCTAAAGGTAAACACAAGTCTTTCTCCATTCACAAGCACGAACAGCATTTCTTTGGTTTATACCTTACTGGAAGGCTCCCTTCTCAGAATACTCAATAGCACAACCAAGTTTACTTATGTGATTGGAAAAATCATTCACACACAACACACACAATATAAAAATATGAAGCCACACTTAATGAGTTCATAGAGTTTAACACATACACTTGAATTGATGTGGAGGGGGTAAAAGATGCTAACTAACAGCACCCCTAAGAAATTATATCTTGGTTTTTTATAACTTACAAAAATGAATATGTTAAAACAACATTTTGCTAATTTACATGTTATTGTGAAAAAACTAACATCACAGTTACCAGTTAATGGTGCTAAGCAAAGCCAACATAAAAGTGGCTTCATTTTTATATTTATATTTATTTATATCTTGTCATCGCTCTCCAAAAAATTAAAAGTAGGAGTAAGATATTTCTAAAAAGACTTTTTCGCAAGAGATCCTATGTTTTTTTGTTTGTTTGTTTATTCTTTATTTTTTGTTCTAATTTGCAGTAAATATGTAAGTAAGTCAATGAAAAAAAATACACAATGTTATATTTTGGTATGGTTTTGTAGATAGAATGTCTATAATATCTATGCATTACAAATATGTCTATTGTCTATTAATATATGCTAATAAACACATCTTCTCCAGTATTAATAACAGTCAAAACTCTAGTAATATAAAACGTAACAATTTAATTTCAATAATATGTACTCGCTAAAACGGCAGAAACTTGTTATTTAGACAAAAAAGACTGAAATATACATGTCACACCTGGCGTTAAGTAAAAAGCACACTGTTAATATAATTACATCATTTAGTTATCTTTGATTTACACTCATTTTGCATGTTTTTTTTTCACACCATATGTTACGCAAAATCATGAGTCTCATCATTTTTGTCATCACTGTATTTAATTGTTGTTCTCCACTGTACATGTCACACTTAATACAATGTTCCAGGTTTTAAAACAGCTCTGAGATTATTATATTATATTATCTAAATTTGCGTTTTGCAACCCTGAATTCTGTAACAGACTTGTTAGATCCATCACTGGTGACCAATCAGTTCAGTGTATTATAGCTGGATATTTTGATGTTAGTATGAACAACTATTCTTCACATGATGGTAATTTTCAATCCGAGCATCAATCCGGCAGGTCTCGCTAAACTTCCCACTAAACTACTGAACTGTCGTTATGTTACAGCTCCAGACCCAAACATCAGCACTTGCTGCTTCAGGCTTCTAACACTTTTCTATCTTATATTACTAAACAGCTTTCTTTCTCACTTTTCTACTTGTGTTTCATTTCAACAAAAGTCATTGTTTTAGTTTTCATTATGTCACATCTGCAGACCTTTGAGATGGCCATTCAGTAAATCACATTGCTCTTAACAATTTAACTATTATTGTTTTAAACACCTTGCACCATTTACTAAAGTCTTTATCCTATAAAAATTAAAGTGCTTCCATAATCCCAGTTCTCTACAAATTAATCTTTAGAATAGATGGACATTATTTTTTGTTTCCTAAGTTAATTTCAGCCCTATTAGGTGTTTGTTATTTTGCTTGCACGTAGTGTGAGCTGTTAGGAAATGACCTCAGTTTACAAATTGTTTATGTTTTTATGTTTTCTTGTAGAGATTAAGCGTAATCTGGACAGTTCTATTAGTATGGAACACTGCACTTACACAAATAAAACTAAACTTTCGGCTCAGCCCACAGTGTCTCGCACCTAATTGGGAAGCCATCTGAAAATGAACCACATTCATTATACAAATGTCAGTGCCTGCTGGTGGAGTGTAGGAAGAAGAGAGAGCTGGGAGGAGGTGTGGAGGGGCTGCGAATCAAGCTGACAGTCTGCTAATGAGATATCATCAAGAAAAAAGGTTCCGCGGTCCACTTAAGAGGCACAGTTTTACATAGCAGTTGGGTGTATAATACAACACACAAGAAATTAGTGTGTTATCGTGCAGATTTTTGGAACTATAAAACATTTCCATCCCCACATGTTCCCTCACCATGTGTTCCTGTCAAAGATGTTCAGCTTCCTTCCTTTGTTAAAAGAAGTCCGCACGAGCACTTGAACAAAATGCTCTTTTGCCACTAAAATCACTAATGTTTAATGTTTACATGCAGTGAATGAGATATATTTGTGTTAGCAGAAGGTGAGGGCATTTCTAATGTTTATTTACGTTTTTAAAAAAAAAAGAATACATCTATCAGGAAAAATATTTTACTCATTACAGAAACAACAAATTGTGGTTTTGCAGGATTGGTTCTTGGCAGATGACTTTCTTAGTCCTGCAAGTCACAGTTAATTAAGCTTTGGAGTGCTGTGGGTAGATTTTGTGACATTTGGTTAGCTCTCTCCACTTATTTTTTTTGTATTTTTTTCCTTTCCAGACTATGCTTAGCTAACCAACGTGATATTTAATATGCAAGCCAGTGATGTCATATGAAATGAACAAGGCAAAACAACACAATGAAAAGGCATTATTAAAAGCCTTAACACCCCCCCACCCCACTCCTCTTTTTTTTTTATTTTGCTGCTAAATGTAGGAAATTAAAAGAAAAACAGGACCTTATTTATCTAAGAAATAAGATCCTGGGAAGTTAATGCCATCACTTTCGCCAACAGCAGTATGGTCAGAAGATCTACTGTCAAAATTTCCAGTTGGCCTCACAAATTGTGGCTGTGGAATTGATTTCCTTTGCTTCCTGTGCCAGAGATGTGACTCACTCCAAATATGACACAGTGTAGAAACACAACAATGAAGCTAAACAGAGATCAATAAAAACAAATGGACAGTATTTGGAACTATTTCTGTCTGTGTGACACACACTAATCTAAATTTGTGACTGGATCTAAGGATTATCACAAATAGCATGATATTTGTCATAGGATCCTGTGAGCTATTTTGGCAAAAAAAAAAAATAACTGATGGTTTTGGTTTCATTGATAATTCTGGAAATTTACATTAAATTTAATGACACAAAAGTTATTACCACTGGCCTTCAAAATATCCTGTTTGTCAAAGTCTTCTCCAAATCACCAACATCATAATTCTCACTGCCTGAAAAAAATGAGTGCAGACATAACATATGTGGTTTGTGAACTATGTGCAGCTGAAAACAAATATCCAAATAATTGAAAAACATGCTTTGATTTTCAGTTTCTATGAAACAGATTCCTTTAGGGTACGCTTGCCATGAAAACCAAAATTGTCATGGTGCATTATATTTGTGCTCTGCTTTCAGTTTGTCAGATGTCTCAGACAAGTGAGTGCAGTCTGAATAAAAAGCACGCTGCCTCAAAGAGCAGATGGTACTGAGACACAGTCTCTCTCTCTCATTCTCTCTGTGAGCTATCAGTGTATTTAGCAGTCATTGTATACATGATTAGTTCATGTACATCACAGCTTTCTGGCTGTGGCTTCTCGTGTATCTTTCTTCGACACATGCAGTGGGTGGAATCTATTCTCAGCAAACAGGTGCCATCATGTGGCATCAGGTGTCCTTCCAAGAGGTTACACGGGGAGGAGAGGGTGGTTTGTCCTAGATATGCAGCTAGTTAGATCAGAGGCGCTCTCGGAGGGCACTCTGAGTTTGGTAGCCAGCAGGGACAGCACTACTGTCCCTGACAGCTGGGACAGTGGTGGTGTAAATCTGGGATAACCTGATTTGCTCATGGAATCAGGTTAGTTATGTGGGCTCTCACTCCTATGTTATGTTAAACAGGTCATTCAAGGCTCACACATGAAGAGGATTTTTGTTACCTTTGCATTCAGGCTTAGTAAATAAAAGCCATGTCTGTCTTATCACTCAGTGTGACCAGCTTTGATAAAGCAAGGAGAAATCACCTACAAATTAACAGGGGCACATTTACCGTACTGGACTGGTGTCAAAAATCTTTCCATTGTTTGGTGTCTATAGCAACCAAAGCCACTGGACATGAATCACTGAAACTGGAGACAGGAACGGGGGATCACTTTATCTACCTAATTGATGAGCTACATGTGATTACTGAAAATAAGAGAAACCAAGCAGCTTGAAAAGATCTGACTCCCATCTATGCTAACTGATTCACTTCTGCTGTGTTTCAGTACAGCAAGGCAACGCTTCACTGTGTCTAAGAAGAAAAAGCTTCCTTGTAAAAGAAAAATGAGTACAGCTGACCATCTGGCAGGAAGGACCTTTCATCTGATGCACAGCTTTTTGTCTGTTTTTTCCTTTTACCTTCCTCTCTTTCAACCTAATAGGGACATAATGTTACTAAATTGTTTCTGTGGCTCTTTTAAATGAGTTTACAATTGATTATATTTAGATAGATCAACAATGTTTTGTACATTTTAGATGCTATTTTTAATTGAGTGCTGAATAAGGAAAATGATATTTGTGCTCTCCCTACTAGGAACAACATGAGACTATCCAAGATCCACCATAGATGCATAAGTGAAACATATATATATATATATATATATATATATATATATATATATATATATATATATATATATATACATATAGATAGATATAGATATATAGATGTATATATAATTTTATTGTTTTATTGTGGCTTATTGTGTCATGTTAAATAGAAAATTAGCCAACACGCAGAAGCAGTGTGTAAAAAAACTTAGTAAATCCTTGCTGCTTCCATTAGAATTGAGAGGGTAAGTAGCAGCCAGGTGCTGCTAATCAAATGCATTTGATTAACTGATCATCAGCAAGTGTGAGCTCCTCTGTAAAAGTAGACGTTTTGGCAGTTTGCTTGTCTGAAGCGTCCAGGTGCATGTTAGCTCAAAGCCAAGCAGGAAAGATGTCAGCACTGATCTGAGAGATGCAGTCAATCTGAGTTGGGTTATAAGATTATTTCCACCAAATTTGAAGAGGTAAGTAAAATTATTCATAAGTGGAAAACATTCAAGAGCAAATTCACCCCAAAGTCTGTTTGTGTACTGCTCATAGAAACTGTAAAGCACCCAAGACCACAAAACCTCTGGAGTTTGTGGAGATTGGCCATAATCCACATCACCACATTTGGAGAAAAGAAAGAGGCGTATGTTTTCACTATTTGAACATGTAATGAAAACATGTGCAAAGTTTTGCATAGTTTTATTGCTCTTTACCAAATTTTTAGACCTGGTAAGAACTGGATATTTTTTTTTGGTACATCCTGAAATGCAAAACCTTAGAACTGACTGAGGGTGTACTTTCTTTTGGCCCTGACTGTATCTGTCATTGTATTCTTAGTCTTACTTGAAATTGGAATACATTTGAATGCTCAAACAAATAGATCACAGTACAGCAAGAAAATGTCACAGGGTACATTTCGTCAAATTAATAGCCGTTTGTAGCCCAGTCTAATGACGTGAATATGATTGATTCAATTGACAAATGATAACCAGGGAAAATTAGAAAGCAGTTTTTGTCATTTTCTTTAATTGTCAAGGACAGGAAATGAGGGTGTATAAATGTCTGTGGTATCATGGGTGCAAATAGTGTTTGTTGGTTTAGTCACACAAGAAAGATGTACCCAGGGACAGGAATGACAACAGCTTGTTCTGGTCATGAATGTCAAATTGTGACAGGAACAGAGAAATTTGCATAAACAGGGTACAATTGAGAAAGGATGAAAATCTGATCACTGCATAATATAAAATCCAGAAAGCATTTAGATCGCAAGCTTTTAACTTTGATGTAACAGGTGGGCGTGAAGTTATATATCTAGCAAATATAAGTTTTTTTTTTTGTTTTTTGTTTTTTAATGCACATATCAGTGTGTTGTTTTACTTCCATTATCACTGACATCACTAGCACTGATAATCATCCTATTTTAAATACTGTTAATCTGAGAGTAAGAATGACATGTAAAATTAACGTGTCACGATTTAGTTTCAATTCCCCTGTGGCATCACTGTCTTCATTCTAATCAGCTGTTTCCCCATGTGTTTCCAGTGCCCCCTGATCACCTCCTGTGTGCATTTAGGCTGTGTGTTTTCATCATTCCTTGTCAGGTCGTCTGAGTTCTCGTCATGTTTCCATGCCTCTGTATTTCAAGGTTTTTCCATGTTCAGGTTTTGTTCTTTGTCTATTGTGTTTAGCATTTAGTTTTTCCCAGTTTAGTTCTATTTAGTTCTGCCTCAGTGTGCATCTGCCGTGTGTCTTGTACCTTTTCCCAGCCATAAATAAACGTCTCACCTTTTGTTAAATTATACTTTTGTTCTAAGTGTCTGTGTTTGGGTCCTCTTCCTCCCTCCACACGGTCTGCCAGTGCAAACTGTGACACAATGATAACAGACCTTGACCTCAAAGTTCATTGCAAATAGGTAAGAAATTGAAAATATACAAATCAGAAAGAGTAGGTTTGCAAAAATGTAAATTTGTGTAAATCATCTTGTCCCAGTAATAAGCATACAAAACAGAGGTCCTTGTTGTGTGATTGGTTGATTGGACTCTTTGTTCATGATAAATTTGGTTCTCTGGCATTGGGATTTAATCTGATTTGTATAAATAGGTGTGGTTATAAGGTTATTTCCTCAGAATATGAAGTCCATCATTCTGTATTGAGTAAAATTATTCACTGGTGGAAAACATTTAAGAGCAAATTAACCCCAAAGTCAGATTGTGTAATGCTAATAGAAACTGTAAAGCACCCAAGAACTACATTGCAGAGTCTACAGGCCTCAGTTAGCATATTAAATGTTCATGACAGTAAAATTAGAAAAGGACTAAACAAACATGACTTGTTTACAGCAGTTATGGAGAAAGCCTCTTCTCTCTAAAAAAGAATTACAGCACAGCTGAGGTTTGTAAGATTACACCTGAACAAACCAAAAACGTCTGGGAAAAGTCCTCTGGACAAGTGAGACAAAGTGGAGATGTTTGTCCAAAATGCATATCGCCACATTTGGTGAAAACAAAATGCATCATATCAGGACAAACGCCTCATAAGAACTGTCAAGGATGGTGAGTGTTATGGAGCCACAGCCAAGGCTACATACAGCCTTGCAGTCACTACAGCTGACTCCTCAGTATACCAAAGTATTCTAAAGTCAAATGTCAGGTCGTCTGTCCAACAGAAAAAGTTTAGCCCAAATTGGGCCATACAAGAGGATAATGATCCAAACCACAGGGGTAAAACTACAATACAATGGTTGGGGGGGGGGAATAAAAAAATCAAGGCATCGACATTCATGACCGTCAAATGCTGA
Organism: Pelmatolapia mariae; assembly: GCF_036321145.2. Taxonomy (NCBI): domain Eukaryota; kingdom Metazoa; phylum Chordata; class Actinopteri; order Cichliformes; family Cichlidae; genus Pelmatolapia; species Pelmatolapia mariae. The sequence goes on from NC_086240.1 coordinate 15,238,217, forward strand.
CAGGAACAGATGATTTGCATAAACAGCGTACAATTGAGAAAGGATGAAAATAATGTAAACAATAAAATAATCACTGCATAACATATTACTGTTACAGCCATAAAATCCAGAAAGTATTTGGATTACAAGCATTGAAATAAGATGTAACAGGTGGGCGTGAAGTTATTTCTAATATGCCTAGCAAATATAAGTTTTCCTTATTTTAAATACACTGTTAATGTGAGAGTGAGAATGAGAGGTAATATTAACAATGATAACAGACCTTGACTTCATAGCTTAAGAAATGGAAAATTTACAAATCAGAAATTTACATTTGCAAAAAATGTAAATTTGTGTAAATCATCTTTTCCCAGAAATAAGCATCTGAAACCTCAGAGGTGCTTGTTGTGTGTTTGATTGGACTCTTTGTTCTTGATAAATTTGGTTCTCTGGCTTTGGGATTTAATCTGATTTGTATAAGTGGGTGTGGGATGTGGAGTGTCTTCCACATCTTTTATTTCTTTGTACTGGGTGTAGGATTTAAGATGGAACCATTCTTCAACAGATTTAAGTTATTCTACATTCCTAAACCATCTACACACATGAAATAAGACTAGCATTATTACTATATATTTGTTATTATTATTATCATTATTATTATTATTATTCCTTCATTTTCAACCAGGTTTTAATTTCAATGAGATTTGGAAATCATGCTGTGAGATGCCTTGTGGGAAAGAATGTGCTAATTAAGAGAGAGACAGACAAAGACAGTGCACAAAGGCAATAAATTTGATCTCAATGAAACTGTGATAAACATATTAGCTGAATTAAAAAAACAAAAAACAAAACAAGAAATACATACACACTGCCAAAGAACATTTGTTTAATATACATGTTTTTTGGCACATTTACTTGTATACCTATTTTGTAATAGTGTCATATGCTGTAATTGGTTAAATAATGGCTAATACACTGGTAAGTTTTTATTAACTGTTACATTTATATACCATAATGTACTATTATGCAGTTTCTTTATGTGTGTTGCCTACATCCTGTACCTGCAGCACTGAAAACAGTGCTACAGGTACAGGACAAACCAGGCTTTCACTTCAACACTATTCTCACTTTTTTATCATGCCCAAAAGCTTGTTTTGAAGCTTACTGAATCTGCTATCTGATGGTTTTCTTCTTCATGGTTAAGCCAACTAAAGGCCAGTTAGCCAACCAGGTGTTAGGTGTAACACCTATCTACATGTTAGTCTCAGGTTAAAAACATCATGGGTTCAAAACAATTTCCTGATAAGAGCAGAGCCAAATTTTTCACTTAGAAAAAAATACTAAAGTCATATGAATGTTTAATAACTGAAGTTTTATCTGGCATAAATACTGAACCTCTGAAAAGATGCTCTTTTGCTCCCTTTGTTATGAGATCTGTTTGAAACCTGACACAAGGCAGCCAGGCTGAGACCATAATAAAAGAAAAGGGATCTAATATCAGTCATTACCTCATGAAAACACAAAAATGCACACCTTTATCTGTGTTCAGAAGCAGTCGTGACTATTCATTCATAAACTCTTGGATCCGGTGTGGCAGCATAGTGCATAGTGAAAAATGTTCCATGTGATATCAACAGTTGCTTTTACACAACAAAGAAACACATGAAAGAGAAGAGCGTGCGTGTGGGTAAGGAGTGGGGCAGAGTGTGGGACATTGTCCCTGCAACAATGGTGGATGTCTGAATAATTCATCAGCCTAATCAATGATTAAATGTCTGCTGGGTGTTACGCCTTACACTATGACACAGGTGACTGTATGCTAAAGGAATAAACAGTGAGTCAAACACTTAGAAAATACGGAGTAAAACTGGGAGGGAATGGATGCTGCTGAAGCATCTGGTCTGATCCGTAATAGTCTTTCCCTGTGCCTTGTTTGTTTTGAAGATTTGCTCCATTTCTCAACTTTTCATTTTACTAATCACTGCTGTATTGACAAAATTTAATAGTATTTTTATGGTAAAAGCTTACATGATGTTAATGTTGGTAATAGCTTGCGTCTAAAGAGTCTTTTCGAATAACATCAAAGTGATGATCTTGATGTTATCAGAAACAGCAATCCTGGTTTATTCAGAATAATAAGGAAGGACTAGAAACAATAAAGCAAAACAAATTTGCTTTTTCACCAATGGGAAGGGCTTTATATGAGTGGCTTAGTCACCGCTGATAGGTTGAAAATGAAAAAACAATAAAAAGCCTTTTGTGGGATAAGGCTGGCATATCTTTTTCTAGATGTTTGGTTTTAGCTTAGAGAATTGGTTAAGACACAAAAAAGACAACAGAGGCAAATATGCATACAAATATATATGAGGCTGAAATGACTCAGCCAATCTCTTCACACTGGAATGACTGAGTCATCTATAAAACATGTAAAATAAGGCTCTGTCATGGTTTGTGGGTGCATTTTAGCAAGTGTTTTTTTGTGGATCAAGTGGATCTTGTTAAAATTGATAGAATTACAAATGCAGAAAAGTACCATCAGATTATGATCCACCATGCAATACCACCTGAAAAGTATCATGACAGTGATCCCAAACACATTGTTAAAGATCCCAGGTTGTCCAAAATACTGATTTTCAAGCTCATTAGAATCCTACAGACTTTATTTTTGCACCATGTGCTATATTTTCATGTATGTTTGCACATTTTTCAATAAATTACCTCACTAAATTCCCCTCTTCCTGGCAAAATATAAAGAAATGTGGCAGAGGCTGAGTTTTGGACAGTGCTGTATATGAAGTCAGCAGTGTGCAAAACGTTTTCAAGTACTGAAGGTGCTAAAAAAGTATAACTGTTGGAAATGTATCACTGAAAGTCTTAATGTCACTGTAAAATCATGACTTCAGCTGCATTATGGGAAGAAAAAGCCTCATTCGTTTTTGAGAACTTGCATTTGCAGACTAGTCTGTTGGGGGATATTAAACAGATAGATCCGGAACAGGGATGTTAAAAGAGAGGGGAGACTGAGCGTGAGGAGAGGTTAATAGTGCAGAGAGGATTGAGAAACAATAGACTGGGCTAATGAGTCATGCGGCTGGCTTTACTGGTGCTGAGGCATTTCCGAGCCACACGCTACTCTCTGTCATCGTAGGGGCACGCTCGTATGTGATGTGTTGATTTTTTTTTCCCTTTGTTGGTAGCTTTTTTTTTGTTTGCCAGACTAGCAGTGAATAACAGAAAGCTACAAAAACCGCAAAAAGGAAATTGATAAATGGAATAATAAGGTATAAATCTGAAGCTTCGTGTACGAATAATGATGCCCCTAAACGCACTATTACAAATGGGATAATAGAAGAACTGACTTTAGGTTTAATTAAGTTTAATTAAATCTGCTGTTCATTTATTCCCCAAGAGAGCATATTTAGAAAAAAAATAAACATTTCTTGTATTGAATACATTAAATATTCAGAAAATATTTCAGTTAGAATCATATGAACTTCAATTGATAGTGTGCCTCCACAGTTATTATTCTATACTCTGCAGCTGTTGGTCAATTAAGCCACAGACAAGACTAGACAGTGTTAAGTAACAGCCAAAGGCCAAACCTGTTTAAGTACATAATCAAATTTGACATTGTGTTCCCTGGAGAGGTCTTTGACATCATCTTTATTCTTTCAAATATTGAAGGATAAAAATAATGGTATTCAAACTTCAGACTGAAATAACCCATTCGTGCATGTTATCAGCTGTTGCACGCCCTCCCTCCCTCTTATAAACTCAAAATTGAAGACTCCTCATCCATCTGTCTAAATGTTGTTCGTCACTAGAGCACCATAGGGGCTGATATTGTTTTGTATCCAGTCGGTAAGTACTGCTCTGGCACAAATCCAGAGTAGATCTTTAGGGGCACAAGGGAGTGCTGAGTCCGTCTCTCTGGCCTGCAGCTCAGCAACTGCCTGTCTCGACTGCCTGGCAGTTTAGTAATGATGAATAAAATATCACCACACCCTTTAATTCTATACACTGCACAAGGATGATAAATGGCCTGCACGTTTGGAGGTGGGAAAACCAAAGGATTAGATAGAGTTGGTTAAATGTTTCCTCAGGAAAGTTAGCCATGTTAAAACAAAATGAGAATCAAAGAAGCGATTACAGTTGTAGTTTTTCATAATTTATTGTACATTGTCGTTTCTTCAATGATCTTTACGCAAACTAATAAACAGTACAACATTTCCATTTATACAAAATATAAACTATAAGGGGGAATTGTAACATCAACCCTTCCCATATGGTTTTACATACACTCATTTCCTGCACCTAACCGTTGGATGAAGGGAGCAAAGGTGTCAATCAAACCCTCATTGTAAAAGACCACAGCTCTTTAAAAATCACAAGGCAAAACTGACACATCGTGTGGCAACTTTTTTGCTACATACATCTCAGTGACATTTCTAATAAAAAGACTGAAGAGCCATTTTTTTGTTTTTTGTTTTGTTTTGTTTGTAAAACCAACTAAAGAGGTCATCTGGCTCATACTTTTTTCTCAAACCTCCTACTGTATCTGCCAAACTTTAACAAACAAAACACATTCTGATATTGATTGCCAGGTCGATTAGAAGCCACAAAAAGAACCTCTGTACACTCAAGTGGTCCGCATTTCAATCGAGACACATGACATGAAAACTCGCAGCCCTGAGCATCTCCAAAATGTGATGGCATGACTAAGGAAATGCAAGCCAAAAAGGGAAGCTGGATGCACCACTGTTCCTTTTGAATCCATGCAAGGGGCTGAAGGAAGTTGGATTGGTGATGATCTCCTGCTGTAGGCTAAACCCCCCTTTGTTAAAAGAAATGTCTTGACTTACATACTTTTTAGCATTACTTAAGGAGGACGTAGAAAGGTTGCAGAGCCCATCCATGTTAGTCTTGTGGTCTCTGAGAGAGGCTGGACTGCGTGGGATAATGGGATGGGAGGTGAGGAGGAGTGTTGAGGCAGAGAAGATGGGGGCTGTGGGCTCCGGGCTTCAACAGTAGCTTTGGAGGAGAAAGGCTGCCATGATGAAGGGGATCAAGAAAGTGAAGGTGCCTGTGTGCAGTGAGACACCTGCTCCAGTAGGGGAGGTGGAGTTGCTTGGACCGCCAAAGGTGTCTGTGGCCGTAGTAGTGGTAGCGTTGTAGGTGGAGTTCCCCCCTGCTGTCATAGCTGTGCTGTTGTTGCTGGCTGCCATTGCAGTCCAGGAGACCATCTGTTGGAGGAAGGAGAAGTAGAAAAAAAGAGGATGCAGAGTGAGGAATTTATTTTTCCAACAAATGTAAACTTCCCTCAGGTTTTTTTGACGAACATTGAAATAAGGAAGTTAGATTCAAAAGAAAAAAAAACTTTATGGCAAAATCAATTAATTAAAATGTAAGTCTGTGTTTACAAAAAGTTTTCTTTTGCAACACTTTACTCTTCTTTACAACATAGCAGGATTGGTTAGTGACCAAGAAGAAAAGAGAGACCAAGGTTCTGTGCTTGCGTGTCAGGTTTCGTATGGCAGACTGCATCTAAAAGAAACTTTAGATTCTTCCTCCACCTTTGCATAATGTAGACAGCAAGCAGCACCTGAATCATTAATCCACCCAAGCACACGCTCATCAAGAAGTAAAAAGTGAAAAAGCTGTAAAAATACTAATAAAAAAAAGGACTATAGTTTAATGAACTAAAGATACGCCACAAATTTGGAAGATGACTGACTCATGTTAATTTCCCAAGAGATCTCCATGTCTAGCAGGCTGTAATCCAGACTATCAACCGCTTTATATAATGTCTTAAAACACGACTAAAGTTAAAGAAACTACACCATTATTTTTCACCCCCACTGATGAATAAAAACACAATCCCCCAAGCCCTTAAAAAACACACTTCCACCACTCCCTGCTGACTAAAATCAATCCCACAGCTAAAATGCTGTTTAAATGTAACATAAAGATCATTTTACCTGTGTTGATAAACATATGGCGAGCAAAACCACTCCTAGCTGAACATTCGTCATTTTGCACATTTGTTTTTTCTTTGTAACCTGGCCAGATGGTTTACGATGCTCTCAGACGCTGCTTCTCTCTAATGTGGAGGCTGGATCAGACAGAGCTTTTTATACCAGCTGCAGGTCTGTGACGTTAAGGTCCCTAGCGGTGTGCTAGGGACACCGCTAAGGTTAGTGTTTTAAAATTTAATATAATAATCTAAGGTAATTTGGCCAGAATAACGCAATAATGGCTCGTTTTAAGCTTTTTATAAATAACAGTATTTTTCGGAGAGGTGGGATTGGCGCGCATGCTCCGTCCCGATCCCGCGTTTGCCTACTTTGTGTGCGTGTGTAAAAACCTTGCTCAGCGGCTTGTTGAACATACTTCGCTTTTACCACCACAGGGAACAAACTCTCTGAACACTTGAATAAACCTCCACACTTTTCCTGCATGTTGCCATGGTGACGGGCTGCTGATGGGGTCGGGGTGCTGATTTGGGCTTTCCCTGATTTTTGATTATTGAGATGTCTGTTTTGAGCTGAAGAATGTGGTGCTTTGTTCAGAATTTTACTGTTCCCGGAAAAAAAAAGAAACGAAAAAAATTCAAACTGATAAATGAATAGTGTCCAACCTGTTGAGCAGTCGCTGCACGTTTGATAAAATAAGTGTGGCAACAGCGACGCCTAGTGTTCAGGGTAAAAGCTTTCCCTCATAGAGGCCGTGTCAGAGCTTTCAGAAAATCTATTAAATATCTGGACTTCTCGAAATTTTGTTCTAATAGATTAAAAAAAAATCATCTATCTATTTATTGCATTTTTGTATTAATTTTGTATTAAGTTATAGACTATAAAATCAAATCAAATCCTTAACCCAGACCTATCCTCCTGTTGTTTCACAGTATATATATATATATATATATATATATATATATATATATATATATATATATATATATATATTAGTTTTTGTTGTTATGGCTGTTGTTTTCCTTCTCCATGCAGAGTAAAAGTAATGCTGGAATATCTATATAATTACCCTAACTGCTTAAGCAAATGTGAATATAATGACAAATTAAGTCATTTTCCATGGTACAAGTCGGTGTATTTAGCCAGGCTTGTAACACAGATGCCCCTATCATGATGACTATATTTGCATGTAATTTGATGCAGGGAAAACACCGGGCTATATTCACTTGCACAATTATTCAAGACTAATGGGTAGACGTCGCCCTCTGTCGGCGAGGACACACCACTAAACCACAAGGGGGATCAAACTTTTATGTCCCTCCATTAACGCTGAACACGGACGCCAAAATTGTCGTTTTCTAAATTGCAGGGTATACGTTCGCTTTAATCATGTGACCGTGTACGGTAATGCAAGTAATGGTACACAAAGTGGACAACTTTTTATGATTCGCTCCAGATGTTGAGGATTGTAACTTTAGACCTAAAGACTTTCTCTAGTCCTCTGTCATTTGTGTAAGTGGATTCTTGAGGGAATAGTGAGGCGCTCTTATTCCAGCTTTCACCCCCACCAGAGGAACCTAAAGGGACAACGCTCCCTGCAGAGGCACCAGATGTGCGCTGTTATGGAGAGCAGGGGGGGGATGAGGCATCAGATAAGCCCTGTTCCCAAAGCCGGGACGGATCGAGTATCATCATCGGGGGCGAAACCCAAACCCTGCGCAGTGGGTCGGATTTCTGTTTACACGAGTGTGGTCCCTGGATTCCTCAAACCAGAGCAGACCAGAGGTAAACTCGAGACAAGGAGGGGGAAAAAAATTCTGAATTATCCCTCTTGTCACGGCTGTGTCTGTACCTGTCTGTCTCTCTACACAGAGCTCGGTGACACTGAGGTCTGCGAGACAGAGGCTTTCAATGATGCAGAAGCGCAATGGAAACGCACTTTCCTAATGTAGGCCATACTGCATACTGTTAACATGTTAATGGACAAAATGAGGAGAATTGTAGTAAAGTTATAAAATAAAAGTTGTTACGGCTAACGAATTGAATTTGTTTATGTGCGTAATGCAATTAGATAACCTCAATGCTTTCATTACCAGCAGAGAAACGTGATACGGAAATAAGTTCTGTGGCCTTCGCATTAGCGATAAACATGTGGGAAATGTTTATGTTCATCTGTGCGCAGACATACACGAACAAACGACTCTTTTTTGTGTAAATCCTGTCCTCTTGAATTTGGCACTTTTCCTCAAGCCAAGATTGCTCAGAGGCCAAATGTGGACGTTTTAGGTGTTGCGCGCACACGCTCGTACTCAGACGGGCGCGGATCAGACGGATGCCATTTGAGAAAGCTCCAAACATTCTGGTATCTTTTTTAACTCGCAGCGCTCTTTTCATCTCTTTATTTTAAGACATAGTCTAGAGACAGTGTTTGTTCTGTGCCCCCTCAGATAAAACACAGTCTTTGCATTCCTTATGAAATGTATCTGTTGAGATTTGGGAGGGGTGGGCGCCAGGTGTTGGGTTACATCAAATCAAAGCCCTCCCCTCACAGAGAGCGCACGAATGAGACCGGTAACCAGGCGATGCACCTTTCATAATAAAAGCTAAAGGGGAAACATTAAGTAACTGATAACATATAATTTTGGCCAATTAAACTTTACAAAACAAGTGACATAATAAACCTTAGTAGGTTTTGAACAGAGTTAATGAGCTTTGAGAGAGCACCGTGCTTCTCATCTTTCATTACAGAGTCTATGATGTAATTATTTTTTTTTATTATACCAACACTGCAACATTCAAATATTGCAAAAACCAGCAAATGCAATTCAATTTTGATGAGAAACTTTTTGCTGGTTCATGTTTCAGTTAAGTTAAAATACTTCTCGCAAGAAACCAAATTTTGCGCGGTGACGCAAATCATTGGCGTAATTGTGTTTTTGTTTTTAATTCCGGATTCGTTTCTAATATGCTTTCAAGAAACAGCTGACAGTTGTCATACTTTGAAAATTCAAAGCGGAAGACGTATGTTGGTTTTCCGTAGAAACTTGACAGAAGTGGGAAAGAGGGAGTTGAGATTGTTCAGCGGCGGAGCCTCCAGAGCACAGTGCACGCATGTTCAGTGGACTTGAGTGGTGTGAAGCCTCAAATGAGGGACTCGGACGTCCGGGAATGACAGCCGCTGTCACCAGGAGTGACAGCTTTCATTCTGAGATACTCCACTGAAACTACTCCAGCCGACACTCAACACTGATCCGCATCGGATCCAGCCAGACCGGGACTATGCCAGAGATGGAGAAAGGGAGACCACCGGAAAATAAACGCAGCAGGAAACCCGCGCACCCCGTAAAGAGGGAAATCAACCAGGAGATGAAGGTGAGAGTGGGTTTGTGTGCCACTGATAAATTATTATTATTATTATTATTATTATTATTATTATTGTAATCAGATGAGACGGTGCGATAACTTCTTTGCGCAGCGAGTGAGTCAGCTGCGCACAAATCAGTGCGGGGAATAATATCAAAAACTATATTTGCTTTTAATGAATGCTCGCTTTCTGTCTTTTATGTAAGTAATTATATCCTACTGCGTGAAGCTGTATTGCAAAATAAGAAAAACCTCGAAAGTTTTCATCTTTAAGAAGACAACAGGAAAATATTAATAAACGTGTTTATAAATCCAAGTTGAAACAGACGCAAAGACAGACACGGGACGTTTTGATTATATAAATGTTAGTGCTGAAGAGTAGTCTGACCTCTGCCTTCTTGTGACGCCATGTCAGGCCAGCTGTGGCCGGACGCGCAGTCTTGTCCAGCGGAGATCCAGATGTGCGTCAATTCTTCCCCGCTCCTGCGGTGCGCTCACTTGCTGTACCACAGAGGCTTGCCCCCATGAAAAAGAGACAGGGCATTTATATTCTTTAAATAGCCCTGCTCCTTGGGAAAGCTCTAAAATCACTGTCACAGACTGTTAAAGAATGCAAACATCACATTAAACGAAAGCTCCCGCTTGAAGTGCTCACTGATGACATGTCATTTAAGAATCTCCCCACTGTTCTTTGTGTAGAAGGAGAGCCACTGCACAGGCAGTAATAAGTTAAATCACAGTAACAGGCACGATTCCCTCCCACTATTATGAGCCTGTTACTGCATGGAAACTAATCCATGGGTTGTCTGCTTTGTTTGGGTTTGGACACTGGCTATTTGAGACTGTTGATTGTGGTGGGGTAAGGGATACTCGAGGCTTCTTCAAGCTGAAGCTGAGAAATAAAAATTTTAAAAGTCATTTTCTTAAGGGGGGGGGGGGTATTCTGGCCTTCGTGAGAGAGGAAATGTGCTCTTTTTGTGTAAGTGGTTTGGATTGTAGCGTTTGATATCCAGGGGAGGTGTAGAGTTACATCTTAACTAATTTTAATCAAAACATGTGAAACGCTATCCCTGCTTGATGTAAGCCTGCCTGGGCTGAATCTCAGGGTCGGCCCCAGTTTGTTGCCTTTGGCTGCAACTCTCTTTGTGGTTTGGGATATGGCTTGTCACTCTCGCAAAGCAGATGTTTGTCTAAACTGCCAAAAAGAAACAAAAACAACATTGTGGGAAGTGGAGGGGTGGGTGAAGAAAAAATATTGCCCGTCTTTTCGTTCACAAGAAGAAAAAAAAGAAAGAAGTGGCACTGGGTTGTGCGTGCAGATATGGTAGGAGAGTTGCCATCAGTGTCGAACTTCTGGAGAACATCACGATACCAAAATTAGGCATGATGGGAAGCATATAAGATTGAAATTATCGGGTAAAATCCCATAAGAGGTGCACCTTAAAAACTGGTCAAATGATGAAAAAGCAAGGGGGGGGGGGGGACTGTGGAAGAAATACAGGCAGGAAGGTTGGCAAGCTGAGTTCTAGCTCAGCTGAGGTCCGTCCCAGTGTTGTCTCTGTAATACATCTGTTTCAACACCACATTCGGACCTACTCCCTCCACGTCAGACCCCGAGCACGGCACCAGACACCGGATACTTGACTTTAATCATCGTTAGGCATATTTAGCTGGATATGATACCTCTGCTTGCACTCACCCACACACTCTCCCAGACACACACACAGCAGAAAGTGAGCAAGCGAGGGAGAGATCCATTTCTTTGAGGCCCTAGTGCAGAACAGAGGTCGGAGTGAGGAAAGCAGGGGAAAGAATGTGCAGTCAGTACTACAGCACTACAACACCACCACCACAGCAGACTGGCTGTGCTGGAAAAGGGTGAAACCTGAGAGGCCGTGCTGTGTCGGGTGTCAGGGCTGGAAGGTGCTGGGATGGAGGGGAGGATGGTGAAGATGGAAGGTGGGGGGGTAGGAGAGAAAAAGAGGCAAAGGGAGGGACAGGGAAAGCTGGAGAAAGAGAGAGGGAGAAAGAGAGAGTGGTGGACACTGGAAAGAGAAGAAGAGAGCAGAGTGGGGCATTTCCGAGAACCGTGGGACCTGGCTGTGGTGTAGGGTGTCCCGCTCTGATTTCTGCCCATTCTGGATCAGGTTTCTCCTCCAATCCAGTTCTTCCAAAGCCACAGAGAGAGGTGGGTGGATAAAGAGAGAGACCTTTGTATTTTTTTTCATCTGGTCGTAATAAAAAAAAAAACTGAGACCACACATCCCATCTGTGGAGAAAAGTTTTCTTTCTCCCTCTTTTTTCCAATTAAAAGAGATAAACAAAGGATGATTCATAGATTTCACACTGGTGTTAGGTTTTAAACCTTTCCGTCTCAGATTTAGCAAGAGTAAACAACTTGAATACATCATGGAAAAAGCGTCATACTGTACTCCTCTGTGCCCCTATTCATTTCTCCAACCAGGCTGTGGCTGAGAAAGAATCGCTCACATTGATTCAGAGAAGGAAGGTCTGATTATGTTTAACATAGGATAAAAATTTCCATTAATAACCCGTAGATGCATGCTCACAATTTCCTATTTGTAGGCAGGCATAGCTCAGTTATCCATATGCGTAGATTATCACTAATCACTGATTTCTTTTCTCATGCAGACTTTTGCAGAAAGCACCATGAATGAACTCCTTGGATGGTACGGTTACGACAAGGTAGATCTCAGAGATTCAGAGGCCAACGAGATCAGAAACTACAGAGAACGGCGTCAGCATGTGTCTGTGCTGAAAGGTGAGGGCAGCCGTCGAGGGTTCACTATTGGTGCAGTGTTCTTAAATTTACGCTAACAGGTTCTGCAGGTTGTAATGCAGACATTGAGTCACTGCACAAATTTGCTAAACATAACCTCCTGTAGTCGGAACTTCTCGAGTTTCATTCATTCAGATACATTTGTTGTTTGTGAAAAAGTTATTATAGTATCATGTAGGCCGTATTGCAGATTTGCTGCACGGTGTAACGTTACACGACGAATTCAAGTTAACACTGGAATCTGTTTGTGTCTTGCAGAAAACTCTTTGCCAAAACCCAAAAGCCTGGACACCAAAGTCAGCCACTTGGTCCTGCCGAACAAGAGCGGAGAGAGAGAGTTCTCCGGCATCCCGTCTTCGTCACCCTCCTCTTCCTCAACAAGCTCATCCTTGACGACCCCGAAGGAGCACAAGAGTGCCCCTGTCATCGTCCCCCTTATAAAGCCATCAGCAGGTAGCAGGCTGTAGGGGCAAACATGAGGAGATTAAATGTTCATTGTTGTGCATTCCTTATACATATGCTTTTAGTATTACTACCCTCATGATTAGTTTGATATTCATGTTCTAGCAGGTCAGAGTGTAGTGTCAAGCTCCAGAAGATGGTGCAGGTTCAGTTTTTACCTACTAGACTCCTGAGGAATGATAAAGAGGCATCCCTGCTAGGTGCAGTAGTTTGAGCTTGCTTTGGTGCCTCTTTCGGTAATTATATTATATATAAAATTATTATAGATAAATATATAATAATTATGTATATTAAAAATTAGATTCTTTTACAAAATAAAGAGAAATTCTGTGTGCTACAAGCTCTGAAAAAGAGAGATAACCTGTAAAGTGTCCCGTGAGATAAGCCACGTTTGCCGCAAAGGTAATAACTGTGTGATAACAGTCTGAGATAACTCAGCATGCAATTATGGTGCAATGCAGTAAGCATTTGTTAAGAGTAAAGTAAGTTAAACAGAAGAACTAATGCTGCTGCACCTTTTTATACTGTATAGACTGTGTAATTCTTCTGTTGTTCGGACTTTGTTTTTCTGAAAAACAAACACTACATATGGTAATAAATTGCGGCTTTTGCTTTTAGTTTGAAGGTTTTTGGCATCCCTGATTAACAATGCTTGAATTGTAAGTCTGTCGGTATTCTGCTGTACTATTAAAATGTACAGGAATATAAGCATAAAATGGGTTCACCCATTACAGATGGATAAATAAATAACAGCGCTGTCATAGTCAAGGTTATAAGAGGGATGCAGCAGGATCTCTGTGTTCCTTGGAAGAATATTAATCTGAGATTCATTCAGTGTGAGGTACATCCATACAGGAAGTTTAGATCACAGCTGGATGCGCGCTGTTTAGTGCGCTCTCCTTTGTGAGACTAAAAAGCACTCAGTTGTAGCTGTTTCACACCATTCTCGTGCTTTTAAGATCATCTAACATAGCTTTTCTTCTGATTTCCCTCCTGCAGTGGAAGATGTACAAAATGTGCAGATAGTATGTGTGTGGTGCCAGAAGGAAGGTGTAAAACGCTACTCTCTGTGTATGGGATCAGAGCTCAAGAGCTTCTGCAGTGAGAAGTGTTTTGCTGCCTGCAGACGGGCCTACTTCAAACGCAATAAGGTTAGTATATATAATGTACTGCACATTATCATTACACTTGAGGGTCAAAAACAATTCATGTTGGCCTCTTCTTGGTGAGGTGTTGTAAATCCTGGTATCTATATGATAATGAGTAATCTGTAAATTCAGTAGTCAGTCTGACACAACCATATACATTTAAGCAAACACAGGTACTCTATATGCAGTTTGCCTCAGCCCTGGCACATCCCATCACACAAAGGGAAATGGGCATCAAGTGGTTTCTGGCAGGTATACAAACTAGCAGAAACAGATACTCCTGATCTCGTGAGGTCATTACTGATGGATTCGTTTACAGAAATTTAAAAAGGGTGGATCTCTAAGAACACAATTCCTAGTGCGTATGGTTGATCCAGTTTAGGAATGGTGGGAGGGAGGTCAAAGTTTGTGTGGGACACTTAGTATCAGTTTCGCGTTAATGGAGAAGGGACCAGCCATTAAGTGGCTTTGGTCTGGAGGACAGGAGTGCTGCAAAGACAGAGAAACGCTCTGATGCGCTTGCCGTGATTTTTCAGCCTCCATTACGACATGGATATACCTTCTGTAGAGGTACAGGGTGACAAGTAGCTATATCTGCTTTCACCCTCAGTGTTGTTTAGAGCGTGGTGGGTGAATTCACACAACAACGGAGACACAAGGGCGGGGGGGCTGAACAGACTGCGCGCAACAAGCCCTCTAGTTTTTCGGAGGCAGGGAGGAAAGCATTTCTGTTGGCTTGTTGCTGCTTGTCTGAGAGGAAGGCCAGGAGGCCTGGGGCGAGGTGTCCACTTTCAGTGCATACCTTACCTTCAGCTGCCTCATATTTCGTAACTCAACACGACTCAATGGGTCACAGAGATGGGGGAGCACTCAGATCCACATGAGATCAGCTTACACGAATCAAGAAGAATTTCCTATATTAATACTGGCAGAACCATTAATAATACGACAATACATCACCTGCATTATTTCCCCACTTGGCTGTAGAATTGTATCCGTTTCACAACACAGCTTTTCCTTTGTTGCACTGACCTTTAGGGCTTGGTTCTTGCATGAAGTTCAGACTACTGCTATGCTTCATGACAAGGCGATTTATTTAAAACTATATTTTGTACTTGTTACGTAAGAAGCTCACATTTGGAGACCAGACACCGCAGAATGATTCCAGTGTAGTATTTGTAGATGAACTGTTGTCTGAAACCTGACTGACAGTAGTTCATGTGATGTTTGTCACACTGTGGTTTTCCCCTGTCAGGCCAGAGATGAAGATCTCCATAGTGAGAGATCCCCTCAGCACCCCCATACAGAGGACTCGCCCAGACTGGTGCTGAAGATAAACACCAATGTCAGAGTAAGAGGACACTATCAATGTATCTTTTGTTTTCCACTGTGAGATATTAATATAAATACGCGATGAAAATGACAAGGTTTAACAAGCAGGAATACTGGGAAAATCTTCTGTTTCTACACAAAGATCTGTTTTCACATACAATCTTTCACTCCAGTGACCCCCCACAGTCTCTCTCCCCTGTGCCACAGGTATGCGATTGGTGCAAGCATGTTCGTCACACTAAAGAGTACCTGGACTTTGGATCTGGTGAGGAGCGACTCCAGTTCTGCAGCACCAAGTGTCTGAACCAGTACAAGATGGATGTTTTCTACCGGGAAGCCCGCGCCGCTCTCACCAGCACCAGTTCCAGCCCAAACAGAACCAATCAGGAGGGGAGGATAGACAGCAATGTAGCTGGGCAAAAGCTACTCACTCCAGAATCTTGGAACAACAACAACAGTACTGGGGAAGCCCGTAATAGAAACCTCTCCCCTAAAGGGCCTGCACTAATCCGTGGATTAGGAGAATCCTCCATGTCTCCCTCAGAAGCAATCTCTTCTACTTCAAAAGTCCCTGTCTCTGGTCTAAGGACCCTAGAGAGATCCATTCAGCCTCCCCCACCTCCTTCAACTGTGGATGTGTCACCCCATCCTGCTTCCCTTCCTCCTCCACCTCTTCCTCGCCCCCCTCTGGAGCAAAAGCCAGTACCTCAAATCCCCATGCCCTTTATAAGGCCTCCCCTTCATGCTCAGGGCTTAAAAAGCCCCCTTGCCACTCCTCCCAGACATCCTGGCCCTCCTTCCAGCCCTATCCACAGAGCTCCGCACTCTCCTCACCTTCAGCCCCCTACTTCTTCATCCATGAATCCCCCTGGACTGATACACCCCTTCCCAGGAGCCTACTTTCCTGGCTTACACTCCCCTCCACTGAATATGATGCCAAGAGGTCCTGTCCCAATGCCTCCCATGATGAACTTTGGCATTCCTTCTTTTAGCCCTCTTCTGCCCCAGCCCACTGTCCTGGTGCCTTATCCCATCATTGTACCCCTACCTGTCCCCATACCCATTCCTATCCCTATACCAGTCCCCCCTAAAACATCCCTAGAAACTCCAAGTCACAGCGGAGTTATTCAGCCTGTGCCAGATTTGCTGGACAGGGCTCAATCCAGGTCTACCAGGCAATCTTCTCCAGAGACTTCTGAGGCAGACAGCAGACTGATAGTCAACAAAATGGGTGGAACTTTGCCTCAAGGGCTATCCTCACCAAGTGACCTGAACACAAGGGACACAGATTGGGTTAAATCAGAGAGGCCATTTCTGTCCCCAGCATCCACACCCCAAAGTGGAGCATCCTCCCCCAGAGCCCAGTGCAACGAATCCCCCTGCTCAGCCCCGGGGTCGGACGGGATAAATGAATATAAGCAGCAGCAGACAGAGCGGCAAGTCATCCAAAGGGTTCTGCAAAGGACTCAAGTGAAGTTAGAGCCCAGCACCAATGGAGTGGTGGACCTATCAGGGCTGGGCGAATCGGGAGCTGGGCAGGTTAACAGGTCAGGGATTCACAATATCATCAGACCCACACCTCCTCTGTCACCGTCACCTTCACATGACACTGTCTTCCAGCACCAGGACTCCCATACTTCACCTTCTTGCACCCCAGCCAGCCCCAAGGAGTTCAACCATCCACATGGTGCCACATCCTCTGCCCAAAAATCTCAGGACCATGGTCAAAATGGGATGTCTTCTTCACCAACAACTGCCACTCCGGACTCTTCCCGACCCCAGAGATTACCAGCACTCCCCCCTGACCCCTCACTTAGTGAGCTGGAGGCTATCAAAGAGAACAAGTGTTCTGTTGTTAGCCCAGTGCGGGTTGAGGGGCAAGTTAATCTGTCAGAAGAGCCCTTAACAGTAGTCCGAGACATAGGAGAGGACTCTCATGTTCCTGATGAGGACCATGCCTACGCCCTGCCCACAGCGCCAAAGATAGGTGGGACCACTGGCCCATTGCTCTTGCCCAAACTCAGGGACAAGGGCAGTCTGCGGAGCCCTGCCAATGTGCCCAGTGCAATAGACATGGAGCCAGCTCTGAAGAGGAGATGCCTAAGAATCAGAGATCAGAATAAGTAGAGGATGGAGGTAAGAGATTCTGATGTAAAGTGAGGAAAAATACAGATAGCACGGTTTTCAATGGCTTTTTTAATTTATATCTTGTAAAGACCAGAAGTCAGACTTACTGATACATCGGCAAGATAAATGTCATAGTAAACCAAGTTGACACCAACTTTTTTTGCATTAAACGCTCTGTGGTATTCCACATTGGTTTAAATAAAAACCAGCAATTATTTTTAAACACCATTTAACCAGGGACTGGAAAATGTGTGGACACACACATTCGCACATACAGAGGGCAAGCTTAATCACAGGTCTAACAGCATGCGCATGGTCACTAAACAGCATGGCGCCAAAGAGAGAGAATCCCAGTAACCTGGCACTCCCCAGTGCTCTAAGGTTACACCAGGGAAGGAGGTGGAGGGCGCAGGCAGTGAGAGTCACTTTGAAAGGCGATCACTTCACCACAGTCTGACTGACAGTCACAATTCTTTGTTTGCATCGCAGCCTCTTCTTTAGGCTCACATTTGCCAAGTTATGTGAGTATACATCTGTTCTCAGATGGATGGAGAAAATGACTGTGAGAGAAAGTAGAAGGTTCATTGTATTGGACAAAGATAAATGGCTGCTGCTGAATCAAATATGTGACCTTGAGGTTATGAGTTAGCTTGTCCAGAATGACATTCAGACAGAGCGATAGGTCAATTCTCCGTGTGACCATAAAGTCAAACTGTTGCTTCTTGCAGCCCTAACTACAAGGCAGTGCAGGCATCTTTCTGGGGTGCTGTAGAGACAGAGGTGATTGTCAGGCAGACTACAAGGCGCGGCAATTTGAGAGCGAACCCTCAGCTGTGATAGAGCTCTGGGGCTTCATTAGGAAAACACAGGGGCAGAACCAGAGCGATCCGTTTACACATGTCATAATGACACCCTGTTCTGGCTTTGGCTTGTACCTCTCATATGTAGAAGTTTCGAGTCCCCCCCCCTTCTCCCTTTTCAGTCCTTTTCCTTTTCTTCACTTAGCACTGCTATCCTCTGCCAACCAGATGTTGTTGTTTGAATGCAGCAGGAAAGCCTCCTTACTTTGGACCAATCAAAGGCCCTCTTGATTTCACTTGTCACTAGTCCAAAGGGCTGTAACACCAGCCGTCATCCTCACCAGCTGGTATCTCATCATAACAAGATCATGTTACCATTTTACTGTATGTCCTGAGATTAATCCGCTGATATTACAGAGATGGTTTAAATTTCACCTGGCCTGCTTTTCTCTCCATATTGCACTCCAAGCCTCAAAAGGTCAGGGGTCACCTTCATAATTACGTTAAAAACGGATAGCTGTTGGTCGCGGACGCACGACATAAACCTTTATCTCATACTCCCAGATGTTTTGTGTTGAAGCACAACAAGATTTCCTTTCACTAAATGAGTTCCCACTTTACTCTTTGTCATTTGTTGTGGCTCCGTGCATTGCCTTAGTAACCAATACATATGAAATCACAGTGTGCCGCTTGTGCTGTGCAGAAGGATTTATGGCCTTGTGTTGTGTGTAATGGGAGCTGGCTGTCGTATGTGAGTGACTTTAGCTCGCCACCTCTGTGCTCTGAGCTAAACATTGCTGTCCTGTTCTATTGTCTGAACTGCTAAAAGTCTTTAAAAAAAAAAGTCTCCCACACTGACAGAGTCAGCAGCCAACTGGAGGATTTCACCTCAGGAAACAGCCAGTTTTTTTGTCTCAGTTTTCCTTGCCTTTATTTGGGATATTTTATAGCCCCGTGTAATCCGATCCCACCACATGGGTATTCGCTGAGCGTTTGAAACTAAAACGCAATGGGACAGAGGGAGTACAGAACCCTGGTTTGGCCCTTACGTGTGTGTGTGTGCATGTGTGTGTGTGTCTGTTTGTGTTTAATGTGTGTGTTTGAATGAAAGCCTGTGTAAGTGTGTGTAAGAGAGAAAAAAAAGGCCAGATGTTCTTAGTTTGATTGTGCCCCGTGCAACAGTTATCTGAGTGTTGACATGACTAAAAGGTTCATTCTCAGTGTTTATATAGAAAGGGCAGATTAAGGAATGAGTGTCCAGGGTTGCAGAGGTTGATATAAGATATGGTGTAAATGGAAATTGCACAGAATAAAATATATGATATCTCACAACTTATTTTGTTTCTCTTTCTCCCTTTCCTTCTTTCTGTTTCTTTTTTTTTTTTTGTACTCCTACCCTGTCTATCTAATAAACAGACTCCCTGTTTAGCACTGTACGGCAGTGCCAGATTCAGTGCCATGCCCTCTTGTGGACAACACCAGTGCTAACACCCTCTAGCCTGTCCCTCAGCCTGTTGGCCCACCAGAGTGTTGCTCTGCCTGCAGACCAGCAGGGTGCCAACCCAGGAAGAAGTCCAGATGGCCAAGTCATCACAAGCCAACATGGGGGAAGAACACAACACAGTCACACATTTTGTCTTGGACCAAAAGGCTGTCGCTGGCTCGTGTGTGTTACATTGTGTTCAGCAAGCGCTTTAAAAGGAGCATCTCAGATCTTCTTCCTGTCTGACATTGCCCTAAAGTGTGTATGCACGCATGAGTCAGTGTGGCAGCCCAGATGAGCTGCTCCTCCTCCTCCTCCTCCCCTCCCTGCTCCGCACAGCAGACAGGGCTCCGATCAGCCTTGTGTGGTCTTCTCAGATGGAGCCTGAACATGATCTCTTTCCAGGGGAAACGGTTTGTTTTCTCTGCCCGGCTTGCACAAAGAGCTGCATTGTTCCTCTCCCCATATCCCACGCTGACTCCCCACTCCAGGTTTTGGGTTACCTGGCCGACGGGGGCTCAGACTTCAGCAGCTTTTTTATTTTTTTGACCGACAGCCAGGAATATAGTATACCCTTCTCTCCTCCACCTTTCCGCCCAATCTAAATACGGTACGCACCAGTTCTGAGGTTTTATTCCTCACAAGTGATTGCCTGTGATTCCCTACTCAGCTCACTTCCTCCAAGGGAAGAAAGACAGTCTGCTGACATTAAGACTTCATCCAGTTTACTCACTGACGAGAGTCCGGCCGGGCTGTTGAGACAGATGATGGAGCAGCCTAACAACCCCAGGGGAGAGTCTCCTCCCCCTCCTCTTAAACAATGTAAACCTAAACTGAATTTATGAGGGTACACCTACTGATACATAGTAGCTGAGATGGTCTGTGAACACTTTAGACGTCTTGATGACGCTGGTACATAAATGTGTAACGTACAGATCCTCATTCAATATTCACCTGATCTACCAAGTCTCTAATAGCAAATCAGAGTTTGAATCACTTTCAGCACCAAATACCATGCATGTTTTGTCCTTGCCATTCATGAATGAATGATCCTAATTCTGATTTTCTTGTGGATGCTATTGGTTTTGATCAGACGATTCTGAAAAGGAAAGCAACCTTGTAATATTACCAAATGTGGTATTATACCCAAAGGCATCAAATGCTGTAGTATGCAGCGATCAGTATTACAGTTCCCGCTATCAGGGATACCTATTGAGATTTGATCCAGCTAGATCACTTAGCAGCTTGTCAACACTTGTTCCTTTGCAAGATTTCAGTTTTGTAGTCGACACAGATACTATTTGATGTTATATTAACTTATGGATGAAGCATCTGTAGATTTTCACAAAAATGCTTTATTTCTTCTTCTTCTTTTTTGTTTGTTTTGTTCTTTTTCTTTGACGATTTTCATTTTATGAGTGCCTGAACTCTTAAACGCCTCTTGTCGATATGTTAATATGCTGTAGCCCCACTAGAGGGCAGTGTTTGCCTTTGTAACTTTGCACCTGAGCAGAAAGAACCAGGAGGCCATAAGACAGTCTGCTGAAACCCAATGCAATCTCTGCAAACAGCTGCACTCAGTGCCATCTCGCCATTATTTTATCCTTAAATTCAAATATTGCCATTTGCCACACTCACAGCAGTGTCAAACCAAGGGTGCAGTCAGCTGCATTTCAACGCATTTTAGTGAACAGTTCAGCACTCCCCTGACTTAAACTAAGCAGTCCCTTTGACCTGCTTGATGCTAGAATACCGCCAGATGTGGCCCACCCCAGCCATCATTCCAAAATCACTTACCTATCAGTTTGTGGGCATGCGTGTGTGCATGCACGGATATGTGGCAACACATTTCACCGTCTCCTCACTCATTCCAGCCCACTTCCCCCACCACAGATCATGCCTTTAAGTCAGTGTCATTCTTGGCTGGTAAGGGGACTTTCTCATCAGCTTGTATGGCGCAGTGATGACATCACTTCATACAAATAGCTGCAGTGTCAACAGGAGATCTCCGGCTCTGACGGCAGAGGCCAAAAAGTACACAATTCAAACTGCCATCATTAGTTTCACCATGTTTAATCAATGCCTTTCTTCACCTCACCCAGTATCTGTGTCACCTCAGAGTTTTGACAGAAAACCCGTTTTACCAGAAGTTTGGTTGCTTCTTGCTTCACCCAGAGGTACTTTCTGACCTTCCCTGTCAAACTCACTATCTGACAAAATGTTTGTATTCAAATAAAGATTAAATAAGAGCATTGGTGAAGACCTCTTTGTAAAGTGAAATAAATAAAAGTTATTCTAAGATCAAAGAAACTTCTGCTGTTTTTTTTTTTTTAATTTATTTAAGTTTTTATTTTAAAAAATGTTGGGGTTTTTTATCTTTTTTGTGAGGCTTCACTGTAAATCGGCATGTTGGTTTTGTAATTATTAAACTCATCATACATCTTTATAAACCGTCTGCTAACAGGTTCTGGTCAGTAAATGCCTATTTTTAGTGGCAGCCTGTCTGAAAGGCAACGCATCAACATTCCAGAAATAGTGGAAGTCGACCATCTTTGCAATGACGGTAAATCAGATGAATGAGATAAGAGAGCAGGAATTCCGGCTTTGTGTGGACCTACTGGGAGCAGTGACTGGACGATTCTAGGAGGGCAGCGGGGGGGCAACTTCCAGGTTTTCAAGTTAGGGATTGAAACTGCAGGACGGAAGTTTTCCACAATAATAACAAGGCAAGGGATATGTGCGGGACTTGCTTGCAGGAAGTCACCCACAATTAGACAGCACAAACCGGATGTAAAAACTATCCTATAAAATAAAGGCATTAAACCGAAAAAAAAACCGCTATAAAATAATAATGATCATCATCATCACCGTCATTATTATTATTATTATTAGTAGTAGTAGTAGTATTAGTAGTAGTAGTAGTATTAATTTTATTCAATCAAGTTAAAATGATAAAACATTAATAGAAACGTTATAGAAACGTTTCTAAATGACCTTGAGAGGTTATTTAGGTTATTTATGAAAGATGATTTATCATTCACTTGTTTTACTGTCCATATGTACGGACAAAAAAAGATTTGCAAGGTTTGGAAAAAGAAAATTTCATAATGATTGATATCTTCCCAGATTTTATAATTTATTTAGTCTTATTTAAGTCTTCGCCTTAAGATTTACGCCGTTTCTCACGACTTTTATGTTGACAGTTGCAACCGGAAGTCAAACTTGTGTTCTCCTTACTTGACTAATCTTTTTTACAGGTTGAGCATGTTGGGTCGACTCTGATTTAGTTTTACCTGCCTGCCTGATAGCAAGACGCCACTTATCTGAAAGTGAAGTTTACCTCGACACACCCGCTTGGTTTTCACTTGCGTGTATGTCTGTGTGACCACTAATGAAAACTGGGCGAGACGGTTTGTTTGGGCCTTGGATAAATAATTAACCAGACAACTCAAGCCGCAGTTTCAAGAGCTGACATGAGGAGTTGAAGCAAAGCCAGAGCGGAGTGCGCCTCTATCGCCAGCCTGTTACCTGAGAGAAAACAACAGGCTCGCAGGTGTTTTTTTGTTTTTTTGTATTTTTCCTTATATTTTTAATGCCATTTGAACTGGATACACTTCATTGTAATCATGCTGGGAGCGGAGAGCAGATTGGAAAGCCGGCTGAAGAAGCTGGAGTCCCTGATAAGGAATCCACAGTCGGCACTAAACTTGGCAACCCTGCTGGTGAGTTTACATTCACCCTGAGGCTCTAATACAAGTATGGTCTTCAGACTGAGAGATTGGGAGTGAGTTAGACACATATTTGTGAGTAATTAGTCTATCAGTCATCTGAGAAAAAAGTTTTTAGAGGAAGGTCTTACCGTAAAAAAAAAAAAATACAACCGAAAGCTGAAAAAGTGAAATTGTTGACCTGTAGCCTTAATCACGCAGATAATGATAAGAACTAAGGTTAAGCTAATCATACTCCTTTGGCCTTTAATCAGACATTTACTGTAGCAGAGGGAAGCCCCACCTTTCCTGTATGGAATGCCATACACTCCTCCCTAAACTTACAACAGAATTATTCAATGGAAAATGCTGCATAGTAATAATTAGATGTGATAGTTTTCCAACTCACTGAAGCTGGAAGTCATTCAAATGAGTAAATGAAATTCCAATGAAATTTACAATGTGATCAGCTATGAGCTACATTCACTCCTCCCTTTCCCTCACTCAGTCAATGCCTGTCTGGGATTACCTGTTCAGGGGTCTGGTGTGGTGGCCTGCACTGAGAACATATTCAGCTCAGCTGCTCACACTCCTAAAGCCTCAATCTTTAAGAATAAATTCAGGATCTCACAGCAGGCTGTCTATAGTTTTCCATTTCTATGTAGTGCTGATCCTATGGCACAATTCAGTTTAAAACAGGCTTAATATTTTCATCTTGACAACCCAGAGTTAGCTTTGAGAACATGTCTAGCCTGGATCAACTTTTGTAAGCTGTTTGCAGTCACACTTTGACTCAGCAAAAAGCCAGTAGAGTCTGTTTACTGTGTAAGTCATTCATTTGCTTCACACACGTTTGATATTGACAGAACACCATAATCCACGGCTTATACTCATAGTCTTTTAGTGACATTTGGAGCATTAAAATATATAAATCATGCTGAGGGATTTATATTTTTTTAAATCTGTCCAAACAAATGTGACAGTTGCACCAGATTTCATGCCGTATGCACCTGCTGCCTAAACAAAGCAGCCCTTTGGTCCATGTCTATTCCCAGTGCTGAATCATGAGCCAAAAGTACAATCTCCCTCAGATGTACGACAACAGACCCAGGTTACATCACTCTGTGACATAATCAGGCCAAAAAAATGATGAGAATCAATTTTAGCCCGTGCCTGTCATCACTCCAAATTTCACTAGTAGTCATGTTTGATTTTTATCACTGTGCTCAGCTATAAGTGGTGTCAGGTATCTCCGTGGCCATCATGCTGCTTAAAATGCGGGGAGCTCCCACACAGGAAGCTGAAGTCACTTCCTGGAATTAACCTGTTGTGCCCTGATGTCACCATTTCCTGTTTGTCCACAATTATTTTTCGTATATATACGTTTTTTTTTCTTTTGTACAATACAAATTTAGACTTCTAATAGAATAACCTGTTGTCTTTTATTTCTGTGTTAATGCTTTTACTGGGTTATTGATGGTCAGTAAAGGAAAAAATAAACCCCAGAGAAAAGGTTTGAATGTTTGAGGTCTATGGAATGCTTTGAAATTCTAATGAGTTCACAGTAACTGAACAAAATAATGTGGTTGAGTCGCAGATCATTATAATCGAGAACGATGCACTTCAGTCGGTAAATTAATGTTAGCTGTTGCGCAGTGTCATGACATTCTGTGTCAATTAACTGAGCAATTAATTGTGCAAGTTGTCAGAGAAAAACTCCTTAAATATCCACATAAGGATTTAAGACATGAGAATATTTTTTGACAAACGAGTATAAATGGATAAATAAATCATGTATAATAAGTCCAGTCAGCTACACCTGGGCACCATATTTATCACAGAAATATCACAAACAATAAAACTTAAAGAGGACTCGTTACTGTTTTTTTTGTTTTGTTTTGTTTTTTTCTGTCAATATATCAATAGTGGATGGTCATATTAAATATAGGCAATGTTTCAGACTGCTATAAACACTCCGTTCTAGACTGTGTATTTCCATTTATTAGATCTATTGGTTCCTGACAGAGAGAGCTGATATCCCTAGTATGGTCATCTCAGATACAATACACTCCCTCTGGCTGGTAGTGCATGAACCCTTCCCATGTGCTGCTAAAGCCTTCTGTTTGTGAGGCTGCAGCCAATCAGAAAAAAGTCATCTCGAAGGAAAAGGAGCTAAACAGGTCGATTTAGACAGGATGAACTGATGGGCTATAACAAGGTTCAGTGTAGAGTAAATAAGAGTTATTTTTAACCGTGAATCATGCAGAGTCAATTGTAGTGCTGATCAAAGCTAAAAGTTTAGTCCCCTTTAAAGAGCCCCTCGGGTTGTACAAAAATAATAATTGCAAATCAGCTACTAAATATACAAAGCATAAACAGGATTTTCTTGTATGTTTTGGAAACGTCTATCGAAATGACTGCCACAAAGTTCCTGCCACACTGTTTTTGTGCTGATGTTCAAACCAGAGGAGTTTCTGAACCCTGCAGTTATTGACCTTTATGTAGTTTTGCTTTATGCGCTCGACCGCCCTGTTCAACTCTGTTTACTTCCTCGCCGAGTTGCTGTGGTCCTCGATACTTCCGCTTTGCAATAATACCACTTACAGCTAAACACAAACAGACCTAGTTGGACAATGGCATCCCATTACAGTACCATGCTCAAATTCACTGGGCTGTTTAGAACGATCCATTCTTTCACAAATGTTTGTAAAGGTAGCCTGCATGGCTAGGTGCTCGATTTTATACACCTGTGGTAATGGGACTGAAACACCTGAATTCAAATGTGAAGAGGTGTGGCCCTACACTTTTGCCCATATAATGTGTCATTGGTCAATTTATGGCACTATTGTGGAAGTGATAAACACAACTTTTGGTTTCTCATCAGCATATTTACATATCACATACTTATTTTCATAACATATTCACTGAATATTTCGGTAAATGTGCTGTTTTTGTTTACTTTCTTAACCATGAAATGACTAATAGTGTTTGTAGTGATGCAATCAGACCTACGTGAAAGAATTAAAAACGTGTATGGATCAGACACCCCGTATATAAGAACAAAAAACCCTTAAATCTGGGATCAGTAGAACAGTTGAAGGCATGTCTGTTTTGTGTCTGGTGGAGGCTGGATCTGGATGGGCCGAGTACATTTTGATGCATCCTGAGAAACTTGATTAAGCCATTGTTGACGCTTGACTATGTTGACAGTATCAGCTCACACTGAAGTGGGTGGAAGGTGCTCTCTCAGGAGGCTAGAACAAGCCATGAAGACTAAACTAGAGAATCATGTTCAGATTTGTCGAGATTCCAGTGAAAGACAAACATGCTGGGTCTAATCATTTTCGCCTTTCACTGGTCTGAGAGTAAAATAAGAGGGGAGGCATTTAAATCTTAACCCCTTTACGTCACTTTACATCACACAGAGTGATTTTCTAGAATTAAACAGTGTAGGATAACAAAACACTCAGTGATCAAATCTCTAATTTGATGTTATCTAAAATGATGTCTAACAGGATAACACGATGACGTGATGGCTTTTTATATCCAAAGGAATTTGGTCTGATACCTAAATGGTGACACCAGTCTTTGGCGTCCATTGTTTTCTTCAGGAAAAACCCAGCTGAAAATAAGATGTTAAAATATGTTGTTATGCTTAGCTGCTTTAGCTTGGGGATCCTCTGCCTTGCACAATTACAGTTCTCCTTAAATGGAGTATAACCAGCATGTTGGTAATTTTCCATGCTGAGAATGAACGCATTGATATGTAATCGGGTTTTATTTATTTATTTATTTTTAACCTGAAGCTGTATGCTTAATGCATCAACGTGTGATGGACCTTCGCTCCGACTTTAATCTTGTTTTAACTTGTGAATCCCTTCATGAATCTTTTTATTGTATGCCTTTTGTATCAGAAACAAAAGCAGTGACAAAAGATGCAGGAACTCACTTTAAATTTATTTTAGAAAACAGGACTCTGATGCCAAGCTGCAAAAGCCTGAAAAAGTCCTTCATGATTTTAGTCACATATTGCAACAAACTACAGGTGCACCCTGTTTGAACCTGCTAAAATTAGACTGGATTTGCATATTACCATCACTGAAACTCTTTAAAACAAAGTTCCCTTAGTGCTGCGATAACGACGACCGTTACGCCGGCTGATCTTTAGTAAAATGATCGCCTATCCTCGAGCTTTCAGCCTGAATCCAGGTCCATAAGCTGTTCGTCCCACAATAGCTTCTGAGCCTTTAGGTCTATTTCCACCCATGTGTGGTGGGGGAGATCGCTCCTCACCGCTGCTATTTAAAGGTGCAGAATTGTTCCACATGCCCCTTTCCACTCACTCATATGTCCTAGAACAAACAGACAACCAGATACAGCCCCTACACTCGCTGACATGCTGGATGACTCAACACGACCCCTGTTTTTTAGGGAACAGAGATCATAGCACACTCTGACCTACCCCGCCTCACCTCCCCACACACATACACACCCACACCCTACCCCCACCCAGCTCCCACCCAGCTCTGCCCTGCCACCCTCATGCATGTGGATCACAGAGACATTTTGGTTCAACTTGAAACACAACACCCCCGATTTAAGCACTGATGACACTGCTGAGGCTCCAGCTTTAACTCTGACAGTGCCACAGCTCCACTGTGCTTTACTGGAGCTGGTGTCGGTGGGCCTGATGGCGGGTCTGTGTGTTTAGGGAAGCGACCGAAACATGAACACGCGTCTAATTTTATTTGTTGTTGCATGACATGTTTTGTCTCCTTGTCCAGCCTCCATTGTTCTTTTGTGTTTGTTTTGGTTTAGCAGTCTGATTTTGTTTCCCCACTTGTTTACATTTTGGAGTGTTCTTACTGTCATCTTTACTTCATTAAAGTGGTTTGCTTTTATTAGCCAGCACAATGTCGGAGCTTCTCGACTTTCATGAATTGTCTTGACAATATAATGATAAAGAAATTATTTAAATTTCATTAATTTTCTGTGAATATTCAGCTCAACATAAGGAATATTCCCTTTTTTGAATGATACTGGTGTTTACAGTGTACACTGACATTGAATTTTTTTTTTTTTGTTAATTAAACACTATTTCTAAATGTTAATTTTCCTTTCTAATAAAAACTTCTTCTCTTTCTTGTCCTTCAGGATTCCATGAGTGCACTGGTCAATGACTTGAATTACCCCCCCTTACGGAAAAACAAAAACATAGAGTCCTTTCTGAACAGATGTAAGTTCTCGTGTGTGTTTTGCATTTGTGTGTCTTAGTGATGAAAACCATGACTTTTTAGATTGTGCAAGACTTTCCCTGTTGTCCAGCGTCAGATTTGGGATATAACATGTGCACTGTTTCTTTAAGAAGGTAAAACGAGAGGTATATGAAAGATTTCCCTGGTCTGGTGTTGCTATTCAAATTAACATTTTTGGGGAGATTAACAGATTTTTCCTGCCAAAACCTTAGTAATTGATATGTGGTCTTGTTGCATAGCCTTGTTCCCCCCCCCCCCCCCCCCCCCCCCAATAATTTTCTTATTTAAGGTGGTGCAGTCACATTCAACCTAGAAAACCTGGCAGAATGTGGTGACTGTAGCTAAATGTGACATTTCATTTCTTAAAAATCTACTTTTATGTTAATTTGTTCAACATGTATAACATGTTTTCTCCAAAACTACTGCAGTAAGTTTCATTAGACTGGGGAAGTGTTAGATAAAATCAGCTTTATCTTTGTCTGATCTCATCTGCAGATAAAGACTTAGTGAGTGAGCTGCGAGAACTTCAGATGAAGCTTGATGACTTTGAGAAAGTCAAGCTGATCGGAAAAGGAGCTTATGGAGAAGTGCAGCTGGTGAGTTCAAGGGATCAATAAGAGGTTGTCTGTTGACTTGCCCTATTTAATTTTAAACTGCGTTCTGTGGAAGAGCAAAGCAGTGTGATATAAAGGTAGAATTTCTCCAGTTGTTCCTAAATCCAGCAGCTACCAGAAATATTTGAACCACTAGAGGGAGCAACAGTCTTTAAAAATACCAAATGTGTGATTTTTATAACTTGATTTTTTTTTATCTGTTTGTTTTTGATTTTTTAAAAATTGCCAACGTGCCTGACTCCCAGTTTAAGCCAATCAGTACATTTCTTACTCTCCCTAACTCTCAGTTTCCCATATATCTGCATCTTATTCTGGTAGAATCTGGTATCTGCTGAGTCTCTTGGGTGGAAACAAGTCTGGACAGGCTCAGTGTGTGAGAGATGAATGTGAAGTCTGGTGTGGGGGTGTGGATGGGGGACATGGTATGTTTGCGTTTGAAATCTTGTGTAAACATGTCTTTCTATGGGTGTGTCCTACAATTATGGCTTCCCATCTCTGTCTCTGTTTCTCTGCATCTCCCGTGTTATCTTGGTCACTGTGACCTTCTTACCATCTTATCCATGTTGTCCTTGTTGAGTTATCACTATTTACATTCTCACATCTCTCCTTTTTTGTCACGTCCTCCTCTGCAGGTCCGTCACAAGGCCTCTAAGAAGGTTTATGCTATGAAGCAGCTCAGCAAGTTTGAGATGATCAAAAGGTCAGATTCGGCCTTCTTCTGGGAGGAGAGACACATCATGGCCTTCTCCAACAGCCCCTGGGTCGTCCAGGTGTGTTTTGTTTTTTTTCTACAAATTTTCATAAGATGTAGCATTGGAGAACATATAGAACAGAAGTTTTAACTCCTTTCAGCCACAGAGGTTTTCATAGATATATTTTGTTCACAGTAGAAGACGGAAAACACACCAAATGTTTAAACTGAAATGTTTTAGCGTTTCATGAAAAATAGTAGCCCATTTTGAATGGCAGTAACACATCTCATAAAAAGTTGGGAGAGGGCAGCAAAAGGCTGGGAAATTAAGTGATGCTGAAAAGAAACAGTTTGCAGCTAATTAGTTTAATTAACAACGGCTCAATAACATGATAAAAAGAACCGAGTTTCTCTGAAAGATGGACAAAAGTTCACCAATCTACAAAAACATACTGCATCTACCAACTGTACCAACAATTTTAGGATAACGTTTTTCAATGAAAAAAATTGTGAATACTTTGAATATGTTATCAGGATTTAGATTTATAGCGTATCTGGAGAAATCTCTGTGCACGAGAGAGAAAGCTGCAAACCTGTAATTGATGGCCGTGATCTTCAGGCCCTCGGACTACATTGCATTAAAAACTGGCCTCATTCGGTCATGGAAATAAGTGCATGGATGCAGGAACACCTTCAGAAATCACTGACTGTGAGCACAGATCACTGTGCCATTTATTGAAGCATTCTGTATGGTAAATACACTACAATAATAAACATAAAGCCATTTCAAATGGTCTGTTACAGGCCCATAGCCCGTTTTTGGCTTATTCTTAACCGATCCCTGGCTTGTTGTTAGGATTATGAGATCCTCCATGTGACGTAGTCAATACAGCGCTGACTGGTAACACCCCTACGCAGCATGTGGGAAAACCGGTCATACTGTTTTGTGTCTCTACTAAGTGATGCTGCGATAAAGGAAGTTCACACATTTACAGCGTGCTTCATTTATGCATTTTAAAACTGGTATCATAGAATCATAATGCTGAAACTTTCTGTAGAACATTGTTATAGATTGATATTGATATATATATTTTTTTGTGTCAAATATAAACTAGGTTGTTACTTGTTGTTTCTGTAGATGGTAATCAAATAATTACATTCACGCACCACCAAACTATAAAACATTTAATAATTTATTTGGAATTATTGTTATTGCATGCATTAGGTACTGATAGTAGGTACAGATGGCAAGCACTTTGTCAAAACAAGCGGTGTAACCAGATGGTCCGAGTGTTTAGAGATGGCATATGGAGATTATATTAAGATAAATGAACAGTAAAACAGTTGGGTAGGGATGCAAGAATATTTTTATGATAAGAAAATGAAACAAATGATGTGTGGAATAGACCAATAGAACCAATATATAGTAAGAGTCTTGTTATATTGGATGAGGTAAAAGCAGATAGTGTGCTTGTTAAATAAGATCCAATTTAATGCTGCCTTAAAGACCCGGAGATAAAACATTCATCATAGAGTAATCAAATAATGTGTTAAGACAGCACAGATGATATTCACGTTTACGTCACAAAACAGTACCTTCTGTTTATACACTTCAGTAATAACCTGGCACCATATCAGCATTAAGTTTGAGATGAAAAAGTAATCAGTGATATTGTAATTACTCGTTACTGTTTCGTAGCTATGCTGTGCTTTCCAAGATGATCGGCACCTTTATATGGTGATGGAATTCATGCCCGGAGGAGACCTGGTCACACTCACCATGAACTACGACATCCCTGAGAAATGGGCTCGCTTCTACACGGCAGAAGTAGTGCTGGGGCTAGACGCCATCCACTCGATGGGCTTCATCCACCGCGACATTAAGCCTGACAACATGCTGCTGGACCAACACGGACACCTCAAACTGGCTGACTTTGGCACATGCATGAAGATGGACTCGGTATGTCGAGTTTATAGTTGTGTCACAAAACATGCCTTCTGAGTTAGTTGAGAGGAAAATGACATTTTGATTTTTCAGAGCTTCAGTGCACCACCAGGTGTTCAGATGGTGAAGTGAAGCTCTTACATCATGTTGTTTTGAAAGGCCACAGAAGTTATGTGCTAAACAACCAGCCTCAAGTGAGGCGGCAGTCCCGCCTCTGCTGCTGTGGGACAGGAAGTGTTTTTCATCCTTTTGTTTTCACCACAGCAATTTCAAAATAGCTCATTTCACTCATTTGAGCTCTCTGAATATCTGCCAGTAGACAGAGTATGTCATGCAATTCCTTCCCTAGTCTCAGTCTGGTAAAGAAACTTGAAGTGGTCTTAAAACACATTTCATTTGTGGTCCACATGGTAAAGATTTTTTAAAGAATTTTTTGCATGGTTCGAAAGATTTTGAAACTATGCAAAAACCAAGATTTTGAAAGAAAATATAGTAAAACAATTTTAAGCTAGTTTCATAAACTCATTGAGCCACACTGTGATTTTGTTTTTGCTTTTTTAAAACTTTTATTTTCTGCTTTCTGTCCAAAGTCCTTTCCAACCTTTTACTATTGCTTTCCCGTGTGTTATGTTGTAAATTCATCTTTCTGCAGACAGGTATGGTGAAATGTGACACAGCTGTAGGCACACCAGACTACATCTCCCCCGAGGTTCTCCAGTCTCAGGGTGGTGATGACTACTATGGCCGGGAGTGTGACTGGTGGTCTGTAGGAGTATTTCTCTATGAATTGCTAGTTGGTAAGTTATGTACTGTTCATTCAGTTAAGCTTTTATTAAGAAAGCAAACATGATTTAGTGCCCATTACATGTATAATTCAGCCCAGGCTGTTCTGACTGTAACCAGATAATGAGAGGTCAACTCAACATTACAGAGTTGTATTACGTTATGTTTTCTTGCTGTTTGGATATTATGTAACTTCCTTTATGTTAGTAATTATAAAAATGTGAGTTTTTGCTCAAGCTCCCAGATCTGTGTTTTGAGAATTTGACCTCTCATTCTTCTTGTAGGTGAAACTCCTTTCTATGCCGAGTCCCTTATCGGAACGTACGGAAAGATTATGAACCACCAGAACTCGCTCGTATTCCCAGATGATGTGGAGATGTCTCAAAATGCCAAAGATCTCATCTGTGCCTTCCTTACTGACAGGTTTGTATATGAAACCATAGATTATACTGTAAGCCCTTGTTTTTGTAATGTAACAAGAATTTGGTAGTAAAAAGGGAAAATACTGAAATGTTAGTAAAGCATAGAACTGATCAAATAGTGCATAGTACATATAACCTTGTTAACAAGGTTTATGAATTTACATTAGAGATAAATACAACACTGTAATAAAAAGCCTTTAAGCAATGAGGTGAACCATATGTCAGCAACACTAGCAAAAGCACAGGCAATTCTGAATGTAATGCAACGACCACCAAGAAGTCTGATTAGCGCGCAGTGTTTAGAGAAATAACCCCAACAATCGGACTATCCCCAATGAGGAAGCACTTGGCGACAGCAGGAAGGAAGAACACAAATTTGTCAGGAAAAATTTTCACAGAACCAAGTTCAGGGAGAAGCAGCTATTTGCCATGGCTGCCTGTGGGGTGAGCGGAAGAGAAAGGAAAGCACTGAGTGATAAAAAACAAAGGCGTATATTTGCCTGCAAATACACATCATGGTGGTATTGTTCTTTGTTTCCTTGGACTGATCCTGCACTTTAGATTTCCTGCCTGAAATATATATTATTAACCACAGGGATGTCTGCCCATGACTCACAAAGTAACTGAGAGGCATCACTTCTGAGTTTCAGTTTGTGTATTTTTCCTCCTGCAACCAACCAACCAATCAAAACGTGGCTGATTAAGATACTTTTGGGAAAATTAGTTGTAAAGGTGTCCCATCCCCCTTGGAGAAACCACTTCCTGTTTACATTAGTAACTCCGCCCACGACAGGGCTCGAACACAGGCCCTTTCTGCTTCAGTACAGAGCAGCCTTTCATTTTTCCTCACTCAGTTTATTTACCTTCTCACTCACTGCTCTCTCACCACAGACAGAATCTCGCATGTGTGTACGGCTGACACACACACATCTTGAACACTGACTACTGACTGCATTCACCACTTAACCTACATGCTCCATCACTGTCTCCTCATTATGCTGAATCACATGTGTAAGCACAACCACCCTGCTCGTTTTGGAATTTTTCATCTCTCCTTTCTCACCATGTGTTTTTCATCGCTTCATTTGTAAATGTCTTCCTCCACCTTTTCTCGGTGCCACTTTCCATTTCTTCGTTCTCCCTTTTCGTCTGTAACTTTCTCCTTTGCAGTTTTCTGGGCATCGAGACATGGCTTGTAACCCTGATTTGGCTGCATGTCACTTTTTCACGCAGAGGTTTTAAAGTCTCTCCTCCTTTTTTTTTTTTTTTCCTCCCCACCCCTGCCCTCTCTTCCCCTTGGCTGGATCTGGAATGTCCCACACGTGGCAAGCCCAAACTGCCCCACCCCTCCAACCCTGTACCCAGAGGTGGAGGAGGGAGGCGAGGGGATGAGGCAAGAGGGAAAATGAGTGTGTGTATAGATTCAGTGAGAGAGAGAGGAGAGAAGGAGGGAAGATTTAGGAGTTCTTGAGTCAGAATTGTTGATGTTCCTGCCTGGTATCCAGTCCCCCTGTCTTTACTGCTTGGAACTTGGACTGAAGAGGTTTTCAGGCGTATCCATTGTCCAACAGCGGTCTGGTGGCTCTCCGTGCTGGTCAGTGTGGTCAGTGCAGAGTGGTCATGCCGCTAAGTTCCATGTGTTTGGGATGACATGTTCGTGATGGTGGGTGGAGAGGAGGAAAGGGGTGTGCTGTACTGCGTTGCACTGTGTCACACTTAGGCAAACCTGCTCACCGTCTGACTGCTTGTTCCTGTCGCTGTGTGCAGGAAGGTTCGTCTGGGCCGCACCGGAGTGGACGAGATAAAATGTCACCCCTTCTTTAAGAACAACCAGTGGACCTTTGACAACATCCGTGACAGTAAGTGTATCCATATACTTGTCTTTAAAACTTCTCTCTATATTATGCCACAATGCAGGAGCATCACACATTTCCATTTCTGGTAATGTGCAAATGTTTTTCTTTTTCTCGGTTTGTTGCCGTTCCCATTGTTTTGCTTCTCTTATCATCTCCAGCCCATTCCTCTGCAGTTCTGTTTTGCTTCAGTCTGAGTTAGAATTTTATTTCCAGCTCCTGAGTCATTAAGTCTACTTGTATGGTACACATGCTCGCCATATGCTCGCCATTCATATCTGACAGTATATGACAGGGTGCTTTGCAGAGCAGGAGAGAACATTATGCAGAATAATCAGCTACGTATGGGTACCAGTCTAAAATCATAAATTGGCGAGTGTACTGAACATATTGAGGTCCTGCACCACATGTGTGACTGGATAAAAGGAACACTATGTTGTAGCTTAAGGAGATAGATAGATAGATAATATAACAGAATTATTTACTCACAGGTGTGTTAGGAAAAGAATAAAGAGAAAAAATCTTAGCTATTTAATACTATAATTGTTAAATCAGTACCAATGTTTGTACTTTAGTATATTTTTTCTTTTCTTTTTTTTTAAATTTAGGCTTAGACTGTCCGTATCAGGAAGGACAAAATAAACAAGAAGGAGAAAAAAATAAGAAGAAAGGGATATATTAGAAGTATGAGCAGGACCTCTGTGTCTGTATATAATTACATTCAGTCTCTTTTTCGTTGCCTCGCCCTGTCTCTGCCTCACCTGGCTCCGATTAAGGCAGAACTTCTGATCACAGCCTGGCAATCTGGAACACGAAACCATTGCTCTGCTGCTCGGCTCTCTTCATGTTTGCATGTGCACGCTCATGCAACCGCTCCAAACACGACCTTGCTTCCACTGTGAAGTCCCGCTAAGCTGCACGTCCCTCTCGGCCCTCTGTGTCTAAGGGTGATATTACTTCCCGCACCGTCTGGGCCCTGATTTCAGCGCTTTATCATTTGAGTTGTTTTCATGTTTATTAAGCACAGGGATGGTTGAAGGCAACGAAACCAGCACCACGGGTCGTTGGATGGATGCTTGGCTGGATAAATGAATGAATGAATGGATGGATGTGACTGGAGGCAGCACCCCCCTTAGCAGCGGGTGGGGCAGGCTGTGCGGCCTGTGTGGACCGGTCTAATGAGAGGGGCGTCCCAGTTTGGAGGGTTGCTCCCGCTCTCTCACTCTCTCTGTGGCCGTGGCTGCCTGTCATTAGTCACCCGCTATCAGAGAGCATTCTGGGAAGTCATGCCACAAGGGCCTCCATGGAGCGCCCCGAGTCTCTTTCTGTCTCACCACATTTTGGCTTTTTTTTTTCTATCGCTTCTTTTTATTTCCCCCTCATTTGTTTCATTCCTGCGCTTGATTTCGCTCTGTATTTTCTGCACCATCTTTGAGTCACATTTGTCACACTGGGGGCTGTCTTGACCCGCAGTAATAAGCTCTTTACTCAGAGCCAGAACTGCGCTGGTCTGAAGAACTTCATCCAAAATCGCTGCTTTTTTTTTTCTAATTAGGATCTATTTATAGGCTCGAGGGCTTGCTTAGTTTTATCTGATTGGCCCTTTAACACATTTTTGTCTGCAGACTTTTAGAGTCAGTCTTGTGAAAAGAGAGCGCAGAAGGAACCTTCTCTCTTGGCATGGCTTGTGAAAGGCGCTGTGTATGGGGCACAAAGCAAGCACTGTACGGGAAAAGGAGTGGTGTCAGGCTCACGCCAACCTGCAGACTCCTAAAGTAACCAAAGCCAAAATGGACATGCATTTATTCAAATTGCTGAAAAAAAAAAATTAGCACTCAAATGTCTTTGATGTATTTTAATTTTAAATCCCCAAGCACAGGATTGTTTTCAGTCTGATTTTATGTAAAACCGCAGTTTTCTCTTTGCTTTAACCCTCCTGGTTTGCACCTCCTTTGTTCCCCTTTTTCGCTTCATGACTCTTTCCCTTTCTTCCTGTCTTCCAGCTGTGGCCCCAGTTGTGCCAGAGCTGAAAGGTGACATAGACACCAGTAACTTCGATGACATAGAGGTTGAGAAAGGAGATGTTGAGACCTTTCCTCCACCCAAAGCCTTTGTTGGCAACCAGCTACCATTTATTGGTTTCACCTACTTCAAGGAGGATCAGTAAGTGTTTGAATCTCATATTTTTATTTTACTTTAACTCT